>NC_072053.1:4354824-4954824 GCF_027791375.1 Indicator indicator | reverse complement strand
TGGTTAACTTTCATTGAAGGGTGCCTGCTATAGAGTAGAAAAAAACAGTCCCATGTGCTAAATCCAGCAAGCACCATGTGGCTTGTTTGGAAGTTCAAACAGCCAACTGTTTCTCGGGAGAGCATTTCCATCATCTGCTCTCATCAGCAATGGTCTACTTAACAGGTTCAAACCCAGGTTCTCCTGCAAAATTTGAACTCGTGCTTTCAAACACAAGCACAGAGTTTGCCTCAGGTTATGGCCATGAATCTTGCTTAATCAATACATTGTAGTTCTCCCAGTGGTTCCTGTATGGTGTCAGTGGAAAAGCTTACAGAATTTCAAGGCCATGTTTTGAAAGCTGTGATTTACAGGGGAGGAGGAAGGAAAGAAGACCAAACGGAATATGAAAAATATAGCAGAGTGAGTACGAAACTAATTTATAGACTCCTCTGCTTGATTAAGCAAATCCATCAATATGGATTTTAATTAATAGGAATATTCTAAGCAAGCCAAACTTGAATTGCAGGAAACCACACTTTGCAGTCACAGGTCTGTTTGCACTGTTTGTAGCGTGCTGGGCTCATTTACCTGGCATTAGGACTCGTAACAACATCCAGACAGTGATCCTTGCTCTTGAAAATCTTGGCACATGTACCTGAATTCTAAACAAGGTGGAAATAAACAATATTAGGAATCATTATGTCTGTAAATAAAGTTTTCCTGATGATAGGGTTTGTGTTTCTCCATGCAGCAAGTTCTCACTGTTTTTTTTTTTTAATTCCCTGGATGCAAATATTTTTATTTTATACCCCCATAATTAAACGCTACACTCTCAATCTCTGTATGTTTACACAGATGGAGTACTGCATGTTAACAGAAATCTCTTCAGGGATTTCTGTGCTGCTTCTGTAAAGAAAGGGAAAAAAAATTAATAATCTTTTATCTTATAAGTGGCCCTGCATTTACTGTCCAGATTAATTAACGACAATTTGAAATCAAAGGCATTTTTAGTGTTTACCTGTTTTCATATGCATTGTGTACTATGCTATGACAACTTGCTGCATTTTCTCCATACTTTTCTAAAACTAGCATAATTATCTAAACAAGTCTTATCCCTTTGATTTTCAATATTTACACAATAGCAACTATTTGTACAAACTACACATAGGAAGCATTGTTTTTTTCAAAATCAGGAGTGAAGATAGCATCTATCTTTACATGGAAACAGTCACTTTTCACTTAAGTAGAAAGAAGATATAAGCTAAATTCCTGGATGCTAGAGTTATATAAGGTCAAAAAAATTGATTCTGGGGTTCAGTCTCAGAATTCCTCAAGTAGTCTCAGCACTTCTCCTTCTAATAAGCTGTAATAAAAAATTATATTTTTATATATTTTATTATTGCTATTTCCTGGTGGTGGTATCTTCTCACAGCACTGTAACTTATTTAACAGAATGTATTCACAGGTTCAGTTATTCAGTTCTGGGTTTTACACTGCACATATAAAGGCAGTTAAATGATTTAAGCACAGATCTAACCTTTTCAATACAGCAATTCAAATTGGACGTACAGGTGCTGTGAGCTGTGGTTTCCCACAAGTGGGATTCCATGGCAGATTGACTGGGGACTCACAACTTGCTCCTCTGTCTGGTGTCTTCCCAGATGCTGTGGCTACAGTTTGAGCAGTCCTTGGCTCGGAGAGGGCTAAGGAGCCTCTCTCTTGTCGTGCCCAGAGGCTGTAAGCTCTTCTGGGCTTCAGTTCCCTTGGAGCTTTTCCCCTTTCTGCCTTGGTCCAGGTGCAAAGCCTGGCTGAAGTTGTTGGTCTGCTAGAGCAGGTTCTTCAGCTGCTACTCAGGCATCATTTGGCTCTTGTTGCTGTCTGGGTGAGCACAAGGCAAGTTGCCTGACTTCTTGGCTGGTTTAAATACTGTCCCAAGACAATTAATGCCCTTTGGTAACACAGAACCCTGATAACTGGACCTACACGATGGGGCCTATCCAAGCACAGGCAGGGGCACACATAGGTCCCAGCTGTGTTACAAAGTTAATTACACTTGGTACATGTTTATCTGGACTTCAGGAAGTGTCCAGGTTCACACATTCACAGGTGCTTACAATGTTAGTCACACCTGCTATTCATTTACCTTGGCCATCTGGACCCAGGAATTGTTCAGGTAAGCACATTTGCAGGGGCTTAGCCATCGTCTGGGCTAGGGCATGCTTGGGGGTTTGACCCTTCAGGACACAGGCATCATTTGCTCTATGTTTACTTCTTTTTATTAGCAAACAGTTTATAATAAAACTACACATTTAAATTATATTAATACTCTAAGACACTTGCATGGTCATTTTAAGTATACCTTCAGTCAAAATACTAACAATTTACTATCAGGACATGTATCAGTATAATTGCATACGAATTTTGAATCAGCATTGACGTTTTATTGAAGTTTTAGCTAAGCACCAACTGCTCCAAGTAGATGAAGTCTAACACCATACTTCTGGAAATGGGAAACTCTTCCTGGGCTGGCATTTTATCTATCTGTTAAACTACAGAGAAACCTTTAACCAGCTGTCATGTCAAAATTATCTAACATTTTAAGGAAAGCAAAATTGAATCAAACCTAAAAACTAACCACATCAATATTTTCCTGACGCTTAGTGGTAGTGGTATCTGGAGCTATCTCTGTAGTTCCCAGATTTTTCTTCAGAACTCCAAAGATTTGGGATGTTATTTCCTGCGTTGTCAGCGTATTGGAAACCTGTGCAGAGAGTTTTTTTGTTATTTTGTTATGGAAGTTGATGCTGAATTTCCATTTCAAAGGCATTTCAATAGACAGTTCAAGTTTTCTGAAGTTTCAAATGGAAAACAATTTTTTTTCTTTCATCTTTAATTAAATTTCAACTCCTTCAACACTTTGGAAAGACATAAAAATAGAAGTGATTTAAGACAGGATAACCTTTACATGAACCCAGAAGTTCATTACTTCTTTTTTTTTTTAATTCAAAAATCTTCAGTCAGAATTCTTGCGTTGCTGATGGTAAATACATAAAATATCATTACCAAAGGTGTCTATAATGGCAGTCTCATGAATTCTCTGCCAGAGCTTAAAAGTGATGAAGTTTTTACAAATTATACTATATTACAGGTTACAAACAAAGAGAAACCAAAGTCATAGATATTTCTGTATGCCTCATTTTGGCTGACCAGCCTGAGAAACATATAAAGCACCTAACAGTGTCAAAACCTTATAAAAATAAAACTTTAAGCCCTTAGTTCTAAATCATCTTCACATGGAGTAGAAAGAAAAGCAAATTTCAACAGAGAAAAGCCCATTGTCACTCCAACTCAACTCAACAGAAAGAGTTAGTAAATTACATGCCCTGAAGGAATGCTGGGAACTCTCCTGGCCCAGGCAGCACTTGCTTCAGGAATTTGGGTGCCTCTGCCTGAGGAAGAGCAATGAAACCTTGGTTATGAGTACTGTGAAAAAGCTGTGTGAGAAAGAACTAGAGAATGACTTTGTGATCACTGATACTCATCGTAACCATGGAATGAATATCTGGTTCAATCTTGGTCTTACTAGCTGTTTGTCTGGTGGCCACAGAGACTAGCTGACCCTTCTCAAATGTTGACTTTCATTGACTTGACTTGGAGGCTTGACATGGACTTATTTGTGTAGGTTTGTCTAGTGATTTCAACTCCTGGCTGAGGCCAATTATCATTGCTAGAACTGCCACACTTCTTGCTTAGATCCTGTGGGACTGTCCCCTTTTTCATTAAGGTGACTGTCCCTGCTCACTTGAGCCCAAAGTTTGCTTTCCCCTCTGGTGTATTCTGCTCATACTGTTTCCTGTCTGGGGCAAGGTTAATTAGACTTTAATTTTTACATAAAAATATATACTTTTATTTTAGACAAAGCATTATGAGAAGAATGAGGAAAAAAATTAAATAATTTGTTAAATCTACATAATCTTGTTTTCAATCTCACAGAATGGCAATCAGCCCATTATTGATTTTCTTGATAGTTTCTTGATGCAGATCACTGACATTACAGGGCTTACTGGACATGGACTTTGGAGGTGGCCCTTTACAGTTTGTGTTATTCCCACATCCTGTGACTAGAAAAAAGTCACCAAGAAGCTAAGAAGTCCAGAGCATTGTCATATATATTTGGTGCCAGACACAAGAATTTTGGAGACATCCCATAAAATGAGGTACCACTTCCAGAATCTTAAATGATCAAATGGAAAATCTGAAGTTCCTGTCCCCTTTAACTAAATGTGTGCCTCACCTTCAATTTCTAGTACATCAAATATTATTTTTTATTGACCATATATGTATGTGAAAAAAAGTCTACATTCCACCCCTTCTCCTATGTAAGAAGATGGCAAAAAAATGTCACATTCTGGCATTGGAAAAAACTGTGAGGGGATTCACCTGACTTCTGCTGAAAAGCCCTAAGAAGCAAGACTGGTGAATTGGAAACAACTCACAAAGCAATTACTGGAAGTCATTGTTTGGTGACTGGTACACACTGATTCCTTGAACATGAAGCAAGGGGTATTCTGCTCAGTTAGGAACTACTGATGCCAGTCACTAGAACAAGGTACTGATGGAGAAATACTTATTTTTGCAAGTAACATTGAGCATATTAAGTTATAACTTCAGATGAGCTGAAAGAGGTTGTCAAACACTAAAATTCCTGCAGTAAGGTTTCTGAAATACCAACAGTTAGCTCTCATACCTCATAGTTATATATATAACTATATAGTCATATATCTTGACTTCAGTAAAACTTTTGAATCTGTCTCCCGTAATATCCTCATAGAAAAGCTCAGGAGATGTGGCAGAGATGGTTGGTCAGTGGAGGTGGACTGCAAACTGGCTCCACAAGAGAGTTCAGAGGGTCATCGTCAACGGCACAGAGTCAACTTGGAGGCCTGTGGCAAGTGGTGTCACCCAGGGGTAGGTACTGGATCCAGTTTTGTTCAACATCTTTACCAATGACCTGGATGAGGGCATTGAGAGTACCCTCAGCAAGTTCTGATGATACAAAACTGGGGAGGTTGGCTGACACCTGTCAGGCTGTGCTGCCATCCAACGTGACCTGGACAGGCTGGAGAGCTGGGTGCAGGCAAACCTCCTGAAGTTTAATAAGGACAAGTGCAGGGTCCTGCATCTGGGGAGAAATAACAACAGGCACCAGTACAGGTTAGGGGTTGCCCTGCTGGAAAGACTTTGGAGTGCTGCTGGATAGCAAGTTCTCCATGGAACAACAATGTGCTCTTGTGGCCAAGAGACCAATGGGATCCTGGGATGTATCAAGAAAGGTGTGTCCAGCAGTCTAGGGAAGTTCTTCTCCCTCTCTGCTCTGCCCTGCTGAGACCACACCTGCAATCCTGTGTCCAGTTTTGGGCTCCCCAGTTCAAGAGAGACAGAGACCTACTGGAGAGAATCCAAGGGAGAGCCACAAGGATGATTAGGAGACTTGAGCATCTCCCCTATGAAGAGAGACTTAGAGCCCTGGGGCTACTTAGTCTTGAGAAGAGAAGACTGAGAGGGGATCTGATCAATGTCTATAAATATGTGAGGGGTGGGTGTCAAGTGGAGGGGGCCAGGCTCTTTTCAGTTGTTCACAGCAATAAGACAAGGAACAATGGGTTCAAACTAGAACATAGAGGATTTCAGCTCAAAATGAGGAGAAATTTCTTTACAGTGAGGATGACAGAGCAGTGGAACAGGCTGCCCAGGGGGGTTGTGGATTCTCCTTCTCTGGAGAGTTTCAAAGCCCACCTGGATGAATTCATGTGCGGACTATCCTAAGTGATCCTGCTGTGGCAGGGGGGTTGGATCTGATGATCTCTTGAGGTCCCTTCCAACCTCTGATATACTGTGAGACTGTGATACTGTGACAGTTTGTTCATCTCTTTCAGAATCCTGGTCCTGGCTTGGAGTGCTGATGTATGTCAATTCTGTGGCAGTTAGATGGCATTCGTTCAATTCAAATGACACTCGTCATGATGACTTTTGTTCTAAAGCTCCAAGACGTTAATTGAACAGATATGAAGCATAAGCCAGGCTAAAATTGCCTCTGCTCTTACTCGGTACTAAGCCTCTGGACTTAATTTAAGACTCCTATTTTCTGCATTAGACTGAATCAGTGTAGGCAGTTTAAAGAAGAAAATGTTAATAGAAGACAACTTAATTTTCTAATTTGCATATGGCAGGGAATTTTGGTATAGCAGTCTAGTAGTTTCTATAAGTTTCTATATGTCTTATAAGACTTCTATAAGTTTCTATAAGTAGCAGTAAGACTAAGGATTTCCCATCTAATATATTTATACTGCTATGTAAGGGAAAGTGTGGTATGATTAATTTATTTGTTCTCAATGTGCAGGTTTGCTTATGACCTTCAAAAATGAATTCACAATTTAATGTCAATCTGGGGAGGATATATAATAACCTTCATTTTCGTTTCAATAGTGAGACATTGCAGACTTTTGGTTTAGATGTAAATTATTTCAGGGTCTAGTCATAGTACAATGTATTGAGCAGATAATTTATAAGATCATTTGGAAGATTTCTGTGAAGTATAGTACTAGTTTTGTAAAACAACATAAATAAACAAGAAAATAAACAAGAAATAAACAAGAAAACTAAATCTACATTTTTTTTCCTTTTTGCATTACCAAATAAAGTTTGTTTCCTCTCTAAATTGGATCAGGCGTGAGAAAAAAAGACAATATAAGTAGACAGTGTAAAGTGTCTTGTCAAAGACAAATATTGCCTTAGTTGGAAAGCATGCTCAGTTGATTTTCCAGGGAGTATAGTTGTAGTCTTACCCAAGATTGCTTCATGTTTACTGTAAGAATCACTTTCATTGATTGCATTTCAGCAGTTTTCAGGTTTAAGGAATTTCAAGTTACTCTTGTTTTTAAGATGACAAGGAATATACTTTTCTACAGTAGTTCTCCTAAGCTACAGAATTATGAATCAATTATTTTATTCCCTTATTGACAGCCAATACATTTTGTACAGCTTCCATATTTTCATAAGACACGCAAAAAATGATTATATTTATAAGGTTTCCTGTAGTTTACTTTATCCGTGGAATCTCTATAATGTGAAGAAAGTCATCATATAACATTACTCTTTATGTTACTCTCATTTAGCATGTTTTTCAGTGAGCAATCCTAATTATTTGTCATTCACTGGAGGAAAAACTAAAAGTGTTTCTACAAATGTATGCATTCGAAGTCACTGATCAAATATATATGTCTTCAGCACTTGCTGCTGAGATTATTTGCAGTTTTATTTGCTTGCCCTTGAACTGTATCTTCTCTTCCAAATTTTCCATCTTTGCCTCTGAAAGCTACTGAACGTTGACTTGCAAAAATGAAGCCTTGCCAACACAGAGAATGCAGTGGAGAGTTTTTTGTCCTTACAGCTTATTTTCCTGTGAATGCTAACCCCACCAACCACCTAGTTTTTCAGGCACATCAACCAAAAAAGTGAAAATTATGACTAAAAGTAGTATTCACCGAACTATTCCATCATCTTTGTCTCATATTTAATTAACATCTATTACACTGTGGACTCTCAAGAAAAAGTCAACAACAAATGAAAATCCTTTGAGAACCTTCAGTAGCTAACAAAAAATGCATTTCATAGTCAAATGTATTACATTATTAACTGTAAATGTCATAATTTCAGAGGAGAACTAGCATTTTTAAAATTTGATGAGGAATATCAACATACAAAAGACATAGAACTTACAAATTAACTCTTCTAAATGAAGTGCTTGTCTACTTTAAGCCATCCCTTAAATGTATATTCAGCTCCACTCTAATGAAATTAAGTTTCCTGATCTCTCAACCACCTTTGAAAATTTGCTTCAGACTTTTACTTTCTGGGTATCATTTTGTTTTAAACTGATACTGACCCAATTTTACATTGTATTTTAAAATGTTTCTGAAAGATGTCACTTTAACTTGTGTTAGTTGCTTTAGGTTTTTCATTTATTGATTGCAACATAAACGGAAAAGATCTGAAAGACTGCAAAATAAGAGCAAAGAATTTCTTAAATGTTCTGCAGTATTAAGTTTTTAGTATCTGATTTCCTACAAAGGCTACTTCATTGCTTACAATGTTGCACTTAAAACACTAAGTGTAGAGGTCTGGAAGATTTTTTTTCTCCTGGACCACCCATTTCATATTTTACTTTTAGATTTCTACTTTTCAAATCCAATGAGAGTGTCTTCATCACAATAAATATTATCATCAATTGCATTCATTTCAATATATTTTATTAGGATACAGGTATGAAGCTTTATATTTTGAGCTCTTTGTAATAATTACTAAAAAGAGAAACTGTCAGATTTTTTTTTTTATAACAAAACCACATTTTTCTTCATACTAGTCATAGAATCATAGAATGGTTTGGGTTGGAAGGGGCCTTAAAGACCATCTTCCCCCTAGCCATAGTAAGGGACACCTCATACTAGGACCAGGTTCATCCAGGCCCCATCCAACCACTGAACACTTCCAGGGTTTGAACCTCCACAACTTCTCTGAAGCTTGTTCTAGTCCCTAACCACCCTTGGGTGGTTCAGGTATAAACCTCAACGTTAAAATTTGATATAATTTAAATTATCACATAAGGATCACTATATTATCATTATGCGACCACAGAAATTATCACAAAAATAGTGATGAATATGAAATATTTTCTTGTCTATAACTACTATTAAAATAAGGAGACCAAAGAGAGCAACTGCCAAATCTAATTCTATTTCTACATAAATGTGAAATTAAAAAATTCACATTTTGATACACTATATTTGGGCTCTGAGGTGGGGTTTTTTGTTTGTTTTTTTGGGGGGGAGAGTTTGCTTGTTTGGTTTTTTGTTTGTTTTTAGTTTTATTTTGTTGGTTGGTTCGTTGGTTTGGTTTGGTTTGGCTTGTTTAAAAAAAGGAAAAATACTAGAGAAATCTTTTAAATCCATGCAGTGGCACAGAACATCCATAATAAGCTATCTTTCAAGGAGTAATTTTATATTTGATGGGTTTACACTTTCTTCTTATTTTATGATGTCACAACAGTGCATTGCTGAAAGCAAACCAAAGAAATTTTAAATGTTTGCACCACTTTTAAATATAATTAAAAAGAAGCTTAAGATGATGGAGAATGACTGTCAGTATTTTACCCAATTAACATGCTCATCTCTGTTATAATTAATGAAGGTATCTTAACAAAATAAATATTACTAAAAATTCAGAAATACCTGTCTTTCCAGATATTAATGTATCTATATTTTCCACAACTTTGATACCCCAAACAAACCCAATTCTAGAAAAAAAAATCCTCTACTTACATTCTTCTAAATTACTCTAAGAGAGTCCATTTATTTTTTTTTTTTAATTTCCTGGGATGGATTGTATATATTTTACTCTTCTTCTTAGGTAGCATGATCATCTTTTATACTCCATAAAATCTGAGTAAAATTCTCAAGTAAATCAAGTTATTTTATCTAGATGACACTGTCATGGAGGCACTCACAAAACAGCAAAAGTCATCTGATAACTGTGGATTTATTGCAATTACTCTGCACTCCTGCTGACACAATAGAATTACAGGTTCAGATGCCAGTTGGGAATATACTGCTACACAGACAGTTAAACTATCTGGACAGAGATGAAGCAAAATGTGCACTCACTTACTCCTCACTCATTCAGTCAGAAAGGAAAAATCTCTCCACAGGTACCCGAAAACGCACACACTCACCAAACTAGGGTTGAGAATGTGACTGCCAGGCTGCTTGCTGAGTGAAGACCAACTCCAAATGGCTTCATAGCAGGGCTCCATTTATACCCTGTTGAGGGTACTTCTTAATCAGTTGTAAGGTTGAAGCCTCCAAGCAACAAAAAGTCTTCCAGGCCCAGAGGTGCCAGTTAATGCCTTCAAGGCATCATGCAGACCTTTATCAGCTCCTAGAAAGTCTGTCAGGCTTTTTATGTTTGTCAGGGCAATTGTACCTACCACAGATACTTTCTACCACTCCACTACTTGTTTTTAAAGCATGTTTTAACATATCATTTCAATGCTGTGTTTGACCATAGCTTTTACTTTATGACCTAAAGAATCTGTTTTATTCCAGTCTATATAAAACTGTTCAGGAGATAGGATGAGAAAAGGCAGTAGATCCCTTTTTTCTTTTCCTTTCAGGCTATACAGAAGCCTGTTTAGGAGCAAAGCAGAAAGAAAAACTCTTTAGATTAATGATGGATTTACCATTCCTTGATGCTCTAAGTCATTGAGTTAATATTATGGAAATAAGTGCTCAAGGCAGGTATATATTCTGCACTACTCCCAAATCATGCTGAACAAAATTTAAAAAAAAAAATAAACAAAGTGGCAATTTCTATTTGATTTTGTATGATACAATGGTGGTGGAGAAAGGCTAAAGATTTACTTATAGTAGCAGAATTGCAAAACAGGATGGTTTACTTTTTCCCAAAAGTCAAATCCACTTACTACTGTTCATGATACTGTTTTTCTACCTCATGTAAGACTTCTGTTTTATGTAAATGTGGCAGATTCTGGTTTTAAGTTTTTGATAAAAATATTTTTTTTAAATAAAAAAGTCTTTCCATTGGGAACATTAAAGAGTTCTGTTTTCATGTTTGAATATTTCTTTCATAGTTGAGGGACTATGTTGGTCCTACCTGTGACCTGTTCTTTATTGAAAGATAAATTCCAACTGTCTGAAATCATATTTTATATCACTATAGTACTATAGCAACATTGATTTGCACTTCTAGATGAAAAATGAAAGACTAGATGTCAACATTATGCAGCATAATTATACTGATGCTTCAGCTGAATTTCAGCACATGTCCTGTGGGGTTTAGGATATCAGAAGTCTGAACAGAATTGGGTTGAAAAATAGAATGGCAAGTCCCTGTCATTGTGAACTAAGTTCCTTATCCTTGTCTTCTGAATATACTGAGTCTAATTCACTTTTTAGTTAACACCACTGGTAATTCTACAGAGAGAGTGGAAATAGTGGAACCATGGGAGTTTGTCAATGACAGGTGAGAAAATTTTAATCAATTAATGTTTCCTTAGCATTTCTGGCAGGTGATGGAGAGGCCTGTGACAAAGGACATTGTATGTGGCTGAAACCACAGAGATCTCTTGGGTCCTGCAGTCAGGAAAAAAAAAAAAAAAAGTCAAAATTATTCCAGATAAATATGAAGAGTGGTTTTCTATGATGTGGTTTCTATTCAGCTTTGTGACTAAAAGTTAAGCAATATTTCTTCTCATGTGATGAAGAAGCTAAATAAATTCTGCCCCATAGAAATTTAAAATTAGTGAAATATTGTGGCATTCCTGACTTCCTTCACCACAGTCAAAAGTCCATGATGTATCAATATATCTTTTCAAATAGTCAGATGCATAGAATTTATTTCCTCTCTGAGACCATTCATGAAACACTATTACCTTTTCATGCAATTCACTGGGTATATTGACAAGATCAAGGTAAAAATAAACAAGAAAAATTACATATTTGTTATTTAAACTAATTCCAGCTATAGCTGTTAGAGGACATTTGAAAAAAAAAAAAAAATCACTTCTCTTCTAAAAAGACTTGTCAGGACCACAAGTGACAAATGTAGTATTACCTTGCTCTGAAGTATGTAGAAACTTACCCTTGACTAAAAAGATGCTGAAAAATGCTTTCACTTTCTTATTATTTTGCAACACAACTTAGTAAGTTACTGGAATTTCCCAGTAGGAATATCTTTCCTTGGTGTTGTCACGGTCCAAACAATGGGCTTGTGATGGTTTGTTACTGTGATCTCAAAGTGCAAAGAACACAGGCAACTCACACCAGGGGGGTTCAATTCAATCAGCAGAAAATTTTACTGTTTTACCCATATGAGGTAGAGAAAAGTGAGGGGATGATGCAAAATGTAAATTCTCGCTGATAAATGAACAGCAGAGATATTTATAGAGGTTTTATAGATATTTATTTACACTCTATATTACAAGTTATTTACAGTTGATATTTACAGGTCCTAGTATTTAGTTGGAAAGAATCAATTCTGCAGAATGCATATATATGGGTGCTTTGAACAGTTTGAGAGGATTTAGAAGTTTAGAAAGTGAAACCAATTCAGAGAGAGGCAGAGAGGATGGGGATAGTGCTTGTCAGGGACCTTCAAGCTCATAACCAGGTGGTTTGGCACAAACCTCCACAGAAACTCTATGATCAGAGGACTGGAGCATCTCTCCTATGAGGACAGACTGAAAGAGTTGGGGCTGTTCATACTCATTACTGTGCCGCTTTGAGCTCTGACTGGAGTTTAGGAGCTCAAATGATAACAGATTGAGATTCGTCCCCCCTCCCTTTTCCCCAGCAAGGTAGAGAGGGAGAGGAGAAGTAAATTAATGAAAGAAACAGTCTGGAATTGGTTTGGAAGTAGAAGAGGTATTTTTTTTACAAAAAAACCCCATATATATATCTATATATATCTATATATATCTATATATATATGTCAGTAAGAGGGAGGGTTCACAAAGGCAAGGAATGAGGGATGGAAAAATATATAAACCCAAGCCTGGATGGCCTTGTATTCCCCTGGATGCCAGTGGATTCGGTTGGAAGAAGTAGGCCCCAGCCACACAGTCGGTGCAGGAGGCAGCGGCAGCAGCCGGTGCTCTTTAGAGCAGACGGGGCAGGAAAGAGAGCAAGCAGCGAGATGTCTGCTCTTTCTATAGGCTTGCTAGACAGGAAGGGGGAGTGGAATAGATCACCTTTGAGCCAGGAGAACCAAGTCCCACCTGGATTAATTTTGTTTGTCCACTTGGGGGGCTGGGTCCTTTGAGCCCCATCCAGGATGAGTGTAACCCAGCACAACTACCATTCTGCTGTTTTTGAAAAGATGGCGTATTTTAATGTGAGAGTGTGAGGAATATCTAGTTCTTCTAGCTTTGCCAATACTTAGAATATGACAGAACAGGAATCAACCTGAAAATCTTGCTTTTAACTTCTAATGTATCATTCTTGACAAGGAGATTTCACCTTCAGCCAGCCCTCTGTAATGCTTTAATTCCCAGAAATGCTGAAAATATTTTTTTTAGTTAGCTGTTCAGTTAGAATAATTTTTTTTTAAAAATTGTTATTATTTTTGGTTTAGTCACAAAGATAAAAAAAAACCCACAAATTATTTGTGATTATAGCTAGAATAATAACTTTACAAGAAATGTTGAAAAAAAAAAAGTAATTTAAAGACAATTTGAATGGAATATTCTGATGAAGGAAAAGTTTGTAATAATGAGAAATTTCAATGTGAAATTCTGAGCTTCAGTGCATCTGGATGTGAATGAGAAGCTGAAGCTTACAGAGTCTTGATCTTCATACTCCAAAAGCCCATGCTGAGCCAGTACTTAGAAAATTAACAGCTTCTAGTATTTCTGCATTGTCAGTATTGTGATATAGGGCAGCCTAAATATTGAAAAATTGTTTTACATGAGGCTATCAGAACTCTTTTAATCTTTATTTCCTCTGAGATGACATATAAAATAAAGGCCAAGATAAATGATTTAAGAAAGTAATTAGATGAAAACTCAAGAGACATATAGGTCGAAATGTCTTTATTGATCTGTTGGATGTCCCCCTCAGTCTATCCCAGATAAAATGGTGATATACCTTTGATGAAATATTTTAATTTAAATTATTAAAATGTATTAAAAATCTTAGTGTCAGTATCTCTGAGATGCTGAGCTTTCTGTTTATCAACAATAAAAGGTCAGACAGTAATTGAAGTCTTTCTTTGGACAATTACTCCTACACTGAATAAAGCATCTATAAAATATTGAAAGAAAACTCTTATGTTCTTCCATTTCATACAGGGCTTAGGAAACTGGCTGGAGTAAATTCATTTTATATTTCAGAAAGATCTATAAACCTTTATTAACTTTAATAGGTTAAGTGTCATCTATATTTTGAATATATACAGTAAGGAAAAAAAAATGTGCGCATTTTATGATCTGCCAACAGTGTAATGGAATATATTATTCATCAAGTCATAAGCAGGACAGAAAAATGAATAGGAAAGAAAAACAGATTCAGCGTTGTGGCTGCATTTCAACAACCACTATAAATACTCTTCTGACTACAATAAGGGCCAGGATGGTACCTCTGGACCCCAAACTATTGTCAAAACAAAACAAAACAAAACAAGCAAAACCAAACTCAAAACCCAAACCAAACCAAACAAACACAAAACCAAACAAACAAAACCCAAAACCAAACAAAACAAGAGAAAAAAGAAAATCTCAAAATCATGTGGAGGTCATTGGACTGAAGAAGAATAAAGCTATGAAATTATCAGAGAGCAGAAACTAAAATAGCAGGCTCTAAGTTAGTACCTTATGAGCAATTGTCACAGCAGCTCTGTGCATAAAAGAAAATTATCACTAGCAAGTGATTTTGCTCTTTTCAAGTTTTGGTATATGTTAATCAACTTACTTTGAAGTCCTGCTGAAAATCACGTTGCAGGATGATTTACAGTTCAGGAATCTCTTAAAAGAAGTGATGAAAATGGATAGACATGCTAGAAGATAATTTGGGATTTCCTTTATTAAGAATGTCTATTGCAGAAAGGTCCAAACTCAACAACAACAACAAAAATCCTCATTCCACTCAGTCCTGTGTTAACACCAGGCTCAGACAGTCTGTGCCAGAAGAAGCTGGCAAAACCATTTTGGCAGAACAATGTATAGCATTATGGCATTTAATTTTATTAGCTGTTTTTCCCATCTTGCTTTTTCCCTGTAGCCATAAAGCATAACTGCTTCATGAAGGCTAGACACTATTGGATCCTCTGCCCAAATCTAGTGCCCTTTTGCAAAGGGTTGCTGTGTAAAACCCCACCTGCCCATGCTAGAAAGTGATCTGCAAGTCTGTGGTATAGTTTTTCAAAAGCCTAATTCTCACTCCGAGAGAGAGAATTTAAGATTTAGTGTAGTGAAGGAAACAACACAGTCTTCAAAAAATGTAAGATGAGGGGAGAACATGACCTATTAGTGTGAAAACCGGTTCTGGGGTTAAAATGTGCAAGGCCATCACAGGCAGAGTTATATTTTTTGCCATTCCTGGAAAACACACTTCTCAAAAAGACAGAAACTAGCAAACTGAAAGCCGCAAAATGTCAAAGAAATATCCCACTTTCAGGAATAGTAAAACACTGATATGTGTGGACAAGGATGTCAATTTAAAAAACAACACTTTCTTCTACCTTGGCCAGATGAAATGAGAAAAAATGAACAGTTGAGAGCATCAAATCTGTACCTAGGAGAGAAGACATATTCACACTGTCACTCATACACAGATGAATGCCTGAGTCTCTACTGCTACCAGGAGAGCTGGTTTGTCTCCATTATGTCCATTTTGCTTAAAAAAAAAAAAAAAAAAAAAAAGGAAAAAACAACACCATCTATGACAGAGGACATGTGTAACTGTGAGAATGAAATGTAACCCCTGGTTTTGCTACTCCTTATACAGGCAGCAAATTAAATATGAGATACCAAGTTCTGTGTTTTATACTTTACCCATTAAGTTGTCTTCAATCAAGAATCATTAAAAATTTCTGAAAATCTGTAGTTTTGCAACTCAGACCATCACTAAGAGTCATGGTAAAATCCTAAGTGCTTCATTTAGCTATTTGCTCATGCACATGCATTTTATTCATATAATAAATAATTATTCATAGTAATTTAGTGACTTTTTTATTTTCTATGTAATAGTTTCAGGGATTAAATTGTTCATTATAACTCTAGAAAAGTATAGTCACATCTCAAAGCAAGCAGATCCAGGTTTATGACAGGCTAAAGGTTACCAAGCAATTATTGGGGTTACTAATTGACTTTAATTTTTTATAGGTCTGTCAAAAAGTTGTAAGGTATATATGGCAAGCATGCTTCATAAAAATGATTTAGGTATTGGATCACTTTCAAAGGCATTAAAGAAAACACTGTCTAGACAAAGAGAGGTGATCGACTATAAAATGTTCCTGCAAGATTATGGCTTGTGTTGAGCTTTAATGCGATGCTTTCTATACAGTATTAGAAGCAAATAAAAAGCAAAGTAATGGCATGTGTTCCTGCCACCTGTACTAGGAGGATTTATTACATTTTACACTTATTTGTCCCTTTTATTCATGTTTTCTGTCATAAAATATATTGTAACCAAGCCAGGTATATTTGACATAATAACTGCAGTGTATTACTAGTAACAGTAAACAGATAAAACCCCACACTAAAAAATAAAAACAAAAAAAAAATTCTTTTAATCTCAGAACTTTTAAAATTAGTTTTGTTTTCCATTCATGATTTCATTTCACTTCTTGATATTTCATGAAACCTTCTAAGAAGAGGGAAAACATTTTTATTTGCATCAGTGGTGATCTTGTAGAATTGTATGCAGCACAACGGTACTGTGGCTGTGAGCACTCTTAATGACATTTAAATGTGTGTATCTTAATGCAGCAGAAAACAAGATGAAATCAAAAAGGTGCAGACTGCAATACTGTTATTCACCTAGAGTAACACTTTATTCTAAAAATTATTCAGCTTACTTCAGGGGGATTATTCATCCAACACAGTGCTTGTTAGATGGACTTGCTGTCATTTAGTTCTTCTCTGCTTAGGTTGATATCTTCAAAGACATGCACAACCTTAAACTCTTGATTTCAGTGGAATTTGGGGGATTTAAATATCATTCCAGTAGTACTAAATACCCTTAAGAATCCATCTCTCAGTTAATTTAAGGAAGTCTTAAAGTCTCAGAGCACAAAGATTTGTATTATGCTCAACCAAATTCCTCTCAGCTCGGATGAAGGTTCTGGAATTGCATACAGTAGAATAATATCAAGTAATCCCAAGGACACTGGCTGTTATGTTCAGTCTAATGTTTGTACTAAATTAATTCATAGGTTCATAGCATGGTTTGGGTTGGAAGGGACCCTTAAGATCATTTAGTTCCAACTCCCCTGCCATTGACAGGGACACTTTCCAATAGACCAGGTTGCTCAAGGCCTCATCCAACCTGACCACAATCTCCCTGTTCAACCTGCCCGTGTCTCACCATCCTCACTGTAAACAATGTCTTCCTAATATCCTGTCTAAATCTACCTTCTCAAATTTAAAGACATTGGCTCTCATCCTATCAATACAAGTCCTTGGAAAAAGTCCCTGCTCAGCTTTCTTGTAGACCCTCTTCAGGTACTGGAACACTGCTATAAGGTCTCCGCAGAGCCTTCTTTTCACCTTGCTGAACAGCCCCAACTCTCACAGCCTGTCCCCATAAGGGGAGGTTCTCCAGCCCTCTGATCGTTTTCATGACCCTGCTCTAGACCCAGTCCAACAGTTCCATGTCTCATTAGAGAAGAGTAGAGGGGGAGAATCATGTCCCTCATCCTGCTGGTCACACTTCAGCCCGGAAGGTGGTTGCCTTCATGGCTGCAAGCACACATTGATGGATCATGTTTATTTTATCACAACTGACACCCCCAAGTCCTTCTCCTCCAGACCGCTCTCGAGCCACTCCTTGTCCAGCTTGTATTTGTTCTTGGGATTGCCCCAACCCAAGTGTAGAATGTTGCACTTGATCTTGTTGAACTTCTTGAGGTTGGCTTGGGTGCACCTCTCAAGCCCGTTCAAGTCCTTCTGGATGGCATTCTTTCCCTCCAGCATGTCAAGCAGACATGGCTAGGTGTCATCTGCAAACATGGTTAGGGTTCCTCAAGCCCACTGTTCATATCACTGACAAAGATGTTAAACAGCAGTGGCCTAAGTACCAACCCCTGAGGAACATCATTTGTCACTCATCTCCATTTCGATATTGTGCAGTTGATTGCAACTCTGAGTGTGGCCATCCAGCCAGTTCCTTATCTAGTGAGTCCTCCACCCCTCAATTTCATATTTTTCAAATGTGTTGACCAAGATGTCACCAGGGACTGTTTCAAATGTTTTACACAACTCCAGGTAGATGACATAAGTTGTTATTCCCTTATCCAGTGATGCTATAACTCCATCATAGAAAGCCACCAAGTTTGTCAGGCATGATTTGCCCTTTGTGAAGGCACCACTCTGTTTAAAAAAGGAGGGAAAAAAATAAAAGAAAATGTGATTATGAGATTTTCATCTCATGGTGTAGGTCATCATACAGTGTAGAATGTCAATGAGTAGACGAGGATGAATTTGTATTTAACATCAGGAACTTTCCTGGTCTCTAAAAATCAGAATTTTAGGTTCTACAGATATTGAAGTTGAAATTTTATTTCAGCCCCATAATCTATGGTTTCTAAGCAGTATCCAAGAGAGTACAAATTCTTAACTGCTTCTAAAGTACAGTGTGCACAAACATCTTCAGTTATCGCTAATTTTAGTGCTTTTTTTCCAAGACTAGAGTTCACAAGTAAGAGTTTTCAATTGCCTAGTATACTAATGGAACGCTTGTATAATTATAATACTGAGCTGTCAAAACTGAATATAACTGCACTTGAGTAACTTGCATCTGCAAAGAAAAATAGAAGGAAGAGCTTTAATTAAAAATTATGATTTTCAAATGAATTCAATATTGTCAGATGATGTATGTGGTCTATCAAATTTTATGAAGATTTGAAAGATGAGTTCTATTAAGAGAGAGATGGAAAACAGTAAAAATCTATGCATGTATCTGTTACTTTTTGTTTCATTCTTATCTTCTCTTCAGTGTTAATCGAAAAATTGTGTATCTTAACCAGGTTGCTTTTTTATCATACCAGATTTATTGATATGTTACCATGCTCTATAGGCAGTCATAACTTCACAAACATGAAAAGACTGTAAGCTCTGTGCTTAGAGACTTGTCTGGAAAGTTTGAGACTTTGAATCTCCTCACTGAACAATAGTGTACTGACAGAAATTTGAATTCCGGCACAACCTTTGAGGTTCAACCGTGATTTAAACTTTGAGTTTTGTTCCCTCCTCTGTCTATTGTATTCATTGCTCCCCATTTCTGGAACAGGGACCAAAATACCAAAACTCCCTCTTTGATGTTATTTAAAAGTATAGCTGATTTCTCTTTTTGAAGCACTTCGATATACATTAGAATCATAGAAACATAACAGGGATCACGCAGTCCAACCCCCTTGCCAAAGGGGGATCACCTAGGGCAGGCCACACATAACCACATCCAGACAGGTTTTGAAAGTCTCCAGAGAAGGAGACTCCACAACCTCTCTGGGAAGCCTCTCCTCTATGTTGGGGTAGAACCTCCTGTGTTCCAGCTTGCATCTCTTGTTCCTTGTCCTATTGCTGGGCACCACCAAAAAGAAAGTGGCATTTTCATCTTGACCCCCACCCCTCAGATATTTATAGACATGGATAAGATCCCCTTCTCAGTCTTCTCTTCTCAAGACTAAATAGCCTCAGTTCTCTCAGTCTTTCTTCATAGGAAAGGTGCTCAATTCCCACAATCATCCTCATAGATCTCAGTTCAACTGTCTCCAGCTGATTCCTATCTCTCTTGATTTTGGGAGCCCAAAACTGGATACTGTATTTGTGGTAGTTTTAGGCTGTACCTTTAAAATTTTCCACAGATATTGAACAGAAAGTGGTAGAATGCAAATAAATCATCATTGTCTGTCAAAAGGAAAATAATGATAGTTCTAAACAATCCCATTGGAGAGATATCTACCATAAAAATTAATTTGGTAAACAATCTTTCTCTCTTTTGGCTTCCTCTCTCTGAGAGAGATTAACTTGCTTCTGCTTGACCTTGGCTGTATTCTGTGTTTTGGCTGAGTATCTTAACAAAATAACCCTCTGCTATTTTCCCTTGTCCCTTTCTGTCCAAGCGAGCAAAGAGGATGGCAGGGAGAGAGAAGCTATTAGCAGCTCCTCTGGGTTTCGGCCAGGGGGGTTCTTGTGCTGTTTGCCATTTGTAAATACCTGTAAATACTATATATTTTGTACATATTCATTGCATTTCATTGTAGATTGTAATTTTCCTTGTAAATACAGCTTTCTTTTGCTTCCAACTGGGCTGGTCTGGCAAATTTAATGTTGGGGGGAATTTTCAACCCACCACAGTATTCCAGGTGTTAGTTACATAATAATTCTGAAAGACTGAAAGTGAGTGAATATTCAATGAGACCTGGACAGACTGGAGAGCTGGCAGAGAGGAACCTAATGAGGTTCAACAAGGAGAAGTGCAGAGTCCTGCATCTGGAAAGGAATAACAAACTGTACCAGTACAGGTCAGGATGTGACCTGCTGGAGAGCAGCCCTGTGGAGAAGGACCTGGGAGTTCTGTTTGATAACAAGTTATTCTTGGGTCAGAAATATGGCCTTGTGGCCAAGAAGGCCGACAGGGGTGTACTAAGAGGATTGTGTCCAGCAGATCGAAGGAAGTTCTCCTCTTCCCTTTACTCTGCCCTGGTGAGACCTCACCTGGAATATTGTATCCAGTTTGGGGTTCACCAGTTCAAGAGGGACAGGGATCTACTCAAGAGAGTCCAACAGAGGGCTATGAGGATGATTAAGGGACCGGAGCACTGCCCTATGAGGAGAGGTTGAGAGCCCTGGGGCTGTTTAGTCTGGAGAAGAGAAGACCGAGGGGGGATTTGATAAATGTTTAAAAATATCTGAGGGAAAGGCGTCAAGAGGGAGGGGGCAGGCTCTGCTCAGTTCCACCCTGTGATAGGACAAGGGGCAATGGATATAAAGTACAGCACAGGAGGTTCCACCTCAACATGAGAAGGAACTTCTTCACTTTGAGGGTCACAGAGTACTGGAACAGGCTGCCCAGTGAGGTTGTGGAGTCTCCTTCTCTGGAGACTTTCAAAACCCACCTGGATGTGCTCCTGTGTGACCAGTGCTAGATTCTATGGTCCTGTTCTGGCAGTCAAAGGTCCCTTCCAACCCCTAACATCCTATGATCCTGTGAACGAGTGTAGTTTTGAAATGATTAGGACACTTTCCTGCATCACAAAATGTCATAGATTGTGATATTACACCTTCATGGAAAACTGAGCACATTTGGCTAGAACTGTGTGAATGGTGTGCTCCCACAACCTTAGCCAGATGAGTAATGATCTGGAAGACAGTGGAACCAAGTTTCTTCAAAATGAGGTAGGAGGGAATAATAAAAAAAAAGCTCTACCTTTCCATGAGTTGCTCAGCACCACCATATCTATCAGGACTTAGTGTCTAGTCAGACTGAGAACTGAGACTGTCTTCTGACACTATCTGGAAACTGGAATGCAAAGCTTATTGAAATACTGGATTCAGGTCTAGGATCATTTGGGAATACAAATATTTTTTTCTGAATCTAGTTCCATTGTTCCCTAGAAGAATTGCAAGCAATAAAGATTGTAGCAGAGGCTTTTGTTGCTGTTGTTAATTCTTGTTTTGCCCCTCAATGAAAACCTAACGGTGACCAGAAATATACATCTGATCTTTAACATGTACACTTATCATACCTCACAAAATCTCAGTCTTATAAATCATGTAAAATCATTCAATTTTATCTTCAGTTCTCAAAACATTTCATGTCATTGATCCAAAATGAGAATGTTTGCTCAGAATGTCTTTATTTTTAAGAGTAAGAATTATTGTGAAAAGTCTTTTTTAGAGTTTGAACAGAACCTAATCTGAAGACTAATGGACTAATCAAATACAGTTCAAATATAGCTAAGCACACAGCTTTCCTGCTTATAAAGCTTCTGCATGCATGCAGTATGCTTGAATGTATCAATATGTATGAAACATGGATTGTTCATTAATAATGCATTTTCTGTTTATTCAGATATTGAGGACCAAAAGTCCAACAGCAGCTACAAATATTTGAAATTCAAACTCACTGCAGCCACTGTGAATTTCTTTGCATAAGCCTAAGAACCCTTAATAAGTTCATCTTTAAAAGTTGTTACATCTTGACATAGCAATTTTCTCGTGCCTTCTGCCTAGCTTTGTACAAGAGGATATTTTATATTTCACCAATACTGTCACAAAACATGAAATTATGTTATAAAATACTAGACTTTGAATAAAAAGACACAAAAATGAACCCTGAAAGCATATGAAGTAGTTCACTGTCTTCTACACCTACTGAAGGGTTTCTAGAACTTTGAAATTCCTTTATTTTGACTTTCAAAATGAGGAAAAATGTGACATAAATGCAATCACCTACAGTCTGAAAATGCACTTATAGTCCATGCAAAATGATGAAACAGTAAGTGGTTCAAGCACTGGAGCAGGCTGCCCAGTGAAGAGGTGGAGTCCCTGTTCCTGGAGGTACTTAAAAGGAGTGTAGATGTGGTGTTGTGCTAACAATTGGGTTGGATGATCTTAAAGGCCTTTTCCAGCCTAAATAATTCTGTGATTCTACCTCAGCTTTTCCTCATCAGACATATGTTCCAGTCTTTTCATCATCCTTGCAGTAGCTGTTGGACTGTCTCCACTATATCCTTGTCCCTCTTGAAATGGGGAGCCCAGAACTGGACACAATAGTACAGATGTGGCCTTACCAAGGAAAGAGCAGAAGGAAAGGAGAACATTCCTCGACCTGCTGGCCACGCTCTTCTTAATGCACCTCAGGATACTAATATTCTTCTTGACCACAAGGGCACATTGTTGTCCCCTGAGTAATTTATTGTCCACTAGGACTCCAAGGTCCTTCTCTATAGAACTGCAGGTCAACCCTTAATCTGTACTGTTGCATGGTGTTGTTCATTCCCAGGTGAAGGACTCTACACTTACACTGGTTGAATTTCATGAGGTTTCTCTCTGCTCAGCTCTCCAGTCTGTCTAGTTCTCACTTGACAGCAGCACAAACTTTTGATGTATCAGTTATTCCATTCCTCCCAGTTTTATATTATCAGCAGACTTGCTGAGGATATGCTCTATCCCCTCATCCAGGTCATTGGTGAAGATGCTGAATGAGACAGGACCCAGTACTGACCACTGGGTAACTTTTTCTTGCACATGACATTTTTCTGCAGCTCCTTCCTCACCTATACAGGTCTCCTTCCTTCTCTGTGAGATATTTTACTCAAAAGAATGCATCTATCTTGATCTTGGAGGAAATGATGTTTGAATCTTAACCTGGTTTGGTTATGCCATTCTGGACACTATTTCAGAAGGAAAAGTGCATTGCAACTTGATATCTGTACGCCTGCAATCTTGCCAACATTGTTGGAAAGAAAAAGATGGCAGGATCAACCCAGGGTCAGATGGGGAGGCCAGATTCATGAAGTGCACTTCATACTGTGCTAGTCCAACACCATCTGACACAAGCTGCATTTGAAACTGGTCAATTGTTTTAAAATTCCAGCTTTGCCTGAACAACTTAGCTTTAGATAAAGGTCTTTTTCTTGCCCTGAGGTGATAGGCAATGTTAAGAGCTTGACTTTTTTTTTCTGTTTAGAATTAGATAGCTGTAAGGCTACTGCATCAGGACCAGCTAGATCTTTAGAAGAGAAAAGGGGGCTCCCCGAGAGAGGGAGACTGAAAGAGAGAGTGGGGGGAAGAGGCAACATGACCTGACATGATTCAGCCTCTCTTGCAGGGTGCCTGAGAGGGCGGCGTGGCTGGGGGTGTTCACAGAGAAGCTGTGGGAGTTTTAAACCTGGCAAAAAGAGCAGAGGCTCTCAGACTGTGAGCTGTGAGGCAGCAGATTTCTTGCTCATTGGAACCCAGCAAGTATGGCACGAGAGGGAAGGGACATGGTCAGACAGCTGGGAACAACAGCTGTTGGTACAGGCAGGCTAACAAGCATAGGGAGAGAAAATAGTGACTGAGTGTACCCTGGGGGCTCCTTTTGAGTCAGCTCAGTGGTTGGCACGAGCAGGGCGTGTGGGCAAGACACAAGGTGCTTTAGTTGCACTGAAGGTATGATGGTGGCTACTCGGAGGAGAAAGACTGTGGTTTCTGCACCTACCAAAATGGATGTTGGTATTCAGGCCACAGGCTGTCAGCAATGCCACAGCCCTTCACGGGCAACAGGGAGCAACACTGACTATAGGTGTGTGTGGTGTAAGCAGGTTTTTGACCGGCTCAGCCAAATGGCACAGATTCAGGTTGAAGTGAGGGAGCTCAGGGAAGAGGTGAGTAGGTAGGAAGCATCAGTGAGAGTGAGAGGGAAATTGATGACTTCCACAAACTGATCATTAGGACAACAGAACAGGAGTTAACTCTTAGTGGAGCAAAGGATTCGATATCCTCTCATCAGCAAGCCCCCCAGCCCTCCTGCAGTAACTCACATGTGCAGGGTCCATGGGAACAGGTCACTACCAGATGAAACAAATGACACAAATGGAGTAAGCATGCTCCCTTAAGAAGTGCACCACCCACAGTGCCCTTGCAGAACAGGTAGGAGGCTCTGCAGGAGGAACTGGTTGTGAGCAAGGACAAAGGCTCACAAAGGCCAAAAGTGCCACAAAGACCAAAAGTGCCACCAAGGCTGACTCGCCTCGGGCCAGCCATAAAAACTGACCCTGAAAAGAAAAATCAAAGGGTCATTGTTGTAGGTGACTCCCTGCTGAGGGGAGCAAAGGGTCTGATGTGCAGACCAACCCACTTCATAGAGAGGTCTGCTCTCTCCCTGGTCCCGGGAAGCTAAACTTCCCACCCTTGTGAGCCCTTCAAACTATTACCCAATTCTGTTTTTTCAGATGAGTGGTGTTCATGCAGCAGTGAAAGACTCACAATCAGTTAAAAGAGACTTCAGAACCTTGGGGCAACTGGTAAAGGGATCAGGTGCTCAAGTTGTGTTCTCCTCCATCCTTTTGACATCAGTGGTGGACAAGGGAACATTTAGGAAGAGCCAACTCATGGCGCTGGGACTGATGATGTAAACAGGGATTTGCATTTTATCATCACAGCACAGTTTACAGGGCACCAGAGCTGCATGCAACCAATAGGATGCACCTGTCCCAGAGGGGGAAAAGGATTCTACAGCAGTAGTTAGCAGGGCTCATTGATAGGACTTTAAACTAGATTTGAAGGGGGAAGGGGTTGTTAATCTCATGCTTACCTGTGACAAACTTTGGGGCAGCTCACCAGAGGCTGAGGGATGGATGCTAGCAAGGGCTCTCCACTTGTTGCCCTGAGGCAAGCCAAGGACGAAGCACTGGGACACCCCAAGGGAATCAAGGGGGATTCACCCAAGAGGGTGCCACAGCCAGCCCAGCTGAAGTGCCTCTATGCTAATGCACACAGCTTGGGCATTAAGCAGGATGAACTGGGGGCCACTGTGCTGCTGGGGTGCTATGACATAATGGCTATTACTGAAACTTGGTGGGATGATTCCCATGGCTGGAATGTAGGAATAGACAGGTACAAGCTCTTGAGGAAGGGCAATAGAAGGGACTTAAACTTTCAGAGAGTTTTAGCTTGATGTGAAAAAAAAGAAAACCAAAATTAATAAGAAATAGAAAGAAAAAAGAAAAAGCAAATAAAAAATAGAAAAAAGAAAAAGAAAAAGAAAAGAAAATGAAAAAGAAAAGGAAGAAAAAGAAAAAGAAGAAAAAGAAAAAGAAAAAGGAAAAAGGAAAAAGAAAAAGAAAAAGAAAAAGGAAAAAGAAAAAAAAAGAAAAAGGAAAAGAAAAAAAGAAAAAAGAAAAAGAAAAAGAAAAAGAAAAAAGAAAAAAGAAAAAGTAAATGAAAAAGAAAAAGATAAAGAAAAAGAAAAAGAAAAAAGAAAAAGAAAAAGAAAAAGAAAAAGAAAAAAAGGAAAAAAATAAAAAGAAAAAGTATTCATACATATGCATAAATAATATTACCCCAAAAAGTGTATTTCACAGTGTAAGAAAGAAACATGAAACAAAACTTTTCCCCACTGTGAATTTGTTTTCCAGAAGCTACACTTTCAGCAAATAAAACTTTGACAGAAAATCTTAGCCACCCTGACATCTACAAGTAAAGTTTAACTTGGAGGACTCAGCATAAGAATCAAAAACCAAAATGAGTTCTGAATGTAGATGAGTCAAGCGAAAATTCTTGATGTGTGCATTGAAGGAATTAAAGATTATGCACTTGAAATCATACACTCTGATGCAGTCAGTCATTCTGATCTGACAGAATTGCTTCTGGCCTGCAATAGTTACTGGAAGCTTTTGTCATTGGCTGCCATGTGGCATGTTTGAAGAACCACGTACATCAGGAGATGAGAGGATGAAGAAGCAGCAGCTGATGAGCAATGCTGCCTTGGAGGAAGCAGTTTGTGGAATGGAAAGGGAAAACCCACAAATGCCTACAGTATGACAAATAGTGCTACTTGGCAGGCTACTTGGTTGCTTATTTTCAGGGAAGAGGATATAAATATAGTAGATATTTTGAAGGAAGTGGGGTAATCAGCAATAAGGATTCGCATCTGTAGCACAGTGTGAATGGCTTACTACCAAGGCTAGTCCATGAGCATTAGTATAACAAATTTATCACAGACCATTTCACATTTTCATGTAATGTGTTTGATAGGCTGCTCAATTTTTATCTTTAATTGAGATTTTCAATCTATTTTCCAAGAAAGGCTGCACTTAGGAAGTGATCATAGACTGGCTCTGAAGTAAAAGCTGATGCATTAAACAGAAAAAGGGAGTTTCCCAACCACTTCAGAAACTTTGTTTCAACATTTTCTCTAGACTTTTAAAAGTTATGCAAATATTGAAAATTATCAAAATCAAAGTGAAACTCTAAACCACAAATAAATCAAAAATATTTTTACCTATTGCAATACATGTAATAAATATTCAACAGTATCTCTTTGAGTATGGACTTTTTCATATGGGGTTGCTTTCAAGGCTATGATGCTACTTTCAGTTCTTGAAATCTGTAAATTAGTATTCCTTGCATGACTGAGCCAATATTAAAAATATAAGCTAATGGGAACATAATCTTATAAAATTATATTTAATTGTGATTAATAGGAGTTATATAAATACAAAAGAAAAGTAATTTCTAAACTCTTAATGTGTCATATCCATTTAACCTGAACTTTGTTGTTCTCTTCTAGAGAGAAAACTAAAGTCTGCTTAAGGGTCAACTCCAAGTGTATTTCCAAAGTAACGAAAATGCCTTTTCAGATGAAGTTAGGATGTATTGTTATGGGGCTAGGCCAAGCACTTAAAAAACCACACCATGCTGTCCAATATGGTCCCTGCTTTCTGCTTTCTTGGAGAAAGATGATGTGCCATGCTGAAACTCCCAATGGCATAAAAACCTAGACTTCTTGTAGCACAGGATGTGTTCAGATAGTACTATTCAAGCAGGATGAGGGAAACCCAGGAATAGAAGGGGCTGACTGTTCCTGAGGGGCTGGAATGCAGAGGGCAACAGAATCTTTCTTTGGTACCCTTCCTTTTTACCTGTCCTTAGTCTGTAAGCACATCTGGAATACTGTGTCCAGTTTTAGTTTTAGTCTCCTGAACTCAAAAGAGACTGAGATCTGCTGGAGAGAGTCCAACAGAGAGCTATGAGGGTGATTGTGGGACTGGAACATCTATCCTGTGAAGAAAGACTGAGAGAACTAGGGCTGTCTGGAGAAGAGAATGTCTATAAATATCTGAGGGGTAAGTGCCAAGATGAAGGTGCCAGTCTTTATTTGGTGCCCAGTGACAGAAAAAGGAACAACAGGTGTAAGCTGGAACACAGGAAGTTCCACCTCAACATGAGGAGTCACTTCTTTACTGTGGGAGTGATAGAGCCTTGGAACAGGCTGTCCAGAGAAGCTGTGGAATCTCCTTCTCTGAAGACTTTCAAAACCCATATGGATGTATTTCTGTGCAGCCTGCCCTAGGTGATCCTGCTTTGGCAGTGGGGTTGGATTCTATGATCTCTGGAGGTCCCTTCCAACCCCTGACATTCTGCAATTCTGTGATTCATCTCTGCCAAGGACATGCAGAAAGACTTTGCTTTGACTTCCTATAGCAAGTTTTTCAGCTGTAGTGTAGGTGTCTTAACCACATTTTTTTCCATGAATGTAATATTAAAACGTTTCTGCAGAACAAATATGTAGCTTCATTATAGTGGCATCAAGAAAGAATAAAAGTATGATGCACAATATTACAATCTCTTTAAAAGTTTGTGTAGTTTGTTCTTGTGATCTGACATCAGACAAGTTAAAATTAAGTCCAGAACTGTATCTAGATAAATGAAAAAAATCAATAGGTGGTTTGCTGTGTTTCCCCATATGAGAGATACATTTCAGCCTTTTAATTTATAACTCTAATGAGAAAATTTCTGAATGGTTACAGCAAAAGGGGACAATTTGCATTTTTATTTACTTGACAAGTTATAGTCTTTGTCCTATTCAGATAGGTTTCCCACTTGAGAATATCAACCCTTAATTAAACATCTAGCTAATAAGAGAGATAGCATCATATGCACTAGACCAATGTCTTATTGAAATGAGGGAGCTTACAATCACTACTAGCACTACCAGCACACACACCCTTCAAAAATTAAGTTTGAGATGCAGCACAGACTTCAGATACTGTTTATTAAAAGTTATTAAAACATTCTACAAAACTTCCTTGTTTAAAAAAAAAAAAAAAAAAAAAAAGCCCAGCCTGAAGATGCTACAAGGGCAACACCAAGAAATTTTATGACTTCTTGGTCATTTTAATCAATATTAAAATCTATAAGCAAGTTGATTATTGTTACTACTGGTGACACTAGAACAAATGTAGATTTAAATATCTTAGAGACATAAGCTCACCTCTAGAAATTATGTCAATTGCTCTGGTATTTTCTGCCAAATAATTAAATTTTTTGCTTAATAATTTAAAAGAAAAAGTTATGTTCTATGTTTTAAAGCTGAAATATATCTTCTAGAAAAAAATTCACATAGGAACTCATGATACGAACACTCATATACTGGGGTAAAGGGTGAAGTTTAAGGTAGTATTTTTATGTAAGTTAATTAGTAGCTTAAATGAAAGTTCTTTTAATTTGAAAATGGGAAAGTCAAAGTAGCAAAAATTTTCTTTGTTTATAAATACACTACAGTTTCTCATGTTAATTCTGAAGACAATATTTTGACACTTCCATAATACAGAATTTGCATCTACTACCATTCTTTTAAGTTTAAAGATTTTTTTTTTTTTTAAGATCCTAGCACCAAACATTAAATTCTACCTTCTCCCCCCGCTACTCTGCACTTGTGAGACCCCATGTGGAGAACTACATCCAGCCATGGGGCCACCAGCATAAGAAAAACATGGATCTACTTGAATGAGTCTAGATGAGGGCCATGAAGATGATTCAAGGTTTGGAACACCTCTGCTGTGAGGACATGCTTAAAAAGCTGAGATAGTTCAGCATGGAGAATACAAGATTCCGAGAAGATGTTACAGCATCCTTAAAGGGCCCTACTATAAGAAAAGTATAGACAGTCTTTTTATCAGGGCTTACTGCAAAAAGGCAAATGGTGATAGTTTTAAACTAGAAGAGGGGAGATTTAGATTAGATGTAAGGAAGGAGTTCTTTACTGTGGGGGTGATGAGAAACTGAAACAGATCTCTCAGGTTGCCCAGAGAAGTTGTGGATGCTCCATCTCTGGAGGTGTTCAAGGCCAGGGGGATGAGGCTGTGAGCAATTTGATCGAGTGGAAGGAGTACCTTCTCATGGTGGGGATGTGGGGGAGTGGAACTAAATGATCTTTAAGATCTTTTCCAACTCAAACCATCTTGTGATTTTATGATTCTATAATTCTATCTTCAGTCACAGAGAGGCAGCAATAATGTAATTAGTGAGAATTATATTACCAAAAAATGGTTGTCAAATGTAAAAGACAAATGCTAGCTAATCACTGGATTTGAAAATCTAGCTCTATGCCAGTGGAATACCATAGTGTTGCACTTCAGTGTAAAATACAGGATACATATACTTTTAATTATGTTACTTAGTCAATTGCAGCTAGAAAGATGCAATCACATATATCACATATTAAGGTATAAAAATTATGAAGATTGATTTAAAAATATAGAAGAAAAATCTCAAGATGTATCAAGTGTAGGCTTTATTCATTTTAAGAAATATTAATTTCTGAGATCAGTATCAGTTTTTACTTTTGTATCCTGTTATTAAAATTTTCCACTCCAATGGCAAAGAGATCATTAATTTATTTCCAATAACTTTGAAGCAGTATCAGATATTTCTCAAGGAACTTTGTTGCAAAGAGTAGGTCATACATCCAGCAAGGAAAGGAAATTTGAAAATACATATAAAAAGAGAAATACCTCCCCCAATACACAGTTTTATAAAAAAAAAGTCAGATGTTATATAAACTATCAACTACAAAGAAGGAAACTTACTTGGAAATTTCCAAGTCTCAGGACTGAGTCTTAAAAAGGCTATGGATTTTGTACATGGTAAACTCATAAGGTTTTTCATTATTGAGACTGAAATTGTCTGAAGGACTTTATGCTCTCTTCCATTAATTAGCTGATCTTAACTTTGTATGTCTTTCTTAAATGGGGCATACACTCACAATATATTTTTCTCTCTGTTTATATTTTGCTCATGTGACTGCAAGTGAATATCTGAAGTGAGCCCAGATCACATGAAAGTTAGTCTGTTTACAGGAAGAGTAAATTTAGCCTTCAAATCTATGCTGTAGGTTGAGGCTGGAAAAATTACTTCCATAGACTCATTAGGAGAGATATTTCCAATAATCTGTTGTGACTCAATATATATTTGGCCAACAATACACTAAATAAAGCAATGTAAACATGTTAATAAATTAACTGACTCTTAACTGACTCTTAAATGCTCTGTGGATTTCATATCACATCTAAAATTAAAAACCAAACCAAACCAAACCAAACAAATCCCCAAAAACCTTCATCTCATATCTCCTATCCTAACTCTGGAGAGACACTATAATAACTTAAATGATTTGTAAACAATTTTTCCCAAGAGAAAAGTGTTGTGGTTTTTTTTTTTTTTTTTTTTTTTTAAGTAGGATCACCTGGATCTCTATTAATATTTCTGTTGTTTTTACAATGTTAGAGGTATTAAAGTGCAATTCTGAATATAATTTATCAAGGTAATATAAAAAATTATAAAGATTTTGTTTTCTCAGTTTTAACCTAGTTCATTAGTTTTATATTTGGATAAAGAGAAAAATCTAAATCATTATCTTTCAGACTTTAGAGATTTAGCAATAAGAGTAATGATTTCCTGGTCATTTGTTCTGGGATCTGTCTTGTCTCAGAATCATCTGTGAATTTTTAGTAAGTGACAAATAGAAAAATGTGCTACCAGTGTATTTCTGTCTGTATGATATCTAAATCTATTTAAATACAGTATGGGTGAATTTGCAGGCATTAATTCTATTGATAATCTCACACTGCTTGGCAAATCAACACAGATAGATTAAGCCATTAATTGATGATGATGGAGACAGCTATGTCAAATCCTACTTTGCCTGTTTTGTCTTATGAACTTGGAGACTGGACTTCCATAGTCTGTTTGATGACTGTCCATTACAAGTTATTAACTATTTTCTGGGTTTTCACTGTTGTGAAAAGAAGAATATATATATTAAGAATAATATAAAGAAGAATAGGAGGCCTAAAAGAGATTCCGCTCAAAAAGAAGAACTATATTGTTAGAAAATTTATTTCCGATGTGGGTGTCTCCTGAAGAACAAGGATTTGGATTATCATGTCTCATGCTCAAAATACAGGATCTCACTATTGGGATAATGAAAAAACCTTCCTCTTGTTTTCATAAAAATAAATGAGAAAGATTCTGGACCTGTAGTCATAGAGAAAATGGAATACTTCATGTCATATCATAACTCCTGACATATGTCTCTAGAAGAGAAATTAGAATTTTAAACTACTTAATTGTCAGTAAATTTCTCATTGTTTAAGAGACAGTTGTTATGGGAAATAGCAGCATGCCCTCACTTCATGTGCCTTCCTTATTAGATTCCATAATTGCCTTGATTTCTTTAAAGTATCACAAAAAGGTAGTGGGCCAATACTGGCCATCAGTTTGCTCTTAAATGCCAAGTAGAGCTTATTTTGAAGAAGAAAGTGTTTGGTCTCAGGGCTGTGAATACATCTGTATACTTTGACTGCCCTTGATCCTTAAGTTCTGAACAAGTCTTCACAGGAATGATTTTTTTTTCTCTCTCTGATTTACTAAACTGCTGACTCCATCATTTTGAAGATCACATCCTTTTTAACTCTTCTGAAAAATGTTTAAATGTGCGAAAAATAATTCTTCACTTAGATTTTCTTGCTTGTCACATTTTTTTTTCATATTTATAACATAACAATTAATCTGTTAAAAGCTTGTGCTGATAAAAATAAGTTATTTACAATCTTTCAAACAAAACTGTTTAAAAGATCAACTAATTCTAAGGCCATAGCTGACATCCTAAGAAATGCTGAGACTACAAAGATGTGTTTAAAATTGATTTGTAAATCCACTGAAACAAGGTAGATCCAGTAGTTCGATCCATTTCCTAACTCCAGAGCAGGTAAAGAAAATCTATGTTGCTTGTATTTACCATGAAACATCCACCTACACTGAAGACTCAGACAAATTATACTGGAAAAGGTTTATATAAAGGAAAAAAAAAAGGGAAATTTTGCTTCTAAAGCAAAAAATCATGTCAAACAAATACTGCACTTGGAGACACGAGCAGCTACTGCTACAGCCTGCACACACTTTTACCAAACAAATGTTCTCATGCAGTAAAGGCTGCAGCAAGTGGTGATAGATCATATTGAACACATACACTTCTTCACCTTCTTACACCAGATGTTGTCAGAGACATGTTACAGTCCTAAAGTATTTCTGAATATAAAATCTCAAAAAAACCCAGCCAAAATCAAAACCAAAACCAAACAAAAGCCCAATGAAAAACAAAACAAAAACAAGAAAACAAAACCAAACACCAGAACCTGAAGCTCTCTGCAGACATACCAATATATCAGTCTAATCCTGTGTGTGTCCTTGTACATCATAGAATCATAGAATCAGTCAGGGTTGGAAGGGACCACAAGGATCATCTAGTTCCATCAGGCTGGCCAGAGCCTCATCCAGCCTGGCCTTAAACACCTCCAGGGATGGGGCCTCAACCACCTCCCTGGACAACCCATTCCAGGCTCTCACCACTCTCATGGGGAAGAACTTCTTCCTCACATCCAGCCTGAATCCCCCAGTTTCCAGCTTTATTCCACTTCCCCTAGTCCTGTCACTACCTGATAGCCTAAAAAGCCCCTCCCCAGCTTTCTTGTAGCCCCCTTCAGATACTGGAAGGCCACAATAAGGTCACCTTGGAGCCTTCTCTTCTCCAGACTGAACAGCCCCAACTCTTTCAGTCTGTCCTCATAGGAGAGGTGCTCCAGCCCTCTGATCATCCTGGTGACCCTCCTCTGGACACGTTCCAGAATGTTTATATCCCTCTTGTAATAGGGGCTCCAGAACTGGATGCAGTACTCCAGGTGGAGTCTCACCAGAGCTGAGTAGAGGGGGAGAATCACCTCCCCTGACCTGCTGGCCACACTTCTCTTGATGCAGCCCAGGCTCTGGTTGGCTTTCTGGGCTGCAAGTGCACACTGACAGCTCCTGTTGAGCTTCTCATCCACCAGCACCCCCAAGTCCCTCTCCTCAGGGCTGCTTCCCAACCAGTCACTGCCCAGCCTGGATTTGTGCTTGGGATTGCCCTGACCCAGATGCAGGACCCTGCACTTGGTCTTGTTGAACCTCATGAGGTTGGCTTGTGCCCACCTCTCCAGCCTGTCAAGGTCCCTCTGGATGGCATCCCTTCCCTCCAGCCTGTCTGTTGCACCACACAGCTTGGTGTCATCAGCAAACTTGCTGAGGGTGCACTCAGTGCCACTGTCCATGTTGCCAACAAAGATGTTGAACAAGACTGGTCCCAGGACTGATCCCTGATGGACTCCACTTGTCCCTGGCCTCCACTGGGACATGGAGCCATTGACAGCCACTCTTTGGTGTGGCCATCAAGCCAGTTCTTTATCCATCTCGTGGTTGACCCATCAAACTCATGTGTCACCAGTTTGGAGACCAGGATGTGGTGTGGGACAGTGTGGAAGGCTTTGCTCAGGTCCAGGTAAATGACATCAGTTGCTTTCCCCTCTCCTATTAATGTTGTCACCTGTTCATAGAAGGCCACCAGGTTTGTCAGGCAGGATTTGCCCTTTGTGCAGCCATGCTGACTGTACCCAGTCACCTCTTCACTATTATTCTGTGTCAGTAGTGCCTCCAGGATGATCTGCTCCATGATCTTACCGGGCACCGAGGTGAGACTGACTGGCCTGTAGTTCATCTTCTTCAAAATCAGAAAGAGTCAATGTCTGCCTGGGTAATCTGCAGCAACCAGCTAAACCATCTTCCCAATAAACATTATAGAACATTTTAATGTTTTACATAAGAAAAAAATCTCTTCTGTTCAAAACTGGATATACATATTCATATGGATAACTGTATCTTAGCAGTATGCTGAAACTGTACCAAAAATGGAGGCAATAGGAGTATTTTTAGATCTACCATCTAACGTATTAAATGTGAACATGACAATTGCATGTAGTAACATAGTTAGACCTCAAATATTAAACTACTCACCCTTCCATCGTGTTGAGAAAGATTGTTTCACAGCACAAAAAGAGCACAACTTTCAAAGGGGGCGTGAGGGGGTGGGGTGAGGAAATTGCATCCCTCTTTAAAGATAACCCAAATAGTTAAGTGGAAACTGCAATAAATGTTACTTTAAAATCATAGTGTGGCCATTGTTACAGTTAAATTTTCTAGAGGAACTTAAATTTGGAGGAAAAAAAATAAAGCTACTGCATGTCAAATTTATTCCTCTGCCATTCTAGAAAATCTGTGTGTAGCATAATTTACAGAGATAGGTATAAGCCTGAACATCTTTCTTTTTTTTTTAGAACACTTTTTTTCCCCTTAGGAAATAGTATTTGCCTCACACAGCAGCACTGTCCCTTCATGCTGGTAATGATGGTTGGCTGCTGTCATTAATGCACATTAGCAGAAAGTTATGACACAGGCATTGTTCAACCACAATAACTGCATAAAAACAAGATGTTTTCAGTTTAGAATACATTTCTCAAGATGTTGTTTCTGTTGAAAACAGAACTCAGAACAAGGGGAAAACAGACTTAGATATTCAGATTTAGGGACAACAACTGACAGTCTATTGCCTGGAGTTCACTAAATCATTCTAACTAGCTCTGATTTTGAAAAGGCTATGCAAAATTTGGTGTAAGAATAATTCCCAATATAGTGTGGATTCCTTTTGTTTTGTTTCATTTTGCTTGTTTTTCTCCAGGAGAATAATTCTTATGGGTTCATGGGCAATTATAATTTTTTAACATGTCTGTTTATTCAATTGAATTATTTTTGCCTGAATAAATATTGCTGTAAACTTGTATCCAAAGTCTGTAGGCTTTCAGACAAGACCTTCTGAACATGATCATTGATTTGGGGTATGTACTTAAATAAGAGTTATGGTCATTTCTCATCATCTGAGCTTTTACGTTTATTGCAAAAGCTTAAATGGAATATGAGTGGAAGATGGGTCTTCCATGTAAAAGTAAATTTTATTTGCAGCTTTAAAGCAAGATGTTACTCCATTCCAGTTTCCTTGCGTTGATAGATAATCTTAATACTTTTCATGACCCTTGCAAAAGTGATGTTTTCCCCTCCTCAGGCAGTTATATTCTTGAGTAATGGCACATAGGAGACCATGCCCTACATCTTCACTCTATGTCATGCTTGTTCTGTGACAAAAATATTTGAGATATGTAGGCAAAGTACTATGGTGGTACTTAAAATACTACTGATATTTTTTTTCTTAAGAAATAACAGTTTCTAAAAGAATAGGAAGTTATATACTCATGCATATAAGCATACAGGCAATGTGTAAAAACAGTGGGAAAGGGAGATTAATTCAGATACTGGATGTATGTATAGGTAGAAAGAAAGACCACTGAGCTCTAATAAAATATTTTTATCTTTATTTTAAAATAAGACTCGTTGTGACAAACAACTGGGGAAAAATGTTTTCTTCCAACAACATACAGAGAGATTTTTTTTAGCCAACAATCTATGCAGATTATTGAAACTGCTGGTATGCATTACAACTTGCAACTGAAGGACACCTTGGTGTTTTTCTGGATAGGATTACCTTCATTGGTTTTAGCATTTGTTTTAATAGACTTAAATATCACTCAATTCATAATTCAAAATAAACAACAAATTTTATTTTACAAGCATTAAAACAAGATGGCAGCTTTGGAATCTCAAGTCTTTTCTCTCAAAATATTCATATCTGTTTTTTATTATTATAAATCTGAATTGTAGTGCTCCAAAATTATACTTCAAAAAGGATTTCAGCTACTTTATTTCTAATCAATAGAGAAATAGATGTTGCAATGCAAGAAGATTCTGGGAAGCTAAATGCACTCTTACTTTTTTATTCAATGGTAACAGCACAGCCAGAGTTTGAGTGCTGCTGCTTATTTCATCCAACTGAGGCTCTTGTATGCTTATGCAGAAGCTAACGATTGTGCCACTGTGGTTCTTAGATTGCTTCTTATTTATTAGAACTACAGTTACAGCAGGATGGTGACTTCTCATTACAGCTGGGAACTGTGGGGTTTTGCTTTGGCTTGTACCAAGATGACAACATTTCATACTGTGGAAGAAGCAATCATGTAAAGTTAAAAGGGTTAATAAAATGCCATCTAGATTCAGACTGAGACATGTTTATGTTTAAAATTATTTAAGCTAAAACCATGAAAATCAATAACTCACTTTTGCAGAAAAATCAGTAGGACAAAAGTTACTTCAAAAAACAAGAAAGGCAGTATCTCTGTCTGTGTCTTTGTTAACAGTTTTTAAATGAAAAGCGTCAGAATAATAGAAGTACAACAGCAAAAGTCTTGCTGTTCATTTCAGTGAAGTTTTCCACCCATTTCCGTATGTTAACTGAAACTCGTAGTGGTCTCTCAGGTAACGAGGGTAGTCACAGGAAGAATTCTGTTCTCATCCACTTTAACTCTGAAGGGCTTATGAAGATGGTTTCAAAAACTGTAAACTTTTCTCAGACTCATAAAAATATGAAACCAGTGCTTAATGGGCCTTCTCTAGAACAAATAGAAACAATACTGCTCTGGGGTCTTTATAAGTGGCTTCTATCTCTCTATTCACACATCTGGCTCCCAGTATAGGTATGACCATTGCCATGGCAGCAGATAACCTCTTCACTTCTTCCAGTCACACAGCTGCCATCCATTTTAACAGAACAGTGACTGATCTTCTAGGAGGAAAACTTTTTCAGATGAGGTCAAATGCAAGAGAAGTGGGTAAAACTTTTCATGCAGTGATACTAGTGAATGCGAAAAATAAGACAACAAAGCTGAATATACTTTTCTGAGTGAACACATCACTGAATTAGAATCACTCAGAATTCCTTTGGGGTCTGGGTTTTGTTGGGGTTTTTTGGGTTTGTTTTTGGTTTTGTTTTGTTTTTTGGTAAAATCTTGTCTTCTACACTTTGGTGGAATCCTGGATCACATACGTTCTGAATTACATTTATTTAACTTTTCTTCAGATACACCTATTCTGTATTTTTCTTTTACTTGCTTCTTGGAATCCCCCCTAGTGTGTGAAATATTTCTGGAAATAAAAATTCCTTAAAATTAAAATACTTTTGGTACTTGAGTTTTATAGATGTTATCCATTATTTTCTCCCTAATATTAGGGCTATGTGGAAACTTTCTTTGCAAATACTTAATTTATTGTTATTGCCATCATCCATATGTGACAATGAGGTCTGGCTGATAGAATAAGACCTCTCTGTAAGAAATGATAACCAAGAAATTCTCAGCCATGATATGGAGATGTTTTTTTTTATTCTATAAAACCCCAGCAGAGGGCCACAGACTGTCTAAAGGTATACCACTTAATCTTGTTAACTACAGAGCTAGGCAGAGCAGTTGTCTCATCTCCAGTCTCGGGTGAGTGTTAGAACATGCATTCACCACATCAGTGTCTTCTAAATTACTATATCTGAATAAAAAATCTTAAATACATAGACACTGGAAAAGTAGAAAAGAAAAAGAAATCCAAGGAAGCCAGGTCGCTCAATCATCTAACCACATGCATAAGCAGACTTTGGCTTGCTGAAGGGAAGTAATGCAGTCTGGTTTCCAAGCTGCAGAAAGCCATGTGGCAGCTTCAAATACACTGTTTGGCATAGGGAGCAACAAGTGTTAAAAACAATCCTTTCAGCAGTATTTCTTGAGTAAATGCTTATAATACTGTTCTTCATTTTTTATTTTTATTTTCCCTTTAATTTCTTATTTCCTTTCAGAAAATAAAGAATGCTTCAGTTTAATCAGAGAATATTGTCTGGAGACTATAATGTGTTTCTCTGCTGTTAAAACATTCAAGTACTTTTCAAATTCTGCATAGAAGCTTTTATGTACTTTTCTGCAGTTACAATTGTGAAACAATAAATTGGTGTTTTCTGTGTTAAATTTCTTTGAATAAATTCTTTGAAACATCAAACCATGTTGTTTTACATTTGCATGCCCACATTTTTCACCCATACAGGCAAATTAAAATGTGAAATCAAAGCCTGAGACTTAATCAAACAGAGCTGATAAAGAAATTCATTTGCAAGATAATATGTTCATTAATCGAGAATAGCAAATGTAATAAATTAGCCATCTCTTTGAGGTTAATTAGAACAGGTTAATTGATTGTAAGGCTATTTTCTTTGACTGCAAGGTCTCTGCTATGACTCACTCCAAAAATCCAAAAATTAATTTGACTTTAACCAGAAGAAAATATCCTTTCTATCTTTGATTCTGCTTGATCTATTTGTAAACAGCAACTTTTCTAAATTTACTTAATGCCCCATCTTCATCTTCAATCCCAGCACATTTTTTGTTATGATTAATTTCAGCCTTTAGACAGTTCATTTCTTCCTCTACTTCTGTCTCCAAGAAGTTTATTACTGATTTCTCTAAAGAGAAAAATGGGCAAAATGCAATAATAAGTCTTTTCCCATCAGTATCCTCAACCACCTTCTCATGTCTTGCTGTTTTCAGATGTTATTGCACTTCCTTTATCTTTTAACACAAATTAAGTATTTGTCATTTATGCTTATTTTAATGTTTTCACTTATACCAAGTCTTTTCTGAATCATTTTATCAGTGATTTGGATGAAGAATTCTCAAGTTGCTAGGCACAGAGGCGAAACAATAATGTCTTGGCACTTACTATAAACCTCTACGCCTATGGACGTCTGACCCAGAAACAGAACAGAAACAGAACTGCTTTATGGTCCTTGTCTCCAAAATGCTCCATAAGTGGAGTTGAAATACACTACTCTCTCTTTAAATCCATAACATTATTGATTATTACTGGATAATTAAAAATATCACTTGACAGCCAAATATTATGAGCATGTCTGTGTATGTCTGTATATGTCTTTCACTGACTATTCTGCAATCGATCAACCTCTTTGTTTTCTGAAGTACTAAGAAATCTTGGAGTCGTGAGAGCAACCATACGAGTTTGATGTATCCTAGAGCTGAGTAGTTCTCTTGTGTATTTCACTGCTGAGGAGCATCCTGCACATCTATCAGGATTTAACAAGGCAGGTTGCTGAAATTCTTATTCGTAGTTTCTTCAGGAATTGATTTTTCTCAGCTCTCTTAAGAAGGTAATTTTTCTCATTAATACTGCTTCTACAGTTCAGATGCTCATTTTCTGATCCCTATAGATGTGCATGTTTAAGGAAGAAATGTAGTATACTGTTTTGACCACTCTTCATCAGCTTTTCATGCAAGATTATTTGTAAGGTATACTCTTAGTTTAGTTTAAGTTTTGACCCACTTATCCTTCTGAATCCCCACGAAACCTCTTTACTATATTATTTCAGCATTAATCATGTTTTGAATTTTATCCCTTTACAAAACATCTTTATAAAAGACCTTCTGGCATAAGTAATGAACTTTCTATAATCATGATAGCATTCTGTGAAAATGCCCTTCGATCACATTGCCATCTTTAAAATCTGTACTCATTGAACACTATAAATTCTAATGAGGAGGGAAAAAAATTAGTTCATAGATTTACAAAGCAAGTTTTTGTGCTCTTAATTTTAAATAAAGATTTACTTAGGACCACTTGGTCTATAGTGTTTTATCTTGGATTGCCTTCAACTCACTACTCTTAAATTCTCTATCTGGTGCCCAAAATACTGTTTGGACATTACGGATAAATATCTCTTCTGGAGATGAGGATTTATAATTGAAAAGATAAATGGAAATGAATTTTCATTGACAGTATAAAATCAAGTCACATGAAGCTGGCATATCCTGGTATGTGCGTAGATACATATGTGTAAGCTAGTACGCATGTATGTGTAGCTGGATCTGCTGGCCACACTTCCTGTGATGCAGCCCAGGATGTCATTGGCCTTCTAGGCTGCAAGTGCACACTGTCTGCTCATGTCCAGCTTCTTGCCCAGAAGCATCCCCGAGTCTTTTTCCACAGGGCTGCTTTCTGTCACCTCATTCCGCAGCCGGTACTGATAGCGAGGACTGTTCCAACCCAGGTGCAGGACCTTACACTTGTTCTTGTTGAACCTCATAAGGTTCATCTGGGCATACCTCGCTGACCTGTCCAGGTCCCTCTGGAAGAGAATGCAGTAGGTTGTGTCTACTTTGTAGACAAAGTGTGTAAAAACAATGCAGATAAAACGAAAATGATGAAAGAAGACAGAATTCATTTAAACCTGCTTAAGCTTTTTCAACAATACGATTGATTTCCATTAGGACAGCTGTAGATATGGGTAAATATACATACAATAATGTTCTTATTATCTTTTTCATCATTTTAACAGAAAGTTTTCCCATTACAATATCAAGAACATGTTTTTGTTTTCTCAATTTATGAATAATGTGTAAGGTAAAAAAAAAAACAAACAAACAAACCAACCCAAAAACTTCTAAAATTTAGCAGCTTTGTAATATTCTATGGGTTTCTAAACCTTTTAGGATTACTCTCAAATCAAGGACTACTGTAAAATTAGATATCACAGGCTCATATCCAATTTTCTCATTGTGTATGACATGCTCTGTGACTCTGAATCTGCTTTGCATAATCAGAGAGGTAGGGAATCCATTATTTTAATGTGCTTTAAGATTAAAGTTGTCTGGAGTGCCAGGCACACTCTGCTGGTGAAGTAAAAGTGGTACAGAAAAAGTACTCCCAGTGCTCTGATAGCGTCTATGAAGAAGGTGTTAGCAGGCCCTTCTGAAAACATATAATCCAAAATGAGATAAGTTTAGTGAAGAGAAGAAAAACTTCATGCCATCAATCAAAACAATGACCTCCTGTTCAGAGTCTCATTCAGATCTCCACTATGTTGTACAGGCCCAGGAAACAGAGATGAAAAAGAAAAAAAAAAAAAAAAAAGCTTTAGCTATTCCTATTATTATGGATGCATAATGAATGTAAAAAAGACTTTTGTATACAGAATGCTACAGTGATGCAATTTCTTACAGAAAGTGTGTATATTTGGTTAACATGGCAAGATTTTGATCTGAGTAGGGGGACTAAAGGAAGCTGCTGGAAGCTTCCCCAGGTGTCCAGTAACAGCAGTGTCAGCCACTCCTGGCCAAGCCTGAGCCCTTCAGCAATGGCACGAGTGCCTGGGTGATAACAGACTGAAGAAAGAAACAGCAACTGTGTTCAGAGAGAGGAGTGAGAATATGACCTCCACCAAGGTCAGTGGAGGGGGAGGAAGTGCTCCAAGTGCCAAAGCAGACATTCCCTTGCAGCCTGCAATGAAGACTATGGTGAGACAAGCTGTCACCCAGAAGCCCAAGGATATTGATGGTGGAGCAGATATCCACCTGCATCCCATGTAGGACCCCACGCTGCAGCAGAGTAAGAGTGTGAGAAGTCCTCCCTGTGATGAGGAAAGAGCAGCAGAGACAACGTGTGATGGACTAACCACAGCCCTCATTCCCCATCTCCCTGTGCTCATGATGGTGAGGAGTTAGACAATTCAGGAGCAAAATTAAGCTTGGAATAAAGAACGTATGAGGGAAAGGCATTTCAAGATTTGGTTTTATTTCTCATTACTCTACTCTGATTTGGTTGGTAGCAAATTAATTTCCGTAAATCAACTCTGCTTTGTCCATAGCAGTAATTGGTGGGTGATGTCTCCCTGTGCTTACCTTGATGCACAAGTTTTTTGTTTTTTCTTTCCCCTGTCCAGCTGAGAAGGGAAATGATAGGGCACCTTTAGTGGGCACCTGATAGCCAGACAGAGTTAACCCACCACAGTGTGGAATATCCTTGAAACAAACATAGGCTAAGTTTATTTCCTAATTACCAAGTTTGTTCATATTATTAAAATTAATACATGCTGACGCATTTATGTCCAGCACAAAAAATGATACTTTTTGGTCAGTGACATACATGAAACAGAACAATAAACACAAAGAATAGAAAAAATTGCATATTGCTTCAAAATAAATTTTCAAGTTTTTGTATTGATATGACAGAATGACTACTATTTTACCTAAGGGCATATCTGGTATTAACTGGTATTTTCTTCTTTCAGGTAGAGAACGCACTAAGTTCCTCAAGAATCACAGAATCATAGAACCACAGAATGGTCCAGGCTGGAAGGGACCTCCAACAGTCATGTAATCTGACCTCCCTGCACTCAGCAGGGACATCCCCAACTAGACCAGGCTGCCCAGGGCCTCGTTGAGTCTTACCTTGAATACCTTCAGGGAAGGGGCCTCAACCACTTCCCTAGGCAACTTGTTCCAGTGTTTCTTGACCTTCATAGTGAAGAACTTCTTCCTGATATCCAATCTAAATCTGCTCTTCCCTAGTTTGAAGCCATTGCCCTTTGTCCTGTCACCACAGGCCCTTGTAAACAGTCTCTCCCCATCCTTCCTGTAGGACCTCTTCAGGTACTGGAAGGCTGCTATCAGGTCTGACTTGAGCTTCCCATTCTTCAGGCTGAACAACCTCACCTCCCTCAGCCTGTTTTCATAGCAGAAGTGCTTCAAACCCCTGACCATTTTCATGGCCCTCCTCAAAAATCAGGTGTTATCCACCTAAACCAGAACTATAGTTAGAGAAGAGCTGTCATGCAAGTCTGAAAATGAAAAAGGTTGTTGCTTCTGATGACATAAAGTTTTAGAATGTTTACTTAGAATTGGTTTACTTAATTAGACCAGAGGTGGGACTCCAGAAGCTGTTTTCATCTTTCATGTATTAAAATACGTCTGTAAAGGGTATGAAGATTTCAGCTTTTTTGCAGTACAAATCTTTATTTTCAAGGTTATGGAAAAAATGTCCAGAGAATAAGTATTTGCTTTTAGACCACACAGAGTAAACACAGGTCTTGTCCTTGAAACGTGCCTCTGTGTGAGCAGGAACACCTCTCCTGTGTTACTTTAATAATCTGGGGAAACCAGCTTGAAGAGACTCTTCACAATAATAAAACAAACTGACATAAATGCAGTGAGGAAACCTGGGGAAGAGAGTCAGTCTGTGCAAGTGCTTGAACAGTGAAAATTGTAATCCTGAATAAGAATAGAATATCTAAAAATGACTAGTTTGGGGGAGACACTTTAGACCCTTTTGTGGGTTCAAATATGCACCTTTTATAAGGGACTTTATGCAAGTTTCTTGGACAAACATTCAAAAATCTATTAACAGTAAGTCTAAAATATTGAATTATTACAGGATCTTTTCATTACTAATGCAGTTACATTTTTGTAAGTAAATATTTCCCTTGTGTAGTACCTATCCTTTTAGCATTCCTCTGGACCCTGTGGTCAACAGTTTTATCCTTCCTTAAGAAGACTACGAGTGGAGAAGTCATGATGTGTTACCAAGGTCTTTCCTCAGTGTGTGTATGTGGCTACAAGTGTAGGTATGTGTGCTCATAGCTAAAGACTGAAAGTGGCTCAGTACTATTCCCAAATCTCGGTTACTAAAAAGAACTTCCTTTTATGTAGTACCTACCAAGCTTCCTCTCATGGAGTATTCACAGTACCTAAGCCAAACTAAATTAGGTGATAAAGAATCAATATGATTTATGATCAAATTTATAAGCCAGAAATCTGATAAAATATGAATATGATTTATTAGATATTAAAAAATTGTTTTTCCAAGCTACTTTGGTCCAGGTTCATTTGCGCAGCTGATGATAGGTTGATTACACACGATAGGATGCTAATGAACAATGGGATAACAGTCTAGAAAAGTCAGAAACTTGGAATACAGAGGAACAAACTGGAAACTCTTATAACACGAAAACAAACAACTGTGCTGCCTCGGGAGGTAGGACAGACCCCCTCGGCCTCGCTGTGGAGTTAAGCCACAGAGAAACAGTCTGTGAACTTTAGAGATAACCAAGCAAATTAGCTTTAGTTATTCACGAACCGCTGGGCTTCTAGTCACCAAAAGTTTTGACGAATGAAGAGATACACAGAGCTGCAACTGGAAGTCCAAACGGCAGGGATAATCCAAAGACAAATCCCAAATTGGAGGAAGTGAGGGAGAGAAGGAGAGCTCGCTGCTGTGGTGTGGCTCGGAACCCAACACGCTGCTATGAGGACAACAGCAGGTAATCGCCCTGAAGGCAGGCACTAAGTGGGTGCTCATCGCTGTCTGGAATCCCACTAACGAGCAGGGTGTGGGCTCTCGAATCATCCCCTATAAATTCCCCTTTTGACAACTGAACGGCCCAGTGGCAGGTTACCTTTTCAAACATAGCCAATCAGTTCAAAGTGCTGTATGGCAGGCAAACTGTACACACCTTCTCGACTAGCCTCTGACACGTGCAGTTGTCTGTGTGAAACATGAGGCAGGGGGTCCAGCTTCCAGCCCCCCCCGGCAGCCTCAACAGCATTGAGCAGCATTGGCTGCTCCACCTCAACCTGGACTGTTGCAACGGGGAGGGAGGAGAAAGGGCAGTGGCCAAGCAGTTTAGCTGGCTCAGTAATTCCTCTTCCAGAACAAGAATTTTCTTGTAATTGAATTACATCACAGTCTAAAGTTGCTCAAGTCAAAGCAGGTCTTGACACCCTGCACTGTCTTTTTGTCCTGGTTTGAGCTAAACTAGAACCAATTCTCTGTTCAGTGATTTTATTCTTCAGCTCTTCTAAGACTTTTCTTCAGTAAAGAAAGGGTTCTGCTTATACTTGTTCCTATGGAGAACAAGGTCACTGCTAAACTATAAGCACCACATTGGAGTGCAGTAAGTGAAGTGGTTGTAAATAGGTTGTGGGTGGGAGGGGATAGGACAAGCGACCCTAAACTGACCAACAAGATATTCTATTCTATATATGCTATATTCAGTATAAAGCTGAGGAATCACAAGGGTCAAGATCTGTTCTTCTCTGACGGGAGTCTGAGAAGGACTCTGTACCTTCTTTCACTTTTGATCGCAACCTGTGAGTTCCTCAGTCAGTTCCTGAACCTGGTTCCAGTCAGCCATTGAGTCCAGTTTGGGACCTCCTCATTGCCTGCCCACATTGAGGAAAAAGTTCTTCACCATGAGATTGGTGAGAGCCTGGAATGGGTTGTCCAGGGAGGTGGTTGGGGCCCCATCCCTGAAGGTGTTTAAGGCCAGGCTGGATGATGCTCTGGCCAGCCTGATGTAGTGTGAGGTGTCCCTGCCCATGGCAGGGGGGTTGGAACTAGATGATCCTTGTGGTCCCTTCCAACCTTGACTGACTCTATGATTCTATGATTGTCAGGGGTGCATCCATTACTGGGGAAGTTCAGTACTTTTTTCCTATACATTTATATGTATTTCTGTAATTTCTTATTAATATAATTATACATACATGTATATGTATGTATGCACCTTATGTTTCATTAAAGCTGCTTTAGATTTTTTTTCTAATTCTTATTCCCTTTCCCGTCTCCTCCTCTGAAGAGAGAGGGGTTAATAGAGATCATCTGTCATTTGTCTAGTGGCCAGCACACCCCTAGCCATGACACTTCTATAATGGTATAAAATCCTGATGCAGTCTAAACAACTTATTTGATTTATTTGAATGACAGTCTTCAATATTTTCATTGACTAAATGATGGAAATGTATTGATTCTTTTAAAGATATCAGATCATAATGTATTCTGGAGTTTAAAACCTGTGCACTTACGACACTGTGTTGTTCTGTGTGAATAAGCAATAATTTGTTCAAAGGTTTTCAGAAAGTCAGTTATGTTTTTTGCCAGGATGTTCCCTCTGCTCGTCTTTGGAAATGTAATACAGCAGTGACTGAGTTTTTGTTACATGTTAACTTCTTCACACACTTCTCTTTCTTAAGTTATTAAAATGAATGAAGAATGAAGGTTAGATCTGACTTGAAGGTTTGTAAGTTCTACTTACCTTCACTAAGTTTCTTATGCATTTGCATCTTACTATTAATGCTATTGATGTCTGTGTTTTTGTTTGGAAGGAACAACAGCAATGGTTATGTTGTTTTTTTCTTCCTATTTTCAAACTTTTGAGATTTTTTTTTTCAAGCTAATGAAATCCATGGTGCTGCATATGTGAAGTTATTTATGTGCTACAAGCAAATAGACCAGCTTGCTGAAAAGAAGTACCAGACTAAATCTACTCTAAAGATGGACAACATGCCTACAACATTTCATGTTACAAGTATCAACGAATGTGATATAAAACAATACTGTTTTGATAATGGCTCCCAAGCCTCTTCAGCCATGCCATGGACAGCACTAGGGTGAAACCAGGGCCAGGCTCCAAATGGGACTTGCAGGCAATCGTTAGAAACTTAATCATGTAAGTTATGTGAGTTACATCAGTTATGTAAGTTGTAAATAAAACTGTGAAAACTGCCTGAAAATCTCAGTCTCTCAGTACAACTAAAACAGCTGCCATTGTTATTATTGCTACCCCTGATACTGCCTCTTCCTGCTGGTGCTGTGCACTGGCAACCATTTTATGTCTATGGCAAACTGATGTAGATGGGGACCATCTGGTGGGAGAGAAGACAGACAACCAGTGCTCAGCTGGAGTGCAGAGGTGTTCTGGCCTGGTCTGTGCCTTATCACTCCTTAGCCCAGGCCTGGTCTGCTCCACACCTCACCCTCTGCCCTGAAGTCTTGAGCCTCTGCTCTCTTGACAGCCTTTGCTGCTCACCACAACCTTGGTATAGTTGCACAGAAACTCTGTGAAAAAACGTAGTTATATCCTACTGAGGTGAGCAAGAGTGCAAAGAGAGCACCATGGGAGCCTGGTAAGCAGAGTAAGTGCTATGGCAGCTCAGCTGGGTGAAAGGCCAGGCCCAAGCTGGCAACAGATCACATCTTTTAGTTTTTGGGACACAACTAGGGGTTTGGCTACTTAAATCATGGGACTTCGAGAAACCTGTCTTGCTGAGGGCTGATGATGTTGTGTTTATGATAACTTCCTTCTTCAAGTGATGAAGAACCAACAAGGAAGGATGCTGTGGTGAACTTTTTTCTTACCAATGTGGAGGAGCTAGTGGTGAATATGAAGCTCAAGGGCAATATTTGTTACAGTTATCATGAAATGTTTGGTTTCGTGGTGTTTAGGGCAATGAGGAGCTTGCACAGAAAGCTTGCTATCCTGGATTTCAGATAATCAGACTTTGGCTTCTTCAAGTATTTGCTTCATGCAATACAGCCCTGGTGGAAAGAGAAGCCCATCAGACATGGTTAATATTCAAAGATCACTGCCTCCAACTCAGGAGTGATGCATCACAACAAGGTTGGGCAGAAACACCAGCAAGCCGATTGGGTGAACAAGAAGCAACTTAGCACAGCAAACACATAAAAGAATCCTAGAGAGGGTGGAAGCAAGGACATGCAACCTAGGTGGAATACGAAGGAATTGTCTGAGCATCCAAGGATCAAGATAGGAAAGTTAAAGGTTTAATAGAATTAAATCTGGCCAAGGACACCAAAGGCAAAAAAAAAAAAGGTGACAAAAGGAAGACTAGGGGAAATGTAGGCATTTTCTGGACACAAACTGTAGCCCTGGTCACCTGGGACTTTGAGAAAGATGAAATACATGTCAACTTTTTTTGCCCCAACTTTCAGCACCAAATGTCCCAGTCACATCAGCCAAGATGCAGAAGACAATGGAAAGGGATGGGAGTATCAACTTCCAATGGCAAGGGATTTGAAACTTTATTATCTTTTAAGTTCCTTCCAATCCAGAACATTCTCTATGATTCCATACTTCTACCTGGTGTCAAACATTAGGTCTTTTTCTTGGTTGGGTTTTGCTATATTATTATGTTGTTTGGTATGTCCCCTTTTGCACACAACTTCAGACACTTTTGCACTCCACAATTTATTTTTGAGACTTGGAGAGATTCATGAATGAAAACAAATGAAAAACACATGAAAACTAGGCTACAGAACTGTGCTGGGTCCTGCTGAAATGCCTTCTTCACCATCCTTGTTTGGAGCTGATTTTTGCATCTTTTTCTTGCGGGTGGTGACTGGTGCTAGAGAAACTACGTGTGTAGAAGCATCATGGGTTAGGTGTGAAGCTGTTGGTGGGGGGGTCAAATCCTCGGGGCTGGGCCTGAGGCTGGGCCAACCCCTGTAGGGGTGGACAGCAGTCACTGCAGCCAGACCCCTCCATCCTGTTTTCATAAACATTATCACAGTATCTACAGTGTTTACAGCTCTCTACCCCTCGGCCATCAAGGCTTGCAAAAGACTTCCTTGAGCCTATTGTCCCTCTGCAGAGAGCTCTTAATGGGATAGCACCTCCCCATGCAGCCAGAGCTGATCTAATTACATTTAAGCCTATAGAATACATTGTTATATAGTGCCGTTTTCTTTCAAAACATTTCTATATACATGGTTGGTTTAATAATAGGCTTCAGAAAAATTCTTTATGTCAGAGAAGTTCGAGAAATTCCCACTTCCAGTAAAACTGATGGAATTCAAGGGGTCCATGCAAAACTGCAACGGTAAGGTTTTTACCCAGTCAAGCAGCATCGCTATCATTAACCAAATCATGTGGTAAGTTAGTAGTTTATACATAGGGGTCCAAAAGATCCAGCCAACAACTCATCCAAAACCTTGAACTATTAGAGTTTGTAAAATTAACATCTCTGTTTCCAAACTCTTTTTTCACAATCAAATATTACTTTTCCAAGAAAATATTATTTTCCAAGCTCCACGTTGGGTGCCAAAAATATTGTGCTGGTTTGAGCTCTGACTGAAGTTTAGGAGCTCAAATGATAGCAGATTGAGATTCCTTCCCCCTCCCTTTTTCCCAGCAAGGTAGAAAGGGAGGGGGAAAAAGAGGTGGTAGGGGAAAGGAGAGGTAAATTCACAAAAGAAATAGTCTTGAATAGGTTTAGAAGAGGTAAATTTTTTAACAAACAAACAAAAAAAAAATATGTAGCATAACAGGGAGTGCTCACAAAGGAAAGGGATGAGGGTAAATGGGAAAATATACAAAACCAAGCCTGGATGGCCTTGTATTCCCCTGGATGCAAGTGGATTCAGTTGGAAGAAGTAGGCCCTGTCCATGTGGTCAGTGCAGGAAGCAGCGGCAGCAGCCAGTTTTCTTTTGAGGAGACGAGGCAGGAAAGAGAGCAAGCAGCAAGATGTCTGCTCTTTTTATAGGCTTGCTGGACAGGAAGGGGGAGTGGAATAGATCACCTTTGAGCCAGGGTACCCCTTCTCCTGAGGCGGGGGAAGGAACCAAGTCCCACCTGGATTAAGTTTCTTTTGTCCACCTGTGGGGCTGGGTTCTTTCAGCCCCATCCAGAATGGGTGTAACCCAGCACAACAACAATATAGATAGATCAGGAAAACAGCAGCAGGTGCTGGCCATGCACTGTAATCTTGACTTGTTTGTGGTGCTTTTATGTGTATGTCACTAGAGAGACTCCCACATTACACAGACATTTATTTGAAAGGTTAATCCAGACTGAAGACGATGCTGAATTACAATCTCTACCTTTTGAAATCCAGTATCAGGATCAAATGAAACAATTTAAAAGTATTCTGCAAGTGTGTTAAACTATTTTACATAAAATGTACCATATCATCTTCTAATTAATTAATTTTATAGCTAGTAATAGCTAAAAGAAGGTAGTCAATATGATTTATTTCAACCTAGTCACAGAACAGTGCCAGAATTTGGCAGACAAGTCTGAAATCAGTTTAATATCACAGTCACCAGATTAAATTGATTTGTTTTCTGTGCCTTGATTTTCAACCTTCCAGTTGAAAGTAGAATATTTGTTTCACTGGGTTACAGTCCTGATCTGTATCATCACTGACAATTCAATCTTAGACACTACAATTTCAGAAGAACATTAGAAATAACAATGCCTTTAGCTTTGTGTTGTAAATGTTTAGCTTCTTTTACAAAGCTGAAAAGCAAGCACAGGAAGACAACAGAAAAAAAAATCAATACTTTCATAGTTTTATTAAATCCATATTGTTAATATATAGCTTGATAAACAGCACCACTGCACTCCCTAGAATAATTTCACTGTGTGGCAAACCTGAGTCAAGAAATATTTTTTTTTTTTTTCTTTTTAGCCCATCTGCCTTGACTTCCTTAAATTGCAATAAAGGATCAGAAAATTGTAGAAGTGGCATCAGTAGACCACAGGTCTCTTGATTGCTGCTGTTGATTCTAAACACAGAGTCATGTTTCTTCCCCACATTTTGTTTTATTGATTTCATTAAACAGTTGTCTGTTGAGAAAACTTCTGTGGATTACAATGAAGACTACACAATTTCTCCACAGCTGACATCATCATCGCTCCGCCAACATAGGCATGCGATTTATAAGATAAGATGAGTTGCTGATTTATTTCCTTGGAGGCAATGCATACATTTCCTTGTCTCTTTCTCATAATAGCTGAGCTAAATGTGAGTCTTTGGGTCAAGTAATGCAGACAGGGTTACAGTACAGCAGTGGTTACAAGTAGTCAATCCCTCCTACATGGAATAGCTGAAGTAATCTGAAGTGGACAGAGTTGACCCATGTCTGCACTACAGTTTTGCTGCTTCCTCGTGTATCCCCTTGCCCTCTTGTTGTATGTTTTGATTTAACTGACTTCAGAAGACTTATTAAAAATAATAAGTATTTTTGTGTTTCTGTTAACAGCTGTTATACACTAATTCTGGAGAAAAGGAGGCTGAGGGGGGACCTTCTCACTCTCTACAACTACAGAAAAGAAGGCTGTAGCAAGCAGGACATCTGTCTCTTCACCCTAGTAACAAGTTAAATGATGAGGAAACGGATTCAGGTTGCACAAGGGAATTAGATTGGATTGGACAGATTTAGATTGGATATTAGAAGAAACTTTCCTGAAAGTTTTATCGAACCCTGGAATGGGCTCCCCAGGAAGGTGGCTGAATGCCCATACCTGGATCTGTTTAAGAGTTGGAGAGATGTGGTTCTGAAGAACACAGTTTAGCACCAGACTTGAAAGAGTCAGATGATGCTTCACAGATTCACAGTTGGAAAGGGACCCTCAAAGGTCATCTTGTCTAACCCCCTTTCTAACCTCTCCAACTAGATCAGGCTGCCCAGAGCCACATCAAGTCTGATCTTGAATGTCTTCAGGGATGGGATGTCAACCACATCCTTGGGCAACATGTTCTAGTATTTGACCACTCTCATTGTAAAGAACTTCTTTATTTCCAACCCAAATCTAACCTGCTTCAGTTTAAAACCATTGTCCTTTGTCCTATCACTGCAAGCCCTTCTAAACAGTCCTTCTCCAGCCTTCATGTAGGTCCTCTTCAGATGCTGAAATGTAGCTGTAAGGTCTCCCCAGAGCCTTCTCTTCTCCAGGCTGAACAGCCCCAGTTATTTCAGCCAGTCTTCATAGGTTGGCCTCAATGATCTTAAAAGTTTTTTCCAGATGAAAGGATTCTATGATTCTATGATTCACTACACTTACAAGAGAAAGATTCTCTCACTCAGGAAATTTCTCAGGTCATAAGACTATGTAAAGTGCAGTGAAATATTTTGTATCTTCATCTTCTGAAACATTATGAAGACTTCTGAGAGTCAGCAAACTATAAAGGAAGACTACTGCTCTTGATCACATGTTTGGGTTTTCTTGAAACTGCCTTCTTTAAAAATGCATAGGACAAGTCCCTGGCAATGTTGGAGTTGTAAAAATGGTATCTGGCAGAGAAATATCCATTCTCGATTGACAGTAATCTGTGGGCTCCATGCTGGATTACATAACCAAGTACTAGATTCACTTTTGAGTGTGGGAAAAGATTTACAGACAGCACTACTCCTTCTGGCCACATCTTGGATAGCTTTAGCACTATTTTAATACTGTGAGTGATGTTACTGCACATCTTAAGTTTCCAAGGAGAATTTTAAACAGTTGAATTTACTTTGGCTCTTTCAGTTTATTACTTCTAACTGTCAGAAATATCTAGAAGTACATTCACCTGAAACTTACTGGTGCTTCTAGATGGCTGCAGCCCCAGGCATTAATTAACCACACAGTAAGTGTTATGCAGCTAAGCAGTCAAGGCAGCATATTTACCGTAAGCCCTATCCACTTGTATTTATAGCGCAGAACCACTTTGACACCTTTGCTGTGGAAGCAAAATAGTTTCTCAAATTAATACATGAAAAAAAACACCAAGAACTATACTAGCATTTGCTGGCTTAGCAGATTTATTTTAACAAAAAAACCCTCTAAACAGTTAATTCAAATAAAAACCTTCATGGTTATCTGTAGATGCAATGCTGTCTTTTGAGGTGGAGCAGGATCACACAGATGAGTCTGATATACCAAAACCTTTGTTGTGTGCAGATACAAATATGGGGTTATTATGAAATTCTGAAATAGCACTTTCAGAATTCTCCTCTTTCAAGTATTAAAAGTGGGCAGGTTCCTCAGTCAGGGCAGATTCTTTGCTATTACTTAGAAATTTTAATATATTAATTGAATTCCATTAACAACATACTCTGTGAAACTGCTGTCTATTCCCCATGACCCCAAATTGTCCCAGCTTAAGTCCATTAAATTAAATTATGTGATATAAACGTTAATTAATCATGCATACAGAGCAGCAGAAAATCAGACTAAACATAGAATTGATCTTCAAGGAGTTTACTACTACTTGAAACTATGAGGAATTACCCACAGGTACGTTTCATGAATGGTAGTGACATAATCAACGGTAATAAACTTTGGTCTTGGTACTTAAGTAGACCAGCTATAGAGAACACTTCATAAAGTGATTCCAGGAGCTCATGCACTATTTTTAAAACAACAAGTCATTCCCTTTTTTGTATGGATACAGTTTGGAAATATCATCTGTTAACTAATGATAGTTGAATGATAAGTCATCAGACAACAATATCTCTTAATAGCCCAGAGCAGTAAAGCTGATATCATTAAAATTAACATACTAAAATAGCTGTATATTATCAGTGCAGCTGTATTTTACACTTCCTTTTCGAAATGCAGCAGTACTACACTGTCTTTGACACAGTATCATTGCTGCCATAAAACTTTCCAGTACAACCCTCAAACTTACCTGACCAAAGCTCTCAAAATCATGTGTGAGAAATCATGCAGAGAAGTGAAAAGACTGGCATGGCTGAATAGAGACCTGCTGGTCAAAATCAAGAGCGAGAAGGAACTACACAGACAGTGGAAGCAGGGAGAGGTAATCTGTGAGGAATATAGCAGCACTGCCTGGTTGTGTAGAGAGGAGGCCAAAAAGTGAAGGCACAGCTATTGCTGAACCTGGCAAGGGATGCAAAGAATCACAAGAAAGGTTTCTACAGGTACATCAACCAGCAAAGAAGGAGTTTATCCTCTGATGAGTGAGAATGGAGAACTTGTGTCAAAAGATGAGGAGAAGGCTGAGGTATTCAATAACTTTTTTGCCTCAGTCACCACTGGCAATGTTGCTCCATTCCCTTCCTGAGACGATGGACCACTAAGTTTGGACCAGTGGGGTGAAGTCTCTCCCACCGTAAGGGAAGGTCAAGTTCAGGAGCTCACACGAGGTTCAATAAGTCAAAGCCCAAGGTCCTGCACCTAGGTCAGAGCAAACCTCAATATCAATACAGGCTGGGAGATGATGAAATTGAGAGCAACACAGCAGAAAAGAACTTGGGGATACTGGTGAATGAGAAGCTGGCATGAGCCAACAGTGCTTACTTGCAGCCCAGAAGGCCAGCTCTTTCCTGGGCTGCATCAAAAGAAGCATGACCAGCAGACTGAGAGAGGCAACTCTGCCCCTCTACTCTGCTTTCATGAGACCTCACCTAGAACACTGTGTTCAGCCCTAATGCCCCCAACACAAGAGAGACGTGGACCTGCTGGAGTGGGTCCAGAGAAAGGCCACAAAGATGATCAGAGGGCTGGAATATCTCTTCTATAAAGACAGACTGAAAGAATAAAGTCTCTTTGGGGACACCTTACTGCTATGTTTCAGTATCTGAAGGGGACCTACAAGAAGGCTTGAGAGGGCCTGTAGTGATAGGACAGACAGTGGTTTGAAGCTAGAGAAGAGTAGACTTAGGTTGGATGTTAAGAATAGGTTTTTTTAACATGAGGGTGGTGAAACAATGGAACAGTTTTCCTGGGGATGTGGTTGAGGCCCCATCCTTGGAGACATTCAAGATCAGACTTGATATGGTCCTAGACAGTCTGATGCAGTTGGAGGTGTCCCTGCTAACTGCAGTGGGGTTGCACTTTGAGGGTCCCATCCAACCTCATGCAATCTGTGAATTTGTGAATGTCTGGTGGGTTGAAAATTCCTCCCAACATTAAATTTGCCAGACCAACCCAGATGGAAGCAAATGAAGCTGTATTTACAAGCAAAACTACAATCTACAAAGACATGCAATGAATATGTACAAAATATAGAGTATGTAAAATATTTACAGGTACTTACAATTGATAAACAGCATGAGAACCCCCCTGGCCAAAAAACAGGGGAGCTACTAATAGCTTCTCCCTCCTTGTTCCCCCCTGCCCCCTTTGACACAAAGGAACAAGAGAAAAGAGCAGAGAGCTATTTTGTTAGAACTTAGCCAAAACAATGCAGCCAAGGTCAAGCAGAAGCCAGCAGAAGCGCATAATATCTCCCAGAGCAAAGAAGCCAAAAGAGGGAGATTGTTTTGTACAACTAGTTTAAGTCTAGTATCTCTCCAATGGATTGTTCAGAACTATCATTATTTTCCTTTTGACACCCAGTGGTGATTTATTTGCGTTCTACCACTTTCTGTCCAAGATCTGTGGAAAATGTTAAAGGTACAGCCTAAAACTACCACAGTCTGCAAGCCTCATTTTAAGTCATAAAGAAATTCACAGCTTTCTTCTTTTAGAAGCCATAAATATCATTAGTTCCTGTTCAATATTTGAAAACATTAGTTTATATAATCATTTAACACAGATAAAGAAATAGAATTAGGCCAATATCAGTGAAGTGTGCGGTCTGAACTTACACTTTTACATATACATGCAGGTATACACATGTATAAGTGATGTTACTTAGAACTAGAGATTTTGGGGTATTTATATATAAAAATAAGAGTCACATGCTCTCAATTCTTCTTATAGCATGAATTAGGCAAGTAGAAAGACATTGATGCTGCAGAAGATAGTGTGGTCTCTTATAGTGCTCTTGGAGTTATTGAATTGTGTAATAAGAATTTACAAACACATACAAACTCAAGACCACTACAAAACCAACTCCAGTACAGACACGTCCTTTAAGATCTCACTTAAGTTAGTCCGCTATCAATGAAAAGATGAAGATATTCTGATAGAACTCTTCTCAGTTTTTAGCTTTCTAGATTTTACTTAATTCTTGGAACCTTATGCAACAGTTCTTTATTTTTGTTGTTTTCACTAAAGAAATCTTAATCATAACATTGTCCTCAATCTGCCTAGAAATAATAAAATTTTTAATGATTTGGCACTTTTGGAATTGGTTGAGCCATTACAGAACTACCTGACATGGACTTTAATCAAGTTTCAGAATTGGATTAATGATGCGATATGTATCATCTATACTGATAGTAACAAGTATCTATAGAAATATTATAATAGGATCATGAGAGAAGACTATCTTCCACCCAGTTCTTCTCCAGAGAGAGTCTGAAGCCTTATTTTTAATACTTCATTTGTCTCTTCTGTAGTCAGATTTGTAGACAGCTGGAAGCGTACAAAAAGTAAGTCTTCAATGTGCAGATGGAAAAAATGTTCAGATAGCTGAACTTTTAGTATGTGGAGGAGTGTGACATTATCTGAAGTCCAAATTAGTCTTGTATGGCTTCTGTAGAACAGATAAACCTTCTGGAAAAGACATGTAATTGGGGAAATCTGAAAATGTTTAGAAATAATAGAAGCCTAGGAATCTCACTGTTTGAATGACTTTAACCACTACTGAAGAGAAACAAAACCCAAGTGCATTCTGTAATCTGCAGCAGATGCAGCAATACCCAAAGTATAAAAAGAAAGTAAATGAATCCATGCATACAAATAGTTACTACATAGAGACAAAACTCTGAACCATTACCTATAACAGAATTTAAGGAGAAGGTGAGTTCCTCCATAAGTCTTGCCTAGCTTAGTCTTGCTGTAGGCTAAGAGGACCAGTGGATGGACTTACACACCCCAGCCAAAATGTCCATTAATGTAAAGGTAAATACAGGTTTCCCTAAGCTTTTGTTCTATCAGTACGGAAGCAAGCAGAACTTCCACGGAAAGCACTGAGCTGCTGGAGCTCACACAACAGTAGTTTCACAGTATCACAGTATCACAGTATATCAGGGGTTGGAAGGGAGCTCAAGAGATCATCAGGTCCAAGCCCCCTGCCAGAGTAGGATCACTTAGGATAGTCCACACACGAATGCATCCAGGTGGGTTTTGAAAGTCTCCAGAGAAGGAGAGTAGTTTCATTAATAGGGGAAAGTAGTTTCATTAGTAGGGGTAAGTAGTTTCATTAATAGGGGAAAGAAAAATATTTTTGTTGCTTTTGCTAGTCTTTTTGTCAGAGCAGTCTTCCAGGGAGCCTGGCACCCAGCAGAGAGCCTGGATTAACCTGTGAGCATTCAAGGCTACCTACTGCGCATTCAGAAGAGTATTCTCACCCAACTGTAGTTAGCAAGTATCCTATGGACCTTAACTACTATGCATCCAAGAGGAAAATAACTAACCAGTTAAAAATACTAAGTCAGAAGATGAAGACGTGGGTCAGGCTCCCTGCTCCCAATGTTTCTTTTTTATTCAGGAACCACTTGAGAAAGCACACATACTTACAGGAATAAAAGACTCTTATGAGGCTTTTCTTACCTGCCAGGCCTTAAATTTTTGGCTGGAGTCATACAAAAGTTCATAGTATATGGAACAAGATAAATGTTACATCTTCATACAAAGTGGCCCAGTTTTGTCAGAGGAAAGAATTATTTCATCAGCACAGTTTTTGCCTAGGGGTAGGAGAGAGAAGATTAAACCCTCCTTTTTCCTTCCCTGCTTGCAATCCACAAGTTTACAGACGATTGAAAACACAAGTTGGTAAATAACACAGGTAGTAAACAAGCAACAGCTTTTGTGATTGCGATTTTCTATTAAAGCATTTCAAATTTGCTTATGTACTAGAAGATAACTTTAAGACCTGTTTTTAAATCTAAGCCCAAACTTTTTCCCCATTATATTTCTTTATTATTAACCTTTGAAATACAAAACTGTGAAAACTAGAAAAAAAAGGAATTCTAATTTTACATGTCAAAATATTTGCCAGTAATCAAACCTGAGGGGCAGAGTTGACATGATGAACAGAAAACAATGAAATAAGTGGGACAGTACTGGATTCTATTTACAAGCTAGATATGCAGAGGAGGGAAGACATGAACCTATATCAATTTACTTGCTGCATAATTGACCGGCTCTCACAAATTGCTAAAAGCAAAGCCTATTGCTGCTTTCTGGCTTCAAATAACCCAAAATTCTCTCTGGCAGCAATTTAGATTATTTCTCAGACACCATCTAGGTAGCATTACACACTACAGAAAACCAAGCTTTCTCCTAAAGTCCAAAGCTTAATCTCTACAATCAAATGACATTTCATCAGTGAAGTTACAAATTGCAGTTACTGTTCCTCAAAAGACATTTCGTACTGCAGCATGTTCATGTCTTTATTTGTGCATCCCTCAGGTGAGAAAGAAAACTTGGCCTTAATACTTCATGCACAGATAATCAATTACACATGTGAGGCTGTTGATAGAAAAAAAAAATATCTTGCTGTTGTTTAGTACTTCTTACCAAGTAGGTATTAAAACCTTCACAGCAGCAAGTAAATAACAACACAGTTATTCAAGAGCTTATACACATTTTACAAATATTGAGATTTAAGCAAAGAAACTGAATCTGTGTTTAAATAGTTTCCCAAATCAATAAAAAATGAGAAGAGTATTCATGAAAAAAAAAAAAAAAGACAAAGACAAATACTGAATTTTGAAAGTAACATTTATACAGGTATTAATGGAGAGGATTAGCAAAAGTTTCTAATCTGCTCTAAAGCTGGATTTCTTAGGTAATCACTGCAGAAAAATCAGAAAATACTGATCTCCCATGGGAACATCACATCCATAATACTGTAACTAGCTACATTTGTCCCTTTTTAATTTTATTGGTCCATTTTTTCCGAAAAATATTGCTGTTACCTAACTAAAGAGTACTTAAAATAAATAGGACAAGCACAAAAATAACCTAAAAATCATGAACCATGTCTTTCATAGTGCGTTCAATCCAATGTAGTAATATTTCTCAAACTCACAGTTATTGCTGGAAGCTGATTCCCTAAACTACACAGAATAGAGTTGAAACCTACACTTAGTAAAGCCTACACCGAAGTCAGATAGGAACAGATCAGTTTTATCCCACAGACATGGAAATCAGGACATCTTTAGCCATATAACTTCCCTGAGAAGTTGTCTTCTGGCAGCTGCACAAGGCACTATGAACTGGATCTGGAGGAGAGGCTGTTCGGACAATAAAGCTCTGATAGCTTTGTACTTAATGAGATGAGTCTAAAGCTTGTATTGTATTCCAAGGCTAACATTCTCACTGACTGGTTCTACCTTCATCACTAGCACTGCTAATTTCCACATTAGTGGATATACAGAGACAGCACAGAAATTAACAGATGTTGAAAAACAATATTTACTAAATTTTATGGAGTAACAGATGGCTGAAAAATATTTTCAGCTGCAAGAGACAAAGCTCTGAAAGACTAACTCTAGATATAAATTGCATACACCTTGGCATAACACTAATGCTCAATGAAACGCTGTCCTCTACTTATGAAGCCAAATACAAAGCAAGGTTTGAAATGGGTTCAACCTCATCAAGCCATAGAGCAGAAACAGCCAGGAGACTCAGACTTCCTTTCCATGTCTGGATTCCAGATTTTCTAACTAGTAGCAGACATGAGACATAATGGAATTGGTTTCTAGAAAATTTTCCTCCCAAAAAAGCCCTGAAGAAAAATACTGGTGAAAAAGAAAGGCTAAATAATGATGCATAGACAATAAAGAGTAAAATCAGTGTCAGACTTTAACTCTATGAATGTGCTATTGCTAGATAAATTCTCTAGGTAAAAGGAATGCACCACCTTCAAGTCATAAGCAGAAAACAGTCATTGTCTGTATTGATACAATTACATATAGCGTCAGGAGGAACAGTCTTTCATGCTTTAGAGTGACTTTAGAGTGAGGATACTTTGGACACTTTACAACACATGCAACAATGCCAGATTAGAGGATTAGCAACACATCTGTCAGAATTTTGAAACAGTATTTCAGCATCTGTGCCACTAGGGATATGTACATCTATGCAGACAAACATTTTCAGCTTCCTTTTGCCTTGAAATCAACTCTAAGCACAGTTAATAACACAGCATAAACTATCCTGACAATGTTTATGGTGGAAATTCCAAGGTGACAGACCCTGAACATAACTTCTCTTTCCAGCAAAGAAGGAAAAAATACATTAAAAAAAAGTTGAGAGTACGTAAAATTTGGGGTTACTGAAATGTAAATTGATCTTGCCTCCACAAACAATAATGGCATCCCTCTGTTATTATAACTCAGTATAGTCTATTTTTATATACAGTTGCTGAGAAAACAGTTAAAAAGAGATGGGTTAAACCAAATTAAAAGGGTCAGCATCTGATCTTTGTCATAGTGCTATAGCTTGGAAGAATCAATATTTTTCATTTTGTTATGCATGAAAGCAAATCTCTTGCCATTCACCCAGACATGCATTGTATAGAACCATTATTTTTTTTTCCTTGAATCATGTATCTTAAGAACATTCAAATATTTACAGAATTTAGCCTTGTTAATAGTCTAAAAAAATATTATGCAAGGAACTTCACTTTTGGTTTTGTGTTGAAGAGGTATCTTTAGTCCATGTTTGGTTAAAGGAAAAGTTAATGATTTGAAGCAACTTCTTTGTCCGTTATGTTGTCAGAATCCAGAACTCAATTCTCTTTGTATTAGTCATGAAGTTACAAGGTATAGATTAGAGCCCTGAGGCTCTAAGGGTCTTTCCACCTCATCTATCAATGAGATCTTTGAGAAAACAGTTTTCAGATTAAATAGGCAATAGGATGGTAAATACCCTTCCTAATGAATCGTGTTACATACATCTCAGAGAAGTATCAGCTCAGAAAAGATGATACACATACAGATCCTGCAGTTAGGATACTTACCCTGTGAGACCCTTGAACATATAGATCTTCATTTAACATGCAACTTATTCTCATTTGCTTACTTTTTCTCATATTCAGAACAGTAATGGTTTAAAATCTGTTTTCAATAATTTTTTTCTTGAAAGTGCTATGTATGGCTCCCTGTATAGTCTGGAGAAACAAATACATATAGTTTATGCCATCTGTTTAGGTCACTAACCTCCAGATGAATCATTCAGACAGCTTTTTGTTGATTATGCAGGTGTCTCAGACCAAATGGCCAGAGCTGGGGCAAAGGGACATCACCTCAAGGATGAAACCTTCAAAAACCACAGGGTGCCTAGGGCAGAGGTGCATTACAGTTGACAGACTCTTCACTTCTGTGAAGGCTGAAAATCAAACTCCTGCCCATCTCACTGTACAAGCAGAGTTAGCAAAAGGAAGATTAAAACAGGATGAAATAACATACTGGCAAAATATTTGCAGCAAATTAAGAGAGATCTTAGGAGAGAAATGAACTATTACAATCAGTACCCATAAAATGCAAAGCCAAAAAACAACTGGCAGGATTCCACAGATTTTATGTCTCACTGTGAAAATGGTTCTGCTTGTACAATGGGAATATATATTGCCTCTTGAAACACTTTCTGCTCTTGTTTTGAAACCACACCTCTTTCAAACATGTAACAGAGAAAATATTGGAAGTGGGTGAAGGCTAGATTCCAAGGAAAGAGTAGATTTATCATGGAATTCTTTGGATTTTTAAATTTTATTCATTTATAGTGCTATGTTCAGGTCCAACTTTCATATTGATGTAGGATTGACAAATCCCAGCTATTTTTACAGACAATCACAATTCTTTCCTCCATTTTCACCTCAATAAGTGTAGAACAAGTGAGAAGGTAGCACAGTGCAAAAATCAGCATACTCCTTCAGAAGTCTATGATTATTCAAGTAAAGAAATACGAGGAAAAGAAATACATTATGTAAGTTGCTTAGAAGATCAAAAATCAGGAATTAAGGCTTGCCTTTAGGGTTCTCTCACACTATGTCTATATAATAATTCTTTTCCTTAGCATTTGTTTTTTCAGTTTGTGCAAAGTATCAGTCTCCTTAATGCTTCATCATTACAACCTGACAGACCATTTTGGACCCATCTCCAGAACAATGCCATTGTTCACAGTTTTTAGAAAAATTCTATTAATATTCTATTGTCAAGCTGAAACCTCCCCTGACATAATTTGATACCTCTTGTCCTATTGCTTGTTACCTGGGAGAAGAGAACCCCCACCTTGATGCAATCTCCTTCCAGGTAATTCACTTCTTTAGCATTGAATGGATTGGTTTGGAAAGGACTTTAAAGATCACCTAGTTGCAACTCCCCTGCCATGGGCAAGGATAGCTTTCACTGGATCAGATTTAAGCAGCCAAACCCCTGGTTGTGTCCCAAAATCAAGACACCCCAGTCCCAAAGCAAAGAAATGTGATCTGGCCAGCCTGGAGTAGGGCTTTCACCTGACCAAGCTGCCACAGCACTTACTCTGCTGACTCTTGCTTTACCTCAGTAGGATACAACCATGTTTTTTCACAGAGCACAGCACCAAGATGAGTTTCTGTGCAACTATACCAAGGTTGCAGAGAAGAGAAAAGGCTGTCAAGAGAGCAGAGGCCAGACACCAGGGCAGAGGGTGAGGCATGGAGGAGGCCAGGCCTGGGCTGAGGAGCAATAAGGCACAGGTCAGGCCAGAACAGCTCCACAGTTTGCAGTAAACATAAAACAGGGAAGTGTGCTCTGCACCAGCAGGGAGAAGTATCAGGGATGGCAGCAATAGCAATGGTAGCTGCTCTGCTTGTAGTGAGACTAAGACTTTTTGGGCAGTTTTCACAGTTTTATTTACTACTTACATAACTGACATAGCTAAGATGATAACAATTGTCTCCAAGTTCCCCTGGGGGCCAGCACATGTCCTAGCTGCTAGTTTCTGGTGCACCCTAGTTCTGTCCGCAGTATGGCCTCTTGTGGGCTGAAGAGATCTGGGAGCCTCTGGCCTTCCTCTTGGTGGGCACTGGGACTTCCTCTGTGGGCAGCCTCTGCAGGCAGCCTCTGCCCTGGCCAGATGTGTAGGGTTCTGCAGCCCCCACCCCGATTACTTATGGGAAAATTCCTCCTGCCTCCTGGAGTTGAGGCAGGATTCTCCCCTTGGAAGATGATGGGGCCAAGGGTGTCTGCAAGGCTGTCCTGCTTCTTGGCAGCATGGCAGCCCAGGAACAACATCTTCCACAGCATCCAGCCATTGCTGGTACACTCTGTGGACATGTTTGCTTGCTGTGGAAGGCTGGTGAGAGCCTGGGTCAAGCAGCTGCTCTCCCTTCACTGTTGTCACAGGTTGCAAAAAGGAGAGAGATCATGGTCACTCTGTCCTGGAGAGGGGCCTAAGAAATGCCTGAGCTCCTCAGGAAGGACACCCTCCTGGCTTCCCCATCACCCTCCCCATGTGCCCAGCTGCCTGAATCAGGCAGGGCCAAGGAAACAGAGTTAATGGCTTTGGGATCTGAGCTACTAGCTGCCAAGAGCAGCCCCCAAAAGCAATAGCAATGGCAGGTGCCCTGATTGTAATGAGAGAATTTTTGGGCAGTTTTCAAAGTTTTATTTAATTTTTACATAACCTACATCACTCTCACGACTTATATAACTAAGTTTTTAACAATTGCTGGGAAGTCCTCTTGGGGCCCAGCATATGTCACTGCGGCCAGCCTGGTCCTGGCACCCTAGTGCTGTCAACATCATGACCTCTTGTGAGCTGAAGAGGTCTGGGAGCTTCCAGCCTTTGAGGGGCACCAGAGTCCCTTCTGTGGGCTGTTTCTGCCCTGGCCAGATGTGGAGGGTTCTGTTTCCACATGTCCTGATTCCTCATGGGACAATTCCTCCTGTCTGCTGGTGCTGGGGGCAGGATTCTCCCCTTGGAAGGTGGTGGGGCCAAGGGTGTCTGTATGGCTGTCCTGCTCCTCAGCAGCATGGGAGCCCAGAACAACATCTGCCACAGCAGCAGCAAGTCATTTCACCACTCCACAGCCACACTGCTTAGCTGGTGCACAGTTGTCACTGTTTGGTCATGCCCGAAGGGCTGCAGGTCTTGGATCAAGGCCTCTTCGTTCAGACCATGGCAGCACAGATTCGGTATGATGGTGCCCTGTGCCAGAGACACCTCCCACCACTGGACGTGCTTCAGTTTCCCTTCCAGCCAGGTCAGCAACGGTTGGAGAAACTCAACATAGCCTCAGAAATGGCGTGCCCAGAAGTCCCTCATATAATTCCTGAGTTCCAGCTCCCCAGCCTCCTGCTCGTCCTCATGGATGGAACTGTGGGGTCTGGAAGACCCATCTCCAGAGAGTCTTCCTGTTACCATACAGAGTGTGTAATGCTCCTGACAGGCTGCCTGCAAAGGGGGCATGACACTTTCCTCTTGGCCTACAGCCCAAGCATAACTGATGGCAACAGGGCATGGTATAAGCAATGTCATCCTCTAAGTCATGGCAGATGGGGCAGCTCCACTCTGCCTCTGAGGACGTGTTTGCTTTCTGTGGCAGGCTGGTGAGAGCCTGGGACAAGCAGCCGCTCCTGCTCACTGGTATTAGACACTGCATATTAGAGAGAGGTGATGGTCCCTCCCTGTCCTGGGGAGGGGCAGAAGAAATTCCCATGTTTCTCTAGAATGACACTCTCCCAGCTCCATTGAGCCTTGTTATACATCCCCTTCATGGCCACCCTGAGGAGACATTCCCCACACAGCTCACCTCTGCTGCTGCAGGCACTTCCTTGTAGCACCCAGCTAGCCTAAATCAGGCAGGGCTGGGGAAACACAGTTGATGGCTCTGGGGTCTGCATCAAGAGCTGCCAACAGCAGCCCCCAAAGCACCACCCAGCTCCACAAGAAAATTCAAGAGCTTGGAACTCCAGATCCTCATGGCCAATATTTGATTGACGTGTGGGGTCTGGAAGAGCCATCTCCAAAAAGTCTTCCTCTGACTGCACAGAGTGCATGATGCTCCTGAAGGCTGCCTGCAAAGGAGGCAGGACACTTTCCTCTTGGCCCACTGCAAAATGCAGCTCAGGCATGTGGTAACATGGCAGGACGTGAGTAATGTTTTTCTCACCATGATGGCAGATGGAACAGCTCTACTTTGTCTCTATGGCTATGTTTGCTTGCTGTGGCAAGCTGGTTAGAGCTGTGAGTAAGTAGATGCTCCCTCTCAGTGGCATCACAGGCCACAAAATGGAGAGAGGTCATGGTCACTCACTGTCCTGGGGAGGGGCAGAAGCAGTGCCCAAGCTTCTCAAGAAAGATGTTCTCCTGGCTCCTTGAGTTCTTTTAACTGCCCCAGCTCGCCTCTGCTGCTGCAGGCATGTCCTTGCAATGCCCAGCTGCCTGGTCCAGGCTGGGCTGTTTTCTCAGGCATATCAGTGTGGCCTCCTGTGGGATCAAGAGTCCTCGGAACCTCCGGCCTTCCCCTTCAATAAGCAGTCTCTGCCCTGACCAGCAGCAGGTGGATCTGTCACTGCTTGCCGTGGTTTTTCAGGTGTCTTCCCTCACACTGAGGTTGTTTGAAGAGACTGTGGCAGTTCCGTGCACACTGACTGAAAGTCTCTGCCTGCCAGACAACTGAGAAAGGGCCGAGGCTTGCTAAAGACAAATACAGATCAGCCTGGGGTCTCTCAGAGATTAACTGCAGCACCTCCAGGCCCAGAACTCCTACCTTACTTTTGGTGTGGTTCTCTGGTCTTAGCCCTTTGACTAATCACAAATGACCACAGACAGGGCATAAATGAGTCCTGTACAGAGACATTTTGAGTTTGTCTCTATGCAGCAAGTGGCTTGACAGAGGAATTCTTCCCCCGCAGAATCATGTACCACCCTCACCCCCCTCTTTGCTAAGTGTATATTTTGGGTACCCGTCAGTGGGAGGTTTCCCCTTTTTGAGTGAGCTTGCACCCATTTTAGTTCATCTTTTTGTGAGGAATACTCCTTAAAGTTTAAAGCTTCATTTGTTGTGCAGTTTTATATTCCCAACTGACATCCAAATTTGTAATTTAATTGTGCTGGAAGAAGTGCTGTGTAATTCTGGTCCCAGTAAATAAATATGTTTGGATGGCTGTTGCTATCTGTTTTGTGGGTGTCTCCCTGACAGAAACACTCCATGTGGAGGCAGTGGGGCCAGAGGTGGCCCCAGAGCTTTCTCCTAATATTTGACAGCATGGTCTCCAACCATCACATCACCCACAACTCCTTCTCTGTTCCTGAACAACACGTCTAGCAGGGTGCTAGACATGGATCATTCACCAGCTGTGTCAGGAAGTTATCTTCTGGACAAGTTGGAGAAGTGTGCCCAGACAAACCTCACGAGGTTCAACAAGAGGAAGTGCAGGGTTCTGCACTTGGGCCAGGACAACCCTCACTATCAGTACAGGCTGGGAAATGAGGTGATAAAAAACAGCCCTGTGGAAAAGGACTTGGGGATGCTGATGGAGGAGAATCTGGATATGAGCAGACAGGGTGCACTTGCAGCCCAGAAGGCCAATGGCATCCTGGCCTGTATCACAGGAAGCGTGGCCAGCAGATCCAGAGAGGTTATTCTGCCACTTTGCTCTGGTGAGACCTCACCTGGAGTACTGCATCCAGGTCTGGAAGCCTCAGTATAGGAAGGACATGGACCTGATGGAGTGGGTCCAGAGGAGGGTCACAAAAATGACTGCTTTAGACACATGTAAAACTATAACTCTGTCTAGAAGTCTATTTCTATTGCATTAGACTTGTCTAATGCTCTTTGCAAATCAGATTACATAGTTTTATTAACATAGTAAAATTAATTACATTTTTAAAACATTTTGATTACAAACTTAGTAATAATTTTTTAGGCTTCAAGGGCATTTTGGTATTTTGTGTCAATACTTGTAACATCCTCCTGAAACAAACACATGTAGAAGTAGAAGGTAGTTTCTAGGAAAGAACACTGAGCTACCCATAAAAATAGAGCCTACTTAAGTGAAGTTTATGTGTGGCACAGAGCACTGGAACATGCAAATGTCCTGTAATACTTCCAGTGGTGTTACAGATCAAAGGTTTCACAATGTATTAGGTTTGGCTTTTATTTTTTTATAACTAAATATGCATTTTGTTTACACATACATGGAAAACATTCCCTTATAGTCTGTCTGGGGCTATATAGTATAAATGTAGGTATAACCATTTCACTATGAGTTGCATGCAGGAATGCCCATTTGTGTGCAGTTTTATAAAATGGATTCACAATTTAAAAGAAAAGTTACTAGTTAGTCCCAGTTGTATGCAGCTGTGGTTATTTTTACCTGTTTTGATATAGGACATAGAATAATTCAGGGGAGAAAGATTGGAAGTTCAGGTTTTCTTAATGTAGGATATGAATGGAATTCTATGTACACTACAGAATTTTGTTCTGCAAACATGTTATTTTATGTCCACCTAGTAAGTGGACATAAGTGAAGGGAAGGCACAGTAAGTGATTGAATTGAAGCCACAGCAACTGGAAAAACAGTAACTGTTGGTCACCACATCTCCAGGATTTAACTGGTCATAAACCTAGTTTTGCTCACATTTGGGGCTTTTTTGCTGTTTTTACTTCAACCTTTAAAAAAAAAAACAACAAAACAAAAAACCCCAAAACTTTTAAAATTCCTATAGCTTATTTTATTTCCTCATCCCAAGCTTTTCAATTACCTATTATAAATAGATTCTGTTTCCACTTGCTTAGCGGAATGTCATTAGAACAGGGTTTATCCCATGTTGTCTGACAGCACCTGGTACATCAGGAGCTCCAAGCATGTTGTGATTGTAAAGTTTCATAGGGCTCGTTAAGTTTAAGGGAGACAGAGGTTTCAGCAATTAATTATGAAAAAATTCTCAAAACAGGTGTTATATCAGAGATTTTACTCGTAGACCTAAATACTTGTGTTCACATGTAATTTATACTGCAAATGTAATTTATGCTGCAAATAAGCACTGATCATGCACTAAGTTTTGAAGACTTAGATGAAAGTATATTTAGTTTGCAGTGCCTTCAGACTCATATTAGGCTTATTGTAAGCACAGGGTGGGAGGGAGAAAGGACCTTTTGTTCTTGACACTAGCCACTCAGAATGGTGAAAGCCTTTCTGTAAATAGTTTGGCTTAAAAAATGAGACAAATATAGTTTTAACTGACTTCTACCATTTGTAACCATTATGGTAAAAAACCCAGTAAATATGAAAAATCTAATTTTTGTATGATGATCTGAATATTGGAATTGTACCAATGAATTGTTCTGAATTTAAAGTGACTGTATTTTTTAAACAGTCTAAAGACTAACAGACTTTAAAATGACAGATCTTCTGAGCATCTATGCCAGACAACTAGAACACTTGAGTTAAACACCTGAACTTTGAAATCCTTTACTTCGAACTTTTAAGTTATTTGCTATATAGTAATGTGAGCAGAGAGTAACATTAATTTGCTCTTAGAAAATTAAAATTGATGCTGATGATCTGGGAATAGCTCAGTTTGTATATTTGAAGAGAAAGAATATATAACTACTGCTGAAGGAAGTGACATAACAGTGAATGCATCAGATAGCAAGAGCATAAGCAGAAGACATTACATATTGCATATAATCTATTTTTCATCAGGTAAAATATTTTATAAAAAGTAATTTCATAAGCATTGTGAGGAAAACTATGTAAAGAACAGATAATCATAGGGAAGAATATTGGCAATAAAAATATACACATTAGTTGTAGAAAACAAATTAAATTAGTATTAGCTGCATGTGAAAATATGGAGAAAGCTGTGTTAATCTACCAAAAGTGCACAGATTTGGGAAGAATTCTGTGTTACCAAGGAATATATATAAGAATTTGGCTGATAATTCTTACTGTGTTGGGAATTTACTGGCCATAGCAGTGCTATAAAGCCATTCCATCTTTGTAGCAAGCCAGAGGCACTGATGGGAGTAGAAGTCATCATTCAAATTAATTCATTACAAACTGTGTGAAAGGCCACCAAAGTTCATGTGGATCAGATAAATTAAGAAAGTGCAGTGAATAAATAATATAATGCTGTAGCGATTAAGACAAATTATATGGAATTTTATAAACAGGATAGCACAGAGTTTACTAATTACTGCTGATGCACTAATTTTGGTTCACATGCATCATTGTGCTAGAAGTAGGCTAAAATCTAGCAGAATTATAAAAAGAAAGTAGCTATTCTTAGTTCATATTCTATGTGTTTCCCTTTCCTCTAGTGCACTGGAAAATTCTTTCACAACCACCTATAGCTGCCTGTGAAGGAATCAGAGTGTATAACTTACAGTAGGATACTGATGATACTGTTGCTGTGAACAGTAAATTCAAATAAAAGTCCTACCAGTGAGCTCAGTAATGCAATTGCATCTATCATCTGAATTTGTCAGTCAATGAAATCACTGCATGGTCCTGCTGTATGGGGAGGTCTCAAGGATTTTCTCAATGAAATCATTACTGAGTTTAGTGAAATGGAGTGACCAGGATACTACCATATTTCCAAGAAAAGAATGATGACTTAACTTCAAACCGGGATGATCTTTTCTTCATCTGTCTTGAAAAAAACATATTTATTTCATTTTAAACAGCAGGCAAGTTATGGGTTTGCTCCAAGGTGAATTTTAAGGAAAAATCAATATCCAAATAATTAGGAAAATTATCATTGGATAAGGAATTGGCTGAATGGTCACATCCAGAGGATAGTGCTCAATGGCTTGAAGTCCAGATGGAGAGCAGTGACAAGTGGTGTGTCCCAGGGGTCCATACTAGGACTTGTGCTGTTTAATATTTTTATCAATCACATAGACAGTGGGATCGAGTGCACCATCAACAAGAGTGCAGATGACAGCAAGCTGAGTGGTGTTGTTGATACACCACAGGGATGGGATGGCATCTAGAGGGACCTGGACAAGTTGGAGAGGTGTGACCAGGTGAACCTCAGGGGGTTCAACAAGAGAAAGTGCAGGGTTCTGCACTTGGGCCAGGACAATCCTGACTATCAGTACAGGCTGGGAAATGAGGTGATAGAAAGCAGTCCTGTGGAAAAGGACATGAGGATGCTGATGGAGGAGAATCTAGACATGAGCAGACAGGGTGCACTTGCAGCCCAGAAGGCCAATGGCATCCTGGCCTGCATCATAAGAAGCATGGCCAGCAGATCCAGAGAGGTTATTCTGCCACTTTGTTCTGGTGAGACCTCACCTGGAGTACTGCATCCAGGTCTGGAAGCCTCAATATAGAAAGGACATGGACCTGATGGAGTGGGTCCAGAGGAGGGTCACAAAAATGATCAGGGGGTTGGAGCACCTCTGCTGCGAGGACAGGCTGAGGGAACTGGGGTTGTTCAGCATGGAGAAGAGAAGGCTCTGGGGACACCTGATAGCAGCCTTCCAGTACTGGAAGGGGGCCTACAAGAAGCATGGAGAGAGAGTGTTTACAAAGGCCTGTGGTAGGACAAGGGGCAATGACTTCAAACTAGAGAAGGGCAGATTTAGATTGCATGTTAGGAACAAGTTCTTTACTATGAGGGTAGTGGAATGCTGGAACAGGTTGCCCAGGGAGGTGGTTGGAGACACTCAAAGTAAGACTTGACAGGGCTCTGGGTGGCCTGGTCTAGCTGAGGATGCCCCTGCTGATTGCAGAGGGGGTTGGACTAGATGACCTTCAGTGGTCCCTTCCAAACCAGACCATTCTAGAATTCTATGATCTGATAACCATCATTTAATACTTTTGAGATAACATCTGAGGTAGCTTTATGGTTTCAGTCAAACAAAGCAAATGTAGGAAGTAAACAGCTGTAAGAGCATTATTTCCAATAGAAATGAATAGAATTATTTTTATCATCACATGACTCTAATGTTTTCTGGCTTTGTTGCTTTCCTGAATAATTGCAACTTGCATATTTTTTGTTTCAGTTTACTAGCACTGTTCTTCTCCAAGGAAGAAGGCAGTAATATACAATTATATCTCTGAACTCTGTTGAAAGAAAATACATAAATATTTTGGAGGGGGGGAAAAAAACAGCAAAAAATGTTATCTTGGTCTTTGCCAGCTTTGTGTGGAAAGGTTGTACCTAGAGTTATTTTATTTCCTTTCCATTTTCTTAAAACAAAAAACCAAACAACCAAAAAACAAAAAAAACCCACAAACTAACAAAAACCCCCCAAACCCCCAAAAAACCCAAGCCAAAGCAAAACAAACCCAAAAGACAATAATGTATTTTAACAACAATTTCTTATTAATTTAAGTCTTTTCCCAAAGACTTCTTAGGTATTAAATACATTTTCTTTAGCCCGTAGAAACAGTTCATTTTAATTTCATTTCTAAAATATCAAGCACATTCTGTGAGAGTCTTATGAAATCTACTCAAGGTAATGAAATTACTCCATTCAACATACATCATACTTAAAGGGTTGGATTATGAGCCGTAAATGGATATAGTGTGGCATGGCTCAGCACTCTTACTGACGTATTTCAAAACCTTAGACATGGATATAACTATTCTAACTGAAAGCACTCCCACCACATGATTCCAGAAGAGGTTTAGAAAGGTTGTTTGATCCTGTCATTGAACCTAACAGTGAAGTCATCAAAAACCTACAAAGGCAGTGTTCATATGTTTGTAACAAAGCATACTCCTATCTCTTTAGCAAAGCTATCAATAGCAACTCCAGGAAAGATAACATTTCATGTGCTGTGCCTACGAAAGCTTGAACTCTCAGTAATGCACTCTCAGCAGTGCATGTCAGGGGAACTAAAAGAATACTGCAACTTTATGTAAGCATTTTTGTCTCCCTACTCTCCATTGATAAATATCTCCAAAGCAGTTCCTTAAGATTAAAAGAATGGACAAGCTTGGACAAAGTTTCTTGCTTTTGAAGTAGTGCCAAATCACTGAATGGTACAGGTTGGAAAGGACCTCGGGATCATCTAGCCCAATCACCTTACTAAAAAGAAGTTCACCTGGATTAGGTTGCACAGGAATGAGTCCAGGTGGGCTTTGAAAGTCTTCACAAAGGAGATTTCCCAGTGATCTGTCATCCTCACATGACAGTTTTTCCTTACATTTAGATGGTTCTTCCGGTGTTCCTTTGTGCCCATTGTTCTTTGTCCTATCACCGGGCACCACTGAAAAGAGACTTGCCCTATTCTCTTGACCTCCACCCTTTAGATATTGATAAGCACTGATAAGATTCCCCTCTGAGACTGCTCTTCTCCAGGTTAAAGATCCCCGGCTCTCTCACCCTCTCCTCCTCAGAGAGATGCTGTTGTCCTTTCGTCATTTTCCTTGCCCTCCACTGAACTCTCTCCAGTGTTTGTCTCTCTTGAACTGGGGAGCCCAGAACTGGACTCAAGACTATAGATGTGTTCTCACTAGGACAGAGTAGATGGGAAGGACAGCATTGTTTGCCAGGACTTCCAGAGCCTTCTTGGTAGAGTTGCAGCTTGTCAGCCATTTGACCTGCACCAGTGCAGGGGGTTACTCTTCTCAAGATGCAGGACTCTACACTTCCTCTTGTTGAAATTCATGAGACATCCTACCCTCCAGCCCATCCAGGTCTTGCTGAATGGCAGCACAGACTTCTCGTGTGTTAGTCACTCCTCCCAGACTTCTATCACCTGCAAATTTGCTTACAGTACAATTTGTACTGTTACCCAGGTCACTCATTTTGAACAAGAACGGACTCCGTACTGACCCCTGGGGAACACCACTAGCTACAGGCCTCCAACTAGACCCTGCACCATTGGTTGCAATGGTCTGTGCTCTGCCATTCAGCCAGTTCTCAATCCTCCTCACAGTTCACTCACCTAACCCTAAGCTTCCTAAGTTTACTATGAGGCTGTTATGGGAGATGGTGTCAAATATGCATGGTTAGAAGACCAGGGTAGGATCCACTTTCGTGCACTTTGAATGCATTTGGAAGATATCCCAGTCTTTAAATCAAAATACAAAAGGTCTTTAAATATCTTCTGCTCCTTCTCAATGATCCTAAAAAACAATGTCAGTGAACTTTCAATAAAACTTCTGATGTTTTTTTCTTTTTTTTCCAGAAGTCTAAGACTTTTCTAAAGTTCTCCTTAAAATGCTGCTTTCTCAGTTTGCTTTGGGGGAAACCTAGCCACATCTTTTCGCCAGTTCTGGAGAAGTTTTTTTTTCTCAGAAAGGTTGTTTTCTCCTGAACACCTCACTTGCTGACCATCAATAGCAGCTTCATGGGAACAAACTTCTGACTTGTGGTGTGTTGTGGTTTGCTAAAGAAAAGGATGCAAAATGATACTAATGGGGTGAATACAGTACTCCGGTAAATTTTTTGTGCTAGCATATATGTGTGCCCAACATTTTTCACAATTTACTCTTATCAGATCCCAAGCATACAAATTACTGACTAGATTGGTGTAGTCAACAACTGCAAAAATCACATTACCTAGTTCAAGTGCATTTTAACACCTTATAGGCTACTTACATAACTTTCATTAAACGTTTTCTAGATACAGCAAAAGTTTTCATCAACTGGTCTCAAAAAGCTGTCAATGAAATCAGTTCTTATTTATGAAGAATATTTATAAATATTTGAAAATATTTTGCTAAATTCACAGCACAGTGATGGAAGTGAGAGAGTTTTAGCACAGCATGAGAACAAAATAGGTGGATTAAGTTCTTGACAGCTTCTTATAAAAGAGCAGTCTATCTCACTCATAAATTCAGAAGAACCTGGAACTCCAGTCCATTTGAGACAGGGACTATATCTATGTGCTATCCGTGGACTACCATAGTTGTGTAAATAATTTTGTGTTTGTTACCTCAAACATTTTCTCTTTAAGTGTTCAAAATTAAATGATGCTTAAATGGATGTCGCATCTGCACATTTGGGTTATTAGTCATGTAATACGTTTATGGTTATTAGGGAAAAAAAGAGATAATACTTAATTACTTTTTCTCCATCCTCTTAGCAGTCTTCATGAAAATAAATTAGGTCTTTAAAGACCATGTTATCAATAAGCTCTGTGGCTCTCTGATTACAACTAGGGTATATAGAGTTCTAATTAAAAAAGTAAAGCAATGGAAGCCATAACAGGTTAAAAATCTTAAAGCTTTTTTCTTAGTTTAAACTTTTTATCAAATTCCTTGTGATTTGCAGTTCTCCATTGTTCTTACTTTAAATTATATTTCTTTATAGAGGTAGCAATATTTAAGACTACCTTGACACCTATTCTAAGTACATTTTTATTTCGCTAGGTTATTTAGTGGGCAGGTTTTACATGTTAATATTGATCAACTGTTGTAAGAAAAATGTCTTTTCTCCATAAGGAAGATGAAGCATGGCAACAAGTTGTTCAGACTGCTTCAGCTCCATGCTTAGTGGTTTCCAAGACTCCACGGGACTGATCTCACACTGTGTCCTGCTCTGATCAAGAGGCTTGAGCAGAAACCTCCTGAGCTTCCTTCCAGCCTGAATAGTCCGATTTATAGGGTGAAATCCTGGTACCAAGCAACAGCCAAAATTCAGGTAACAGTAGATTTCCAACAACGACCAACTGCTGCAGCTTTCCTAAAGACTTTGTCAGACTGCCTGTCCTCTGCTGCCTGGCATACCCATAGATGCTTCTGCAGTCAGGGTGGTCCATGCCACATGCAGCCCATGAAAAACAGCAGTTTTTAAGTCTAGTAGTAATGTGTCTTCTATGGAAAAACTCTGTAGGTTACACATTTTGGAAATGTCTATAGATTGTTGTAATGGATGTTTCAGGAATGCTTTGAGGAAGGATTGTTTATCTATTGAGACAAGTAACTGCTACCTTCATCAAAAGCACTCCATCCGAAAAAGGATTAAAAAAATAATAAAATATATTTCAAATGTAATTACCAAAATTAATTTCTTTTCCATCTATTAGTATTATTTTAAATAGTCCTTGGCTGCCTTTAGGAAGGCCTTGTACCTTGCATAGTACTTTCCTGCAGAAGAATTATTAATTTAAATTATGCAACATACAGGGAGAAAAAATGAGGAAAATAGAAGGAAGGACTACATTTCTGGTAAAAAAAGGTATTTTATGATGAAACTACTGCCCAAAAAAATATCTTTGCTGTACTTCAATTTTGCAAAGTATGATTACTTTAACATCTTGCATTAGAGAAATATAAATAAATTATACACCATAAATGAAATAAAGTTCAGAGCCCAGATAAAGCCTTGTTAACAGCAGAGGCTTCTGCCCTGATGCATCCTGCTGCAGCTCAGTTTATAATCAAATAGTGGTTTAGATTAGATATATTAAGACAGAATTTGTATTTGTTAAATATCAATAAATTATTGAATAAGTTCTGATGAGCTTAATAAGGAGAAACACTGAACACACTTTAATTAACTCCAAATTAAAAACAAAAACATTTTTAATAGATTCTTATTAAGAGAATAAATATTTACAAGAGTATTTTTAACACTATGATGAGATAATTCAGATATGAAATGTACGGTGTTTTAAAGTTGTTTAATCCTTAGGGGAAAAATTAAAAAATCACAAAACCCTTGATTTTATGGATCTGAGTATGTTTTCCATAGAATTAAACAAGTATGTATAATATACTCTATAAAGTGTGGTGTCAACTCTATGAGGCTCTATGGAAAATATTTGCAAATGTATTTCACTATCATCTAAAATGTGCCAGGTTTTAGTACATTCTAATATTTCTCCTTTTTTTTTTTTTGTTTCTTTCATTTAGAGAAGAATTATTTGGATAGTAATAAAAGTGAGGAGATTATTGATGAAGTATGTACATTTTAAGTGGGAAGGTAAAGTTTCTATCAGTTTGCAGATGACACCAAGTTGGGGGCAGGTGTCAATATGTTAGAGGGTAGGAGGGCTCTGCAGAGGGACCTTGACAGGCTGGTCAGGTGAGCAGAGTCCAACAGGATGGCATTTAACAAGTCCAAGTGCCGGGTGCTGCACTTTGGCCACAACAACCCCATGCAGAGCTACAGGCTGGGGACAGAGTGGCTGGAGAGCAGCCAGGCAGAAAGGGACTTGGGGGTACTGGTTGACAGCCACCTGAACATGAGCCAGCATTGTGCTCAGGTGGCCAAGAAAGCCAATGGCATCTTGGCCTGTATCAGGAATAGTGTGGCCAGCACGAGCAGGGAAGTCATCCTGCCCTGTGCTCAGCACTGGTTAGGCCACACCTTGAGTACTGGGCCCTCAGTATAAGAAAGATATTGAGTTGCTGGAATGTATCCAGAGAAGGGCAACAAAGCTGGTGAGGGATCTGGAGCACAAGCCCTATGAGGAGAGGCTGAGGGAGCTGGGATTGTTCAGCCTGGAGAAGAGGAGGCTCAGGGGAGACCTTATTGCCATCTACAACTGCCTGAAAGGAGGCTGTAGCCAGGTGAGGGTTGATCTCTTCTCTCAGGCAAGCAGTGGCAGAACAAGAGGACACAATCTCAAGCTGTGCCAGGGGAGGTTTAGGCTCAAGGTGAGGAGAAAGTTCTTCACAGAAAGAGTGATTGGCCATTGGAATGTGCTGCCCAGGAAGGTAGTAGAGTCACTGTCCCATCAAAAAAGATTGGATGTGGCACTTGGAGCCATGGTTTAATTGTCAGAAGGTGTTAAGTGATGGGTTGGACTTGACAATCTCTGACATCTTTTGCAACCTGGTTGATTCTGTGATTCTGTGAAATGTTGAAATTATCGCAAGGTTTTTGGCTGTACCGAAATCTCAGAAAGGATATTAAGTGACAATAGAAGCAAATGCATTCACTTACTATTCCTTGCACTACACAAAGAAAAATTATTTTTTAAAAAATCAAAATTTCTCTGTGCTGTTTTCAATACAACACTGTGCATGAAAATTGAAGTTGCTAAGTGATGTGTTCATCTTTCTTGCCAACAAAATGTCTAATGGTAAGAAATAATGAAGACGAGTTTCCCCCAGATTTGACACAAGGCAGTTTTATGTTAGTAACTTAAAAAAGTGCAATGTGATCAAAACTTCTTCCTGCTTCTCCTGCCCCCAGCACTGTATGGATCAAAGAATCACACAATGGTTTCAGTTGGAAGGCAGCTTTAAAGACCTAGTCCAACCATCTGGCCACGAACAGAGACAGATTTCTCTAGACTAGGTTGTTCAAAGCCTCATCTGACTTAACATTGAACACTATCAATGATAGGGCATCTACAGCTTCTTTAGCCATTCTGTTCCAGTAACTAACTGCTAGCATTGTAAAAATTATCTTCTTTATCCCCAGTTTAATCTCCTTCAGGTAAGGAGACAGGTAATAATACTATCTTTCTTAAGAGCCATTTTAAAGTATGAAAAGGTTGCATTAAGGTCTCTCCAGAGTCTTCTCTTCTCCAGGCTGAACAACCTCAGTTCTCCTGGGCTTTCCTCATATGAGACATGCTCCAACCCTCTGATAATTTCGGTGGCACTTCTCTGATTTCACTCCAACAGGCCCATGTCACTCTTGTGCTGGGGATGACACAGCTGAATGCAATAGTCCAGGTGGGTCTCCGAAAAACAGAGTAAAGAGGCAGACCTGCTGGTTACAGTTCCTCTAATGCAGCCCATGATGCAGCTGGCTTTCTGGCCCATGAATGCACATTGCTTGCTCATGTCCAATTTTCTATCTGTCAGTATTCCCAAATCCTTCTACATAGGGCTGCTCCTAATTAATTCATTCCCCACCCTGCAATAATCTTGGAGATTGCCCCAACACACCAACCTTGCCCTCAATGAGGTTTGCATGTATCCATTCCTCCAGCTTGTTGAGGTCTATCCCTTTGGATGGCATCTCTTACCTCTAGTGAATGAACCACACCACTCAGCCTGATATCATCTACAAACTTGTGGCAAGTGCACTCAATCCCACTGTCTAGGTTATTTATGAAGACGTTAAATAGTATTGGTCCCAGTGAAAACCCTTGTGGGACACTCTCATTCCTGATTCCTACTTTGAACATTGAGGTATTGACTGTAACTCTTGGGTGCAGCTATGTCTTCAATTCCCCATCCACCCATCAAATTCATACATCTCCAATTTAGCAGTAAGAATGTTGTTGAGGAGCATGTCAAAGGCCTTACAGAAATTCAGGTAGATGACATCTCTTTTCACTGATATATTGACTCCATTCGTGATTTGTGTTTGGCGAAGCCATACTGGCTGTCTCTCATCACCATTCTGTCTTCCACATGTTTTGAAATATGTTTTAGGAGGACATGTTCTGTGATTTTACAGGGCACAGAGTTGAGGTTGACTGGCTGGTTGCTCCCAGGGTCCTCCTTTTCATCCTTTTTAAAAATGAGTATGACAATTCTCTCTTTCCAGTCACTTGTAACTTCCCCAGATTCTAATGACTTTTGAAATATGCTGGAAGGTGGCTTGGCAACTGTATCAGAAAAGATTCCTCAAGACACTGGGACCCAACTCATTGAGTTCCATAGACTTGTGTATGTTGTGGTTCCCCAGATGGTCTTAAATCTTATCTTTACTTACATTGGAAGGGATATTGTAATGCTTTGTTATTTGAGCACATGCTGCTGTGAGTTAGACTTTTAAATTGTTTTTGTTTTCTATCTTGGCAGGGTGATTGGGTATTTTTCACAAATTTTCCCTGAGGATTTCAAAATTATTGAAGAGAGGAAAACAATAACGTTATTGGGATTTGATTCACCTAGGCTAAGCATATAATGGTGTTTGGTTCCCACTTGTAAGTCCTTGTGAAATAATATTATTGGTTAGCAGTGAAATTCCAAAGAGGTAGGTGCTTTTGCCTTAGCTGAGGTAACAATCTACTTGTTCAGGGTTGCATTTGCCAGTTGTATTCAAGGTGTTCCTAGGCTACCAGATTCACTATGATGGAGAGAATGAGTAATGTTTAATGTGTGATACTTGGGTAGCTTTAACAGAAACAAAAGCCATCCAATGTGACTTGGATAGGCTGGAGAGCTGGGTGCAGGCAAACCTCATCAAGTTTAATAAGGACAAGTGCAGGGTCCTACATCTGGAGAGAAATAACAACAGGCACCAGGACAGGTTAGGGGCTGCCCTGCTGGAAAGCAGCTCCACAGAGAAAGACCTTGGAGTGCTAGTGGACAGCAAGTTCTCCATGGAACAACAATGTGCTCTTGTGGCCAAGAGAGCCAATGGGATCCTGGGATGTATCAAGAAAGGTGTGTCCAGCAGGTTGAGGGAAGTTCTTCTACCTCTCTACTCTGCCCTGCTGAGACCACACCTGGAATACTGTGTCCAGTTTGGGGCTCCCCAGTTCAAGAGAGACAGAGACCTGCTGGAGAGAATCCAAGGGAGAGCCATGAGGATGATGAGGGGACTTGAGCATCTCCCCTATGAAGAGAGACTGAGAGCCCTGGGGCTGTTTAGTCTGGAGAAGAGAAGACTGAGAGGGGATCTGATCAATGTCTATCAATATGTGAGGGGTAGGTGTCAAGTGGAGGGGGCCAGGCTCTTTTCAGTGGTTCACAGTGATAGGACAAGGAACAATGGGTTCAAACTTGAACATAGAAGATTTCACCTCAACATGAGGAGAAACTTTACAGTGAGTGTGACAGAGCCCTGGAACAGGCTCCCCAGGAGGGTTGTGGAGTCTCCTTCTCTGGAGACTTTCCAACCCCACCTGGATGCATTCCTGTGCAGGCTACCCTAAGTGATCCTGCTCTGGCAGGTGGGTTGGAGCTGATGATCTCTTGAGGTCCCTTCCAACCTCTGATATACTGTGATACTGTGATTCTGTGATTTTGTATTTAAATGAAATGAAAGGTCCATGGATTCCACCTCTGGACTTGAGGAAACGCAAAGTTTGTCAATCTTTTCTAAAAGTTAAATAATTCAAAAGTGTGTGATGTGGAGGAGAAAGTATGTCAAATATTAAGTGAAATAAATAGCGCAACTGGTAAAGAAAAAGAAGTACCTGAAGGTGGATGTGTGCTAGCCTAACTTTAAATTTTTATTTATAACTTTATAACATCTTTTATTATTTTTTTAACTCTTAAAACAACATTTTTTCAACTTTTAAAACAACATTTTTTCATTTTTCTATATACTGATGTGAAAATTCATACCTTTTGAGTTTTATGCATACCATTTTAAAGACACGTCAATTAAATGTTAGTCATCTTAATCTGCTATTCAGGATGAAATAATTTTTTTTCTTGTTCAAATAATAGTAATAGGGAGGTGATATTAAAAAGACAGGGCTGCAGGACAAAATGTAAACGATTCAATCCTGTTAATCTTTGTTTTAAATAATTGGGGAAATCCAATTGTTTAGAACAGAGAAGTGATTAATGTGCCTTTTTCCTTTTGAAGGTAGAACAAAGTTTAACTCAGTGGCAGCAGAAAAAGCCAGTCTTTTACCAAAATCTTTTTCTTGGAATCTGCAGCACAGTACCATATAGCTCTTTGTACATGTGTAAGGGCCACATTTGATGCTTCTGTCAGAAAATTTTAACATCAGGAACATAATGCCATTCACATATTCCTAAAGGGCATTTTAAAAAAGCACAGCAACACAATAAAATCAGCTGCTGAATAATAAAAGGTCTCTTTTTGAAAAATGATTGCTGTTTATCATAGTTATTTTTGCTGATTAAAGTTAACATGGTCTGAATATTCATGATTCTCATTTGACAAAGTGTACCTATAACCATGTTGCTCTAAGCTGTGATAGATTATTTTTATTAATTGCTCAAAGGTAATTAGAATTGATATAGGCTTATACACTCTCCAGTTGTTATAAGAATCGTGTCTATTTTTTTAAGTGTAATTTAACAGGAGTAAAATAAATTAAAAACTTCATCACTGTGACATGCTATCCAACGCTGCCTGTTGCCTCATATCTCAAAAACTTTAAGAATCTCAAAATTAATTTTTTAGGCATTTGATAGAATCCTATCTGGGAGTAAGAACTCTTCCTCATCATATGTTATTAGTCTGCTTTGAGTATGGTGATTTGCAATGGAATGCAATTAGATTATCTATAATGTTGATCGTTTATTTTCTTGTAGTAACCAGGTGACTTCTGGTTGTCCCCCCTCCTGTGTCTGGGGTTTTATGGTACCTGTTGATATCTCTCAGACTGACCTTAGTGAAACTTATTGTTTTGATTACAAACTGGAATTGAAAATTTGTTACTAGAAAGAAGTCTTCATCAATTGTATGTTAAATGAAGTTTTAGAGTGTCATGCTGTTAACAGATGTCTTATAAAGTGAATAGTGCTTGTTATGTTATCAAGAGAAAATATGTGCCTGTAGAGTATTTTTCTGTAACTTTATGGTAAAAAGTCTATAATTTTATACAATCTTTTCCTATCTTTTGAACTAATTATTGAATAAGATTCAGACGTGTATCAATATCAAATACTGTGTTCAACTCCCTGTCCAGCACCTGAGAAACTTTGGTAGTCACCTTGAGCATGAAAGTCCTGGTGATTTGACTGGATGAGGTGAATGGGGCTTTAGAAGTCGCTTCCTAACCTGTCCCACCAAGCTAGCTCAATTAAAAACAAACAAACAAAAACACTGAAACAACAGCAACAAGAAAGTAATCCCAAACCGAAACAAATCAACCCAAAGCAAAACCAAATAACCCCCAAACCCTAGCACATTACAAATTTTAAAACTGTAAGGGCTTTCAAACCCTGAAAGTAGGTCTTAGAAAAACAAGAATAAAATAGAGAAATTAAAAAATATTTTTTAGACAATTAGAAAATTCTGTGGCTAAGTGGCAGGGAGAATGTTTGAGAAAATTATCCCTCATCCACTTTGTCTTGACTTTCTCCTTTATCCTAGATTTCTGCTGTGTCTCAGGTTGTAACATCTCTGCAGCGGCCAGGTTTCTACCCATCAACTCTGAAACTTCACTTCAGGTCTTTTCTCTTTATCAGTGTCTATAGCACACTCAGTCTAAAACCTACTGTTTGAAACGAAGAGAGGAAAATAATAAAAAAAAAGGTGTTACACAGTTAACTAGAATTGAACAGATACCATCTGCCCATTGAAATTTGGATTCCTTTTTCCTCTGCTGAGTGCGGGAATCAAATTTTACCTCAACCTCAAGAGTTTCTTTTTATGTTTATAGTGTCCCGCTGCAAGATACTTTATTTCAGTCCTCTCTACACTTTTCTACACGATCTACACATTTAAAAAAAAAAAAAAAGTTAAGTCATGTCAAAAAGCTCTGGTAAAATAGAAATGGGTCAGACGAGAGGCATCCTCCTGATGACATACTTCATGTGCAGTAGAACAGATCCAACAGTAATGAAACCAAAAGATCACCATGGCTTCTTCAGACAGTTAGAGGTGAAAACTTGGTTCAAGGCTCTTTACTGAAATGAACAAAAATTTGAAAGTATAACTTCTTACTGACACTTCTACAGGCAGAACTATGTATGAAGACTGATGATAGTAATGATGTTATTTTGTGTACGTGGGTTTCTTTTATTATCTTTTTTTCTTCTTTTTTTAATGTACAAAAATCATCTTGAATAAGATGTAACTTTTACATAGAAAAAAACACTTTATTTTGACAAGGACTACAAGAAATTATTCTTTGAATGTACTTTTCCTTTATATATTTTCAATATAGCATTTCTATGTCATGTACTTCTAGCATTCATATTCTAATATAGGATTTTACAGTTTCATAAAATGTTCACGTGCAGTCAAGAAATTATGGGTATTGCATAGGACATAAGTGATAACAAAATGTAACTAGAACTGAAGTGACATACTAGATTATGATATATCTTTTAGAGAAAGCATATATTCAGGAGAGGAAAGCATTTTGTTAAAGAAAAACCTTCTTACCAAAAGTACCCTGGAAAGCTTAACTAGGGTTAAGAGGAAGTGGAGTAGATTGGAAGTTTTTTCTCAAGCCCTGTACCACTTTCAGTCCTTTCAGACTGGACCTCCAAATTATACAGTGGCTGTCATGCATATCAACATCTCCGAATAAAATTAAATTTACTAGTGGTTAGCTGGATAAAACTTCTCATCATTTGCCTTTGGATACTTTTTGCAGGATATAACATGGATTATGATATTGGGAGTGCTGAAGAACATATTTCCTTATTGTGTCTTTTAAGATCTCTTTATACGACTTTCACATGGACTTGAACACTTTCAGGTTCTTCAGATGGTCATGAACCTGATCTTCACTCACAACAGCCATTTCCTTCTTCAAGTCCCTGCCTTTATCTTCCCTTATTCTGGGAATGTGGCTGAAGCCCTTGCCAGTGAAGACTGAGGTAAAGAAGTCACTGAGAACCTCTACCTTCTCCATGTCACTTGTCACCAGCTCACCTACTTCCTTTCTGAGGGGGCCCACACCTTCCCTAGTCTTCTTTTTACCATTAATATACCTATAGAAATTCTTACTGTTCCCCTCACTAACATTATTTTCCTGCAATTTTGTGTACGTGTTCTAAACCTCTAGAAGGTACTCTACCATACAAGGGAAAACTGCCTGTCTTAGTTTGTGGAATTTAACTCTTATTTCCTACATGTTATTTAAAAACTGATGGAGCTAAAGCACTGGATATTTTGCCAGACTTTCAGATTGAAGAGATGCAGACTATATAACCAAATGACCTTGGGCTACTGTCAAACAAGAGCAGCAATCACCAGAAAAAAAAAATTAAAAGAAAATTATCAGTATGCTATATAACTGCATAAAGGGCCAAAAACCCCCCAACCAACCAACCAACCAAAAGAATTCCAAACAAATAAATCAGGTTTTATGTCCTGTAATGGAGACTTATTGATATCAAAAGAGATTAATGCCTTTCAGGATGTAAATTTATATTAACTGTCTTTTGCATTTAAGTTTTCACTTCTGTTGTCCTTTGTAAGCACAGTGAACTAACCAGCCTGCCAGCTGTATTTCCTGTCCTTACAAGAAATATAAAGCAAAAGCTCTCCATGGGTACATCTTTTTTGACATATACTATTAAAATAACAGCACTTGACTCAGTATGCCAGATCATTCTTCCTTGCTTGAGGGTGACTTGTGTACAATTTAATATTATGAGGAAATACTTCACCTAATTGGAAATGAGCTAGCTAGGGAGCCAGAAGCAGTACAGTTCTATATTCACGGCACTGTATGTGTACTAATTAGCTATCCTGAAAAGTAGCATTTGCTCAAAGAGAGTGCTACATTAAAGCAAATGCAATATTTGTGGGTTATAATGTTTCTGCACTGTGCTGTGCAGCTTTACTGTCATCTTCTTTTTCTCTTGAGGTCTGCCTTCTACCAAAAGAAAGGAGTTGCGATATTTGGGAGGGAGAGGGGTAGTTTGTTTGTTTGGGTTTTTTGACACTCTAATCTTTCTGAGATTTGAGTTTAAAGCACTAACATAGTAGTGACTTCAGACTTAAATTTAGTAAGGCATTATTATCACTAAACCATTGAAAGATCTTCCATTGGAAATTATTCAAAAAACGTAAAGTTGTAAAGCTTTTCTGACTCATATCCATTTGATCCGCATGCTCGGCTAACAAGAATGCAGAACAAAAAGGAATTATTCTAAGAGAAAAAATAGGGATGGTGTACTCTTGGGTATAGTAGTTTATTCTTGCATCCAAATTAATTAAGGTACTGAGTGGCTTGGAAGTGCCAGGTTACCAGACATAAATCTGGAAGAAGTAAAAAAATGATTGAACTTAAATTATATTTTCAGTTAAAAATCGAAGAGAATCTAAATTTCTTCATTCCCAAAAGGCAAAATTGGCTAAAGGAAGTAGTGTCAAGATAAGTGTGGTTGAGAAGTTCAAGGAGAATGATTAACATCTTCCTCCTGTAAAAGATTCTGTAACTTTTAGGAATACACATGTTGGTTAAAGAAATGAAATTTGGGATGTTAATAAAGAACTGATCAGTGAAGGAAAACACCTATTTCTACCAGAAACACCTGAAGAACAGTCAACAGTAAAATCCAGAGATAATGCATCTTGTTAAGAGAAAAAGAACAAAGTTATTAAATACGTAGTTATAATTCATAAAAATAAAAGGCCTCCATTATCAATGTGGTCATAGACAAGGGTTGTTATGTATAACACAAAGCTGTATATGAAAATTATCAGAACCATGAAAACCTCATTTCAACAAAAACTTCGCTGAAGGTCATTGTTACTTATGTCTTGCTTTTAGCTTTTTACTTAGGGCAGAGATTACTTAGGTCAGAGAACAAAGCTTTATTTTTTTCCCAGACTATTTTGCATAAAGCACAAGAAGACATTTTCTATTGTCCATCAGAAGATCTGCACAGAAGTCCTTTTCTATTGTTATTCTATTTCAAGCCAAACTTCATTTCCATATTCATTCCCCTGCCTGAGCAAGATTTCCAAAATCTTTATCCACACAGAAGACTTTTTCAGGACAAATGTGTCCTGCTAAAATTAGAGACTGAGGGTGTTAATGTGTTGGTTGAGTGTTTTTTATTTTTTACTACTTCAACAGTGCTCATTTATGACTAGTTTAAAAAGAAAATCTGGAAGTTTGCTAGGCTTATGGAGACCATATATTTCCATTATTTTAATCGTTAAAAAAAAAATTCCATTTAAGAAAAATGCCTTAAAAGCTTTTGAGCGTCAGAACAGTTCATAGCATTTAGTTACAAAATACTGAAAATTCTTGGGAAGTATCAACTTTATTAAGTAAGTTAAAATTGTAAAATAAGACCACATTCAATTGGAAAGAGATTGACTTTAAGGAAAAACAAAACAAAACAAGGCTAAAACACAAACACCTTTAAGAAATCAATGAAGAAACAAACTAAAGGAAGAGAAGTCATCAAGAAATTCATAGGTTTGTTTGATTTTGTATATATATATTTTTTTTTGGAGGAGGGTTGATTCTCATAAATGTTCTAAGTATGGTAACTAACCAGCCTACTCTGAAGTGTCCACAGTTTGATGAGAGAAGCTGCTATATTTATTTGCTTATACACATGTATCTGTGGATGTATATGTGTGTGCATGCATTTACATATATGTCTGTCTATACACACTTACATATGCATACTTATACCATCATTTTGTGTGTATGATGCAAAATGCTCTCATGTCAACATTGTCTCATTCTGAATACTGATAAGGAGGATTGCGGAAAACTACTGTGAGACTGTGGATCTCTTGCCTGAGAAAGAAGAAATTAAGCTTGGACGGATTACTGTGTATCCATAAAGACTTGAAAAGTCCCGGAGCAGAAGAGATATAGACAGTTTGCAAGGACAAAGAGTGCCTGGGAAACTGTGAGATAAAAAGTTTGAATTTTACCTTTGTGTCGCTCGACACAAATAGCAGTAACTACAGCAATATGGCAATAACCAATAATATTAAAAACAACTTGTTAACCACTTAGAAGTAGCCACAATAGCATAGAAAGCATATAAACATGTGTTGTTAAAATCAATAAAGGCTCTACTCTGTTTACAAGTGTGTCCATGTCACTCTGTCCGCCACAACAACGACAGAGGATCATCTTTTGCAATACTGATCTGGACCAAAACAAAGAAATTTCCCAAAATTCATTAATTTCTCCATTTGGTATCCCAGGAAAATTACTACTATGGATTTTGAGCTCATGAAACACAATATTCTTCTCCAAATACTGAAAGAACATGCTTGTGCTGTTCTTAGTAATTTGAACTGGATTGCTTGAGTATGAGTGAGAAATTTTAGTACACTGCCACAAAGAAAACCCAAATAATAAATTTACACTTTGGAAACACAGCTTTTTCCTCATTTATAGGAAGAATATCTTCTGAGACAACAGAGAAAACTCCAGGTAATGAAAAAGCTTCCTCTGTTTGAAATGGAACTGAAATCATCTAGATAAGAAGAACAGCTGAACTGAATGCTACAAAGGTTCATCTAATACCGTTAGCTAAGTTAGTAAAAGCAAAGTCACAATGCTTTGCTGACTGGTATGCTTGAACTCCTGGCATGCTTGAACCTCTTCACTACTTACAATCTGACACTTTGATTGCTTGTGCTTCTTAAATTGACTCCAAAATGAGAAAAGTCTGCAAGGGGTATTTCCAGTCCTCAGAACTTGATTTTCTTCCTGTAGAAATCACACATCACTTTGGTTAGAAAACTGGTTCCTTATAACTGTGACTAACAGACAGAGTGACCAAAAAAAGAAAAAAAAAAAAAAAAGAAAAAAAAAAAGCCCCTTTAGTTGTTATTAATTTGTTTACCACTGTTTTGCTTTGGTTAGTTGCCTGCCTTTTGTTTGCAAATAACAGACAAGAAGCCTAATGTGCATATATTAAATGTTAGTGTTATCCTCCTGGGACTATTCACTCTTCTTTTCAGGAGACAACAGAATGTGCACTAGAATAATTTAATTTCAGTATTTGTTATTCAAAATTGTTAACGGAAAAAAAAAAATCTGTAGCTCATTAAATATCTCCATTTTTTTTTATTATTAAAAGGTTTTAAGTAAATCCACAGGTTTGTACTTTTTTAAAATTTACACCCTGTTACACTTACAATATTTCTGATTGAATTATTCTTCATAGTCATATATTTATATATTATGGGAATGGAGAAATCTTTCATGAAACAATATTAAATAGATGTGTAGGCACACTTTTAATGCTAATATTTGGACAAACTTCTTTACAAGTGTCTTAGAATCATAGAATCATAGATTCATAGAATCAAGAAGGTTGGAAGAGACTTCAAAGATCATCGAGTCCAACCTGTCACCCTACACCTCATGACTATCTAAACCATGGCACCAAGTGCCACATCCAATCACCCTTTGAACACCTCCACCACCTCCCTGGGCAGCCCATTCCAATGGCCAACCACTCTCTCCATGAAGAACTTTCTCCTCACCTGCAGCCTAAACCTCCCCTGGCGCAGCTTGAGACTGTGTCCTCTTGTTCTGGTGCTGGTTGCCTGGGAGAAGAGACCAAACCCCTCCTGGCTACAACCTCCCTTCAGGTAGATGTAGACAGCAATAAGGTCTCCCCTGAGCCTCCTCTTCTCCAGGTTAAACAGTCCCAGCTCCCTCAGCCTCTCCTCATAGGGCTTGTGCTCAAGGCCTCTCACCAGCCTCGTTGCCCTTCTCTGGACATGCTCCAGCAACTCAACATCTTTCCTAAACCGAGGGACCCAGAACTGGACATAGTACTCAAGGTGCGGCCTAACCAGTGCCGTAAAAAAGTCTAGAATGTACTGTCAAGATTTTAATTAGATTAACAAGATAACAAAATTATCATTATTCAAGTTACAATGTTTTTGATGCTTTAGAGTATGCACACTTAAAATTATTATGCTTGCATTTACTATTATCTAGCCCTCCCAATTGTTTTGTATTTACTTGTTCATTGACCCTTGTTCATTGGCATTAGGCATAGGAGTTTGGAGCATGTGGTATACTGTTACCCTTCTGAGCTTGTTGTCAGAAGGCCTTGATGATGATGATCAACCCTACCCTCACTGTAGGACCTGCTTTAGGTATTTTTCATATATTTGCTTCCACAGACTGCACTTTGCTCTTTCTTGACTTGTCTGCCATTAACCTTCCATTCAAATTTACTATACTTGATGCAGTTTATGTTTGCTCATCACTTGTTTTCCACAAAACGTCTTTCTCCCAGCTCATAAAGTTGCACTTCTCTGAGCAACATTTGACCACGGAAGAGTTCTTTATACACCTTGTCCTCCCACATCAATCCATGCCTACATCTTTAGGCTTCTCCCATGTCCATATGTCTCCACAACACTTCTAATTAATTACAGATAGACTTGAGATATTTTTGCAAAGGGATATCATGCTTATGAGAACAAATTCTTCATCTGTATTTAGATTATCAAACTGAAAATGCAGATTTAATAAAATAATAAAAGGTTTGCATTCATATAGTAACTTAATCTGTAGATTCCAAAGGCATTGGGATTTGCAAGTTCCACATGTATGATTTCTGTACAGAAACTAGTATAGCAAACAGGAAGTTTGTGTAGATTTCTCAAACAAATGAAAGGTACAGTGTCTGTGCAGGCACTGTTATGGTAGGGCCATGATATGGCCCAGTATAAACCCAGACAGGCCTTAAGATGTCTAGACGGGTCCCTTTCTCTCCCCTCCTTCCTGCAGGAAAACAGGGCAACATGGGAAAAAGAACGAAGGGGACAGGACTCCTGCCTGTCTGGTAAACAAGATGTTTATCTGGGGTGAGGGCACGTAAGCTGACCACTGCTCCCCCAGATACAAGGTCCTTGCTTCTGCCTTTTATGGTTTTAGCCTGGCAGAACGATTTTCTGTTGGGCAACTACACGTTAGCTTCAGTGCCCCATTGGACCAACTGAGCTCTGTCAATTTGTATATATACAAGTGACTTGGTAGTCACCCTTGCCTTGCCTTGCCTTGCTCAAGCCTGCTGAAGCCTTGGCTTGCTTCAAGCCTTGCCGCTTCAAGTCGCCCTGCCCTGCCTCAAGTGCCTAGTCCAGAGCCTGGGATAAAGCCATGAGCCATACATATGCCAGCCAGAGAAGCCACAAGCCTAGAAGCCAGAGTCACCTTAGCCTGCTTCCCCTTGCCACCAGAATTGTGCCGTGCCTCAATTTACCCAGGAACCACAAAAGTGCCTGTCACCAAGAGCGTCTTTAACTGCCCACTGTCTGCTGAAGCCAGACCAGCCTGGGACTGCGTGGTAAATCTTTCTTGCTGGCAATCTGCTGTGCCGCACCCTACGAGTGCCCCAAAGCTAATGCAGCAGCAGCAGCATCCCTTATATGGGTAAACTAGCTGTGAGTAACTAACTCACTGCCCTTTGAGTTTAATGGTACTTATCGAGCCTCCCCCTGCTGTAATCGAGCACTACCTGCTCTCAGGGACTTTCTCTTTCCAAGTTGTTGCCTCCTAAGTTGCATAGAATAGTTTATATTTGCCTTAAGACTGCATAATTCCATTATAAATATATCTTCCGACCGTACAACAATACTTTTATTGAGTTTTGGCATATTTAATTTAAAAAAGGGTTACTATTTTTATTAATACTCTTTATTATTTATTGTTGTGAGGATAATTGATAAATACTCTTCCTCTCGACCACAACAGGCACCCTGGTCAATGTCTGTTAATATTTTATTTAGCAATATTCTGAAAGTTCTAAGAAATCTAAACATTCTTGAGGTGACGATTATCTACTACAAAAGATTTGAGTGTATATTATTTCTTACTCTTTGTTTCATACCTGACTAATAGATCACTTTGTGTGACAGTATAAATAAATCTCTGTATCGCTTCACGTTACTGGTGAAAGATTCCAGAAAATTTGTTTAAATCTTGATTCTTTCAGTAATTCTGCAGCTGCTTTAGTTTGAAATGCCATGTGCAATCAACAAAGCATATATTTATCTATGAACTGAAGTTCCATCTAATTATCTACCAGCCCATTTTGAATACTAAAAAGGAACCTATTTCTACACTTGAAAAGAATTAATTTATACTTTCAATTAAAAATAATTATTTTGAACCAGCTATGATTCTGCAGGCTCTGTGTGTCTGTGTGGAAGTGCCCACATTTTGGTCTAATACAAATGAACAGATCTTTAAATGTTGTGTGTTGGCAGTTTGAAATATTATTCTTTTCCCAACTACAAGAACAATCTATTCTAGTAAGTAAAAATAACACTGAGATTTACAACCTGCAGAGTTTTTCCTACATAAATGGTAATAACATAAAGTCAGTTCAGTGAGAATTTATTGAAAGTGTAGAAAATTTTTTACTAAAAACAAAATTGTCACAGCAAATGTCTGTGGCTGCACAGTGTTTCTATAAGATAACATCTATGAAGTTATTTGGAATATTAGTGATTTGGTATGCATTACAAACACCTCTACTCTAAATCTCCTACACCACTTGAATTCTAGTTTGGAGTTCTTTTGGCTCTTGTCTGTTTCTACAGAAAACCTATTGTAGCACAAATGTAGGTTTCCTTACAGTAAGAACTGGTGAAATGCAAGAAATGTTAGGTTCAGTTTTTCTACACATACTACAGAAGTCATTGATTTATCACACTATAGATTTTATTTTTGACCTTCCAGGAGATTTCCAATGTTTTCTTGGAATCCAGTATAACTGAAGAAGGGAATCCCTAATGACAATGGTGGATTTTTTTGGTTGGTGGGGTTTGGAAGTAGAGGAGTATTGGTTGTGTTTGATTTTGGTTTTGTTTAATCCTATTTTTCTGTTTTGTTTGGTGTTATTTATTTATTTATTTATTTTAAGGAGAGGGCTGTTGGTAAAACAGTTCTGCAGTATATCAAAATGTATTTTAGTGTCTTTCAGGAAAGTTCAAAATTAAAGAGGCAAAATAGCATTCTTCCTATTTCTCATTATACTAAAGGGATGTATAGGACTGCAATTATTTCTCCATTTATTTTAGATGATGCTAATGACTTTGTACTTGTATCTTTAGAATAACTCCTGTTATTCTCTGTGAAGTGCTTTTCTTTCTTTTTGCCCTGGTCTTGAACCACATCTGTTTAACTGATTCGGCAGTTCTCCTTCTCTGGAGACTTTCAAAACCCACTCCATTACCTCCCTGCACAGCCTGCTCCAGTGTTCCATCACCCTCACTGCAAAGAAGTTTCACTTCATGTTGAGGTGAAATCCCCTTTCAGTCTTCTCTTCTCAAGACTAAATAGCCACAGGGATCTCAGTCTCTCTTTGTAGAGATGCTCAAGTCCCCTAATCATCCTTGTGGCTCTCACTTAGACTCTCTCTAACAGATCCCTGTCTCTCTTGAATTCAGAAGCCCGAAACTGGACACTATACTCCAGTTGTGGTCCCACCAGGGCAGAGTACAGGAGGAGAAGAACCTCCCTCAACCTGCTGGACACACCCTTCTTGATGCATCCCAGGATACCACTGGCACTCTTGGCCATAAGGGCACATTTCTGCCCCAAGGAGAACTTGCTGTCCTCTAGGACTCCATGGTCTTTTTCTGTGGAGCTGCTCTCCATCAGGGCAACCCCTAACCTGTACTGGTGCCTGCTGATATTCTTCCCCAGATGCAGGACCTTGCATTTGTCCTTACTGAACTGATGAGGTTTGCTTTCATCCAGCTCTCCAACCTGTCCAGATCTTGTTGGATGGCAGCACAGCCCTCCCCTGTCTCCTCCCGCCTTCTCCCCTGCCCCCACTCTCTCCACCCCAAGTTTTGTATCATCAGGAACTTGCTGAGGGTACTTTCAATGCCCTCATCCAGGTAATTGATAAAGATATTGAACAAAACTGGACCCAGTACCAATCCCTGGGGAACACCACTGGCCACAGGCCTCCAAGCTGACTCAGCAACTACTCAAAACTATATCAACATATTGTTGTGGTATCCTACTGTCACCACCATATCAAATTAGTATGCAGAAAGTCACCTGCAAACACAAATTGTTGTAATAATTTATTTTTTACATTAGTTTTCTGCTAAAAAATAATATTGTTTCAACAACATGCATTGTTTGTCTTCAAGCTAACAAGGCTGAAAGACAATGTTGATCAGATTTAGTGTTTTCCATCAGGCAGGTGGATATTAAAGTTGCTGGTGTTTTGAGAAGGCAATGAAACAACATATGATATAGACATGCCACTTGTTGCAAAGGTGTTGAACTGAAGGATTTAATTTTATAATGTTATCAAGACAGATAGGCTTTTGCATTAATGCCTATCAGTAAGGCTAAAGGCTTGTAGAATTAAATAACAGAAACAACCAAAAATTTATTTCTAAACTGACACATTTCTGCAGCAAAAATTGTAAATTTAATAGAATTGTGTATAACTCTAGGACAATATCTTTTCCTCCACATAGATGTAGGTTGTTAAGAGTAGATGAAATAGGACCCTGCAGGTTCTGTCCTGATCAATTTTAAAAGCTTTTATAAAAAAAAATATATATATATACCAATGGTTAAACAGAAATCCAGTTTTCTCTAGGCTTTTTTTTGTAAATCAGAATTGTCTGATATTTTTCTATCCATAGAGATCTTTTGAGGGGAATTCTGTTTCTATGTGACTTCTCATAGCTTCCAAAGCAGACTGGATTAATCAATCTATTTACCTCAATTCAGTTTTGTGTGTTTATCTTTGGAGATACTGAGTAGGAGAGTGTTTATTATTTATTATATATAAGACATGTTTGGAAGTGATATTACCATTGCTGAATATTTTGAACAGCACCAAAATGAATTGAAATGTTTCATTTTCTCCCTGTGTTTGCCTTCAAACATTTTGCACCAGCTTTTGTGAATTACATTCATTGCCCCCCTACAAGCAGTAAACTTTTCTAAATGACAACATTGAGATTATAGCAATATTTAAGTTTTAGAATCTATGTTTCCAATTTTTTTGGCATGTCTAATTAAAGGGAAAATTATTCAGGAAAACTGACTATGATTGTATGGAAGATAATTAGGAGATCTGAATAAAAGCAGTGCCGTCCTGGTTCTTTTTTTGAAAGACAGGGAGAATGTACTTCACGTGTAGAAAACTGAAATACATGATGGATGCCTACTCCTTGGCTTGGTTTACAAAATAGGAGTTATTTTTCTCAAAGAAATACTGATGTAACATCTCTTTCAGCAACCTGGCAGCATTGCAGAGAGAAATGGAGCAGGATCTACTCATGTATCTAGGCTGATAAAGCAGTTAAGCAGACAGAGTACCTAATTCAATAGCTGGGGGAAATGGTTTGAACAATGTTAAAACCCTTTCCCTGCTATGTTGTCAGAAAAGATATTGCTCGTTTTGTGTGGTCTCATGCTTTGAAAAGAAAGATCAGAAGGTGAACTAGGGAATCCTGCATCTGACACTCTGATCCTCTTCTTCCCTCTAGCATTATTAGCGTGAAATGAAGAAAAAGATCAGAAACTGTTCTACAGTGGTTTTTTGAAGGCCTGAGGGACTGACACATTCACTCCTTTTTTGTTAGCCATAATGTTCTGTCTGCATCATCTTCAGACACTTTTCTTCCACCAGGACAAGAAAGCATAATCATGGCAGGAAAAAACCCAAAAAACCTGAAATAAAGTGCAGTTGCATGCAGAAACTCTCAAAATTATCTCAGAAAGGATATTTGCCCTTTCTCTATTAAGTTTCAAATATTTTATTGAACTTTGTAGACATATATGGTAGAAAAAGTGAAAGAATAATTATGTTATCTGTCATGATTTGGAAAATTTTCCTTAGAATTACTACCTAACCTTTGTTTAAACAAATAATCTTCTGATGGAAAGTCCTCAGACGCTCATGACTTCAGTAAAAGATTATTATTTTCTTCTAGTTCTACTCTAAATAGATTCTATTTTTCGGGGAAAAAAATAAATTCTTTCCATACCATTGCTAGCTTGGGAATTCTGACTGACCGAACTCCAAGGGGTGAAATGTGACTGCCCAATAAATCCCTAAAATAGCTCAAGGCAGATGGGCACGGGCAATGTACCTGTGAAGCTAAGGAAACAATGTAGAGTGTGACTGAGCACAGTTGTAACAATGAGGCTGACTTTATCTCAAGACAAAAGGAACCAGAATGTGGCCAGACCAGTGTGGGAGGAGTGAACACAGCTCAATCCAACATAGAGAATAAAAACTAGATAACTCACAAAAGGAATCTCATGTAGTATCAACTATCTTCAGATAAGTCCTTCTGATATTACACGTTACGCAATATGTGCATGGAATATATAAAGAACCTGGTCCGAGAGTACTGGACTCGCATAGGGATTTTTTACTGTCATGTTTCCAGTTTCTCTATACATATCTGAAGGTTAAGTATTGAAGATTAAGTATTGCCTTCACTCAAATATGTTATGGTCAAGTTCAATGAGTGGACTCTACTGAGTATTTGATTCAATGCATAACTGTGGCACTGATGTAATGTGTTCTTCATCCTCATTCATCTGATCGCTTAGTATTTCTTAATGGTGTGAAACAATCTGATTATTACCATGTCAGCAGATGAATAGTAGGTTGTAATGTAGTCATTCCTTTATTCAGTTAAATGTTGTGCTTCTTTCTTGATAGTCTAAAAATAATCATCTTCAAAGTAAGAAAATAAATTTCTTATACAGCAAACCAGGCATCTGGTTAGGTTGAAAAGACTATTTACGGGCTTTAACTTCAGTTACTTAGAGGCTTTCCATAGATTTTATAACACACTCTGTTTGGCTGATATTTGAAAATACTGCTTTTTTTTTGCTGCTGTTAAGCAGTAATGTTATTGATATGCTTTCTCTCCTGTTGTCTAAGTCTATTAATAGTGATATCGTGCATGCCTTCTACCAGTTTATAAATGTGATTTCTACTCCATTTTTCGTTGTTAAAGAATATTCATATGCCCATTCTGATGTTTTCCTGGGGACAAATAATACTGTTTAGGAAATTACATCTTCTCCACACTAAACAGTGAGCTGTAAGAACTAATTCCAGTTTCAGGATAAAGAAGAAAATACTATTATTTGCCCCAAACTACTTTTTTTTTTTTTTTTTTTTTTTTAAGTTCATTATCTTCATCTCTGGTTCTTCTAAGAGACTAGGTGATATGAACATAATTCACTGCATTGCTATTGCAATGCTAATTGCTAGCATGAGGCAATCAAAATATTTACTACTGCAGTGAAATTATGTTTCCTTAAATTTTATTTTATTAACTCTATCTGTAAATAGTCTATCTTTCTATAATTCTACTATTTTGAGTTTAGGAACATGCAGAAAATGAAGAGATTTTACATTTCTGTCACACATTGAATACCCTGTTGTTTTGGTAAATTGTTGTTTTTCTTTCCACTTCAGAGAAAGAAGACAGTGCAAAGAGGTGTGTGGAACTTCCATTTTACAAATGCAAGTCTAGGGGAATTGTCAACCACAAGACAATCTGTGATGCAGTTACCTTGTAGCATACAGGTAAATGTGTACTTTTGATGTCTGAATAATAAAAAAAAAAATATTATGACTTCATAATTGAAGTCATAATAAAGACAAGTTGCATCTCTTTCCTGGACTGCTCCAAACATTTGTGGGATCTTGAAGTGATGCAAGTTTTGCATTGTGTTGAAGTGGTTGACACTTCCTTTCTTCTCATACCTTTTCATGTTTGCTACTGTAGTGTTAATGACTCATTACATTTACAAGCTGGTAACTAACTGTGACCTTCAAAGGCAAAATTAATGTAGCTGACAGGGATACTCTCTGTAAAGATAGAGACAAAGTCTCTGTCACCCGTAGAGAGAGAGTGAATCAGGGAACAGCAGAACTCAGTTGAGTCAAAAAGAGGATAGTTGGGAACTTCCATAAACTGAGTTCAAGAAAGGACTGCTGATGTGGGAGAAAGGGGCAAAGGATTGTAGAACATTCATCTTAAGGGTGGAAGTCTGTGAGGAATGGCAACAGGAGTCAAAAAGACAAGTTGTAGAGAATCCTGACTGAAAAGGAAGAGACCAAAGAGCTTCAAACTGAACAGCCTAGTGATCCTTTTTATAAGCTGAAGTGGCTAGAAGATACATAAATCTCAGATTCCTATGAATTTAAATAGCTTTTTGAAAATGCTGTACTAGAGTGTTTGTGGGCATACAAGTAATTTCACTTTCCAGATCAATTTAAAATATCTAAATACCTGCCTAAGAAAACGTCCATTGTTCCTGACAGGGGCTGATTTTTTTTTTCTGGTTTTGACGAGTGACTCTTAAAACTGTCTCAAAATTGAGATGTTGATTTACTTGTGAGTCATTATTTGTGTGAAAGATTAGCAATGCTCCGAAGAGTTCTGCAAGCTCTTGTTTTTATAAAAAGCCTTGGATCAGCAGAAAGCAAATTGGAACCATAGCATTCTGAATTCTCCAGTCCTCATGATAAACGTTCAAAATTTATTGAATATGAATGTATAAATGTTAGGGATTGAATTTAGGGAAAATACCAACTGGATTCCAAAATGAGTGTGGCTGCAGGTGTCAGAAAATGGTATTTTAAAGCATACACTATTCATGCCTTTTTCGTCCATAATTTTTCTGATAACCTGAACAAGCCTGAGTGGTCTGGAAAGACCCATATGTAGACACTAAGGATGCTGCAGTCCTTATCAGTATTGATTTTTTGCCTGTAATATTTTTTTCATCTCTGTGTAGAAGATACCTATGTAAAAATGCTGAGGAAACAAGATGAAGAAAGCCAGAGCAAATTATATTGAGCTGCCCATGGGTGGCAATTGATTGTTTTTTTATGCTAAAAGTGCAAATATAGGTTTGTTAAATATTACTTATTCTCACACATACAAGATAACCCTTTTTAGTTTGTTATTTTTTTTTAAATTTAAATATCACCATAACAATTTTCATCTGTCGTCAGGCAAGACTACTGGGTCTTGGTTGTAGGACATGTGATTGATTGACATTCTTCACATAATTTTTGGCTTGATGCATAGGGTTTAGCAAAACCTCTGCCTCCTGATGTCTCAGTTGCTCATCTATCCCTTAATATTAAACAGTGAGAGACAATTTCAATGGTAATATTTTTTTTTCCTGTAAAGTTCTAGAAGATGTTCAACTTCAAAGACCTCAATCAATTCAGAGGAAGTCTAAGTTTATTGTCTGACTTGAATTTGTTCTTATTCTCTTCTGATAACAAGTCTGAACTGTAAGCTCAGTATTTTTTTTCAAGATAAGCCCTTATAGTTAACTTTTAACACAAATTTATTTCTGCTTTAGCTACACTTATACAATGGTTCAGTTATTAGGACATTGTGTTATTTTTGTATTTTCATTTTCTGTTAGATGATTTGTGGCAGGGTTCACAACTGTTCGAAACTTACTGAACATTTATCTTTTTTTCTTTTTTTTTTTTTTTTTGATCATGCACAGCACAGAAAAATATTCAAAGATTCAAATACCTAATTCAGTTTTAAGTACATTGGTTCCACACTTACTCTAGAAGTGGTAAACTTTTATGTTTGCCACAAAGCTCAGTATATGTAACTAAATATGTAGATACAGAATTTCATAAAAAGAAAGATGCTTCTACTTCTGTGAAGTGACATCTCACAAATGTTGCTTTTTGCAGTTTTTGACACTTTATGCAAAGAACACAGAGTACTATGACATTTTATGAAGATACTACATCTGACGATACTGCCTACTGTGGCTTCTCTGTGCATTATGAATTGCATTGCTTTAAAATGTCCTGAGTATAATAAAAATACACATTTTTATTTGCAGTTCAGATGAACTAATACAATCTGATGCATCTGTGAACAATCTCATTAACATCAGCTGTAAAGCAGTATCTGTTAAAGACATTGCATAATAAGTCATCTATTCAGCTGTGTGAATTGTATCTGAAGTCGCTCCTAAAAGGTATCAATTAGAAAAACAAGTAATTTACAGGTGGTGTGTTCTATTCTATAAATCATCTGGTGTTTAGTGTTTTTCTAATGTGGATTATGACCTGCAAACTCTGACAGTACCTAGCTCTGGGGTTGCTGAGTGGTCCTGTGCTTCCCTGAAGTCCCTCAGAGCACTGGAAGAAGTTCTGTCTCTTAGTCTGAAATACAGGAATGTGTGAATTTGTTGGACACACAAAATTCTTCAGAAGATTGATGGGATGTTCTGGAGTGAGTATGCTGGTGTGTCTCCTCTATGTTCCTCTCTGTTTCCTATGGAACCATGGAAAACAGTCTCTGAGAAGAGTATACTGTCTTTTACTCCTTTTGAAAACTTTAGAGATCCTGAACATCTTTTTTCTCTGCTGACTACACAAGAAAATCAATACTATATTATTGACTAATGAATATGTTTTTACCATATATGTGTAATTAAAATGTAGAAATGAAAGATCGGTTCTTTTAACCACTTCCCTCTTCTCAAGCAATACTCCAAAACAATGCATTACCTCTACTACCAGACATGCTGTCATGTCTTTGGACCATATCTGATTATGTAAAAAAATCTTCAAATTGAGCTTTATATTTTGGCCTAGGTTGGATTAAAACTCTGATGTACTTATTTTTAATAATTTGTTAATTTATGGTTCAAATATTGCTTTTTTAATACTTTGCTTTTCTAATATTGAGAAAGCCTGTTAAAGAGCTAAATAAATCAATATCTAAAGTTAAATATTAGAAGTCATTAAATAGAAAAAAAATATATATTTGATTTAATCCGTAGGTGAGCTTTAATTCTATATGTACAAGTAATTGCCTAATTGTAACAATAACATACTTGATGCACAGGTAAAAAACTTTGATTTCAGTATACACTGTGCTGCAAAACAAGCTAGAATGCACTTCATAAAGTGAAATAGAGGTAGGGCTTTAAACATTGTGAGAAATACAAATGCTGCAACACAACGTCTACAGAAAATTTCTAAAAGTATTTCAAATTCTAGGGAATACTGAACTTGAAGACAGCTTAATGTCTAAAGTCTAAAAATATTTTTTACCAAGGTAACATGGATTGCAACATCTAAATACATTATAAATGTAAATTTCTTTCACAAATAGTATCATCTTAGTTTATCTTTCATAATTGCTGCTATTTTATCTCTAATTTCCACTCTGTCTCAGAAGTGTGAAATCTCACAAGTGATTTTGAGTTTCAATGTCACTTTTCACTGAAGAAGGAAACCTCCAGAATTCAAAATTTTCGGTTGCTCTGGAAATCTGAGATCCTAATTCCACCTGTTTTTGTAACTGATGGGCCTATGAAGAGAACTCCAAACTGTTCACAGTGGTTGTCTCTTATAATAAATGGATGATATGATAAAGCTTATGATTATTCAAAGCCTACACTTTCTGTTTCTTCTGCACTCAGCTTTCAGAAGTTGCAAAGTTTCCATGATAACATGTTTTTTTTTTAATTTTTAAATCTTATTTCTATTTTAGTCTAAACTGTGAAGGTTAAATAAAAAGAATAATTTGAACTTTCCCCCCAAGATGCTAAAATACTCACCTTTTCATCAGGAATGAGCCAAGTCCTTGAAACATTCACTGCAATAAAAATTCAAACATTTCCATTGTAGTATTCAATAACAACTAAGGCAGCTGTTAGACATCACTGCAAGCTGCTTGTTAATTCAGCTGACTATGGTAATGTAATAATACGAGCTTGACAGAAAAACTGAGCTCAAATCCTCATTCTTTAGCTACTGTTTCAGGCTTTTAAATTTTATCAAATTATCTTATGTCTTAGTGATGCAGTGTATTCTCCCAAATATTTAATGACTGCACAGTACCCGCCTGAACATTCACAACTTGGACATACTGAAGGTCTTCCATATCTCTTGAACCAAAGCTTACATTTTAATGTTGTAGAGGTCGTTTTTTGTTTGGGTGGATTTTTTTTTTTTTTTTGGGGGTGGGGGGGTATTTTTTGTTCTTGTTTTGTTTTTTGTTTGTTTGTTTGTAACCAAAAAAGAGTCAATCAGTATAGTTGTCACTCTGAGTCTGCAAAAGGAAAGCGTATGTCAGATACTGCTTTACTTTACCCTGACTCTTTAAAAGATCACTAATAAATAATTTAAAAGATCAGAATCAGACCTCTAAGATCTAGTCAGAAATTAGTGCCTTAAATTTCACCTCATTATCTAGGTGAAATTAACTGATCATTGACTAGGGTATTATTTCTAGATGTTGCTGATGAGAACTCTGGCTCTATGAATGCTGATATGCAGACAGCGAGATGTTTCTTTCAACCTGAATTTCTCAGTCAGGTATTTTGACATCTGACATTTGATCACTCCAAGACATTGTCACACTCTGGCCAGCTGGGGTGATGGCTCTATGGGTGTTCTTGGGAACAGAATTAAGGCTCAAAATGGAGTCAAGCACCAAATAACTTTACTTGCCAATGAGTACACAAAGGAGCGAGAGAGAAAAGAGAGAAAGGAAGAAAGAAAAATTCAGGTGCAATACCTATCTCCACCACAGACCTCCAGAATTCCAAAGGCCAATTCCTTGTCCAGTTCGGTGGGAGGGAACCTACAGTCTGAAGTTGGTGGTCTCTCCCATTTGATTGGGTTGTCTTGTTGTATATTCATGCAACCACTTAGCATATTATGAGAACAGTTTTGCCTAGCCACACCCACTACCCAGTGGTGGGGTGCATGCTCAGTACCATTGCTGGGGTGTCTTCAGGTGTCTCTAAGTGTGGTCAGGGGTCTCCAAGCCCCTCCACCTCCCAGGAGTTAGTCCTGATTTCTCATAAGTGGTCCAAATTTGGAAAACAGGAAGCGTCTAGTCCAGCAGTTGGAGAACCAGAATCCTCCCATCTGGTGGCCTAGTTGAAATTAGCTCCGTGGTCATGGTGATGGTGTCCATCGGTGGTCTGTGCAGCAACTCCAGACAAAAAAATGAGGAACCAGTCCAGTCTCTAACAGATGTTTAAGACATTTTCCAGAGAACCTGTCTAGTCATGTGGAGAAACTGAGCTGGATGTGAGAAGGTACACAACAGGCATACAAGCATACAGGGTACAGAGATGGTGAAGTGCTAGTTTCTGACTGAATAAACAGTGCAGCTAACTACAAGCATGCATAGAACAGAAAGACAAACAGTCCTGTAATCCTGTTGGTTTTGAAAGTGAGAAAATGTATTTATCTTTTCAGGAAATGGATTAGGACCTGATTAAGTCCTGTATTTCAGAGAGTAAGACTCCATTTCTGTCTTCCTGAAAGAAAAATCAGTTTCACTGAGAGGTACAGGGGAATGTGAGAACTATCCACGCACGTATCAAAAGCTTTCCTGCCATATAAGCTTTTCACATAATTCAAGAACAAAATCTTCCAACAGCCTGTAGTGAAATATAAAATTAAACAAACCCAAATATACATTGAAAACTATTTGTTTAAAAGTCTGTTTTGCTAGTTTGGTTGAACTGAAATAAAACCAAAGATGTTTGGTTTTGTTTGTTACAGGTTCTCAAGGGAGTTAGCCTGACAACTGAAGTGAAACCAGAGATGATTTTCACTGCAGAAAAGGTCCATGTGTTATATTCAATTCAGGTGAAGCCATAAAAAATGGATGACAATCATTTTTTTACCACTCCTAAGATATAGCTTAAGTCTTAAACTTGTGGGGTTGATATCTCAGCTGTAGTACAAGCTGTGAAAGAACTAAAGCAACACCTTTTGCTCATGTTGAGTCCCAAGTTTGTATCAGAGTGAGATTAGAGTAATCAATCACTTTCTTCACATCTAGAGAAAAGAAAAAAGATTGCACAAGACCATCTGGAGGAATGGGACCATGCACATAAGGACCAAAAGATTAGGAGAAGGACAGTGCTACTCTCATGGTTAGGCATGAGTACCAAGCACATTTCCCCTCTTGGAAACTAGATGGGTCTGCAGTAGTAAATTACAGTGTAACTTAAAATGGAATTAGATAATTCATAAATTGACCCCAAAGCTGCATTTGTTGTCTTAGATTTACTCTTGCATCTGTCACTCTTTCAAGAGATACACAAAACTTTGGGTTTTTTTCTTTTCCTTTTTTTACTGTTCCTAAAGTCTGTGTCAGTGATGAATCAAAACTGCTGGGTATTTTCCTTGGAGGAATACTTTGGTTCATATCAAGCTACCACACACAAAGTGAAAACGCATTGTAACATCTGTAAGTGCCTCCTTCTGCAACAAAGGAGATCTTTTGGCAGTTAACATCCAGAATGTTCTGATATGCAATCTACTATTCCCATTAGAAAACTATGTGATCTTTCTGGATACCCTCAGACAAGAATCAAGAAAATATCAGCTAAACACAAGCTAATCTTAGCTATTTCAGTTAGCTAAAGTAATGACATGCTGCACTGAGAGCTTCCTTTCTTCTGCTTATAAAGAAATCTGGACAAATGCAATCTGTGGATAGACAATGGCACAGAAAATCCTAATGATATATTTTTGTGGGATGGTGTGGCATTCCCTTTTACCAAACTGTTTTCAAATTCAATCTGCAGATTCTCAAGGGGTTCTTTGATCTGCAGATTGTGGGTGTTCACATGCTTTTAAAAGCATGAACTTTGAATTAAACTTTCCTCTTGAGTTTAAGAGGGTTTTATATTAATGTGACAAACAGGATTTGGACAAGTTAAAAGGTATTTCCAAGTTTGTTTTACAACTTCTATTTTTTGCCTGTGTGCCCAAGCATTTGGAAGACCTTTTGGAAAAATAGCACAGCTAAACGTCTTGCAGGTCCAAACAATGAAATGATGGTACACTTCCACTTTTCTTGCTGTAGCTGGAACAAATATACATGTTCCTTCCACACAGTACTTGAGAGCACACTGTAGTGTGACTCTGTGAATATGAATACCAATTTCTACCCATATTGTGAACCAAATTTTGCCATCTGGTACAATGACACCCCTTTACTGAACTGAATGGAAGAGAGAATGTATGTATGTCAGACAAAAGAAAGAGTACTAATTCATATTCATTAACATTCATTGCTGCTTCTTTGGCATCTCTTTTGCAAATGGATTGCAGAATTCACCACCAAGAGTTATTCACAAATATTCATTAATTTCTATGTGTAATTTTCTCTTTCATGTCTAGTGCACAAAGAAGTTCCTATAAATATTCATAATTCAGAATGTGTTGGCTGGTTGCATAAGTCATATGATGTTACTTCTGCTTTTGGCCGGTTAATTTATGTAAATAATAAGTACAAGAAGAACGGCAAATTTTGAATGTTAAAACCAAATGTGGAGATCAGAATTAGCATGTAGGAAATTAGCTGTTTGAAAACACATACTGAAAAAGATAGCACGGAATTTTCAAGAGCATATATGTGATCTGGAATATTTTTCCAGGAATTTCAATGGGCTATGTCTTAAATCTCCTGTGGGACTTTGAAAACTAATTTGAATATTTATGGGAGGGAGTATATTTGAATATGAAAGCAAACTTATGATTCTTCCAAAACATATCTCACAATTTGCCAGTGCCACTATTGAATGTTTGTACTTTTAAAAAGATGTATTTTAAGATGTTAATAGCAACTTGTAGAGTATAAGTGTTATGTCATAACACTCGGTAGACAGTTATAATGAAACTAAAGCTTCATAAATAAGCCTTTCCTTATGCTTGCTGACTCCTCAGTACTCTGCTAAAATAATTATCAAATGATCTCCCTAATAACACTGAAGATACCAGGACTGAGGCATTAAAATCCTTTATTACTTGCTATAAATACCAGGACTAAAGTACTTTACTCTCAAGTCAAAAAGGGCAGTCCAATAGCTGTACGTCTTTAATCTACTCTGGGTCTCAGCAAAAAGCATTTACCAGCACTGCCTGTCTCCCTTGCCATTTTTTATTCTTACATTTCCCACACAAGTCTGAACACCTAGCCCTATCTACTCCTCACTGTGTAACTGTCACCAGACCTAATTTCAGGTCAAGTGATGACAGGCAGCACCCTTCCAAAGGGCATGGCACAGGCTGATGTGCAGGAGGCTCCACTCCGAAATCAAAGAATCGAGGGGTTGGAAGGGACCTCTGGAGGTCATCGAGTCCTAATCCCCTGCCTGAGCAGGATTATCTAAACTGTACTGGATTTCAGAACTGTGCTACACAGACATTTCTCACATAGGAGGACAGATTTGGAATTCCTGATTCCTTCTGTGCTTCTGTGCACCTGCCAGGATTTGTTTTGCCTCGTGTTAATATCAGTGTTTTATCTTCGTTATTTGATCTGATAGATATCCGTATTCTGTGGATTTTTTCCCCAGTAGGGCTGGGTAGATCCCTTTTAATTAAAGGAGTTTCATCCACGATTCCTATATCTATACAGAAGCACAAAAATTGAGGGTGGATATACACTGGTGGTTGCTGTAATGGAAATATTTTTAATTTTTATTTTCATAATGTAAAGAAAGCCTTTAGCTGGAACACACTATGTGAATGGAAAGGCGACTGTTTGCACTACTATGGCAGTGTATGGAGATGTAAGTTACACTGTTGCAGATGTTTATAGGTTCATAGAATCCTAGAATGCTTTAGGTTGGAAGGGACCTTAAAGACTATCTACTTCCAAACCTCCTGTCATTGTCAGGGACATCTTCCACCAGACTAGGTTGCACAAGGCCTCCTCCAACCTGGTCTTGAATACTTACAGGGAAGGGGCATCCATGACCTCCCTGGGCAACTTGTTCCAGTGTCTCGCCACCCTCCCTGTAAATAATTTCTTTCTAATATTTAGTCTAATAATTTAGTCTACCCTCCCTAAGCTCCAATCCATTCCCTCTCAATCACTACAAAGGTTCTCTTTCTCTTGCAGGTTTCTGGCTCCAGAGATGGTGACAGCCGTATGTGTAGGATGAGTAAGCTCAGACATGCTCCTGCTGGCTGGGGTGTTTCTGGTCCAAAATCAGCATCTCTGCAGTTTGTTCTGCTGTGTATGTGTGTAAGCTTGACATTGCCAAGAAGATCCTGCAACGTGTGTTGCAGTCAAAGCTTGCATGCTAATTCTGCTGAAACAAAAATGTGGATATTTCATGGGTTTTGTTGTTTCTCTTTTTTCTCCAACTGAAGAGAAAGGCGATACCACTAAACTAAGAATTGATACTGGCAGTAGAGCATTACTGTCTTCTCACTGTTAAACTCTGTAACCAGCCCATCTACTGCCTCCTTAACATACTGTTGATACTCACAGGAAAATAAAACAACAACAAACTAAAATGGCGAGCAGCCCCATGTACCCGGGCGGGGATTGTCCTCCCTGGGGAGAGTGGGGCGGATCCCCAGGTGGGCAACCCCGGCGCCTAACGCGAGCACCCTGCGGTGTGTTCAGGAAAAGATGCAGCTGGCCTCCGTCGACATTCCCCTGCGTGAATCTCCTTCCAAAACAAACCCGGGATGAGGTGCTAGGCTGGGCCCGTTCCGGGTTAAATGTCCGGAGGTGGGTCAGGCTTTGGTCTTCGGAGCCCATGCTCAGAGCTAAATCCCGGGTGAAGACACCGGCGAGGCACAGGCATCCATCCGTCAGGCCTGGGTGCCGCAGCGAGGACTGGACTCGTTCCCTGCTGCAGAACCCTCTGGGGCCGTGTTTGCGGCTCAGCACACCTCCGGCATTCTCTTCCAGCACACCTGAGCGCGTCCTACTGCCGGAGCAGCGGCCCGGGCAGGCAGTGTAGCAGCAAAGGTCCTCATCAGGCCACATCAATCATGCGAGGTCTGAAACTCCTCTGCTGTAAGGACAGGCTGAGAGTGTTGGGGTTGTTCAGCCCGAGGAAGAAAAGGCACCGAGGCGACCTTCTGGTCTTTTCAGTAGTAAAGGGAGCAATCACTAAGCTGGGGACAGATTTTTTTTATCAAGGGGTCCTGGGTTTAAAGTAAAAGAGCAAGATTTAGATTAGATGGAAGAAATATTTAAACATATTTTTACGTAAACTGAAATATTTTAACTGAGCAGAGGTAATACTATGGCATTAGCAAATCACCTGCAAACTACAGGTGCTATAGCAGAGTCATGTTAAAATGTTCTCAGTAGCACCTCATGCTTTGACAGTTTGGGGTTTGGTGAGGTGTTTTTTTTTTTTCTGCTTCAATAAAAATAATTGGAACATTCAGAAAATGATGGAAGTGTTGAAATGAGTTCTACAGAGTTAAGAGGTAGAAAGCAAAATTCCCAGTGGCTGTGTTTGTGTACAACAGGTTTTGGGAACCAGAATGCTGTTGATCTGAAAAAAAAAAAAAAAAAAAAAAAAAAAAAAAAAAAAAAACCAAAAAAACCAAACCACAAAGTAGAACATACAAGAGATTTTAGAATGTAGGAAATGTGAGTATTTGTGATTAAATAGGTACGGCTTCAAGAAAAGTTAATACAGGAGAAAATACAAGGGTTCACCAATGTCTGAGAAATTCAGCATCAGTCAGTTTGTGATAGTCAAGCTAATAGGCAAATGTAGTAGTTATTTTGTACTTACCTATTTTTGCTTCTGTGTTCATATTACATCATCGGGAAAACAAGAAAATCCCATTTGATCTAAGAACTGTTAAAGCCCTGTCACCCTACACTGCAGCCCTGTGCATCTCTAAAAATAAATGAGAAAAAGTGAATTTTGCATAAGATGAAAAGACAGAAGATTTCTTGCAGAACATTCTTAATGGTATTTCAGTTCAGGTTCCATGGTTCTGTGGTTTTCCAAAGAAAGCGCATGTAGAAAACAGCACACCATGCCTCCTTTCTTTAAGAAATCCCAATCTTATGATTGAACAGCCCCACACCTATTGTATGAGCATTTTGGAATATTTTTTAGCTGATTCTTTTTTTTACTCCCCCATAGAATATTAGGGGCTGAAAGCACCTTGAAAGATCATCTAGTCCAACCCCCCCCCCCTGCCAGAGCAGGATCACCTATACCAGGTCACAAAGGAACGCATCTCCAGAGAGGGGAGACTCCTCAAACCTCCCTTCAACAGATTCAATTTTTAAAAAACTTCAATTCTTGTTCTAAAAATCTGAAAGTGACACAATCCCACAATGCTACCTGTTATGCTACAAAAATGGTATACATTCTTCAATGAGGGATAAAAGGTCCTAATTTAATCATGTTATGTCCTGTGAGGAAATAAATAGCTATTGGAAATTTTCTAGTTTAAGTATCTTTTACTAGCCTTGTTTTGTTGAGAAACATCTAGAGAAGACCAGTTTTTACGAAACTCTGGATTAAAGAACATTAAAAAATTAAACAAAATTTTAGAACCCCACAAAAACACCTTCTAGAAAAATCATTGCATTTTAGTTTTAAAATGTTTTCATTTTGATGTTCTAATGAACTCATAAAAGTGAGCAATAGCAATTAATGAAGCATGACTTTAGAATTGTTAAGGTTCAATATTTATACTGATGCAATCTAACTTTGCTGTTTTATTATTCCTTTATAAATGTTGAACATATATCCTGATCTAAATACAGGAAAATAAAGCTGTTCCACTGTTTGAAGACAAAAACATTGTTTCCTACTCTCTTAGTGTTAAGGAAGGCCAAGTACGTATCTTTTTTTTTTTTTTCCATGCTGACATGGCCTTTCTAGTAAATGTTCTTTTTTATCAATATGATTTGATTTTTAATTTGATGCTTTTAAAAACACTTTTCCCTAATTGATCATCATATACTGGGTTGGTTATACTTTCCTAAAAAGACACAAAATTGTAGTAGAATACTCCTAACTGTACTATGACAAGATTAATTACAGTGTAGGCACAAGAAGTGCTTGCTTGTATTTCTCAATTTTTTTCTTATAATTTTGTATCTTTTTTTCCTGTTTCTTTTTCCAATGAAAATTCAAAGTCCAACTGTGTGTACTGTTTGAGTGCACATTGCATGAGAACACAGCAAAAGACATTTCTATTCCAGTTGAATTGTCTACCAGATCTCAGACAAAATATTTACTCTATCAAACAACCTTGTCTTGAAAAACTAGTGATAGTTTTAACTTAAAATAAAAATACAGTGAGTTTGTCAACAAAGTCAGAGGATTCAAATGTGCAAAGACAATGAAAATAATAAAATTGGTTATTTTCATAGAACCATGAGAAATAAGGCTGGTGTAGACCTCCAAAGCTCGTTATGTCCATCCTCTTGCTCCAAGGCAGACCTGTAGGCACTGATGTCATTCTTGGTAGATGTATGACTAGGCAAAAGATTATTTTTCTTTCTTCTAAGGATGAAAATTCATTAAAACTTGATGTAGGATAATTATGTAAGCCCAGATTAGTCTACCATGATCCTAGACATTTATCAGAGATTCCTAAAATAAGAAGCTATTCACATTATATTTCTATTTCCATTCTGGGGAAAGAAATATTGCAGAGAATGGCTCAAACCTGAGCGGATGGATCATTCTCTTCATACTCTTGTGTGCATATATCGACTTTATGAAGGGTTTTCAGGAGCCTCAGGATCTTAAGGGTTGACAAAATCTTGGATTTAGCTCTGCACCAACAGCTAGCAGTAATCCCATCATTCTTTGCTATCTAGAAGCCACTCAGCTGAAGGAAGGGACCATCTATGTCAGCCTGGTGGTGGTCACACCATCATAGTCTGCTCAAGGATGTTGCTGGGATGAAGAGATCACCTTCTGCTTCCTTTTGCTCTTGTTCATCTCTCTACCATGTTTTCTGTATATGATATGGAATCAGTTTTTGGGTGTTGCTGCCATAAAATTTATTGTTTAAATTACAGAAAATTATTGGGAAAATGTGGACATGTCTTAATCTATTCACTTGCTTAATGGAAAGTAACAGATGCAGATAAGAAAATTCTTTAAAGGAGGAAATACGTGGTTCACAGGGGTACTGAAGACAAGCAAACACAAGAAACATGGTTTCTTTACAATGCTGGACTGGGTAGCACTCTGAAACACTAAGGGAAAAGGCTAAGAAGCACAGTTGGGCTTGTAAGTAGCTGAAGTGTAGATCATCTTTTTATTGTTTTTCTGTCTTCCTCCATAGAGATAAGAGGGAAGGCATAATTGAGGGCTACTAACATAATTAAGAGCCTGATATGCTTATGAATTAATTTGTGTCTGTGTAATATGGAACACTTGCAAATCAACACTTAGGTTACAAGACCAGTAAAACAACACTTTTGCCTGTGTAACCAAATTATAAACATGATTTAGGGTTTTGTACTACTGTTTTCCTAATAATTGCTTATTTTTGAGTAGTAACTCTCCCTGTGTGTTTTATGCTATTATATTCTTGCAAACTTAAATGTGCTTGCGTACTCCAGACTGTCTTTTTTGATGTTGAAGTTGTAAAAAACATTTATGTAGATGATAATTTTAATTTTTATTTTGGAAATTAATTTGTGGGTTTTGTTTTTATTATTTGCAAACTTCCCTAAACATGAAAACCTGGCAGAGATTTTTAGATACTAATTAATTTAGCTTAACTGTTAAAATTTCCTTTTTTATATATTTGCAGTGTAAGAGCAGTGATTTTGTGTCACGTGCATGGAGCTCTTTTGCCTTATGTATTGCACCTTCCTCTGCAATACCAACTGATTCCTGTTTTTTAGTAACTACTGTGGGGATGGTAGTTACAGTATATGTGTTTGGTTAAGTTACAGTGCTTCCATCTAGTTGCTGGGAGTTTAGGTAATCTGATGTTGCTGCACAACTCATAACCTTTCTACCTCATGACGAAGTAAGAAAGGTCATAGTAAATTTAGGAACAGTGGCATACATAAAAATTGGCTTCAGATTCTGATATTATCAGATAGATTATTTCAAGACTATGCTTTCTATTTATTTATTTTTAATTTATGTTAAGTCTTTAGCAAGAATTTTAAAATGGCTATTATATTGTTTGGCAGGATACCTGACATTTGTTTTTTTCACTAATGCATTTCTTTAATTTGCAGCTGATTTATTTCTCTGATACTGTAACCAAGTGGGCATAGAGTACAGTGTAGATATTTTTACATCATTAATAACAGTTCTGTAGTTATGCAAAGGGCACTGTAGTTTAGTTTTAATCTTCTTTCTGAAGGTTAATGCCACTACTGCATTGTACACTGTGATTTCAAAGACAAAATGAAAACTTCTCCCTACTCATATACACATAGGTCAGAAACCTACATATTGATTTTTAATTACTGTTGTAAAACACACTTCTGCTGGGCCTGCAACAACAGTCTTACAGAGGATGCATCACTCTACTTGTGTACTGAGGGAATTTAAGTGCTGGTGGATGTGAGAGTCCAAAGTTTTTCCTGGCCCACCGGAACTTGCTTTGGTGGTGTCTTACTCAGTGGATGACCTGAAGCACAGGAGCACATACACATCAAGACAGAGCAGTGTTTGACCTTGCAGACACTCTTTATCCTCCCTAATAAACAGCCCACACCTAGTTGCTTTTTCCCTCTTGAGCCTTGTTTTGCTATATATGTACACAGATTTGATATTTCTGATAGTCTTACCAGTCTTCTATGACAATACTGTATGTGACATGACGTGACAGTCATGTAAGCTATAATTGGTGAATGCACACAGATGCTGTGAGGCTTGTGAGATTTACCATCCCAAGAGCCCCCACTGTCTGTCTGGAGTTACCTAGAAAGATGGCTGTGTCTCACATGACTGACAACCACCTCAAAACCCAATCACACCTCACGTTTCTAGCTGTCTTTTGCACAGATATGAAGAGCTTTTTTACCTTATTTGCTACATATACCAGGTTTTCTATGTTTAGTTGTTTCCTCACTTAGGCAAACCTAGCTGATACTGCTTTTCATTTGTATGAACTATACAGTACTAGAACTCTTATATATTAGAGCATAGAATCATAGAATCAGTCAGGGTTGGAAGGGACCACAGGGATCATCTAGTTCCAACCCCCCTGCCATGAGCAGGGACACCTCACACTACATCAGGCTGGCCAGAGCCTCATCCAGCCTGGCTGCAAACACCTCCAGGGATGGGGCCTCAACCACCTCCCTGGACAACCCATTCCAGGCTCTCACCACTCTCATGGGGAAGAACTTCTTCCTCACATCCAGCCTGAATCTCCCCACTTCCAGCTTTATTCCATTCCCCCTAGTCCTATCACTACCTGATAGCCTAAAAAGTCCCTCCCCAGCTTTCTTGTAGCCCCCTTCAGATACTGGAAGGACACAAGAAGGTCACCTCAGAGCCTTCTCTTCTCCACACTGAACAGCCCCAACTCTTTCAGTCTGTCCTCATAGGAGAGGTGCTCCAGCCCTCTGATCATCCTGGTGGCCCTTCTCTGAACACCTTCCAGCATGTCCATATCCCTCTTGTAATAGGGGCTCCAGACCTGGACACAGTACTCTAGGAGGGGTCTCACCAGAGCAGAGTAGAGGGGGAGAATCACCTCCCTTGCCCCCTTGCCCTGCTGGCCACACTTCTCCTGATGCAGCCCAGGCTCTGGTTGGCTTTCTGGGCTGCAAGTGCACACTGACAGCTCATGTTGAGCTTCTCGTCCACCAGCACCCCCAAGTCCCTCTCCTCAGGGCTGCTTTCCAGACAGTCCCTGCCCAGCCTGGATTTGTGCTTGGGATTGCCTTGACCCAGATGCAGGACCCTGCATTTGGTCTTGTTGAACTTCCTGAGGTTGGCTTGTGCCCACCTCTCCAGCCTGTCCAGGTCCCTCTGGATGGCATCCCCTCCCTCCAGCATGTCTGCTGCACCACACAGCATTCTTGTTACTATAAATTGATGTCAGTAATCAAGATATACTTAATATCACTTATAGAAATAATATATATCTGCTCTTCTTCTAAAACTGAAGCATCACCATGACCAGTGGACATTTTTTTTATGGACTATCAAAATTTAAGTAAGGAATTTTTCCAGTGACATTTTTTATTGGAAATACCTCTTACATCTCCTGTGTGACCTGGTATAAGTGATCCTACTTTGGCAGAGGGATTGGACTAGATGATCTCTTGAAGTCCCTTCCAGGCCCTGACATTCTGTGATTCTGTATAAGAAATTCCTTAGTTGTTACCAAAATTTGTCTTTTAGCAGCACTACTTAGAGACCGTGGTTTTTGCATAATACTAGGACTATCAGTACTAAAATTGAGAAATAGATTGTCAATCCAATGGCTTGTGGGATTGTACTTAGGTTGCAGAGGGAAGGAGTGAATGTCTCTCTTGAATAACATGTCTTAAAGAACTGTTCAAAAAAGCACTTTCACAGTTTTAAATTCATAGAAAACCTTCTAAAAAAACCCCAAAACCTAACCTCAAAACCTGCCTTTAAACTAAGAATTTTCTGAATTATAAAGAAGCTGAATACAGGAAATGGATGTAGCACTTCTACTTTTGTTTTATGAGAATCTTTATTGATAATTTAAGTAGAGCAATCCTTGTAGATAAGGCTGTCTCAATATACTTCTTGTGATTAACACGTAGCTCTTATTTGTACCTGAGGAATCAAATAGTGTAATAAACCAAAAGATGGTCTTCAGAAAACATGGTAAATTTATAGAATCATAGAATCAGCCAGGTTGGAAGAGACCTCCAAGATCATCCAGTCCAACTGATCACCCAGCCCTATCCAGTCAACTAGACCATGGCACTAAGTGGCTCATCCAGTCTTTTCTTGAACATCTCCAGGGACGGTGACTCCACCACCTCCCTGGGCAGCACATTCCAATGGCAAATCACTCCCTCTGTGAAGAACTTCCTCCTAATATCCAGCCTATACCTCCCCTGGCACATCTTGAGACTGTGTTCCCTCGTTCTGTTGCTGGTTGCCTGGGAGAAGAGACCAACCCCCACCTGGCTACAACCTTCCTTCAGGTAGTTGTAGGCAGCAATGAGGTCACCCCTGAGCCTCTCCTCATCTCCAGGCTAAACAACCCCAGCTCCCTCAGCCTCTCCTCATAGGGTATTAAGGGAAGATGGAATGAGAAAGCATTATAAGTTGAATTTACACGATTCATCTGGTGAACACATTTCCACTTGAAATAGTCCCTAAATGGTCTCTCTAGTTCCCCAGTAACCTCTAAATTTCTCCATTTTCTGCCAATGCTCACACTGTATTCTGAAGCACCGTAACAGTGTTAAAATCTGTGTGATGGCTTGCAAAAATGGAAGGATTAAATTTTTGGAGCAAAAGCATTTTGCAGAAGATGTATTCAAAATTACTTTATTTGTATGCTCAGCGTCCTGTCAAGTCTGAGCTTGAATGTCTTCAGGGATAGGGCCCACACCACTCCCTGGGCAACCATTTACAGTGTTCTACCACCCTCATAGTAAAGAACTTCTTCCTAATGACTAATCTAAATCTATCCTTCTCCGGTTTGAAACCACTGCCCCTTGTCCTATTGCTACATGTCCTTGCAAACAGTCTCTCCTTAGCTTTCCTGTAAGCTCCCTTCAGGTACTACAACGTCTCCCTGGAAGCATTCTTTTCTCCATGCTGAGCAGCCCCTACTCTCTCAGACTGTCTTTGTAAGAGAGGCATTCCAGCCCCCTGATAATTTTCATGGTCCTCCTCTAGACCTGCTCCATCAGGTCCACATCTTTCTTGTGTTGAGGGCCTTAACACTGGACACAGTACTCCCCAGGTGTGGTCTCACCAGAGCAGAGCAGAGTGGCAGAATTGCCTCTCTTGACCTGCTGGCCACACTTCTTTTGATGCAGCCCAGGATTCAATTGGCCTTTTGGGCTGCAAGTGTGCATTGCTGGCTCATGTCCAGCTTCTCATCTACTGCTATCCCTGAGTCCTTTTCTACAGGGTTGCTCTGTATCACGTCCTTCTCCAGTATGTATTGACAGTGGGGATTATCCCAGCGCAGGTGTGGGACTTTGCACTAGGCATTGCTGAACCTCATGAGGTTCACCTGGGCCCACTTTCCCAGTTTGTCTAGGTCCCCCTGGATGACATCCTATCCCTCTGTCATGCTGACATCACCAATCAGCTTGGTATCATCAGCAAACCTGCTGAGAGTGTACTCAATCCCGTGGTCTATATCATTGATGGTCATAGTACAGAGCCCTGAGGGATATCACTCGTCTCCCATCTCCATCTGGACATTGAGCCATTGAGTAGTACCCTCTTGATGCAACCATCTAGATGATTCCTTGTGCACCAAACAGTATACCCACTGAATTCATAACTCTTCAACTTACAGAGAAAGATGTTGTGGAGGAACATGTGAAAAGCCTTGCAGAATTCCACTTAAAGACAACCATAGAGAAGGTTTCTTTTTTGTGATTTACCATCATATTGTAATTATCCACATCCTACATTTCAACTCTGAAACTGAAATGTTCTCTTTCAGGAAAAGCAAGCAAGCAAAATAAGATAAACCTCTTATCAGTTCTGTTGACACTGAACTCTCCATAATTTGTTGTTGCTATAAACACAATAACACACATTTGCTAGTCTTACCCCGAGCTCCTGGGAACAGAAACTAGTCATCATCAATGATAGAATTGTCTCTCCATAATCAGATGGACAGCTCATGTTGAATTCAACAGGGGAAAAAATTCCTCCTTTTTTGTTTAATACCAGCGCCATCTTCCTCTCCATCTTGTGGTATCCAATAGGAAGACATCATAATGTGCTTTAAAAATTAATTATGATGTATCAAGACCCTTGAGAGCCACTTCTGTTTGAGGCTTATAGAGCTTAATCAGTTTGTCTTCATGCTTATTTATTCAACTTAAGGTCTGAAATTGAAAACTATACCTGATACACCTCGATAAATAATTTTGGACCCAAATTCCAGTAAATAGCTGAAATACTGTATAGTTACTGTTTTATAAATGTGCAGTCTATCCAGTCACAGGCTGGATCACCTGCAATATTTATGACTCCTGGGAGCTCCTGTATCCACATTTCCTGTAACTGTGTTTTGATGAAAGAAAAAAGTTAAAAAGCTACATGTAAGGGGATACTTTCAGCTACAGTAATATACTGAGAATTATCCCATGATGCTATATTAAATGAGACTATTTTAAAGGAGGACAATTCCAATACTAAAAGAGGAAATGTGGGACTTGTAGGAAACTCCAACACTGGTAAAAATGTGTAGATGCATTGGGAAGGAAAAAAAAGACTGTGAAAATAGTTTTTACTTCAGCATGGGACTGATTCAATAGGAAGGTAATATCCTGTAAGTATTTTTCTGTAAAGATTGTTAATGTGATAACATTACTAATGCATTTTACAGAATGCTAAATTTATTTTACCCTTCAAAAACTGTTCCTTAAGATACTCATGAAGGTTAAGCTTGTATTAACTACAGAGCACTTTAGTTTGATTTTTCTACCAGACAATTTATTCATCTGCTCACCAGGTTCCACAAGGAAGCAAGACTAGATAATTTTAACCATAGTAAGAACATATGAAAATACTTGTGATTGGTTTCATGACTGCCATAAGACAGAAACGTGGTAGCATTTTTTGTTCATAATACAGCATTTACCAGATGAGCAGAAGAAGATGTTGCCTTCTACATTCTGTAGTGCTTAAGAGTGCTCTGTCCAGATTTTCAGTGTTCACAAACTCTACAGCATGCTCTCTGCCACCCCTTTTCCTCCTTAACTACTTGCAGGTAGGTAACCTGTAGGGAAACCATAGAATGGCTTAACCAATTAAAGTACAGAATACTGAAAAGGTCAAAGCAATACAAAACCCTGCTGTACATGGAATGTATCAGGTGCTTCACAGTTGGTTCTATCTGTAGATAAGAAGAGGGGAGAAGAAACAAGGTTAAATCATATTTGATTTCCACTAATAAAAGATTCATTTTTTTGTTAAACTTTATTCATTTGATACAAGAAGAGCACCCAGTGGCTGCTGGGCATTTGAGACTGAAAGCATTTTTTATGTGAGCCAAATGTGCATTTTGAATGAAATCTTGTTCATATGGGTAAAATTCTCATTGATGTAAATTATTCCAAGCTTTCTACCCTTCAAAGAGATATTTTCTGTCAGCTAGATTATTCTAACTTGATGGACAAAAGTTACAGAGTAAGAAATACTTCTTTCAACAGTTAACAGGTAACCTATCAGAGTTTTGGAGCCATGTAAGAAAGAAGTGTCATATTCTATAGAATGTTAATTCCTTCTTTACTAACAGCAGAATATTTAACTTTGTAAATATACTTAACTGATCAGAGCACAATTTTACTTCTTGCTTTAAATGTTGCAGCCAGGGATGTGGGTTTGCAGCTCTCAACAGATGCATTTTTTCTATAGCATGGTCATTGCAACGAAGAAGCACTTTGTTATGCTAGGGTGAATCTTAAATAGCTGCCTTTAGTGCTTTGACTCAGTCTTTCACTTTGAATGAGTGATCTGTTTTGTGTGTGGAAAAAATATTTTTTCTCCTTCTCTGATTGGTTCATCGTCTTGACTGGCTGACAGTTCTCAGCATCATGACATGTTAGTAGGTAGTTCCAGAAAGTAAGGAGATGCATCTGATAAGAACATAAATCCATCAGAGTATGTTGTCATTCTTAACCACCACATATTCTAGACTGAAGCTATTTGGTTTAGCTTCACAGAATCACAGAACCAACATGGTTGGAAAAGACCTCAAGGATCATCAAAGTCCAACCTGTCACCCAAGACCTCATGACTACTAAACCATGTCACCAAGTGCCACGTCCAATCCCCTCTTGAACACCTTCAGGGATGGTGACTCCACCACCTCCCTGGGCAGCACATTCCAACATCTAACAACTCTCTCCGTGAAGAACTTTCTCTTTGCCTCGAGCCTAAACTTCATTTATGATTGGGATAAATGGTAACTTATCCCAATTACTGTTTGGGAGTAATTAAACAGTTTTAGTCTGGACACAGGATTAGATATATATTTCCAATTTCAGTGCAAATTAAAGTTGTATACTTTTACGCATTTGAACTGGCCAATAAAATATCAGTTACTGGAAAGATATAGCTGAAGTAGGTCTGTCTTTGTTACTCTTGTTGAACAAAGACTTAGCAGGGAAAGTTCTTCTAACAGAAAGCTGAGACTTACTGAAGTGTTAACTCACCTGAGAGGTAATTCTCTGAGGAAGGTGTTCCTAGCTCCAGATGTGTCCAGCTCAGGGCTCTGGAATGGTAGAAAGCAAGACTTAATAGACAAGTCTAACCTGTGGTGGTGTAGACCTTCTGCTCCCTGGGCTGCTTTGTAAAATTTGCATCAGGTGTTTTGCTCTTGTTTAGTACAAAATGCAGGAAGCTGGGAAAGCTTAGTAACTCCCTAGTGGGGCAGCAAGTCAATATGATTCAACTCCTGCACATCTTGGGCACAGGTTCAGTGAGCTGGAATGTTAGGCACCTCCAAACTACTCCTGAGTGCCTTGGAAAGGTGCCAAAAAAAGAATGAATTGTGCCTGATTTGCCTGACAAGACTGGCCACAGTGGAAAAGTACTGAGGAAAGTACTGACCCTATAAATACTCACCCTAAAATGAGGCCCATTGGACTCACTGAGACTTGGTATCTCATCCTGATCTGGGACACCTCTCAGGCCCAACTCTAACTGTCCACTGGTAAAACCAATGACAGGGAAGAATGTTTGCCTTTCATAAGCTGCCAGTGAGGCACGTGTTCACTATTTCCAGCATTTTATGAAAGCCTGAAGATCATTTGGCGAAAAGAAACATCTTAATTGGCAGCTAAGGTCTATGTTTGAATATAGTTGTGTGCATATGTATGATTTGATTTTTAACTGTGTGTGTATGTATGTATGCAGTTTAAATTGCTGCCATTTCAGAATTACATAGGATATACAATGCTATGTTAAAGCACTACACTGAAGTCCCAGCACTCAAGTAGCCTCAGTCATAAACCATTGACCAAGTCAAGGACTGTAAGTAGATCTAATGTCACTTTCTGGAGGAGTTTGGAGAGCAAGGGGACATATCCTGAACCTTGACACACATCAGAACAGCCTTTGTTATCCCTGTCACTCCTCTGTATTCTTAGATACAAACCTTTGACCAAGTCTGGGACTAAGGGTGGATCTGACTTTACCTCGCTGAAAGAGTTCAGAGAGCCAGGAGTTTAGTTCTGAAACTTGGGACCCAGTGGGAGGATCTCTTTTGCACCTTTTACTCCCAGTCTCTGATGTTTTTCTTATTAACTGTTGATTAGGTCTAGCACTTACTGGTGTTAACTAGAGACAATGTTCTGAAACTATTTAAATATTTGTAAATTTGTCAGTTAATGAAGAGTGCTGGTTTCCTGACATTATCTTAAAAACCTCTCCTTCTCTGCACTGAAAAGGAAGGTTTGATCTATTTCAAACTTAGAGTGTACTAAAACAGAAGGCAAGTGTAAAACCTGTATTAGAATTGCAGGTAGTTCCTGCCAATCACAATTTTGACTGGATAGTCCATAATTCATATTGTAAATAGTGCTCTTGATATAACTCTAGCAACAACAATGTTCATGGGGGAAAAAAAACAACCAACCAATCAAAACCCAAAAACCCTAAAAAAACCAAAAGACCCACAACAAAAACAACAAGAAAATCAAAAACAAAAATTCAGGAAAATCCTATTTTGGTCGTGTAATTGTATTTATACAGATGAGCAGACTGTATGCACAAAGGTAGTCATTGTCATGGAGTCTTCTAATATTTTCATATCCAGAGAAATCTGTGACTCTTGAATCTTCTAGTGTTTACTACACAACATTGTCATGTTTTGTGGGATCAAGCATGCAAAATCAGTTAACTAAAAAAATCATAGAATCAACAAGGTTGGAAAAGACCTCAGAGATCATCAAGTTCAATCTATCACCCAGCACCTCATGACAACTAAACCATGGCTTCAAGTGTCACATCCAATCCTTTTTTGAGCACCTCCAGGGATGGTGACTCCACCACCTCCCTGGGCAGCATATTCCAATGGCAGATCACTCCTTCTGTGAAGAACTTTCTCCTCACCTCAAGCCTAAAACTCCCCTGGAACAGCTTGAGACCTTGTCCTCTTGTTCTGGTGCTGGTTGCCTGGGAGAAGAGACCAATCCCCACCTGTCTACAGCCTCCTTTCAGGTAGTTGTAGACAGCAATGAGGTCACCCCTGAGCCTCCTCTTCTCCAGGCTAAACAGTCCCATCTCCCTCAGCCTCTCCTCACAGGGTTTGTGTTTGAGGCCTCTCCCCAGCCTTGTTGCCGTTCTCTGGACACGTTCAAGTACCTCAATGTCCTTCTTAAATTCAGGGGCCCAGAACTGGACACAGTACTCGAGGCACGGCCTAACCAGTGCTGAGTACAGGGCAGAATGACTTCCCTGCTGGCCACACTATTCCTGATGCAGGCCAGGATGCCATTGGCCTTCTTGGCCACCTGGGCACACTGCTGGCTCATGTTCAGCCTACTGTCAACCAGTACCCCCAGGTCCCTTTCTGCTCTCCAGCCACTCTGTCCCCAGCCTGTAGCTCTGCATGGGGTTGTTGTGACCAATGTGTAGAACCTGGCACTTGGGACGTGTTGAATCTCATGCCCTTGGACTCTGCCCATCTGTCCAGTCTGTCAAGGTCCCTCTGCAGAGCCCTCTAACAGATCCACACCTGCCCCCAGCTTGGTGTCCTCTGCAAATTTATTGATGATAGACTCAATCCCCTCATCCAGATCATCAATAAAGATATCGAATAGGATGGGACCCAACACTGGTCCCTGGGGAACACCACTAGTGACAGGCTGCCAGCTGGCAGTGGCACCATTCACCACCACTTTGTGGCCCTCCAGCCAGTTTTTAACCCAGCACAGAGTGCTCCTGTTCAAGCCGTGGGCTGACAGCTTGGCCAGGAGTTTGCTGTGGGGGACGGTGTCAAAGGCCTTGCTGAAGTCCAGGCAGACTACATCCACAGCCTGCCCCACATCCACCAGGCAGTCACACCATAGATGGAGATCAGGTTGGTCAGGCAGGACCTGGCCTTCCTAAATCCATGTTGGCTGGACCTGATCCCTTGGCCATCCTGCAAGTGCACTGTGATTGCCTCCAAGGTGATCTGCTCCATAATCTTGCCTGGCACTGAGGTCAGCCTGACAGGTCTGTAGTTTCCAGGTTCCTCCATCCGGCCCTTCTTGTGGATGGGCATCACTGTGGCCAGCTTCCAGTCATCTGCGACCTCTCCATTGAGCCAGGACTGGTGGTAAATGATGGACAGTGGCCTGGCCAGCTCACCTGCCAGCTCTCTCAGCACCCTTGGATAGATACCATCAGGTCTCATAGACTTGCGAGTATCCAAGTGGCTCAGCCTTCAAAAGTTCCTGCTTGAAGCAGGTCCAACCATCCTGGACCCCTTCGTTCTTAAGGGTTGCTACCCAGGGTACTCTCTGACTTAGTTGCTTAAATAAGGTGAAGTTTGCCCTGTGGAATTCCAAAAGAAGGGTTCTATCATTTCACCTCCTTATTTCCCTGCATATTGAAAACTCCACTATCTCATGGTCACTGCACCCTAGGCAGCCTCCTACCATCACATCTCCCACCAGTCCTTCTCTGTTTGAGAACAGCAGGTCAAGCAGGGCCTCACCCCTGGTAGGCTCACGTAACATCTGCATCAAGAAGCTGTCCTCCATACACTCCAAGAACCTTCTAGACTGCCTCCTCTCTGCTGAGTTAAGTTCCCAGCGATGTCTGGCAGGTTAAAGTCACCCACAAGGACAAGGTCTGATGATCTTGAGATGACCTCCAGCTGCTTATAGAATATTTCATTGACCACTTCATCCTGGTTGGGTGGTCTATAACAGACTCCAACCAGGATGTCAGTTTTGTTAGCCCTCCTTCTGATTTTAATCCACAAGCACTCAATCCTTTCATCCTCTACCTCGAGTTCAGTGGCATCATGAGATTCCCCAATATACAGGGCCACCCCTCCTCCTCTTCTCCCTCGCTTGTCTCACCTTACAGTCATGCTGCTATAAAGTGTTAGAGTACCTTTTTCTACTCTCGAAACCAAAGGTATATTTGTTTATTTAATTATTGGGCTGAGAGGCATGCTGAGAAGTGTATTTCACAGAAATAAATATTTTGCTTTCAGGTAGACTGTAAGATTCCTTTTGCACAACAAAAAGATAAAATATTTATATTTTATCAGATGAGATTAGATATATTTTGTGGTTTGTCTTTATCCTACTGGAATTGCTTTCTAATACAGAAGTCTGGAATGATATTTGCTCAGATTTATGTTCCTCCCATATATTTTTCTTGCTCATTCTTCTGCACCTAGATGGATTGAGTAATCGGAATTTTGATGAATCTGCTTTAAGGGTGTACATTCTAGTGCTTGACTGAGCAGTAAATGCAGCAGTCACTCACATAAGAGCTTTCCCAGCTGAGTTTTTAGGGTAGTCCATGAATCAAAAATACAAATTTGAAGTGCAAAAGCAGGGAGAAAGATCATCAAAGTTTTGTACTTGTTTAAAATTAACTGTATTAAAATAACTGTTTTAACCCATACAGTGCCCTGGAATGTTACTGATGCTGCTCATTTATAATAATTTGCTTGTTAAAATGAAAAGTTCTGGCAGCTCAAGACCACAAACCTGACTGCATTGAACATAGGAGTGTGGGACTTAAATGGGTCTGTCAGATGATTTTGTCTTTAACTTCTTGTCTGTTTTTTTAATATTGTGCAATAGCATTGAAGTCTCTGCTTTAAGAGTTCCATCATATAACATTCTGCAAGGTCAGGAAATTTCAGAAGCATTTACAGACAAAATGCTGTCACTTCCATCACTGTGTGCTTTCATCAGAAAGGCTCATACAATGGTAGAGAGTTTGGTGCCAATTATATACCAACCGTTTTGTAAGATGGGCTGTAGATGGACTTCATTGTCATTCCTAAGAGATGCTGTTCTGTTCAATAGAGCCATTGTACAATAGCTACATAGCTATAGGTTTTCTAAGATTACAACATAAAAATGGTAATTTTCTGTTACAAAAAAATCCTTCATAAAATAGATTTCCATAAATCTATGAAATATATTTAAAATTTCAGGGAAAAAATAAGAGGTACAATGTGTTTCTTTATTCTTTTTCCTTTTATCCAGAAGCAAATAAGCAAATCAAGCAAGTAAGTATAGCTGACTTTTTAGTTTCTCTCTCGTCATTAAGAGATGAACTCAGTATTTAACCATCTTTCCTAAAATTTAAACAACACTTGGAAACTTTTTTGTATTTCAGAGATTTGAGAGGAATGAGCTGGAGGGTCTGCATGATCCCTGTAAATTACATGGGTTTTAATAATTACAGCATTTGTGAAGAAAGTAGGTCTTAAGGCATCAGGAGGAATTAATTTTCCATGTCTTTTTTAAGCCTGACCTTCTATAGGGACATACTGTGGGTATATGAATATTAACAACATTCAAAGTTAGTCAATGTGTTAAAGGATTGGTCTGCTCACCAGTGGAGGTCTTGAAAAATGCTTGCTATGGACTGAATGCTTAATGCATAAGGCTATCTGTGTTGGTTTGAAAACTGTCTCTTTAATTTTTCTTTGCAAAGTTCAAGCAGAGAAAGTGAAAGAGTTTAAATAAGTCACTATTGGGTGTAAGAAAGCAAAATAATGTTTGTTCTAAACACTTCCATTGGATAGATAGAATGTTTAAGAACTATTAGTCAAAACAAAGTGGGGAGTCTGCAGTCTGGTTGCTGCTTCTTCTTCTCCTCTTCTGGCTGAAGATAACACACTGACCTTGGCAAGCTAAGTTAACAACTTGTCTGCTTTAGCTAACACTGCTTTCTGCTAGGGGGACCTGGCGGGGAGGCCCCGGGGAGAGAGGCCCCTTGGGAAAGGTCCCCTTTGGGGGAAAGCAAAGGGAACTTGGTCATGCTTTTCTGTTGATTGTATATATTTGTAAATGTTGTGAATTTTGTATATTTGTATATATTCATTTAATTTCATCGTAGATTGTAGATTTTGTTTGTAAATACAGCTTTCATTCGCTTCCAGACTGGGCTAGCCTGGTTATTGTCGCTGGGGGGGAATTTCAGCTCACACTGACACACTATCACAAGTCAAATGAAGCATGATTGGGAAAAGCCATCAGTGATTCACCAAAGGCAAATTGTGCTTGACAAATATGGTCCTCTTCTATGATAAAGTTACTCAGATGATGCGGGGCAAGTGGTAGACACTTCTCCCAAGATTTTCAATATGATTTCCCACAGCCTTCTCCTTGGAGATGTTGATATGTTGTGTAGACTAGTGGTCTGTGTGGGAGTGGTCTGCACTCAAAGGTTGGTAGTAAATAGCTCCTTTTCAGTCTGGCAACCTGTCACATGTGGGGTCCTCCAGGAATGAATATTAGGTCCAGCACTGTTTGATACGTGCATTAATGATCTGGACAATGAAATCAGCGGTGCTCTGATGAAGTTTGACTATAACACTAAAGTGAGTTGGGAAGCTGCCACCTCAGAAGAAAGAGTCACCCTGCAGGAAAACCTCTATAGGCTGGAGGAGTGGGCTAACAAGAACTTGAAGTTCAACAAGGAGAAAGTCTTGCATCTTGGGAAACAGGATCGAGGAATGCAGCACACACTGGGACCCACCTGGCTGGGGAGCAGCTCTGTGGAAAGGGACCTGGGAGTCTGCTGGATAACAAGCTGAATGTGAGTGTAGAGTTGCTGCTGCAACAAGGAAAGCCAACACGATGCTGGGCTGCATCAGTATGGGCATAACCAGCAGAGATAAGGAAGTCATTCTCACACTCTTCTCAGCACTTCTCAGGACTCACCTGGACTTCTGTGTTCAGTTTTGGTCTCTGTTATGTAAATAAAGATTTGCACAGGCTAGAGTGGTTCCAGAGAAGGGCCACGAAGATGATTGAAGGACTAATACCACAATGCAGAGACGGGACGCAGCTTGATGTAAGCAAAGTGTCAGTTTATTGTACAAACCTTTTCCTTTATATAGGTTAACATAGTATCAGAAGGCAGCTTGTAATTGGTCATTAGTATGTCCAAGTGACAGTTGTAAATTCATGATTGGCTACAGAGAGAAAGTATCACGCAAACACATATATTTTTCCAAGGCTTAAACAAATGTCAGGCAAGAGATAAAGGATTCTATAATTCTACATTCCACTGTCCTAACTTTTGCCTAGTTCTTGTTATCAGGTAACTGCGTAATCCCCACAGGTCACAGTGACCACTGGGAGTCACCTATCTGTGTTTTTCTTTCTACACAGCTGCATTCCGTTCCCAAGGTTTACAGAGACACAAGATCTCCTTCTATCAGTAAAGCAGTCTCTGGAGTTCTGGTCCCTAAATCAATTCCTTCGTTTCCCCCTTCCTGTTGAACAATAAGAATTCTCTTAACAGACCGATTGATTAAGCCTTGTAACATTGCAATATACAAGGTAACAAAAGCAATAAAAAGAGCAAAACAGCAAAAGCATAAATGATTGTTTTAGCAAGACTACGAAGCCAGCCAGAAAGTTCCCAACTACCAAATACTTTATCTAACCAATCCCAGCTATCATCTTCACTAAGTTTAGTAACCCCTTCTTCGAGGGTCTGAATACCATGATGATAGATACAGATTGATCAGAAAGATTCATACAACACATACCATCAAAATCCTCACAATCATGTCCTTGCGCTAAAAGCAAAAAATCTATCACTGCTCTATTTTGTAGAATAGCATGACGAGCACTATCACCATCTAATAAGAGATTAGAAAGTGCACTACTAGTTGCATTATTTTGTTTAGCAAGCCAACAACCTATTCTATCTAACGCTGATAAAGCCTTCCAGGCAGCAATCCACGGTGCCAAAACAAAAGCTGTAAAACGCTGGCTAAAAGACCAAAAATTGATGTTATCGTCACATTCAAGGGCAAACACATGGATGCTCCGCTTCATTCTGTAATGTAAATGTTGTTGGTGTGATAATCAATGTTGAAAAATAGAAGATGTATTAGGGGTTAATACAGAAAGCCATCCAAGGCTACATGGGCCTCCTTTTATACGGGAGGGAACCGCAGCCCAGGCTCTATCTCCACAAATAAAAAACATGCTTCCTGGCAGTTGTAAAGGAATGTTGCTTGATTTAGAAATGTTAGGTGCCATATAGTTACACCACGAACTAGCATTCTGGAGCACAGGATGGTTAGGAGAAACATCCCATGCCCTAGAATGATTTTTACCCGTATAATTAAAATACAGGCAAAAATCCATTTTTACAGATCCTAAAAGTTCAAGCTCTTGTGGTTCTAAATTAGCACGTGGGAGATGGGGGGTCCAAAAATCCCACTTATCTGTTAGTTTTCTACTAGGCTGTCTAATTGCAGAAGAGAGTGTTAACGGGACTGGCCAATTATCTAAAGGCACTCCCACAAGGCAAGTAGAAAAGGGATTATCAGGAGAAACAGTGTCCAGGCATGAAGTATCCTGACCTGTTAAATTAGCAAGCGTAATCCACATATTAGTTTTTGGCAAAGGAGGGGGAAAGAGGATTCCCCACAATTCTGCAAATCCTATGCCTAATACAATAAAAGCTATAAAACGTAACATCATTAAGTTTCTAAAAAATTCAGTTGTGCCTTTAGTTGTTTTCAGGCTGTAGTCGTGTGGGTCTTCCACTGTTATTGTCAGCTAGTCTTCCACTGATACGCCATCCTGCTGCGTTAGAGACTCTCGAAAAGGTCGGACATTCTTTGCTGGGATCCACCGAGGGCCTCTTTCTGTTGAAACACAAGCATAACCTCTGCCCCATGTTACTAGAGGATATGGGCCTAAGATCTTATTTGCCTCAGGATCACGAATCAGAACTGGTGCTTTCTCTCACACTTCCAAAGACGGATTAGTACTAAAATATCTACACAATGGGAGGGTTATCATCTAACAGAGAGCAGTTCAAAAAATTCAAAACATATAAGGCTTTCTGCAACCTTTCCTCCAATGTTGTACTCCCCATTCCCCCCTTCTGTTGCAACAGAAGTTGCTTCAGCGTTTGGTGGGAACGTTCTATCAGTGACTGACCTGTAGGAGAGTGGGGAATACCTGTAATATGGGTAATACCCCACGAGGTAAAAAAGGCTTTAGTGGCTGCAGAAATGCAGGTGGGGCCATTGTCCGTTTTTATTTGAGAGGGAATTCCCAGTGTTGCAAAAGCTTGTACAAAATGTCTGCAAACATCTCAGGATTTTTCTCCTTTATGACAAGAGGCATATAAAGCTCCTAAAAAGTATCAATGGAAGAGTGAATGTATTTAAGGTTACCAAATTCAGGAAAATGTGTAATGTCTGTTTGCCATAGTTGCAAGCTTTGTAACCCTCTAGGGTTAACTCCACCGGCAACAGAGGGAAAGGAATGTTTCAGGACACACAGCGATAATGCGATAATGTGTCTGGAGTTCTGGTCCCTAAATCAATTCCTTCAGACTAACAAGCTGGTATACAAGGAAAAGCTGAGAGAAATGGGTTTGTTCAGCCTGGAGAAAAGAAGGCCTGGGGCATACCTTGTCATCATGTTCTAGTGTTTTAAGGAAGGCTACAAAGAAGACGTAGGGCTAATACATTACTCCTGGGGACATTCCAATTGAATATAAGAGGAAAAAAAATCACGCTGAGAACAATCGGCAATTGGAATGATCTCCCCAGGGAAGTGGTAGATTCCCCAACATTTGACACTTTCAAGATTCATCTGGACAGGGTGCTGGGCCATCTTGTTTAGACTGCTTTTACCATGAAAAGTTTGACCAGATGATCCTTGAGGTTCCATCTAACTTGGTATTCTATGATTCTTCTCTTTCCTCAGTAATTTTCACTCCCTTTTTTTTATCTCCTGTCTGCTAGCCACAGACTAAGCAAGGTGTTCTTGAAGCTCTGTTCTTCCATCTCATCCTTTTCCTTTAGATTGTAATGGCATGGGATACTTTCCAAAATTTAAGATCATAAAGAAATAATTAAGTAAAAATAGTTCTGCTTAGAATACACATCCAATATTATATTTCTTTGCCTTCTTCAGGTGAAGGTACCACATATTCTCTTACTCTTTCATGCCCTGTAGTCATCACAAAGATGTCATTATGTGGACCAGTAAACGTTGTCTGACTTTCCACTAGATTTTTACCTAAAGCCTTCCTTCCATACTTGTATCTTTGTGGTGGCTAAATTGTCCTAGTTATGATGCATTTGGTGTATTGATTGCTGAGAAGCTCAACATGAGCCAGCAGTGTGCTCTTGCAGCCTAGAAGGCAAATTCTATCCTAGGCTGCATCAAGAGGAGTGTGGCCAGCAGGTCAAGACAGGTGATTCTTTGCCTTTACTCTGCTCTTGTGAGACCCCATTTCAAATATGGTATCCAGTTCTGGTGTTCCCATCGTAAGAAGGACACAGAGCTGTAGGAACCAGTCCAGATGAGGGCCACAAAGATGATCCAAAGTCTGGAACACCTCTTCCATGAGGATAGGCTGAGGGAGCTCAGGGTTCTGCAGCCTAGAGAAGAAAAGACTCCAAGGGGATCTTTTAGCTGCCTCCCAGTACCTGAAAGGATCCTATGAGAAGGTTGGAGAAGGACTTTTCATAAGGGTGTCTAGCTGGAAGAGAGCTATTGTGTCGGTGTGAGCTGAAATTCCCCCCCTCCCCCCCCCCAGACAATAACCAGGCTAGCCCAGTCTGGAAGCAAATGAAGGCTGTATTTACAAGCAGAGTCTAAAATCTACGATGAAATGCAATGAATATATGCAAATATACAAAATTCACAACATTTACAAATATATACAATCAACAGAAAAACACAACCAATCTCCCTTTGCTTCCCCCCAAGGGGACCCTCCCAAAGGGGCCTCCCTCTCCCAGGAGCTTCCCCCCCCCCCCCCCCCCACCTCAGACCCCCCTGGACAGAGAAGCAGAGTTAGTTAAGCAGAAAGTTGTTAACTTAGCTGCCAAGGTCAGTGTGTTATCTTTGGCCAGAAGAGAAGAAGAAACAGCAGCCAGACAGCCCAGCAACTGCCCCCACTGCAGAACGCAGAATGTGCAGAGTGCCCACTTTGTTTTGGGTAATAGTTCTTAAACATTTCTATCTATCCAATGGAAGTGTTCAGAACAATCAGTATTTTGCTTTCTTACATCCAATAGTGACTTATTTATACTCTTTCACTTTCTCTGTTCTGAACTTTGCAAGGAAAAATTAAAAAGACAGTTTCAAACCATCACAGCTATCTAGCTTATCTAGCTGTTTAGCTGAGGGAGAGTAGGTTTAGGCTGGATCTTAGGAAGAAGTTTTTCAGTACAAGGGTAGTGGGACTCTGCAATGGGTTGCCCAGGGAGGTTGTAGATGCCTCCTCCCTGGGGGTGTTCAAGGACAGATTGGATGAGGCCTTGAGCAGCCAAGTCTAGTTGAGAGGTGTCCCTGTCCATGTTGGGGAGGTTGGAGTAGATAATCTTTAAGGTCCCTTCCAACATACACCGTTCTATGATAACGTGTTGAAAAAACAATATGTGCAAGTCTCCCTCATTGTTAGCTTGTATTGATATACACAGGCTCTCAGGATTTCTAGCATGAGAAAGTTCCAGACTCTCTGTATACTTCAGGTTCCTGTATAGTACCCCCTGCCTGTGCTACTGAGAAGAAATTGTAGTTGCCAGCATCAATACAGACTTGGTTATATTAGCCAAGGAAAGATGTGGAAAGATATCTTAAGACTAGGTGGTAGAGCCCCAGGCGATCTCTGTGTGCTCTCATATATAAAGTGATTCTGCTGAGGACCTGAATATTTTGAATTAATCTGACTGGACTTTGTTTTGGAAATACAGTACCTCATGGACCCAGAGCCAGACAGTCTGTCTCTGATACTATCATTTCACAAATATTGATTCCATGGTGCCTTCATGTAATATAAATCTCTCAAAGCACTAAACTGGAAGCATAAAAAAACCAGTAAATTTGGAGACGAAGGAAACTAAAGGAGAAAGCCAGTGCTGAGGATGAATTTTATTTTATTTTTGAGGGGTAATTTTTTCTCCGTATCAGACTCCTAGATTCAATGGTTATTTTACTACTTACTGTGCAAAGGTTTTATCTCCCCCTGTTTAACTGCTTCTTCACCTCACAAGGTGTGGTGAATGATGCCTGTGCCCAAGGCTATATCCTTAAAGTGGTGGGACATGGCCTATGTGTTCAGCTGGAACCCCCTCTCCCCTCTGGAGTGGGGGGGAAGGCTGGGTGCCACTCTGTCTGAGTAAGACAGTCTCCTGGGCCATTTGGGACAATGGCGCTCAGGCGACATGCCCATGCTTGGCTTTGTTCACAAGTTATGTTCACATTATATTCGGTGAAACACCAGTTCATTGGTAAATTGCTCTGTTTAACAAGGATGCTCACTGGACCGGTGTCCATGCGGCAAATGTTAAATAGGGGTTGTTTTGGAAAACTCGTGTTCCGTGTTCCGTGCCCGGTATCCGTGTTCGGTGCTCCGTGTTAATACCCGCGCCTGTTCCCGTGTGCGTACTCGTGTTTGCCTCGTGCCTTCTGCCGCCGAGAGATCCGCCTTGCCCGGGACTCGAACTAGTGGCCTTCGAGTGCATTGCCGCAAGTTGCTGCTTCTGCCCAAAGGACCAGCACCCTCCCCAGCCGATCTCCGTAAGATCGCGGAAAGGGTAGCTCCAGCTTCGCAGAGGAGCCGCTTTTGGCCGTATCCTGGCGACCGCAGCGACAAAGGTTTTCCCCTGGAGCGGCAAGCTTGTTTACACAGCGCACTCGGCGAACTGACTTGCAAAGGCTCCGGGAATCACCGGTAATCTTCCAGGACCCTTTGTTCTGCGGCACGGCACCACGCGGTCGGCGCCATTTGTATCACGTTATTACGATACATCCGTGCTACGATTTCCGGGACTATAAAACAGTATCAAGAAAAGAACCTCGAGAACTTTCTTCGGTTAGTGAGTAAACCGAACACTTCTTCATAGAGTTTCTGGGGCAGTTTATGCAAACTGCCTGTTTGTGGGCTTGCCGATTCCCGACAAGCACTCACCCCCCTCCCCCCCCCCCCTCACTCCAATTTAGTTTCACTTTCTAAACATACAGATTTCCTCAAACTATTCAAAGTGCCTGTATATATACATTCTGCAGAATTGATTCTTTCCGACTGACTACTAGAACCTGTAAATATCAATTGTATATCACTTGTAATATAGTGTTAATAAATATTTATTAAACCTTTATAAATATCTCTGTCGCTTATTTTCGGCGAGAATTTACATTTCATAACACAAGGTATTTAGGTATTGTTGTTTGGGCATTATTTTTGGACATAAAGCAAAACATTAGTAAAATTGTATAATTTCTTTAGGTGTACTACTTCAAGTAATTTAAACACAACTTTCAGTGAGCTTCATGAATGAGCTTAAGTCTGATTTAAGCTTCTGTTTTCCTTCTGTATCACAGTATCACAGTATATCAGAGGCTGGAAGGGACCTCAAGAGATCATCAGGTGCAACCCCCCTGCCAGAGCAGGATCACTTAGGGTAGTCTGCACAGAAATGCATCCAGCTGGATTTTGAAAGTCTCTAGAGAAGAAGACTCCACAACCCTCCTGGGCAGTCTGTTCCAGGGCTCTGCACCCTCACTGTAAAGAAGTTTCTCCTCACGTTGAGGCTCTCTTGGCCACAAGAGAACGTTGTTGTTCCATGGAGAACTTGCTGTCCACTAGCACTCCAAGGTCTTTCTCTGTGGAGCTGCTTTCCAGCAGGGCATGCCATAACTTGTACTTGTGCCTGTTGTTATTTCTCCCCAGATGTAGGACCCTGCACTTGTCCTTATTAAACTTGATGAGGTTTCCCTTCATCCATCTCTCCAGCCTGTCCAGGTCATGTTGGATGGCTGCACACCCTGATGGGGTGAAGAAATGCTTTTTATTACCCTGCTTCAGAGCATAAACTGATTCCCAGGTAGAAGAAGAAACTTCCCCTACCTCAGATATGTATGACTGTGGAGGTTGTATATTTTCCTTTGTATTGTTTATTGTTTGCCATTAGGGAGATAAAGACATCTTTTGTTCTTTTTAAAATGTCTGGGATACTTCAAGTGATTCTTCTGTGGCATTTGATTGGAAGCTGTGACAGCTGAAGAAACCTTTCCAGTTTGATCGGAACAGTAATAATAGATTGAAAAATAGATTTAAATTTTCAGGCAGGTAACAACAGAAAATTGTCAGAAGATCACACTTGGCACAAACACTCAGACTTCACAGTGAAAAAATTGAACTCTGCCTATCCTTCATATCTAAAATCAGCCTTGGAAATAATATTGACTGACAGTTCTGGGCAGTGCTGAAATACATTTTCTCTAGTATCAGAAACATCTGGAAGGATATAGTGACTCACAGAATCCCAGAATGTTAGGGGTTGGAAGGGACCTTTGAAGATTGTCCTGCCCAACTGCCCTGTCAGAGCAGAGTCACCTAGAGCAGGCCGTACCTGACTACCAGAAAGCTGGGGAGGGACTTTTTAGGATCTCAGGTAGTGACAGGTCTAGTGGGAATGGAACAAAGCTGGAAGTGGGGAGATTCAGGCTGGATGTGAGGAAGAAGTTCTTCACCATGAGAGTGGTGAGAGCCTGGAATGGGTTGTCCAGGGAGGTGGTTGGGGCCCCATCACTGGAGGTGTTTGCAGCCAGGCTGGATGAGGCTCTGGCCAGCCTGATGTAGTGTGAGGTGTCCCTGCCCATGGCAGGGGGGTTGGAACTAGATGATCCTTGTGGTCCCTTCCAACCCTGACTGATTCTATGATACGGGAACACATCTAGGCAGATTTTTAATGTCTCCAGAGAACAAGACTCCACAACCTCTCTAGGCAGTGCTCTGTCACCCTTGCAGTGAAAAAGTTTTTCTTTTTTTCACCTCAAATGATAGAGATTCATTTACTGACTTGAACTAAATTTCACTGACTGACTTACATGTTGTACTTCCTAGAGTTATATGTTTTTCCACTGTCTTTCATATAATAATAATAGTAATAACAAAAGGTTTAGGCACATTATTTTCCTGATACTTTCACTTCTATAAGGCAATTCTACAGATGGGAAAAAAACATTATTTGTTTCTCTGACTTTAAAAAAGGGTGTTGCTGCTTTTTAAAATTCATAAGGAGCTTCAGAAGCATTGTTCAGCTGTTAATTAATGTGGCACAGAACAGTTCACTACACTATTTGCATGAAATATGAGAATTTCCAAGACAGTGTGTTGCCCTATTTTACACATATTCCACCCCCCTTCCTCCCCCCACACCCCCCACCCCCCACCCCTCGTTTTTCGGTTTTGTGTAAACAGCATCTTTTAAACCTTAGCTTATTGGTAAATGAGGAGTATTAAACAATGAGTTTCCTGGGCCTTTTCTGAACCATGACAATTACTCGTATAGCTATGTTTTATGGGTCAGGAAGGTCAAAATCACTTCTTTTGCAAAAAAAAAATAAATAGGTGAGGGAAGTACATTTCAATAAATATTGAACTTGGATATTCCTTATTGCTTTGGAAAAATATCTGTATTTCACACATAGGTATAGTATTTTCCTCTGAAACTATGGCATAATACATAACTTTCTGTTTACATTTTGCCAAGATTTAAGTAAACATAGTTGGAACATGTAGTAATTTATCAGTCTATTGTAAAACACTTTATCAATAAAAGTACTACTAAGCTTTAATCAGGAATGTTATAATAGATTATTTGCTATTGCAAAGCTGAGTATGTAGATATTCTGGAAGAAAGTGAAGCTCAGTTCCTAAAAGAAAATGACAGAATTGCCAAAGATAATATATTTGCCATGTATGCTCTCACTAATACTTCAGACTCTGGCAATGAAGCTATCTTCAACCAGTTAAGTGATAATTTGCCCAGAAGATAGAGTAATCAAAAAAAAATAACGTATTGTTGTGTAATTTTTGAAGGAGCTTGTGAGAAGCAGGCATTTCCTATTAAATTTCAGGGGTAAATTTCAGTGCTCCAAATAATCCATTCACTTGTAAAATTATTATTCTTAATTTCTGTATGTCTCTAGCATAAATTCTCAAATAATTAGTTCCTTTTATTGCCAAAATGGTGGCCCATTTTCTGAGATGACCTTACGCTCTATTTCTTGAATAAATGTATTTTAACAGTAGCTTGTCACATACTAGTATATGAAAGTGCTGTGATGTTGAGAACACTGCAAACATAGAATAGCAAGCTTAAGTTTTGTGCAGATCCAGTTGAATATTGCCATAAATTCTGCAGCATTATGAAGGTGGAAAAGAGAAAGAAAAATACCATACTGCTGTGGTCAAGGGGGGAATTATTTATTAATTACCCTCACAACAATAGTAAACAATATGGCAAATGGGTATTAATAAAAATATTAGTAACCCTTTATTAATATGAAATATGCCAAAACTCGTTAGATAGGATCGTTGTACAGTTGGAATATGTATTTACAATGGGAATATGCAGTCTTAGGGCAAAATACAAACTATTCTATGCAAATTAGGAGGTGACAACTTGGAAAGAGAAGGTCCCCGAGAGCAGATAGCACTTAATTACAGTGGGGGATGGCTCGATAAGAACCTTTAAACCCAAAGGGCAATGAACTAATTACTCACAGCTGGTTTTACCCACATGGGGATACTGCTGCTGCTGCTGTGTGAGAGTATACCACGTGGTCCCAGGCTGATCTGGCTGCAGCGGATGGCAGACAGTTCACAACACTTCTCGCGACGGGTGCTTGCTTGGTTCCTAGGTAAACTGAGGCACGGCACGATTCTGGTAGCAAGGGGAAGCAGGATAAGGTGGATCTGGCTTCTAGGCTCGTGGCTTCTCCAGCTTGCATGTGTATGGCTCATGGCTTTATCCCAGGCTCTGGACCAGGCACTCGAGGCAGGGCAGGGCAACTCGAGGTAGCTTCTACGAGATGGGACCAAGTAAGCTTGAAGTAAGGTCTGAAGCAAGGCAAGGCAAAGGTGACTACCAAAAGTCACTTATATATATGCATCTTGCCAGAGATCAGTTGGTCCAATGGGGCACTGAAGCTAATGCGTAACTGCCCAATGGAAAGGCGTTATGCCAGGCTATAACCACAAAAGGCAGAATGTATCTGTGGGAACAGTGATCAGCTTACGTGCTCTCGCCCAGAGGAACATCTTGTTTACCAGACAGACAGGAGTCCTGTCCTCTTTGTTGTTTTTCCCACATTGCCCTGTTTTTCTGCAGGAAGGAGGGGAGAGATTCTGTGATTCTGTGATATCTTAAGGCCTGTCTGGGTTTGCACTGGGCCATGACACATACAAGAGCATAGGACAGAGCAGATACAATGCATGCAGGAGATGTTAATCCTTCCTTCACTCTGATGCAGAGGACACTTTGGCCATGTTGCAGAAAACTAAATAAAGATACACCATGTCATGCAGTTCATCATGTAGAAGCCAGTTTATCTGGTGTGTTACAAAAAGATTTTTTGATCTGGGGAAGGAATGAAGGAAGAGAGTGGAAGTACTCATAAGAAATCATGGAATCAGACATACGGGAGTATTTTAAAAAGCTGTTATGACTTTAAAGAACTACCTGTATAGTTGGGTCCAGACTGAGCACCATAGGTACTCTGAAATAAAGTATTTTATAGCTACCTGAGTTTTACACATATCTCAGGGTTGCTTTGCCTGTTGTCTGATCTGAACAGCAGTAGTTCAGCTCTGATGCAAAAGCCACGTTTCCAAACAAATGTGACAAGACACTTGAATCAATAAGTGCTATTTATTAACAGAGACTGTGGTTTAGGCTTAGCCACTGATTAGTATGAATGTGCTATTTCAGAAAATAGCTTGCAACCCAGATTTTTTTATTTGAAAGCACTGCTTGCTGCTCTGTTTGGTAAGGCCTATCATGCCTGTATATTTTGAAAAATTTAAAATTATCAGTGTGTCTGACACATACATTTCCCCTTTCTTTGCTTAGAAAGAGCATCAGAAATACAATTTACGTTCCTAGTCTAAATACATTTGTGGCTAGTATACATCAGTTTAATCCTCTGTCATCTTAAAAAGCTCTTCTGGTCTGCAGTTGGCCTCCAATGTATTCATGGACTGCAGTCCTAGGATTTCTTAACCTTTGTTTTGATAGACTAAACCAAATTGAACTGATTGTTGCTCACAGCTGTATCCATTCCCCTAACAATGTATTGTTTTGGAACTTTCTGTAGTTTCAACTTATTTCTTGAACCCTCATGTCCAGTTACTTTCAGACAAGTCTGACATGAATCTTGTTCAGTGTCACAGGTATTTCCCTCAAAGTACTTCTCTTTCTTTTCAGCAGCATCACATTTTGTTGTGGTACAAAACACTAGTATATCCACAGCTCACTACTTGGTAAGGCTGGGTGTAGTGATTCACCTTTCTAATTTTCTCCTTTTTCTCTCTCTTCATGGTCCTCCTCAATCTCTGCAACTTGTTTTTCACTGTGTAATGATTTCTACGTTAATTTACTACTAGTTTCATTAATGGTGTTTCATGTGGTCCCACATCAATTGCTCCAAGCCTGGAGCAATTAAATCTATTCAACTCCTTCTGTCTAGAAAGTCAGGTCAACCACTGTGTTGCAGGAGAGGGGGAGAAAGTTGTTTATTCTTGAATAAGCTAAATTCTCTTCTGTTTTTTCTTACATCCACCTTACTCTTCTACAGTAATTTTATATATTTATATGTGTATGTACTTTTAACTTTCATTACCCTTGCTAGCTTTCCTCCAGGCTTAATACCATCTTTTTTTTTTTTCCTAAACTAAAGCCAACTGCTTATGCACTTTTTATCTCTTCTTGTTATCTATCTCTTCTTACTGCAGTTGCAATTTTTTTCCTTTTTCCTCACCTGTGTTAAGGGCTTACTGTGAATCTTAAAATGCACCTTGAAAAGGTTCTAGCTACTTCTTAAAAATTTTATTTGGTTATTATATTTCTTGATCTTAACTGATGATTTTAATTTTTAGGAATAGCTCCTATTACACGTAAACTTCTACTTCATTGTGAAAATCTTCTCAAAATATTTACCTGTGAAATTAGTTCAGAGTGTCTTCTGACATATTCTTTTCCCTTTGTTATAATAACACCGTTGACTATATTAGCACCTTTCATTTCACAAATTATTAGGGAGAACTTTTTCCAAATAATTGATACGTGTGTTCTAATCATAAAATATTTCCTGAGGCTTTACAAAAATCACATTGTAGAGTGTTAATGTAGGGATTTAATACAAAGCATAGAGTAAGTTCATTTTGGTTACAATTTTAGATTTCAAGCCTCAAAATGGTGCTTTTTTAACATATTCTATGAAGTTGTTATAACATCAAGTCCATAAATAAAACTTCTAAAACAGTGCTGTAACAGCTGTAGGCTATAGAAATCACAGAGTAATTAAATCACAAATTACAAGCAAAACAGGAATTATTAGTAGCAGTCACATTCCTGGAAGTCTCTCAGAAATACAGGTGTTTAGAGAATTTCAAGAATGCTACTGAGGATATAAAAGAATGTTAAAAAAATTACCCAAAACAAAACAACCTACAAAAATTCTAACAAAAAAAACTATGTCACAAAGAGTAAAGACTTCTTTCATGATTCCAAGAGGGAGAATGGTTTTACTTTCAAACACCTCAAAGATGGATTCTATTCTGCTACTTCTAAGTTGCATTTGTCAACCATTTTGATGAGCTTCACACTGTGCTTGCTTTGTTCCTCACTGGTGGCCTCAGGTCGGTCTGCAATAGCAGTACAAATTTTCATTATGTAAAATGATGTAAAATATTAGAACATACTAAGTTCTGTGTGCCTTCAAAACATTGTTTCAATTTCACACAGTGCATCATGAGGGGAGTTTTCAAATATGATCATAGCATAATAGAATTGTTTGGGTTGGAAGAGAGCTCTAAGGATGACCAGCCGGTCACAAGTGGTGTTCCTCAGGGTTCAGTTTTGGGATAATTTCTGTTTAACATCTTTATTGATGACCTTGATGAAGACATAGAGCATGCCATCAGTAGGTTTGAAAATGACACCATGTTAGGTGTGAGTGCTGATCTTCATGAGGGTAGGGGGGCTCTACAGAGGGACTTGGATAGATTGGATCAATGGCCAACGTGAATGGGATGAGCTTCAACAAGGCCAAATGCCAGGTCCTGCACGTGGGTCACAACAACCCCAAGCAATGCTACAGGCTTGGGGAAGTGTGGCTGGAAAAATGTCTGGCAGGAAGGAACCTGGGTGTTCTAATTGACAAGCAACTGAATATGAGCCAGCAGTGTGCCCAGGTGGCCAAGAAAGCCAAAGGCATCCTGGCTTGGATCAGAAATGCTGTGTCCAGCAGGAGTAGGGAGGTGATTGTCTCCTGGTACTCAGCTCTGGTGAGGCCACACCTCGAGTATTGTATCCAGTTTTGGGCACCTGAATACAGGAGAGATGTGGAGGTGTGGGAGTGAGTGCAGAGGAGGGCAAGGAAGTGGTGAAGGGCCTGGAGAATAAATCTTATAAGGAGTGACTGAAGGAACTGGGGATGTTTAGTTTGATAAAGAGGCTGAGGGGAGACTTCATTGCTCTCTACAATTACTTGGAAGGACACTGTGGAGAGGCTGGTACTGGTCCCTTCTCATAGGTAATCAGGGATAGAACAAGCCTGTTTTGAGTAAGGCATTACAAAAAGGCTCCATTCTTAGTTGGAAAAAAATGCCATTAACTAGTCACATGTACACAACTCATATTTCTTAGATTTGAATGGGATAATTTGGGGGTTCTCATTGGACATCAGGAACTTCATATATTATTTGTTGGATTAAACTTCATTCTTATAGTTTTAGTGTTCCTTTTTTCTTTTACTTACTTCATTACGGATTTAAATTCCCAGAAGACATAGTCTATAAGTGGTACACTAGTGAAAGAATATTTTTCAGTGAACAGAAAAATCATCTGCCAGCAAAAAGCTGGCAATAAAGTAATTGATAATGGTTCTAGAATTCCCTAGGAATGCCTGACAGACACTGATAGATTAGTTATAAGTCACTCACTCTTAGCTTTTGCAATTATTTGGACAAAATGAAAGGTGAATCAACACTCTTACCAGGCTGCCTTCTCAATTATTCTTGAATTCCATCCCTCTCCTAAAAGACAGATACCTCAAAGACAGTTGAACAAATCCAGAAAGTTACCACAAATTTTGTTCCAAGGAAGGTAAGGGCGCACAGTGTCCATTAGACCATTCATGCTTGAAAGGCAGAATAATGCTTGTGCAGTTTGTGATGGCTCTAACTACACACCTAGGAGGTGGGATGGCCACTGAGATGGTCATGGGATAATCTGATGTGTATGCTACTAACACAGTCAGTGCTCGTGTTTTCCGTACCTATATGGAAGATCTAACATCTGATAGGAACTGTTGTCCATAAAATGCATAGTTAGTTGAAAAAACCTATTACATCAGTGTCTGCTGTTCCAGAGAAGTGAACCTCAGCAGAAGGTCCTGTTCTATTCCACTTAACTCATCTTTAGAGAAAAATAATCTTGGAAGTAACCTATAGCTCATTAGTAAAGCTGCTGGGGCGTGGCATGAAATTTACATTTTCAGTCGTTATGAAAAATGTGCTAGTTTGATCTGGTCAATGTAAGATTTATGATATACTTAGCTATTCATTTCCTTCTTAAAGTTTTGTAAATAATGTGAGACTAGCTTATAGAAAGCAAACAGATCTCATATTAAAATTATATTTTAATTAATATTCTCATAGAATATTAATTGATATATATTAAAATTAATTAATTTAATGGTAATTGAAATTAAACAGCCAGAAATTTGCTTCCAGCAAATCTTCTCCTAGGCTGCACCAAAAGAAATGGAGCCAGCAGGTCGAGGGAGGTGACTATGCCCTAATCTGCTCTGCTCTCATAAGACTCCATCTGGACTATTGCATCCAGCTTTGGGGCCCCCAACACAAGAAAGACAAGGACCTGTTAGAACGAGTCCACAGGACGGTCACAAGAATGGTCCAAGCGTGTACCATCTCTCCTGTGAAAAAATGTAGAGTTGGGAGGTGTTCAGCCTGGAGAAGGGAAGGCTCCATAGAGACTTTATTATGGCATTTCAATTCTTAAAAACATCCTACAAGTAAGATGTGAAGAGAATTTTCACCAGTGCCTATATTGACAGTGAAGGGGGCAATGGTTTTAAACTGAAAGAAGGTAGATTGAACACAAGGACTGTTATGATAGCCAAAACAGAGCTTTTGAGCTGGATAAAATTTTAACTACTGAGAAGTTCCTATTTCTGTTAATAGTAAGAACTGATATTTTCATAAGTTAACCAGACATATATCCCAAATGTGCAGTTGATGGGAATCTTTACTAATTTCAGAGAAATTTTTGTCTGCTGTAGTGATACATGTTAATAATTCAATCATCCTGAAAGGAAGACAGGTTGACTGGCAAGAGCTTTATATCTTTTGTGTTCTTTAGTCTTCTGCATACATTCATAAAACAATTTTTGCATCTCAATTAAAACTTCAATTTTGGATGAATGGTTAAACCTGCCACTTAACTTGAACATTTGTCATGCAAAACTTGTAAAAAATATATTTTTTTGCTCAAGCTTTGAATAACTAGCAACCACGGTTGAGTTCCTGTTCAATTCAGTTGTACAAAGGACAATGAAATTGATTTTCCTTATTTTCTCTATGTAAAATGTATAATTTCCTTAATTTTTTTTCTACTGTATTGCTATGTGTGCTGTACAGTTATTTTTTTTCATGATATTCTTCAAAAGAAACAGGCAAAAACATTCTAAATGTATTTTCCTGCTGCATTATATAGCAGGGCAGAATAAACAAAATTCCATTCAAGAGCAGGTGTATTTTTGACCTCTCTTTTTAAACCTGATTTTAAACTTATTCTGATTCTATAATGGTAAGTATTTTAAAATGCACATTTTATTAATTTTTTTTTGCTGTGTTGCCTAACTAAACTCTTCTATGGTGAAGCCGAGAGTGATTAATATTTGACACATCATTTTTTCTTCTTTTTTAAAAATAAATTTACTATATTTTATAAATCAGAAAATTCACAAACCTTTCCTTCCATTATCAAAATAATTAAGAATATAGCTGATTCCTTTTACTTTCAAACTTCCTCAGTGTATGCTTGGATATTTGTTGAGTATCTACATGACTAAATAATTATTTTAGGCTTAGGTTATATCCGTGTAAAATTGTGATATGTGTATCTATTCAAAGAGTTGCCTCCTGCTGAAACTGTTGAGTTTTCATCCTCTGCTTTAAGACTGTGGCAGCGATGTATGTGTATGAGGATGATTATGACAACATACATGAGTGGCTTTTACAATATAAAGTTGAGGTTCACAGCCCTACTCTGTGTGTCCTTATCTGGGAGAAGATGAAGTAGGAGTAATGAGGAGCAGCACAGCTCAGTATGCCTGAAAACAGAAAGTGTTAGCCTATTCAGCAAGGATGCAGAGACTTCCCAACCAAAGCATGAATGGACACTTCTACTACAATTAAGTGTGTAAGTGCTAAGCTCTCTGTTATTTTCAGTTGGGAGATCTTTTTTTCTGATAAGAAATGCAAACTTTTCAAAACATTTCGGTCTGTTCCAGTCATGAGCTGAAATTTTCCTGTGGAAGAACTGTGAAGTCTGAAAATTCCTGACCAGCTGTTACACTAAATCTGTTTAGCCCAGAGCACAGAATATTTAGAATTGTGTCAGGATTTAAATGGCATATCGTTTAAAGCTGCTGTGAGCCAATAAACCATCTTGCTGACAAGGAAAAGATAATTGCTTTCAGAAACACTACTCTTGTTGTTCACATTCATTTAGCATTGCTTTCTCTAAGTGTTAAGTGAATTGGGAAACAGGAATAGGATCTGTGACCAGGGAATATGTGACTGGATTCTAGACCGATATGATAGGTCCATCCATGTTGTATATGTGTACAAGCACATTAGGAAATAACTACAGGAAGAATAAGATTAAGTCATATACTTTATCTCAGCAGCAAGAATGATCTGTGCCAAATGAAATACTACCTAAGGGAGAAAGAAACACTTTCACTCACATTGTTCATGAGTGGATCAACTGCTATAAATGTTGCCATAGTCTAACCATATCCTAGGCTACGTAGTCATGTCATTACAGCTAAGAGGAGCTTGCACTTAGTTCCTTACCCTGAATATTTCAAATAATTCCTGTTTTCTCTAGGAAGCTTGGTTGAAGATTTGTCCTTTTCATGCGTGCCTAACTAACTTTGATTTTTAAAAGTATCTACTTCTGCTACACGTCACAAAACAGATAATAATTTTTAGTTTTCTATTGAACAGAACCTCAGATAGGCTGATCCAAAAAAAGTATGTATCCCTACACTGCTGACATCTATCTAGATTGCTCTCTCTGAATAGAGATAAATGATGAACATAAAATGTATTTAGATACCTATATTACAGAGAAGTACCTAACAGGATATTCTGAAGTATTTAATTGAGAATTAGAAAAGTAGCCTAAATAAAGCATTTTCCCAAGCTCATAAATGCCAGGGAAAAAAAAAAATCCCTTATAATCTGCTTAATGCTTCCTACCATGTCTGTTTCAAAGCATCAAATTGAATTCAGGCCATCACAGTGCTAAGCTAATGACCTAATGGCTATCTATCTTTCCCTAACTATACTTTGTTATTTTTTAATTAGTAAGTAATTAGTTGAACAATAAAGGCATACTAGTTTCGTTAGATAAGTTCTCTTCCAAATACGTTTTTGAGCTGACGACCTAAATCCATAACTTCAGATTTTTTTTCCCCCTGCTTGAAGTTTAATATGCCTTTGCTTATTTTTCAGCTAAGGTTTTCACCAGTTTCTTAATTTATAACTTTAAAACTACATTGAAGCTTAGCAGGAAAGTTCCACAGCTTTTGGACCATTACGGATTAGGAGGGATAATTTCATCATGAGGGGTGCACATTAAAGGTGTATGACTATGTTTAAGTTCCAAACCTGAAGTCCCAGACATACTAGAATCAGTTTGCAGCCAGATGATGGAACAGTATGTATTTCCAGACAGGTGTAGGTAGATGTTAGCTTGTGTGAAAAAGAAAAAGAATTAGAAGCCAAGAGGCAGTTTTGAAACAGATCAACATGCCATATGGCTCCCAGACAGGATTTGGCTGGTGCCTTGTCAGATCTGAGTGTGGGCAGAAGATCTTCAGTCATATTGCAGCTCATAGACCTTTCCTTCTCATTTCTGTAACTCTCTTCTTTTCCATATGACAGGTACATAACCTATGCTAACTATATCCATCCCGACATTAAATAGCTTGTTTTGAGATCATGTACTTTTACAATAATTTCTTTCTAATCTACAAGTCTGTAAACTTTTTTTGCATGAGTCTTAGTAGAGGTTCCACAACTTCTGCAATATCTAATGTTAATAACTTATATGTCTCAGTGTTTCAAGATCCAGCTATCTTTTTCTTTTTTTCTTGGATAGAACCATAGAATGTTAGGGGTTGGAAGGGATCTCTAGAGATCATCGAGTCCAAGCACCCTGACAAAGCAGGATCACCTAGGGCAGGCCACACAGGAGTGCATCCAGACAGGTTTTGAAAGTCTCAGAGAAGGAGATTCCACAACCTCTTTGGGCAATCTATTCCAGTTCTCCTTCATCTTTACAATAAAGAAGTTTGTCCTCATGTTGAGGTTGGACTTCATGTGCTCCAGCTTGTACCCATTGTTCCTTGTCCTGTGACTGGGCACCACCAAAAAGATACCATCATCTTCATCTTGACACCCACAGCTCAAATATTTCTAGGCATTAATAAGATCCCCTCTTAGCCTTCTCTTCTCAAGACTAAACAGCCTCAATTCTCTCAGTCTTTCTTCACAGGAGAGATGTTCAGGTCCTGCCATCATCGTCATATCTCTCCAAACCACCTCACAGTCAAATCATCTAATCCACTTTTGAATTTACCTACAAAGATGTTATGGGAGATAATATCAAGAGCCTTGCTGAAGTCAACATAGATAACACCCACTACTCTCCCTTCATCTACCCATTTGGTCATACCTTCACAGAAGGCTGTTAGATGAGTCAAGCAAGATTTCCCCTTAGTAAATCCATGTTCACTACTCCTGATAAATATTTCTTCCATGGCATTAGAGCAGAATGATGCTACTCCTTCATTTTGGGGTTGGGGACTTGAAGGGCAATAGACATTAGTTAATTACCTGTAACTTTTACTGGGAGTGCTGATGCAGAGGTAACACCACAGCACAGCTTTAACATACAGAAATAAACTTTGGCAAGTACCTCTGACAAGCTGGCAGAGGGTCAAGGAAACCAGCAGCAAAGCATACTAAAACCCCCAGATTACTATCCTAATGCTTAAGGACAATAGTTTTTATTATATCATGTCTTGCCTGTGACAGAGGCAGAGTGATGGAGTGCTAGCAAGGGCTCTCCACTTGTTGCCCTGAGGCAAGCTAAGGATGAAGCACTGGGACATCCAAAGGGAATCAAGGGGGATTTGCCCAAGAGGGTGCCACAGCCAGCCCAGCTGATGCTAATGCATGCAGCTTGGGCAATAAACAGGATGAACTGGGGGCCACTTGTGCTGCCAGGGGTGCTATGACATAGTGGCTATTACTGAAACTTGGTGGGATGATTCCCATGATTGGAATGCAGGGATAGATAGATACAAGCTCTTTAGGAAGGACAGGCAGGGGAGGAGGTGTTGCCCTCTGTATTAGTGAGCAGATGGAATCAGTGGATCTCCACTTTGGGAAGGATGATGAGCTGGTTGAGAGCATATGGGGGAAGATTAAAGGGAAGACAGAGGAAGGTGATGTTACTGTAGGGATCTGCTACAGGCCACCTGACCAGCAGAACCAAGCAGATGAGGCCCTCCACAGGCAAATAGAAATGGCTTTGTGTTCACAAGCCTTGGTCCTTGTGGGGGATTTCAACCACTCTGACATCTGCTGGAGGAACAGCACAGCACAGCTAGGCACCAGCAATCCAGGATAGTCCTGGAATGCATAGATGACAAATTCCTCCTCCAAATGGTAGAGGAACCAATGAGAAAAGGTGCTGTGCTGGACCTTGTTCTCACGAACAGGGAAGGGCTGGTGACCAATGTGAGGCTCAGGGATAACCTTGGCTGCAGTGACCACGAAGTGGTTGAATTTAAGATCCTCAGGACAACTAGGAGGATGTATCCCAAGCTTACAACCCTGGATTTTAGGCATGCAGATTTTGGTCACTTCAGGGATCTGCTGGCCAAAGTGTCATGGGACAAAGCCCTACAGGAAAGAGGGGCCCAGGGCAGCTGGTCTGTGTTCCAGGATCACCTTCTCCGTACCTAGGAGCAAAGTATCCCACAAAGAGAAAAGCAGGAAAGAATGCTGGGAGACCTGGATGGATGAGCAAGGAGCTCCTGGACATGCTGCCATACAAAAAGAAACTCTGCTAGGAAAGGAAGAAAGGACAGCAAGAATGGGGGGTATATAAGGAAGAGACATGGTTGAAAAAGCCAAAGCTCTGTTAAAATTAAAATTATCCAGGGAGATCAAGGGGAACAGTAAAAATTTTTATAGGTATATTAATGGTAAAAAGAAGACTAGGGAAGGTGTGGGCCCCCTCAGAAAGGAAACAGGTGAGCTGGTGACAAGAGACATGGAGAAGGCTGAGGTTCTCAATGACTTCTTTACCTCAGTCTTCACTGGCAAGGGCTCCAGCCACACTCATGGAATAACAGAAGATAAGGGCAGGGACTTGAAGAAGGAAGTGGCCATTGTGAGTGAAGATCAGGTTCATGACCATCTGAAGAACCTGAAAGTGTTCAAGCCCATGGGACTTGATGAGATACACCCACAGGTGCTGAGGGAACTAATGGAGGGGGTTGCTAAACCACTCTCTACTATATTCCAAAGGTCATGGCAGTCTGGGGAAGAAAGGGAAACATAACTCTCATTTTCAAAAAGGGAAAGAAGGATGACCTAGGGAACTACAGGCCAGCCAGTGTCACCTCTGTGCCTGGTAAGATCATGGAGCAGATCCTCCTGGAGGCACTGCTGAGGCAGAAGAATAATGAAGAGGTGATTGGGTGCAATCAGCACAGCTTCACCGAGGGCAAATCCAGCCCGACAAACCTGGTGGCCTTCTGTGACAAGGTCACAACATTAATAGATGCAGTTAGAGCAACTGACAGCATTTACCTGAACCTGAGCAAAGCCTATGACACTGTCCTGCACCACATTCTGGTCTCCAAGCTGGTGCAGTCTGGGTTTGATGGATGGACCATTCAGTGGACAAAGAACTGGCTTGATGGCCACACCCAAAGAGTGGCTGTCAATGGCTCCATGTCCCAGTGGAGGCCAGTGACAAGTGGAGTCCCTCAGGGATCAGTCCTGGGACCAGTCTTGTTTAATATCTTTGTCGGTGACATGGACAGTGGCATTGAGTTCACCCTCAGCAAGTTTGCTGATGACACCAAGCTGTGTGTGCAGCAGGCAAGCTGGAGGGAAGAGTGGGCAGTGGCTGGCTTGAGAGCAGCCCTGAAGAAAGGGACTTGGGGGTGCTGTTGGATGAGAAGCTCAACATGAGCCAGCAGTGAGCACTTGCAGCCCAGAACACCAATAACATCCTGGGCTGCATCAAGAGAAGCACAGCCAGCGGGTCGAGGGAATTGATCTTCCCCCTCTACTTCGCTCTGGTGAGACCCCACCTGGAGTACTGCATCCAGTTCTGGAGCTCCTGTTGCAGGAAGGATCTGGAGGTGATGGAAGGTGTCCAGAGAAGGGCCACAAGGATGATCAGAGGGCTGGAGTACCACTCCTATGAGGAGAGACTGAGAGAGTTGGGGCTATTCAGTCTGGAGTAAAGAAGGTTCTGAGGTGACCTTATTGTGGCCTTCCAGTATCTGAAGGGGGCCTGTAAGAAAGATGGGGAAGGCCTTTATAGGGTATCAGGTAGTGATAGGACTAGGGGGAATGGAAATAAACTGGAACTGGGTAGATTCAGATTGGATATTAGGAAGAGGTTTTTCACCATGACAGTGGTGAGACACTGGAAGAGGTTGGCCAGGGAGGTGTTGGAAGCCTTATCCCAGCAGGTTTTTAAGGACAGGGTGGATGTGGCTCAGGGCAACCTGATCTAGTGTGAGGTGCCCCTGCCCATGGCAGTGGGGTTGGAACTAGATGGTCCTTGAGGTCCCTTCCAACCCTAACAATTCTATGATTCTATGATTATGAATTTATAAACATTATTACCTTGCAAAAGCTGTTAAACATTGTATTTTTATCCTTTTAATTACTTACAATAATTTCATCCATGGATGCACTGTGAGTTGTTCAATTTTTATGGTGTACATAACATATATGTAGTGTTGCATTCCTACCTATGGGAACTGACTGGGAGGTCATGAGGCTGAAGCTGGACCTTTCTCTGTGCTGTAAGGAAGAAAATGGAAAGAATATATTGGTGACTAAAGATAACTTTCATTTTCTCTCATAAAGATGTGTTGCTTAATATTTTTCTGAAACCCTGATGGTAGTGAGCTAGAAGCAGTTGTGATTTTTCTTGCTGTAGGATACATCTATTTCCAGTGAGTGCAATGGCATCCACCAACATGATCCAGAATGAGGGTAAAACCCCACCGTATTATTTCCAAAATAGCCACTGACTGTAGATATAGTTCTATTTAATGGCATAATTCTCAGAAGAAGATACAGAAGTGTCATTCTGAAAGTGGAAGATAGACCAAAAATGGCCTGATGAATTTATGGTATTAAGATCTTAAAGGAAGGGGAAAAAAAAAAAAAAAAACAACCAAAAAAGAACGAAAGAAGAAAAGGCAATGAATGAAAATTTTCATTAGCACAGGCTGTGTTTTCATTAAGCACACTAATTCAATGTGTATCAATTCAAACACTTGTCTTTAGCCACAAAAACTGCAAATAGTGTACTGAGCCCCCTTGCTCTTCAAGTCATGTAATAGTCTTCATCTTGGACACTCACACACACAAAACAAAAGCCTTATCAAAGAATGCATTCGAAAAACCTCTAACTTCTTCATTAAACCCACAAAGTTATGGTATAGTCATAGTAAACAAAATTCTTAAGCAAAGGATGTAAATGCATACAAAATGATCAATATAATGAGTGTTATGCAATCAATGACTGATTTAAGAGTAAAATCAAAAGCAGATTAAATTTTGACAAAAGACTTTATCAGGCGCTTAAATCAAACTTGTTAATAGGCAAGCAAAATCTATAATAGGTATGAAATCTAATACAAGCTTAGTATCCATTACTCTGTAACTAGAGGCAATGTGATACTTAAAATTTCAGCTGTGAAGGTCTGGTAATTATTTTTTTTATGTTTTGGTTTGGTTTGGTTTGGTTTGGTTTGGTTTGGTTTCTCTTTGTGCACAGGAGCCCACATAGAATATAATTCTCCCACTTAACTGAAGATTTGACTAACATTTAATGAAAAAAAAATCAAATCACTAGAAAAACCTTTTTGCACTCAGGAATGGTTGGAATCATATTTTGTTACCTTTTCGTATTTTAAAAGCTCAAAAGGTGCTACCTGTAAAATTATGATCAGTAGTCCAATTTTATTACTCACTTGCATGGATGTCCCACTTTTGTTCTCTCAGATACACAGGTCCAAAATTAAAGTAAAGGCATTAACAGAAGAAAAGAAACTAGCAAGAAACCTGCAGACCTAGTACAATTCTGTTTTAATGATTCCTTGTTCAACGCATTTTCAAATACTCGAGAAAAGATCCCAAACATGTTCTGCACAGAAAAAGAGAATTCTGCAAGAAGTAGTGTCTCTAGTTAGCATTGTTTGTGCAATTCATAATTTCAAGACATTATCTGATCATGGTTTTTCCTTTGTCAGTTTGTGACAGTGAAGAGATCTGAGTTCTTGGAGCACTGAATAAATAGAATATTTATATGAAGCCAAGAGAGCATCGGATTAAGATTATCCTAGGCATTTAAAGATATTATTAAAGTATAAGAATCACTATTTTCATTTCAAGCCAATTCACTTTTGAGGGAAAGCTGACATAGTGGTACATTACTCCAGTATGTGGACATCAATATATGTTCTGTGACTACATCACAAATAACCACAAGAAATATTATTCAGTATTTAAAATAACCTTTCTTTTCTACACAAAATACAGAACTACAAGGTGCAAAAGAGTTTAAGAAATTATCTTATATTTAAGAAATTACTACATCTAGTTCTGGAGCCCCTGTTGCAAGAGGGATATGGACATGCTTGGAAGGTGTCCAGAGAAGGGCCACCAGGATGATCAGAGGGCTGGAGCACCTCTCCTATGAGGACAGACTGAAAGAGTTGGGGCTGTTCAGTCTGGAGAAAAGAAGGCTCCGAGGTGACCTTATTGTGGCCTTCCAGTATCTGAAGGGAGCTACAAGAAAGCTGGGGAGGGACTTTTTAGGATATCAGGGAGTGACAGGACTAGGGGGAATGGAATACAGCTGGCAGTGGGGAGATTCAGACTGGATGTCAGGAAGAAGTTCTTCCCCATGAGAGTGGTGAGAGCCTGGAATGGGTTGTCCAGGGAGGTGGTTGAGGCCCCATCCCTGGAGGTGTTTGCAGCCAGGCTGGATGAGGCTCTGGCCAGCCTGATGTAGTGTGAGGTGTCCCTGCCCATGGCAGGGGGGTTGGAACTAGATGATCCCTGTGGTCCCTTCCAACCCTGACTGATTCTATGATTCTATGATTCTATGATTCTGTGATCTTAATTTCTGAATCTGATTAGTATAACCTCTTCCATAACTCACCATTGAAAATGAAGACAAACAACCTGTCACTTTTTATGCTCAGAGAGCACAGCTTTGTGCTGCTGGCACCTTGGAAGTGTTTGTCACGTTTGCCAAAAATATTATGCTAGAGTCATTGCTTGCTGACAACAAGCTCAATCAAACCTTTGTCATCCAAACCAGCTGTTTTAGAAAGGAAGATCAACATTAAGGTTAACCTGGAGTAGAGACCTCTGACAGTGTACTAGTGGCTAAACAGTAATAGTTACCAATGAGAGCGCTAATTTAAGTAATTGGTGCTATCAGTTACTTGGTGTGAACCAACCACATGGTGTAGACCTCTTTTCCAGAGTGAGTATGGCCAAGCCTATGTGTACTTTTAGAGCTGATGAGCATTTTTCTGAGCATGTTTTAGGAAGTGCTCAGCATGTTATGACAGAACAGATACAGCTTTTTGCTGATGTGTTTCAAAGGAAACCTCTTAGGACTGTCGGTCCTCTGGATGACACCAACTTTGCTTTGCTGAAAGGATAAATGTATGTGTGACCTCATTCTGGATTTACTTGATCCTTCTATAATTTAATGCTTCAGAAAAAGTCCCTACTTGCCCCTTTACCTACTCAGTTATGTGAACTGCCTTTTCCATGAACTCCTGTTCTTGAGCCTGTTTGAAATTTTCTCTAGGGGTGAATGGAAGTCTAGAAGATAAAGTGTCTTTTAGTTGAAGACATAGTTAAAATGTTGGGAACTATAGAGGAAAATAACCAGTGGCATTGACAAGGGGCCAGCATTTAAAAAAAGCAACGATGTTATGGGGTTATTTTATTACCTTTGAACCCTGAGAACTTTAAATCTCCACTACATTCCCCCTAGAGCAATTCCTGGCTAATTCTCTGTCTTGTATTTTATAAAGTATCAGAGAATTACTTAGTATTTTTGTCAGACTTTGGTTCTGTGAAGGTCTTTCGAAACTCTTAACTTTCAAAATAAGGCAAACTCTGAAGTGGTTCTTATAAATTATGGTTTGCGGTGTTTCTCAAATAATGTAGATACAAATTATTTTCATTCATTTTAATGAGTGTAATGAAAAGATAATGTACACTGAAATGCACTGCTCAATTGGAGCAAGACGTAGTACAGAATAAAATAACTACTGTTACCCCTTAGGACTGCAACGCTTTAGGCTTTTGTTATCATTATGTGCTTTACTGTTAAGTGCTGCATTTATAATTTAATTCCTAACTGAGCTGATTCAATGACTTTGAATCTGTCAGATTCTTAAGGAAAAGTTTTGTAAAGAGGACTAAGCAACAATCAGATGACTCAATTACCTGAAAATAGTTTTACTTCAGGATAAAAAGTTCTCAGCTGTCATAAATCAACATAACTTCCAAGTCTATGGAGCAGAGCATTTTATATGAACAGAGTATTTGGCCCAGTATTTGCATGTTAATTCTCTTCAGTGCTTTCCATGTGAGAGCTGTGTTTCATAATAAGGGATTCCAGACGCAATAGCATCAGATGTTATAACAATTGCTGTTGACTTGCGATGTTCTCTTTTCACATTGTCTTCAAGTTCTGCAGGTTTCAACACATAAATTTTCTGTGAAATTTCACATTTATTTTAGCATTTTATCACACTTATAAACTGACAACTAATTGACAATTAATTGTAATCCAATTAATTGGAAACCAAAGAAATCAGAATTAAACTTGTTATTTTCTCTGTTGTGGCCTACAGAGTGAAGAAATAAAAGTGTACTATAGTCAAAATGGGGGATGAGAACTTAATCATTTGCACATATGCCATTAACTAATAATGAGAAGCCAAGTGTTTCAGCCTTCTTAAGCAGAGGACAGATATAATCCTCAGACTTTAGTCAAATTATTCTGTTTTATGAAGGGTAATGCCTGTTTATGGTATGATCCCTTACTTATGAACTAGCTATCAGGATGTTCATAGTAAGATCTTGTATCTTTTAAATGCTGATGGTAACTGCAGTAATTCCAGGACTACTGATTTGGACTCATGTGCCTGCATTTTGCCTCAGACTGTTACTAGATCTGAGTGCTGCACTTCGCCTTCCCTTTTGGATGGTATTCAAATAGAAATAATTGCTAATGTACCAGAAAGCACGTATTCTGCAAATATTAAAGAGTCTTGAGAATTTTTGTGCCAAGCAATATAACATACTCTTAAACTCAGTGCTGCAGAACAGCCTGAGATGTTTTACTGTGCTAGAAATGTGCTGCCCCTTTAAACCAAGTGAGAGCTGAGGGGTCAAAGGCTCCTACAGTAAAATCACAATAACTGCCTTAAACTTACTTTTCATGGAACTGTCAATAACATCTTTCTACTTTATTTTGTGGCATGACCACTGATGCCATTACATCTCATAGTAACACTTTAAATTAGGATTCTCAAATAAAGCTCTAATCCTTTGAAGCTGACATTTTCCAGACTGCCAACCAAGTGAAGACTTAGGAGTATGTGTATATAGCCCCTGAGCCATTATTTTTCCCTTTGAAGTACGTTTAAAGCCATAGTTGATTTCAGCTAAAGTTCAATAAACTAAATGTTTGTGTTATTGAAAGGTTAATTAAAATGTAGGAGCATGTTCATCATTGCATGACTGTTGCTGAATCACTTCTTGTCACTTCTTAAGTGACAGAAATGACGGTTTCATTACTTGTTATTGTTAACACATATTAACAATTTTTGTGATATCTCAGATGTGTACTTTTGAAAATTTATTTAGTTCCCTACTCTTTTGAGTTGAGTTGCTCTTCAAAATAACTGAAATGTATCTGTTATTATAGCTCTCTCTGTGATTTTTTTTAAGTTTTCATCTTAATAAATACTCTCTGTTCTAATTTGACCTTTTTTTGTTTGATTGCTTACCAGTAGTTTTGTATGTTAAAACTTTTGGGTTCTGTAAACATATTTATTATAGTTCACTCATTACTGTTTTTTTTTTCTGCATCATGTAATTAGAGATGATGGTACTAGCACTTTGTTCATAGATGATACAGTCACTAGCTTAACAAAGCATGACCACAAGGCATAATTACTTGTAGATGAATGTGACTATTGCTTAAAAGATATCCTATGGTTAAACAAAGAGAATTAAATATTTTTCAGAAAGTTGAAGAATACTGAACTTACTACACACTGTGAGGTGAGCATGGGTAAAGCTAAATGGGTCACTGCTATGAACATGTGATACTGTGAAGCACACAGTGCAAAGATAATGGAATCATTAAAAAGTTACTCAGAAGGAACCTATGTAGGTCACCTAGTCGCAAACACCGCTCACAGTGTATTTTTGGCACTGGATCGGGTCTGGTGAGGATTTTTCATGCTGCCTTGAAAACGTTCAAGGACAGAAACCCTGTGAGCTTTTGCGTAGAGTCTTCCAGTCATACCTATCATTAAACTGGGACTTGTGATTTCTCAGAGTCCAGATAATGCATATTAGTAGATATTTTTTCTCATTATGTGGATAACCAATTGGTGAAAGATCCTGGTAAGAAAGACAGTGTAGAGCTTTATACTTCCACTTTCTTTACTAAACCTCTACAGATGGCTTTAAGGTCTTCTAGAAGAGATATAACTTCTACTAAGCAGGCATTAAAGTTGATTTTATATTAGTTCTGATGTTTTAACCAGGGGCTCAGTGTCTAAAGGGAAATTCTGCCTTTATTGAATGATTTGAAAATCCACCTTTAAATGAATCAAAATTTCTTTGTCACAGAAAATTCACAGGAAAATGTAGAAATCTCAGGAGATGTGGAAAGCAAGTTTTGTAATATATGGTATCGTTGCATCTAGAAATTCCTATACTTCAGGTACTGCTTTCCAGTCTGAAAGGTTTTTCATACAGTGCTTTGCAACAGTGTATGTGTAGATCACAGTAAATTATTGCTCACATACAGCATACTAAGAAGAGATGACCAGCCAAAGGGAAGCTCTGGAGGCAGTGGGGCATTGCTAAAATTGTTTCTTTCCTTGGAATTGAAGCACTTGTTTCTACCTTGAAAACTTTAATTTAGGATTCATAACCCAAGGCTCCAATGTTTTTAAGGTTTTTGCTTTACATGATGGGTAGAGGTTGATTCTCATTTTTGAAAGATGTCATTCTTCCCTTTAAAGACGTTCTTGAGGTGGAAGAAAGTGATAAAAACTTTTAACAGCTCTTTCAACCAGGACCTGGGACTAAGATTTTCCACTTTCACGTCAGTATTTAATCACATGCTGCAGGATGTTGCCTTTATTTGTTTTCTGTTAGTTGTGGCAAACCAAGCTCTAAAACCTTGATAAAAAATGTTAACAGTTTCAACTGAAGGCTTTGAATCTCTTCTTTCAGAAAACTTTAAGCTTGGAGAGGAGACAAGTTATGGTGTCACTTGAAGTACGAGATTAAATCAGTGTGTTTTGATAAATAAAATACAGGCTGTGAAAGGTGTGTTTGAACTTTCTTGTGAGTGTGCCATAGCAGATAACAGATTCATACATTTAATATTGAGTCACTTATGTTATTAAAGATATGGTTAATATAAAATGCTGATAAATGACATTTATTGTCTTCTACCTTATGTGAAATACATGATGTTCTTACCTGTTTCTCATGGCCTCACCTAGAGAATGTGCAGGTGAATGAATCTTTATCTGCGTTTACGTAAGACCCTTGCAAAGAGTATTTGGCTGTTAGAATCATACAATAACAATGCTTAGAAAAGACCTCTAAGGTCATCAAGTCCAACCATCAACCCAATACCGACATTCCCACTAAGCCATCTTCCAAAGTGTCATGTCTACATGCTTTTTCAACACATCCAGGGATGGTGATTCCATCACTTCCCTGGCTAATGTGTTCCAATGCCTGGCCACTCTTTCAGTATAGAATTTTTTTTCCTAGTATCTTGGTGCAATTTGAGACCGTTTGCTTTTGTCCTATCACTTGTTAATAGGGAGAAGAGACTGACCCCCACCTCACTACAACCTCCTTCAGGTAGTTGTAGAAAGCATTAGGGTTTCCCCTCAGCCTACTCTTCTCCAAAGTAAACAGTTCCAAGCAAATAAGTTGAGATAGGTTGCTGAAAGGAAAAAGAAAACACTGTATGAATAGCAAATATATAAAAAGTAGTTTAGGTATTTATCATAGAAAATGGCACAATGTGACAATCTTACTGAGTAGCTGTAAATATTATACAATACCTGATGGAAAATATCACTTGCTTCTTCTTGCATTCTCACATTTCTGCTGTACTAAACATTTCTGTATATGGCCTATAATTTTTTTTTTTTTTTACTAAATATTTCCTGTTAGATAACAAAAAAGTAGCCTTGGACACATTTTTCCTTCAAGAACTAACCCAGCTAGTTCACTTATAGAAGCAGGTAGACAAAATCACCAAATCCCTTAAAATAGTGGGCAAAATGAGAACATGATTCTGTTTCCTGCTACAAAGCTGAGTCTTTTTCATTGTCATCAAAATGCAGCAGAATGAAATGTTATGAAAACTTCCGTGGACCTGCAAAAGGTTTTGTTTTGCTTTTTTTGGAGGGGGGGTTTTTTTGATTGGTTGGTTGGTTTTTGTTTGTTTGTGTGGTCAGTTTTTCTGCAAATTTAGGCTAGAAAGATACATTCTGTAAAAAAGGGGAAAAAAGTGAATTTGAAAATAACTGTGTAAAATGAACACATAGCAAAACAACAGGAAAGATGTTTTAGTTTTCATTTTGCTGAATGTTTATATCAACCATGTCAGTGATTTATGTGTTTTTCTTTCTGCATGATGTACCCTTAAAGAACATGTGTGACTTCAGGGTATGAGTATAATGGAATATTGAGGTAGGTGTTAATTTTTATAAGATGTTTAGCCAGAGGTGCTGCTGTTTGGATTTTTCTTTTTGCTTTTGTTTAGATTTTTGTGTTGATAAATACTTAACTATTGAATAATTGCTTCCTTCTTGTTTCTCATCAAGTTTTACAGATGAGAACACGTTGCCAGCCCACTGCTGAACATATGTCTATTGATCTCACACAAGAGGGTACTTATGTGGAGAGGGAGCCAAGGGTTGAATTTAGCAGGGGAGGGCAGATTGTGATCCTTTAAATTGAAATTAGATCAAGACTATGGAAAAAATGGCAAGGATAGAAAATACTTCATTGTTTTCCATGTTAAATGGTGATATGCTTCATTTCTGTGCAGTAATTTTTACACTCGGTGTATCAGGGGACAAGAAGACAAGATTATATGGTTTTGACACTGGAATGCCTGGATGTGCCTAATAGGCAAATCCATTTGATGAATTGCTGCATGTCATTCCTATGATGACTGCCATTCATCTATGTAGGCTTGGCAATCAGAGCAGGCAATGAAGAGGATTGAAGGTGATGTTTGGTGTCTGTGGGTCAAATTCAGAGTTTGAAGTGTCAGAACATGCTAGGAAAACAAGGTAAACGTACACACTTAGGCAGAAGATTGGTTTAAACTACTTCTAAAATAAAGGAAAATTAAGGGAAAATTAACAGAGAAAAGAGAGTAAACATCACAGTTCTGTCATCTGGCAGCACTGAGAAAAATCTAGGAGTAATTGTACAACATGAAATGAAATAAAATACACATATTAAAGTTGTAGGGGACTTCACAGAGACATACAAGTGATTGTTCATGTGAAGCTGGAAGTTCTCAGCTTTGTGTCCCTCATGCTCAGACTTCCACATCCTTTGGTGTTACTTGAGGATATCGGGAGATATTTCCTGTTGCAGAATATTTTGCTCTGGTAGTCTTTGTGAAATATCCTTGCACAGTTCTGGATCCAAGTATTATAGATGATTTTAGATGGCTTACAACAGCAATGTGTCAACTTAATATGTCTTGAAGTTGTTACGGTAGCTTCAGTGGAGTTTCCTAATGTGTGTTTAATTAAGTCCAGAACTTGTGGAAATAGCACAATCCATTTTACAATGGTGTAGCTGTGATGTTTCGGAGCACTTCAGAGCCGAAACACAGTTTAAAACAAATGTAGATCTCAAGAGAAACAGTTTTGTGTAAGGAGAACTTGAGATTACACGTCTTCCTCAGTTCATAACATTACAATACTTACAGAGGCACTTATTTTTCATAAATTATTCTCCCATCATTTCTCTTGGGTTTTTTTGGGGGTTTTTTTGGTTGGTTGGTTGGGTTGTTTTTTGTTTTTGTTTTTTTTTTGTTTTGTTTTGTTTTTTTTTGTGTTGTGTTTGGTTTTGGTTTTTGTTTTTTTTTTTTTTTTGCATCCCTGAAATGTTTTAAACCCTCTGACCTGGTTTTCTGTAATTGCTAAAGACTTAATCTAGCAGATAAGCAACTTCTGAGTCAGCCATAACATAACATTTCACATTACAAGTACAAAGCCTGATCGTTCATTTTGCTTATTAAAAGACAAGTGAAGGCAAAGTCTGTGTTAAGGTCAGAGATTTCTTGAGATGACCCTTTTATAGAAGGGACAACGAAGGTTGTAAAGACAGTAAACAGTCTTTCACATGAAGCAATAGAAAATAGTAGCCTGCTCTATGCTAGCAAACTGTAATGTGAAAACAAAATGCAATACAATGGCATTTTCATGCACTTGAGGGTTTGTACACCTGGGATATAGTGTAATATATATTATGTATTTAAAAAAAAAAAAAAAGAAGACCAAAACCAGCAAACCAAACAAGAGACAACAACAACAAAAACCACAAAGCAAACAAAACAAAACAGCAAAAAACCAAACACAAACCCACAAATCCCACAGAAATAATAAAACCAAAACCAACACACACCCTCCCCCAAAAAACAGACAACCCCCCCAACAAACTAAAAATTGTATGTAAGGTAGCCACTTATTAGAAATGTGGTATCTCAGATTTTATAATTCCATTTTCAAACACCCAAAGGCAACTTAAGTTAAAATATGATCAACTTTTTGTGACATCTAAGTGATCTTTAACTTAGAGAAACACACAGTGTGGATACATAGAATAACAAGTTTTTAATGATTTAGGAATTTCAGCAAACTTGCTGAAAATAAAAGTGTATGCATGAAATAAACTCTCTGGGTACAAAACATGCAACTGATGACTAAATGTGAAGTGAAATCTTTTAAAACTGCTATGGTGAAATTAAATATATATAGAAAGTATATAATTGAAATGTCAATGGATCCACATTTATGTGAAATAACAAACACATTTAAAAAATAAAATATGCATTTCCAAGGGAACTTTAGGAAATGTGGGCAAGCCATTGTTTGATAGATTCATATGAATATTTTTTCTTGAACTCTGAGCCTGCAATCTGACAATGTAAAAGTATTAATTTTGGTTTTATTAATTCTATTTGTTTACAGTGTTCTGTACTTTTTCTGCCTATCAAAATGAAAACTGCACATTTTTCTCACCAGGTAAACACTGGTTTGGGTGGTTAATTTCTGTTTTATAAGTAATTATTCTTTTCTTCTAGAAATCTAAATGAAAATATAGTGATTAAATTACATAATTCATAGCAACTGATGCATCATTATGAGACACCACTATAATACAACATTTATAAAATTCAGATTTGTTTTTCTTTGTGTCTTTAATAGGTCAATAGTAGTTATGTCTGCCCTTGGAAAATAATTTTTTTCCAGAAAGTAAACTTAGGTTGAGTTCATGTAGCTGGACCTAAGCCATGAAATAAACTGCGTTGCCTTTTGTGGTTTGCTAGATGATACTAAATATTTTTATCTTTAAGGCTTATTCAGTTGATGGTGTTTCCACCTTACACAATGAGTAACTTTGTGTAAAAATTTTAATTGCTTTTCAGGCTATGGGGCCGGATGGGCTACACCCAAGGGTGCTGAGGGATTGGCAGATGTGCTCACCAAGCCACTTGCCATTATTTACCTGAAGTCCTGGCTACCTGGGAAGGTCACAATGGACTGGAGAGTAGCAAATGCAATGCCCATCTACAAGAAAGGGAGAAAGCAGGATCCAGAAAACTATATAACTGACAGTCTGACCTCAGTACCAGGGAAGGTCATGGAGCAGATCATCTCAAGCATCATTACACAACAACAGAGAACAACCAGGGGATCAGGCCCAGTCATCATGGGTTTATGAAGGGCAGGTCCCGCCTGGCCAAACTGATCTCCTTCTATGACAGGATGATCTGACTGTTGGATGAGGGAAAGGCTGTGGATATTGTCTACCTAGACTTGACACTATTTCCCACAGAATTCTCGTGGAAAAGTAGCTGCTCATGGCTTGGATGAGCACAGGCTCTGCTGGATAGAACAATGGGTGGGTCAACAGGCCCAAAGAGTGGTGGTCAATGGAGTTAAATCCAGCTGGCAGCCAATCACAAGTGATGTCCTCAGGGCTCAGTGTTGGGATCATTTCTGTTTAACATCTTTATTGATGACCTTGATGAAGACATAGTGTGTCACCAGTAAGTTTGCAGATGACACCAAGTGGAGTGGGAGTGTTGATCTACATAAGGGTAGGGAGGCTTTACAGAGGGACTTGGATAGATTGGATCAATGGCCAGCATGAATGAGATGAATTTCAACAAGGCCAAATGCCAGGTCCTGCACTTGGGTCACAACAACCCCAAGCAATGCTACAGGCTTGGGAAAGTGTGGCTGGAAAGCTGTCTGGCAGAAAGGGACCTGGGGGTTCTAATTGACAAGCAACTGAATATGAGCTAGCAGTGTGCCCAGGTGGCCAAGAAAGCCAATGACATCCTGACTTGGATCAGAAATGCTGTGTCCAGCAGGAGCAGGGAGGTGATTGTCCCCTTGTACTCAGCTCTGGTGAGGCCACATCTTGAGTATTGTGTCCAGTTTTGGGCACCTGAATACAGGAGAGATGTGGAGGTGCTGGAGCCAGTGCAGAGAAGGGCAAGGAAGCTGTGAAGGGCCTGGAGAATAAATCAGCAACTGAAGGAGCTGGGGTTGGTTAGTTTGGAAAAGAGGAGGCTGAGGAGAGACCTCATTGCTGTCTACAACTACCTGAAAGGATGTTGTAGAAAGGCTGGTGCTGGTCTCTTCTCACAGGTAATTAGTGATAGAACAAGAGGGAATGGCCTCAAGCTATGACTGGATAGGTTTAGACTGGACATTAGGAAAAAAATTTTCTCAGAAAGAGTGGTCAGACATTGGAATGTGCTGCCCAGGGAGGTGGTTGAGTCATCAACCCTGGACATGTTTAAAGGTCATTTGGATGTGGTGTTTGGGGATATGGTTTAGGAATGAACCTTGTGGAGTAGGCTTATCAGTTGGACTTGGTGATCCTGAGGGTCTTTTCCAACCTGAACGTTTCTGTAATTCTGTGATTTGTTTTCTTCTTCACATTATAGCAAATGTCTTGTTTGTCTGCAGTGTCTAAACATAGATCAGAATGAATGCTTCACAGGTATCACTTGTTTAAAGCAAATATTCCTGAATTTGCAAGTTCATCTTGTCTAAATGATATGAGTCAGACATGTTATCCAAGTGATCTGCCTAATTAACCTACATGGCTGTTCATCAGTGGAGATATTTTCTCCCTTTCTCCTTTGAGAATTCTTCAGGCAGGCAAAGTCCAGAGGGTTTCCCACTGGCATAAAGACTTGAAATTAGAACACTAATGGCATAGAGAGATATAATTGAGCTTGTCAAAGTGTTCCAAGCAATGAGGGAAGAAAAAAACCACCACCAGCCAGAAAGAGAGAAAAACCTGAGAGTTCAAAGTTAGGGAACTTGAATAATGAATGGCAGTAGAACAGAAGTATACTGCCTGGCTCAGTAAAGTAAATGCTGGAAAAAAGTTGTTTTGACAGAATATTGTGAGATCTTGACATGATAGAAAAAGATATGCGTCTTCAAAAAACACGGCTCTGTGCTTCCATATTATGAACTGAACAGAGAGAAGAAATCAGGTTTTCAGTGAGAAAGTTTATTTTGAAATGCATCTGAAATTATTACATTAATTTCCTTTGCTGCTCATACATTTGCAAAATATGGCTAGGGAGAACTGAGAGGTCTGGTGGATGGATGCAAATTAGACATATTGGAAGTATGCTGATTTTCAGATACGTGCCATCACCCAGAAAAAATATAATGAGTGTCTGTAATTAAAGGAAACTTGAAGAGCTTTTGCTCATTTAGAATATTAGTATTGGTTGTGGTTGCTAATGAAATGCAAAATGAAATTTAGTAATTATGTAAATAAGGACACAAGTAAATCTAGAGGCATAACTGGACTTCCAGGGAAAATACAAACTACTTTGAAACTATAAATAGATAGTTCCAAAAAAAAAACCCTGGTTTTGATTTGTCTTGTACTGAGGTGCGTCTTGGCTGGGTATGGTTTCAAAAATACAAAAAACAAAACCAAAAGCACAGCAACAAAACCAAACCACCCAAATAACGGACTGAGCTTGCTAGATGTGATGACCTAACAGGCAAATGATCTTATGGTATTAGTTTGCTAGATCATTAATACAATCTGACATCTCTTCATTGTTGATGATGAGTACTTAGAGATTCTCCTAAGCGAGAAGGAAGAATTAACTATTTTAGTAAAACTAGATTTTTCTGCATTTACTCCACTAACCTTGATGGAGAATTGTTGCGTTTGCTTGGTAATACATGATCTTTTTGGCACAAAATTAGAAATGTTCGATGTTAATAGCAAATGTACTTCCAGAAATGCAAATTTTACAGAAAGTTTAAAATTAATACATTTTAGAGCAATATTATTAGCATAATCCTTCAGTATTTACTACCACTTGGATTTCAGTGGGATGCAAATACATTAAACAAAGGGAAAGATTTTGAGGGACTGTAGAAATATACATCTGAAATAGTAACAGGCAGTGGAACAGGCAGTGATTTGAGGTTAAAAAAGCCTGCTGAAGGAAGATATAGGCTTAAACCAACCTCAGCAAGCAAATTCAAAATTAATTTATAAGATTGATTTAATTTGCCACTTGAAAGCCATAATACTGTTTTTGTATTGCTTTCATATGCTTCTTTTTTCTAACAAAATAAAATGCAAAGAATAAAAATATTTACCTTGGGAAACAGCCCTTAAAAACAAAGGGGTCCAGGATGGCTGGACCTACTTCAAGAAAGAAATCTTGAAGGTTCAGGAAGAGGCTGTCCCGGAAGACGACAATGTGCTGGAAGAGGAGATGATGGGGTAGAGAGCCTCGATGGGCAGTGAGCTTCTGAACAAATTAAGGGTAAAAAAGAGGGGGTATCACCTTTGGAAAAAAGGGGAGGTGACCCATGAAACATTTAAGGATGTTGCTAGGTCATGTAGGAAAAAAATTAAGACAGGCAAAAGCTCATTTAGAACTTAGACTGGCCACTGCTGTGAAGGACAAAAAAAATGTTTTTACAGAGATATTAATGGCAAAAGGAGGGGAAGGACAACCTCCACTCCTTAGTGGAATGGAGGGGGATATAGTAACAAAAGACAAGGAAAAGGCAGAGGTACTTAATGCCTTCTTTGCCTCAATTTTCAATAGTAGGATAGGTTGTCTTCCAGACAACTGGCCTTCTGAGCTGGCAGATGGAAACTGGGAGCACTATAATCCCCCTGTAATCCAGGAGGAAGCAGTTAGAGACCTGCTGAGCTACTTGGATACCCACAAGTCTGTGGGACCAGATAGGATCCATCCTAGGGAAATGAGGGAACTGGCAGATGAGCTGGCCAAGCCACTCTCCATCATTTTTCAACAGTCCTGGCTCACTGGAGAGGTCCCAGATGACTGGAAGCTGACCAATGTGATGCCCATCCACAAGAAGGGACAGAAGGAGGAGTCAGGGAATTACAGACCTGTGAGCCTGACCTCAGTGCCAGTCAAGACTATGGAGCGGGTCACCTTGGGTGCAATCACACAGCATCTACAGGATGGCCAAGGGATCAGGCCCAGACAGCAAGGATTCAGGAGGGGCAAGTCCTGCCTGACCAACCTGATCTCCTTCTATGAGCAGGTGACAAAAATGGCATTCAAAGTTTCATTCTCACAGATTTTGTCAGATCTTGAGTGATTCCTCTTGCAATCTATATACCTGCAGAATCGAGTTTCATCTGCATGCTTGCATGTAAAGGCCAATTCATCTTTTTCTGGGAAGACAGTTGTTAAATTCTCTTGGCATTCAAATCTAAAATATGATAGTGAAATGTTGTATCCTTATTAATGAAATAGAATGGGCTGGGCTGGAAGGGACCTCCAAAGAGCATCTAGTCCAACCCCTCTGCAGTGATTCTCCACTACATCAGGCTGCCCAGAGCTGTGTTGAGCCTCATCTTGAATATATGCAGGGATGGGGCCTCCACTAAGTCCCTGGGCAACCTGTTCAGGGTTTCAGCACCCTCATGCTAAAGAACTTCTTCCTAACCCACAGAGGCAGGGGAGGCCCTATCCCTGGAGATATTCAAGGTGAGGCTCGGCGAGGCTCTGGGTGCCCTGATCTAGCTGAAGATGTGCCTGCTCACAGAAGGGGCCTGAACTAGATGACTTTTTGAGGTCCCTTCCAACCTGGGTGATTCTATGATTCTATGGTAACATCCAATCTAAATCTACTCTTCTCTAATTTCAAACCATTTCCCTTCTCCAGCCTTCTTGTAGGCCCCCTACAGGTACTGGAAAGCTGCTATTAGGTCTTCCCAGAGCCTTCTCTTCTCCAAGGTAAACAACTCCAGCACCCTCAACTCCAGTTCCCACTTCATCTTTGTGGCCCTCCTCTAGATTCACTCCATCAGGTCCATGTCCTTCTTGTGTTGAGGACACCAGAGCTGGTGCAGTACTCCAGGTGCAGTCTTTTTTGAATATCAGAAAAGAGTAGGAGGAAGAATAGTATGAATTTCATGGGAGAATTTGGGGGTAAACTTTGAATCTTTCCTTTCTAAATCCATCTAAATCCAGCTGCACCAATTTCAGAGTCATTTAAAATAGGTTCTTCTGCTTTCTCATGGTGACTACTTGGGGCATTTAAAATCTGTATCCTAACTTCAATCATCTCTTAAAAAGTGATGAAAGCTAACAGGAGGCTACAAACTTCTCTTACATAGCAACATGCTTGTTCCTGGAACAAAACAAGAAAAACACACTTCCAATATCTAACAAACAAAATCCCTCTTGTCAAGTCTCCACCTTCTAATGGAAATACCTTCACCCTCTTTTACTGCCCTTAGTAACTTTTCATTAGCCTTCTTAAAATTTTAGCTGCATACATATAGTGACTTACACTTTCAAATCAGTTTAGAAATGTCTGCTTTGTTTTCCTGTAAAAATCCTTGTGTCACCACATCCTATGCAATTTCATTAATGAGCTTTGTATCAGCACTGATTTAATTCTAAACAAAAACTCAGTGCCCAGTTGCAGATCTTCAGTGTATTTACTGATTCATTTCAGTATTTACATTTTATTTCCTTTAAGTTACTAATTTCATTTCCATAAATACCACTGCCTAGTGATGGTGCAAACATGCCAGACTACAATAGTGATAAATGGTGTTGATGCCTTAGGGTGATATCTAAGTAAATTAGCTGGTAAAACTAAACTGTTCAGTTTCAATTTTTAATACTGTTGTGTAGCATTGGCTTTTCATTCACCACTGAATTGGCTTTGCTTAGTTTGTAATTTAATTATTCTTCACAGAGTAATGAAAATTTAGAAATGTATAAGGAAGACAAATGTAGTTTTACAGCTGAGACTAAGTAAGAACTTGATAACTGAAGAGTAATCCAGGGAACTTTGAACTACAGAAAGTAGTTTAAAAGCTTTTAGAATGTGTATTCCTTAGAAACAACTTTTTGCCTGGAGGATTCAAGTACTTCTGTATTTTAAGATGCACAGCTCCTTAAGCCATAAGATGCTTCTTATATCTTCTCTTTTAGATCAATAAATATTGGATGTGCAGGATAGAATGGAAGAACAAAAAGATGGTAAGAAGCAATTCTTACCTCCTAGAATACTGCTGAAACAGAAGGACTGTCTTTATGCTAATAAGACTCTCCAGACCCTTCACATATGAATGCTTTTAAACTGTGGCCTCCAAGTTTACTGGAACATGAGTCTTCCTGGAGGTAAAATCAGCACAAATCCATGCATAAATGCTTTCTCACAGAAAAGAAAAAAAACATTCTCATGGTGTCATGAATAAGGATGGAGTAAGGTTATTAATTTATGAATTATGAAATATGAATAATGAAAATATTCTTTATTAATTAGTGAAATTATTAATAACCAATTAATCACCTATATATTGATTCTGATGCACGGTTGTGAAAATATATTCCATAAGTGGTTTAGACCCAATCAGAATATTTACAGAATCAATTTCTAATTAAGGGAATGAAGGGTGCACCTCTTGTCCACTAGGTGGAGACTCGACAAGATGCTTGGTGGCATTAACTATGTACAGAGAAATTTACAATGTTATGAAGAGGCAATTCAAGCTGCAATATCACATGGCTAGATGTGGGTGCTTTGAATTGAAAGTTAGCGACTGTTGCACACGTGAAAAGATACATTGTGTCTTTATTTGTAGCAAAGAAAGTTGCTGGGTTACTCTGGCTGCTTGCTGTCTGTCTGTCTGGGGCTGGTCCATCTGGGAGGGGGAAGGCTTCCGGGGCTGAGGCTGCGGCTGAGTTGCTGGCAGGCCACAGGGGGGACTTCCTCTGGATGGTGACTTTCTTTCTCCTCCCGCCTCTGTGAGAGGGACGACTTTCTGCTGATTGGCAGCTTCCTTTGGCAGGGTGGTCCCATGGTGCCATTGCGGCAACCGGGGGCAGGCAGGATTGGCGCTGGGAGTGGTCCTGCATGGTGGTGCCTGGTCCTTTGCGGTCAGCCCTCATGGTCGAGGTGACGGGTCCCGGTGGGAGGGGTCTGCTGTCTCCAATCCCAGAGATGGGCTTCGGGGAAGGGATGTGGTGGAGTGGTGCTTCACCCTTGGCTGGAAGTGGAGCTGACAATGCCGAATCTCTCGGTGACTGCTTCCCATTAAGATGACAATGCAGTCCTTGGCTTGACTCAAAGGAAAGGATGTCTTTCCGGAAATCCTGGGTTACTTCACCCTGACGGCTCAGGTCTGTGGAGCGGTAACAGTAGCTCCGTTTATCTCCCACAAACAGTGGGGGTCATGCAAGGCACGTTGCTGCTTGGTCAGGTGCTTATGGCTGCAGCAGATGTGCTGGACTGCCAGGCTTGGGCTAGTCCCTCCCCCTTGGGGCTAGAGCTTACCCTTGGGGTTCCAGTCCTTGTTGAGACACGACTGGGTTTATGATGCTGGCTTTCGTAGCTTCAGCAAAGAGATCTCCTTTGCTAGTTCCTCGAGCAGCTCGGTGAGCTGGCTTCTTTCCGTATTGCAGAGGCCTCTAGTATGCTTGCATGTGGGAGTGAGAAGATTTAGGGGCGCTGCGAGCTTATGTAGCTCGAGCAAAGCGAGAGAAAGCAAAAGGAGAGAGCAAATTGGTAAACAAGAGGGGTAATACTTATAGGTTTCTCGAAACTGGATCTGGCCAATGAGCACACTTGTCAACAACCTGCTTTAACCTATAGAAAGGGTGAGGCTACAATTATGCCCTTAGATGGAAAGAACACAAGCATGCCATGTGATGGGTGCATGTAGTTGTTTACCCCTTAGGAGACAGGTTGGCACCTGGGCCTTTGTCCCCACTCCTGAAAGGAGGGTGGAAAGCGGGGCTTACCAAAACATGTTGGGACAAGTTTGCTGGTATTTGGGGGCATAATTCTGGGCATAGGGTGCTTTCACCACACATGGCTAATGTGCTTCTTAGGTTGTCTGTTTATTCCTGTATTAATTTAAAGAGGATTTTATGAAACTGCTGGAATCTTGGGCTTACTTGATTTCAAGGCAGATCACAGAAGAACCTTTCAAAGTTGAATGAGAAATATTTTTTTTCACCTGCATGCTGTACCACATAGATATATCTAATGTCCAGTTGCTGCTTTCCACCTTTACTGTCTCTGTTGCTGACTGTATTTGTTCATTGTTGCTTTCTTACGTGTGTCTTCTTCCTCTTCTAGCCTGCTAATGATGTCTCCCTCTTCTGTCCTCCTAAAATCTTTACTTTCCTGCAATAAATAAGATGTGCTTTACCCTTTAGTTACATATCCTTATCTGTACTCTGGGAAATACAGTTCAGTCATGTATATCTATAATCTCATGCCTGACTTATTTTATTAATCACTGAAATGACTGTTTTGAAATAGAGTGGGTTAGGAATTTTCACATTTCGGTTTAATTTCACTTATTGATTTATGGTCTATTTGTTGAAAAAGATAAACTTTTTTTTTTTCTTTCAATTTTGTTAGAAGTGCTGGGGATAAAAAAAAAGATGCAATTCAGATCTTTTTATCCTGAGGGATAAGAATTTCTTTTTATCTAAACATCTTGGAGAAATATTCTTAGCTGAGATAGCTTAAAAACAAACAAACAAAAAATCACTTTTTGTCATTAAATTTTACCTAGTGAAATTAGAAATTTCCACAGGAAAAGGAAATACTTGGATTCAAAATGCTTATATGTAAGTTGATCATTTTAATTTTGAACTCAGAATTTAAATTGAGGTAATTAAATGTTTTAATTTCATTGAAAGTTTCAGGATGTTTTACTCATAATTTTTTATTGTCAAGTAATGTTTATCCTAAATCAGTATTATATATTAATTAACATATTGACTCTTTATTGGAGAGAAACTCAATCTTTCAGTCTATTGTAATTGTTTCTTTATTAAAATAAATCCTACCCATTGTGAGAAATTTCATTTCAGCTAAGTAGGGCAGAAAAAACTCTTCAGCTAAGAAAAAAAAAACACTGAGAAGCAAGATGCTGCTAATTACAGGTGCAGGTTAAATAAATCCTCAATTATTTTTCTATCAAATAAAAATTACAACATTAAGAAGGAGTCACAACTCATTAGCCAAGAGCTGCTTAACTGAAGTTAACTCATTGGAGGTATCACTGGCCTCAGAAGTTTCGTGTGCTTATTTGTCTTAGAACTCTTAGACAGCATCAAAGCCCTGTGAGCAGACAGGTGCAGGGTATGCTTTCCCAGAAGAGACTTCAGAAAATGTCTATTTTTTGATTTTTTTTTCTCTCTCTGGTTCCATAAATTTCAGAGCAGAAAAACACCATGAAATATTACTTTGCCTATTTGTACTTTTATTAATTTAAAACTATTTTGTAAAGCAGGCATAACTGTACAGAAAACTTCACTGCAGATTTTCTTGAATAATAAAAGTATGACCAGCATAAGTGGAAAGAGCTCAGTGAAGGAGATAATAAATATAAGCCATAGCAGGGGTGAATTTTTGAGTCTTATATATCTCAATTTTTAGAGTGGTTCTAGGAAAGAGAGATTTGAGATAGGTGCCATGAATATAAACCTATATATGTAGAACACAATAATAAGCATGCCAGGGAAATGCATGGAGAGTAGAACAAGCTGTCAAAAGTCTGGCCATCAGGGCCAGTAAGAGCAGAGGCAAATTATTTCTAAACATACTTTTCTGTCTCACTCACTTCTCAGTGTAAGGTCAACTGTTTTTTGTAGTCTCTTCTTATGGGCGAGTATCTCCATGATAAGTCTTTAAAGCTCAGAGATTTAACATCTTATTTTTGTTAAGAATAAATGCAGTAAATCACTACCGTGAGTGGAAAAATCATAACGCTCTACCCGAGGCACCAATTTTGAATCCTGCTTAGGAAATCTGCTAAAGGTTTGTGTAGTTTTGAGTATTATTTTTATGAGTGGAAGCAGCAAGTGTGTACTAGAAGCTCCACTGTTTTTCACACAGCTTTTGCCTTCCTTGTGTTCCGTTACTAAGTTATGTGATAACTCCTCAGCAGGCATAAAATATCTCTCTGATTTAGGAAAAAAAAAAACTCTGGGCAGTTCATATTCTTTCTGGTTAATTTTCTTGCATATTTCACTGAGCTCTCTTGACTTCAGTCAAGTTTTGAGTTCTCTTGGTTAAGGCCAGGAATCATCTAGACGCAGGTGTCCAGTGTCATTTTAAGAGTTGCAGGATATTGTAAGGAACCTCCAACTGCCTTTCAAAAGAACTACAGCTCTTTGAGACATCCTATCTCATAACCTCCAGCTCCTCCATGAGAGGTGTTAGGCATATCTTAGTGAACTACAGCACTTCAAATGGCTTTAGGTCACTAGGCAGTCCTACCCTATTTCCCTAAATCCTGGCATAGGGCTGTAAGAAAGTGTTTCTGTCCAACTGACCTCTAGAAGTGGAGTCTTCTGGGTTTGCTTCTCTTGTGGACAGAGTTTTCATTAAAAGATGAATACCAAGAAGCTGGGTTTCGTTTTTTTTTTTCTTTTTTTCCCTCAGCAAAAGACTTGAGAGGAAAAAAAAATGTGTGAATGAGTGTGTGTGTTTTGGAATGAATACTAAAATAATGAAAGCACCAGTGATTTCTGCAGTTATATTTCAGTACATTGAATTTTTCTAGAAGATTGAAAAAATCATGTTATTGTGTCCAGTGTCCCAGAAAAAAAAAAACTTCTCTTTCAAGAACATCACACGACAGGTCATCCATTTCATCTATGCAGTAAGGCATGGAAACGTGGGAAGGAGGGAACTAGACTAATGTTTCCAGGATTACAGCCTTAGAAAGGTCTTTGAACCAAAGCTAACTAAAGAATCCTGAGTATAAACAGAAAAGTTGGTTCTTGTGAATTATCACTTATTTTTTTTAATTTTAAAACATATGGAATTCTTACTTATAAGACAATTGTCTGGTTTTTTAATCATCTGAATTTATCTTTGGTTACTGCTGTGCTGAACTAGACTAATTTATATCAATAACAGATATATATTGTTTTTACTGAAGATTACAAATTTCTATTCACTTCTACTTCAGGAATACAACAAAACACCTTTTTTTTTTTTTTTTAAGGCAGAACAAACATGTAGGACAAAACCAAGCAAGCAATAGTCAGTGATATACAGTATTTATTTTAAAATAGAAAAGCAGAGACAACATGTTGTTTCTGATGGGCTTCTTGCCAGATTCAATTTCCATGTCATAAAATGTTCCTTGTTCAGAAAGCTGATAGGTAAAAAAAAAAAAAAATGTCAAGACTGCCTTATATTGAGTTGTTATTATTGTTTTGACTGTTCTTCAACAATAAAAAAAAATGGTAAGGAGAAAGAAAGTCTAAACACATACTGAAAAGTGGTGACAAGTGGTGTGGAGAAGGATGAGGTTCTCAGTGACTTCTTTACCTCAGTCTTCACTGGCAAGGGCTCCAGCCACACTCCCAGAATAACGGAAGATAAAGGCAGAGACTGGAAGAAGGAAATGGCCATTGTGAGTGGAGATCAGGTTCGAGATCATCTGAAGAACCTGAAAGTGTTCAAGTCCATGGGACCCGATGAGATACACCCACGGGTGCTGAGGGAACTAGCAGAGGAGGTTGCTAAACCACTCACTATTCTATTCCAAAAGTCATGGCAGTCTGGGGAAGTCCCCACTGACTGGAAAAGGAGAAACATAATTCCCATTTTGAAAAGGGAAAGAAGGAAGAACCAGGGAACTACAAGCCAGTCAGTCTCACCTCTGTGCCCAGTAAGATCATGGAGCAGATCCTCCTGGAGGCACTGCTGAGGCAGAAGAATAACAAAGAGGTGATTGGGTGCAATCAGCACTGCTTCACCAAGGGCAAATCCTGCCTGACAAACTTGGTGGCCTTCTATGAAAAGGTCACAACATTAATAGATGAAGGTCGAGCAACTGATAGCATTTACCTGGATCTGAGCAAAGCCTTCAAAACTGTTCTACACCACATCCTGGTCTCCAAGCTGGTGCAGTCTGGATTTGATGGATGGATCATTCAGTGGATAAAGAACTGGCTTGATGGCCACACCCAAAGAGTGGCTGTCAATGGCTCCATGTCCCAGTGGAGGCCAGTGACAAGTGGAGTCCCTCAGGGATCAGTCCTGGGACCAGTCTTGTTTAACATCTTTGTTGGTGCCATGGACAATGGCACTGAGTGCACCCTCAGCAATTTTGGTGACGACACCAAGCTGTGTGGTGCAGCAGACAAGCTGGAGGGAAGGGATCCATCAGAGGGACCTTGACAGGCTGGAGAGTTTTTCCATGACAACCTCATGAAGTTCAACAAGACCAAATGCCAGGGCATCAGGGTCAGGGCAATCCCAAGCACCGATATAGGCTGGGCAGTGGCTGGCTTGAGAGCAGCCCTGAAGAAAAGGACTTGGGGGTGCTGGTGGATGAGAAGCTCAACATAAGCCAGCAGCGTGCACTTGCAGCCTGCAAACCCAATCACATACTGGGCTGCATCAAGAGAAGCACAGCCAGCAGGTCTAGGGAGTTTATTCTCCCCCTCTACTCAGCTCTGGTGAGACCCCACCTGGAGTACCGCGTCCAGTTCTGGAGCTCCTATTACAGGAAGGATCTGGAGGTCCAGAGAAGGGCCAGGAGGATGATCAGAGGGCTGGAACACCTCTCCTATGAGGAGAGACTGAGAGAATTGGGGCTATTCAGTCTGAAGAAGAGAAGGCTTGGACGAGACCTTATTGTGGCCTTCCTGTATCTTAAAGGGGCCTGTAAGAAAGCTGGGGAGGGACTTTTTATGGTGTCAGGTAGTCATAGGACTAGGGGGAATGGAGCAAAACTAGAAGTGGGTAGATTCAGATTGGATATTAGGAAGAGGTTTTTCACCATGACAGTGGTGAGACACTGGAAGAGGTTGGCCAGGGAGGTGGTAGAAACATTATCCCAGGAGGTTTTTAAGGACAGGGTGGATGTGGCTCTGGGCAATCTGACCTAGTGGGAGGTGTCCCTGCCCATGGCAGTGGGGTAGGAATTAGATGATCCTTGAGGTCCTTTCCAACCCTAAAAATTCTATAATTCTATGATTCTAATTATCTGTAGCAGTTACCTGATGGTTGTTATTTGGCTAATTTGCCCTGTTCCATATTTCTTTTTTTCACAGAATCAGCGTTGACCAGTGAATTTGACAATCTACCAATTCTTCAAAATGTACTACATTAGAAATGAGCATAATATATTTTGAATACTTTAGATATCCTCTATATTCTTCTGAAAGTATCAAATTGAAATGGAAGTAATGGCTGATCTTGTTGATAGCTTTCAAATATGATGTTTTCATTATATCCTTTGGAATACCTGAAACTGGTATCAAACTCATTGTATTTTACCTACATCCTATTTGAGTTCCCTAATCCTGGTCTTTCTCTGTTCCATAAGTACCTCTTGTATACAGATTTCTCAAGACTATTTATATCTGGCTTTTCTGATTTTAATTCTTTTTATTGTCTTCCCAAGAAGTACTTGAAATTTCACTGTCATTTACAAGTTTAGAGAAGCTTTTAGCAAAAAAATGTCAGATGTCAAATTAGTTTCATCCTCACAAGCTGCAGAAGTATGTATTTCCATTTCCACTGCAAGGAGATCTTGAGGTAGTGCATTTCCAAATGCTTGATCTGAGCTCTTACTTTTATAAATTGTTGCCCATAACTTAATTTTATGATGCCATCGACATCACTAAGAATTTTTATTGGAAAATGAAGTCCTTAATATCTGAGTAAATCTGTTACTAGAAAATATCGAGTTCAAGCTGGTTAGGCAAGTTTCAGGAAACTTGTGAAACTGTATATGCAATATGTCAAAGACAGCAAAAATACCCCCACCCCCTCACCCCCCCACCCCATCCCACCCCCAAAAAAATTAAAGTAAAAATGTAATCATGGGCCAATGGCATAATTTGGATTGGAGGAGACTCAAGGTTGTGTAGCTCAGCTTCTCAATGCAGGTGCAGTTAAAGCAAGTTGTTAGGAGACTTTTCCTGTTGAGTATCTTCAGGGGGGAAGATTCCAGAGATTCTCTGCACAAAACATGCCCTTGTAATGAAGAAGTTTTTCCCTAGTCTATAACTGCTTTCAGTAACTATTTCTCTTCAAGTGTTGTGATGAAAGAAGGTGACCTAAAGGGCAGAGAATTTGTGAGGCATGTGGAAGAGGATGTATAGTTCTTTTTTATCTTTTTAATGTTTTGGAGCTCAATGCCAAAAATTACTGAAAAGATGAAAATTAATTGATTCAAAACTGTGTTTTGCCTTTGAGCTGATGCAATAAATTTCCAGAATAAGGAAAGCCCAGAGACCAGTAATCTCTAGTATCAAGGAACAAGAATTTTGCTTTTGTGATATTGAAGTTTGTTCATATGAAGTATATTATCAAAGTGTGTGTCTCACTACGAGGGATGAAGAGACTAACAAATTCTATCAGATCTATTGCAATGTTTGAACAAATTTATTTGGACAGTTTTCAGAAGTCTTAAAGAAGATTAACATATAGAACTATGTCTGGTGTTCAACTCAGGCAATTATTTTGTGGCCAGATTCTTCTCATTAGTATGCAAGGGGGTTTGTATAAAGCTTTAAATCACTGTAGTTAATCATAATCAGTTGTGCTTTTAATCAACACTGACAACATATAAAATTTAGCTTGTGTTGTCTTGTGAGTGGGTTAATTAGACTTTGTGGCTTTCATGAAATAGGAAAAAATAGAATCAAACATTAAATATTTTTACAATTCATTTTTATATAAAGTTATGATCTAATTATATTTTTTTGCAGTGATTTTGACCCAGGCACCATGGCTGCTTTGGCAGGGAGGGCATCTGAATATTCACTTTAAAAATGAGTCAAACCATTTGACTTAAATATTGATTAAAAATATTCAGAAGTCTGTATTCCTGACTTTCAGTTTACTAATGGAAAAATGTGCTTTTCAATATTATCAGAATAAGTAGGGCCAGAAGGCAGTCAGAGAATTTTGTGTGATAAGACGTAATAAAAATAAGTCTGTGAAAACTAGAAAAGGAAATTGTCATTTAAATACTCTTTATATATCCAATATAATATCCAATGAAAGAATCACTTCCTTTTCCTGAGCAAATGTCAAATTTAGTTGGTCTGTGTTTGCTTTCTGCTGATAAATAATGCTAACTCTTCATAGAAGTTAACCTTCTTAACATTAGAAGGCAATAATTTTCTTCAGAAATATGGAATTGTTAATTTATTAATATTTTAGAAATAAACTGTTATGTATGCAATTATTTCTTTTGATTTTGTAATGAATTAGAATTTAAAATCCATTAAAATTTTGACTTTTATTAGTTCACTAATTTTTTGTTGTTGTTATTAGCTTGTTTTTGCTTTCAGACTCTGTAGCAGAAGCTAAATATTCTACAGCAAGTTAATTAAAGTTTAATTATATCCCCAGTCTCTGAAGAGGATCTCTTTGTTCTTCGCCTCATTTTTCCCCTTTTGTTTTTGGCATATACACTATCTGACAGGATTGATACCCTCTGTTCAAGTGGTGGGTTGTAAAAGACTTGAAATGATATGGGCAGAGGATGACTGTGTACTAAGTATAACACTTTAGTGTTGTGGGATATATTTACTAAATCAGCACTTCATTCAATGGATAAACAAACTGTCCCTCTGGACACCTGTTTTATAACTTTGTTTGTTGCCACTATGTGAAAACTACCCATGATGAAACTGGAAGATGAGAGGCAATTTGGAACATCAACAAATGTTACAACTTGGTTGTAAAAAATAACCAGGGAGACCAGCAGGAGCAGAGATTGCAGGCAAGTGAGAAATATTTGAGGCTTGTAAATGGGAATTTTATACAGAAGGTAAAATCAACAGCCTTTCTGTACACTAAACTGGAGAACCGAAAGGGATGATTCGAATAAATGACTGTATTTCATTAAAGAGAGGCTATTTTTAAACTTCTCTTTTTAAAGTTACTCAAACTACATTTTTGTGCCCAAGTTCTATGGATGTAATAAAACAGAACCAAGAAAAGTAAAAAGTTAGTGAGATAATATTGTTTGAGCAGTTGCTCAAGACACAAGGAGTGAAATATACTAATTCCAATGTGTTTCTTTTATATGGCTTCAGGGAGAGACTTTATATTTTACTTTAAATATTTAACTATATATTTGCATAAGATTAATTCTTTCAATTTTATCATTGCTTGAGCTTACTGTGCAATTTATTATATTTTTCTCAATGCAAAGCAAGAAATAAACCCACTTAAATTTTTTTAAGGTAGAGACGAACATGAAAATACATGCTTAAAAATATATAGTTTAGTTTCTGTCTCTCTTGTACTTTGACTCTCTGGGATTCCTGATACAGAATAGGAGTTTTGTCCTGCTGAAAATCAAGACAAATTATTTTTTTCCTCTTGGCTTATATTATACTCACAAAGAATAGAATGTCATGCTTTTGGCTACTGATTTTTCTTTAACTTAACCATATGAAATTAGAGCTTGTCTGAACACTTTTAATATGATTAGTAGTATGATTTTTTTTTTTTAACCTGAGAATCATCACAAAAGTTAAAATTATAATAAAATCCTACAATTATGAAAAAGGTAAGAGGCCATGTATTTCAATCAGAGGCAATTAGTCTCTGATATCATGAAAATTATTTTTTTATAAAATTGCTTGTCTTAATAGCAGTCTTTTAAGAAGTTTTCCCTCATGATGTTTTATACAAGCATAGATCATGGTATTTAGGGTTGGTTTAAGCAATTCTGGTTACTATAGCAGCATTTTTTAAAAGAGCAACTGAAAGTCTTGGTTTAGCAGTTAATACACAGAAAAAGAAAGTTGAATACAAAAGCAAAATGGAAAAAAACCAAGAAAGAGCTTCATCAGGAAGGGAGAAGGATACTCCTCATATAAACTCTCTATTTCAAATGCTACTGATGAGCTGAAATAGTAGTGCAACTTTCCTCTCTGATCCTCAGAGCTCCACATGTAGGATAATTAAATGATGGACGTTAGCCGGATCACTATCGGTAGTCTCAACATCAAACTTCAGGTCATAATACAACAGTCTGTTATTAGATGCTTGACCTGAATATGAGACCCAAATACTCAAATACTCCTCCAGAATGTTTTAATTCAGTCAAGACCTTCCTTTGAATTTCTTAACAATTAATTTGCTTAATTCTTTTAACAGCAACAACAAAACACAAACAAAACAAAAATAATCTGAATGTCTTCCTGTGAAAAGTAATTCCTTCTGAATATTTGTCAAGATTATTCATTTTTATTACAGGTCTCACCATTCTCTCCAGTTTTCCTTCTGTATCACAGTATCACAGTATATCAGAGGTTGGAAGGGACCTCAAGAGATGATCAGGTGCAACATCCCTGCCAAAGCAGGATCACTTAGGGTAGTCTGCACAGGAATGCATCCAGGTGGGTTTTGAAAGTCTCTAGAGAAGGAGACTCCACAACCCCCCTGGGCAGCCTGTTCCGATGCTCTGTCACCCTGACTGTAAAGAAGTTTCTCCTCATGTTGAGGTGAAATCTTCTATGTTCTAGTTTGAATCCATTGTTCCTTGTTCTGTCACTGTGTACCACCGAAAAGAGCCTGGACCCTCCTCCTGACACCCACCTCTCACATATTTATAGACATTGATCAGATCCCCTCTCTTCTCTTCTCCAGACTAAATAGCCCCAGGGATCTCAGTCTCTCTTCATAGGGGAGATACTCAAGTCCCCTAATCATCCTTGTGGCTCTCCCTTGGATTCTCTCCAGCAGGTCTCTGTCTCTCTTGAACTGGGGAGCCCCAAACTGGACACAGTATTCCAGGTGTGGTCTCAGCAGGGCAGAGTAGAGAGGTAGAAGAACTTCCCTCAACCTGCTGGACACACCTTTCTTGATACATCCCAGGATCACATTGGCTCTCTTGGCCACAAAGGCACATTTTTGTTCCAGCACTCCAAGCTCTTTCTCTGTGGAGCTGCTTTCCAGTCCCTAACCTGTCCTGGTGCCTGTTGTTATTTCTCCCCAGATGTAGGACCCTGCACTTGTCCTTATTAAACTTGGTGAGGTTTGCCTGCACCCAGCTCTCAGCCTGTCCAGGTCACGTTGGATGGCTGCACAGCCTGGCAGGTGTCAGCCAACCCCCCTGTTTTGTATCATCAGAACTTGCTGAGGGGACTCTCAATGCCCTCATCCAGGTCATTGATAAAGATATTGAACAAAACTGGACCCAGCACCAATCTCTGGGGGACACCACTTGCCACAGGCCTCCAAGTTGACAAGTACTCCTTTTAACTTTGTTTTTTTCTTTTCCTTTCCTGCTATCTAATAATATCAGAAATATCCTTTCCTTTACAATGGATTTGTGCATGAGCAGAATTTCCTGCTTTTACCTTCCTTCTTTTTTACAGTGTCCCAGCTTACTCCTCACTACCATTTAAATCAAGTCTCTTCACCATATCTTTCCACTAAATATTAGTTCCATCTGGAGAGGTATAGCAGTATCTTTTGTCTGCTTACTGTAACAGCAATCTTGGTCTGCAAAAATGTATTTTTATTTTCCTGTCCCCTTTACCTAGTAAATTCATCTTAACTGATGGAGAAACAAACACCCAAATGACACAACTGAATGCTATCATGTTCTGAGTGACTTTAATTTCTTGTGCCTCATTTAATATGAAACCTTTTTGTAGATTTAGCATATTATGAACATGAGACATATGTTTTCCTTTTTAATGTACATAAAGCTAAATCGTTCTAAAACTTTGTAAGTATGCATAGTTATGAAATGCTTAGGATTGCACTTTGTTTAGATTATCTCAAATTTTTTTTAATTTGATAGTGAGACACTACACAATTATACCAAAATCTGTTGCATTATTGAGGAGTGATATGTTGCCTTAAAACATATTTCAGATTATTCATGTGGAAATTGTGGTCTACATAATGACTCATAATTCACAGGTTTTGTCGTGCAGGGAATGAGAGAAATTCACTCAGTTTACTGTCTCTGATTGTGCTTAGTATCTATAGCAAAAAATGTATTTTCTGCAATGTTTAGCTGCCAGAAAAACTTTTTCCTGTCAATTCTGTCTCTCTAATATTCTTCTCTTAAACTTCTGTTTCCCTTCTCTTTTTCTCAGTGTGGCATGAAGTTTCCTGCTAAACCTCTCATTGTAAAATGAAGTCATGTTTTCTTTTACAGTGTAGTAAGCAATACGTGAGGCATTGAATGCAGTGTGTGGGAAGCTCATTTAAATTAAATAATTAGCCTTTCTTTCTTCTTTTAAATTATTATTATTTTTATTTCTAAAGAAGAATGAAATTATAAAGTGATTGTTTTACTCTTTTCTTTCCGTATTTTGTTTTCAGAACAGCTTTTCAGAAATCTCATTTATTTTAAAGTATTCTATGTCAAATTTCAATTTATTTGTGATTATTAAGATAGGAGTTGCTCTTTAAATGGCATTTTGAGTTATGCTATATGAATCTTTATTCAGACATTTCTGTTTGCTTCATAGAATTTAAGAGTATTTGATAGCTGGAAAAAAAAAACGGTAGTTCACAAGCTAAACTGCATAGAGCCTTCTGATTTTCATGTCAACCAAAAATGAACAACCTCAAGCCTGAGTTTCATTGTTCTGAGCTGCTGGGTATAGACACACATTTGGTTCTTCAGCAAATACAGATTGTGAAGGAAAAGCTTTTTGTCCTCAGTTTTAGCATCCAGGAAAGGATGTAGCTATCTCTGCAGTTTTCTTGTGTGAACTGAATGCTGGGGTTAGGGTTGTGGGAAAACATTCTCTAGGTTGTTGTGTTTCAGTAAGTCAGCAGATACTGTGCCTGTTCAGTCTGTGGCTTTAAAGGGAAAAGTTAGTGTTCCAGTAACAATCCCTGTGAGGCTGATACAGTCCATTAAAATCAGGGGCACTTGGTCACTCTGCAGAATTACTTTAGAAGTAAGCTGTAATTTTTGAGAAGTCTCTCTAAGGAATTGAATACAAAGTAAGTGTAAATGGTCCCAGATAGTGCATGTCTTAGGGGCAGAAAATGCAATTTTTTTTTTCACCTGAAAGATACTACAAAAATTGCTGATTTTTATTTGTGTTCGACCCAATCAGTTCAAAATTTATTATGTTTAAATTATGTTTTCTAAATAAAAAAAAAAATACCTTTCCTGTCTCTTTCTTTTTAGTAACTGTTCAAGATGCAGTGGTACAGCATGCCATTGATGTTGATTTATTTCAAAGGCTCTAGCACTTTCAACAAGAGCAAGAAAAGATAATAACAAACATCTTTATTGAGTTGGAATTTCAGGTCTTCTCTTCAACTTCTTCTATATGATTTGAAGTAAAAAAAAATAAAGTAATTCATGTTGTCTACCTATGGCTACAAGCAACCTTTATTCATTTAAAGTGCCCTAGTCTTCAATGTATTACAATATTTGTATTAAAATAATGGTGTTTAATTATTTTTTCTGCAATATTTATGTAGTGCTTTATTTATGATCTCCTTATCTTCATAGAGAAAATTCTGACATACAGTCATTTCTTATGTCTAGTGTGTCCATCAGGTCACGAGAAGTGATTCTGCCTCTCTGCTCTGTTGTGTTGAGGTCCTACCTGGAGTACTGCATCCAGCTCTGGAGCCCTCAACACAATAAGCCCTCAACACATGGACCTGATGGAGAGGTTCCAGAGAAGAGCCACAAAAATGATCAGAGGGCTGGAGCATGTTTCCTGCAAAGGCAGGCTGGGAGGGCTAGGGCTGTTCAGCCTGGAGAAGGCCTTGGAGGGACCTTACAGTGGCCTTCCAGCACCTGAAGGGGGCCTATGAGAAAGCTGAGTAGGGACTGTTTAGCAGGGCTTGCAGCACTAGGACAAGGGACAATTGTTTTAAACTACAGCAGGGTAGATTTAAATTGGACATTAGGAAGAAGTTCTTTACTTTGAGGGTGGTGGAACACTGGAACAGAGTGTCCAGGGAGGTTGTGGAGGGCCCATCCCTGGAGTCATTCAAGGTCAGGCTTAGTGGGGCTCTGAGCATCCTAATCTAGTTGGAGATGTTCCTGATTCTTGCAGGGAGGTTGGAGTAGATGACTTCCAGAGGTCCCTTCCAGTGCATTCTATGAATCACAGAATCACAGAATCAACAAGGTTGGAAAAGACCTCAAGGATCATCAAGTCCAACCTGTCACCCTAAACCTCATGACTACTAAACCATGTCACCAAGTGCCACATCCAATCCCCTCCCGAACACCTCCAGGGATGAGGACTCCACCACCTCCTTTGGACAGCACATTCCAACGGCCATTGGCCACCTGGGCACACTGCTGGCTCATGTTCAGCTGCTGTCAATCAGCCTCCCCAGGTCCCTCTCTGCCTGGCTGCTCTCCAGCCACTCTGTCCCCAGCCTGTAGCTCTGCCTGGGGTTGTTGTGGCCAAAGTGCAGCACCCGGCACTTGGGCTTGTTAAATGCCATCCTGTTGGACTCTGCCCATCTGTCCAGCCTGTCAAGGTCCCTCTGCAGAGCCTCCTACCCTCTAACTGATCAACACCTGCCCCCAACTTGGTGTCATCTGCAAATTTACTGATGACTGACTCAGTCGCCTCATCCAGATCATCAATAAAGATATTGAACAGGATGGGGCCCAGAACTGATCCCTGGGGGACACCACTAGTGACTGGCCTCCAGCTGGATGTGGCACCATTCACTACCACTACAAGCCCCTGTAAAAAAGTCCCCCTCAGCTTTCCCATAGGTCCCCCTCAGTTATTGGAAGGCTGCAAGAGAAGGCTCTCCCTGGAGCCTTCTCTCCTCCATGCTGAACAGCCCCAGAATCAATGACTATGTGATTCTGTTATGATAGAGCATAACTGGTGAATACATTAGTTGAAACAGACCAAAATGACTGGGGAACCTAAATGTATTGACATCATTTAAAATACCATAGTATTAAAGAATAATAAAATACATATACATGTATAGAATGCTACCCATAATAAATCTAATTCACCACATCAAGTATCTTTTTGTATTTATACTTTATGCAGTTATTGAAATACACATATATGTCAGGTGTATCATTGACAAATAGGTGCAAAATGCCAGAATAATGGCTGCAGAATAGAAAATCCTGTGTTCTTTGGCATAACAAGCACATCAGGACTGCAATATCCATATATCTTCCTAATTATGTGCCATAATTGGCTTCCAGGACTTTTATTTTTTTTCTGTTGATATTCATTGAATGGGAATATTCAGAAGTCATCAAATTAATTAACAGTTTCTTTGAACTACTGGAATTGAATTGTTGCAGAGCATATAAAAAAGGACTGATGGTCATGTTTCTTTCAACCTACAGACACTAAACATTCCTGTGATTCCTCATAAACTTGTTTGCCTCTAGATCTGAGACAAAAAACATACCTGGGTGTTGTCGACTTTCTCAGATTCATAGATATATAGAATAGTTTGGGTTGAAAGGGACCTTAAAGATCATCTAGTTCCAACACACACACCTCCCACCTCTGCCATGGAAAGTGACACTTTCCACCAGACCATGCTGAACAAGGCCTTATCCAACTTGGTCTTGAACACCTCCAGGGAAGGGGTATCCATGACCTCCCTGGTCAACCTGTTCAAATGTCTCACCATCCTCATTGTAAAGAATTCTTCCTAATGTCCAGTCTAAATCTGCTGTTCTCAAGTACATTTCCTCTCATCACTGCAAGCCTTGTAAAAAGTCCCTTCCCAACTTTCTTATACGTCCCTTTCAAGCATTGGAAGGCTGCTATAAGGTCTCCCCAGAGCCTTCTTTTCTCCAGTCTAAACAACCCCAACTCCCTCAGCCTGTCCCCATAAAGCAGGTTCTCCAGCCCTCTGATTATCTATGTAGCCCTGCTCTGGACCTGCCTCAGCAGTTCCATGTCCCTCTTATGCTTGGGGCACCTGAACTGGATGCAGTACTCCAGGTGCGGTCTCACAAGAGCAGAGTAGAGGGGGAGAATCACCTTCCTCATCCTGATGGTCACTTTTCTTTTGATGCAGCTCAGGATACAGTTGCCTTTCTGGGCTACAAGCAACCATTGCTGGCTCATGCTGAGTTTTTAATCAGCTGACACCCCCAAGTCCTTCTCCTTAAGACTGCTCTCAATCCGCTTCTTGCCCAGCCTATATTTGTGCTTGGATATATGTGTGTTGTGATATGCATGCTTAGGTACTATGTGTGTTTCTCAGACTTGATGTTAGTGGTGGGTCTGCTCACTTTGATTTTTGAATGTAATCCAGGATCGCTCCTTCAAGTGTATGGTTTTCAAAATATGTAACCTTTTGCTTCTAGAAAGTGTGCAGATTTTTTTTTATTGTTATTCAAATATGAACGAATAGACCATTTCTGGAGGAAGGTCAAAAGGCATCTGTTTGGATGGAGTGGAGGAACCCCTGAGTTTGTACATGGTTTTGTGATGGTAAGCATTGTCTTGAGGCAGAAAAAAACTGAAGGATGTGTCTACCTGCAGACACTGTACTCTAGTCATATAATGCTTATGCTTGGCAATGTATTCAAAGAGTTAAGCAGACACATCATTTACAAATGCTGTTTGAACCACTTGTTTTGCATTTAATTGAGAAAAACAACCTGGCAGAGTGCATGTGAAAATGCATGTGCAGTCTGAACAACACAAACAAGAGCAATGTATTTAAATAAAAAAAACTTTTGAGTGGCAGAGTTAAAGTTGTATCTGATAGATACAAGGGAAGCATGGTTGCTATTTGAAATTTTAGTAATTCACACTAACAAGTTGTTCTTGCCTGCAAGTCTGCCTGTTAATAGATTCAGCTGAACCTACACAATCTTGTTACCTGACACAGTGTAATAGTCAGAAGGAAATCTGAGTAGATGCTGAGCTTTATTTAACACATTTACAAGCTTACTGCTTTTCTCCAAACTTCATGGCTTAATTCAGTGTGGAACAGGCAGCTCTGTTTGCCTCAGGAAGAAGCACATCTCCTAGAATAACTCAGAATATTTGGCAAACATCAAAGTATTCTTTTTCAAAGAGTAATGTCTGAAGGCTTATGTGACCTTCTGTGCGTTCCTACAGTTGTTAATATTTGACTGTTTATAAGGTGCAAGTTGAAAAAAATCCATAATATTAACATTTTCTGAAAGTAATTGCTTTCTGGAAGAATTTAGTAACTTTCTGGGATACTCAATATTAAGCAAATATCTGCACTTACTGGCTAGGGAGGCTAAGGAGGAAAGTCAGCACCAAGAGGATAGTTACTGAACTGATTCACTATGGGGTTTTACCTTTCGCAGTGATAACATCCGAGATAAAGCAGCAGCTTCTGGTAGCCATAAGCTTTCTGCACTTTGAATAATGAAGCAGAAGTTATGTGTGAAGCAGAAGCTACTGGGATTATCTAACTGCTAGCCAAGTGCTGCCTCATGCCCCTCCTTTACTGACAATTCACCTTCTTACCATCCAAGACATAGTCTTATCAGGGAATTTATATCTTTATAATTATATAAGGAATAAATTCTTGTAATGCCTAAAAACATATCTCATTATGAAAAATCATTAAGGGGCATGAGAAGCCTCCCTGTTGTCTGTGCTTCAGTTGATGTATGCTATGTTTGGAATATTCAGACTTGAATTATGTAGAATTGGAATGTGACGCACTGAAAAATAGGAGATTGTTTGGTGATATTACCATTTCAGCTCACTAAAATTAAAAGAAGATTTTCTATTTATAACTGTTATGCCTTCAGAAGACATGCATTTTCCTTGAGGAAAAAAAAAAGTCATATCCAAAGACCCAATTAATTAATTATAATTAATTAGAAAATATTACATTTATTTTCTTTTTCTCAGCAATCATATAAAGTCTTGGCACATTTTCAAGAAAATTTCAGAAACAAATTTTCCTCTTGCACCGCTTGATGACTGGAGAGATAACTGGCATACTAGAATCAGGAAATCACTGTGTGCTTTCTGTGGAAGCATGTGCCCACAACTTCTTTTCCCTAATTATCTGCTAGAAAGTCCTTGTGATTTCCAAGATGCACTCTTAACTGATAGTGTTCTGCTCTTCTTCAGTATCTGGAATGTTGATCTCTGCCCATCTGGCTGAACATAGCCCAGAATTAATAGAATAAATTGGAGATGGGCAATCTCTCTTTCAATTTCTTCCTTCATCAACCCAGTTTGTAAGTAACAATGGCAAAGACAGAGTTTCTGTGGGCCTGAGGGTTAAAAAGTTGTGATGGTCAACATGTTCTGTGCTAAGAATGCCCATATTTAAATGTAAACAGTCTCACAGCTGTTTATTGTTCAGATTTGTTAAAAAGAAGATTCCATCTAAAAGAATCAGGGAAAACATAGGAATGGTTGGAGACTAACAGCTTGTGAAGCTACCCTTCTTTAGTGGATAGTTTTTGAAATTCTTCACTAATTGCATTAAACTAGATGGATGAAAAAACAGTGGCATAAACAGAGCTTTTTGCTAAGTAATATTCTAGATGCTATTTCGTGTATTAGTCTTTGATAGTAACCCCCCATTTATGGGAAATCAAAACACTTCATAAGGAATCAGCAAATGTAAAAGAAATTTCACCCATATGACAAGGGGGTGACACTTAACAATAAACACATCAAGATAATTGACAGTAAACTTGTCAAAGAAAGGTGTTTCAGAATTTACTGGAAAATTTATATAAAGGATCCACTATGCTTTTTTAAAATTAGAAGTTGCTGAACACTTTTTCCAAACTTGAATTATTAACTTTAAATGGCAAAGTGCACTTCCAGATACTTGTGTGAGGGGTGCTCTAAGTCAGACGATCACTAATACACGCAGGATCACACAACCAGAAACTAGAAAGTCTTCAGTTTTAATTCTGTTTATGATTTTGATTTCATTCCTTAAAGGCTATTAGATAGTTTTCTTGAGGCAGTTTTACAACACAGAATATAAGAAAATAGCTGCCAATTTACATTTTGGCATAAGATCTTCATGATGGCTTAGTGGGGAAAAGAAACAAAGTAACAATGTGTCAGAGAGGCTTAGGCTCTAAAAACCTTAGAAAAAGTCAACAAACTAAAGACATAGAGGGTAAAATGAGCAAAAATTCGTCCCTTCAGGAACATGAGAATTATTCCGAGCTTTACTCTCTATGTAGTCTCTTTCATAGGTTAAGAGAAGTGTTTTTGATTTCTTTCATCTTACCTGTTCTTTCTGTGTTTCATCTGACATAAAGCCACAGGCTAGTTGTTTGTTTTTTCCCCTTCATTTCACAAAGAGGAGTGCTAAAACTATAGAAGGCTACATTACTGCTATGCAGTCTTACTGCTGTTAATGGCAGCCTTACACTCTATTACCACAGTCTTCATAGAAAGTTTAATTAACCAATGTAATGCGAAAAAAATGTATTTAATAGCTAGATTGAGTGGAATTGTAGTATTAAACACAGTGAGATATCTCTATTTTGCATTAGAATGAGGTACATCCCAAATCATGAGGGGGAAAAAAACAATGTTTGAAACAACCTTGTGCCAGAAATAAATACTGCCTTATTATTCCTGACATTGGAAATAACTATGATAATGCATTCACTATTGATCTTTCTCAGTAGGATTCCAGCTCTGACTCATTGCTCATCTTAAATGGCTCAGTGAGTTGCAAGAGCTGTCAGTGCTTCTCCATTTAGTCTTACAATATTTTTTTTTTGGTACTCCATCTGGTTAACAGTACTAAATACCCGTGGAGTACCATTCACATGGACATGGTGAAACAAGCCTAGAAAACAACACTGACTAGAATTTCTGGGTTTATTTTTATCTTTTTGCTTGTTTATTTGTTTGTTTTTCAAGGACACATTAGTAAATATTTGGGTTCAAAAGAAAGGATTAATAATGACCTTGGGAAAATAAACAAAACTAATAATTATAATACCTAGAAGTAAAAATAAAGTGCATGTAATATCTGATTTTTTTTTCAGTTGGCTTTAACTTACATGAATAACTTCATTCATAGATATGTATTTTCTTCCAATTTTAGTAACACTTTTGATGCTGTCCCTTAGTGCATCCTTCTCCACAAGTTCCTTATTTGTGGTATGAGCAGGTTCATGGTGTGGTGGATGAAAAACTCCAGCAGTGTTCCTCACAGTTCAAGTCTGGGCGCAGTACTGTTCAATGTATTTACCAAAGATCTGGAGGCAGGAGTTAAATATGAAACTGGGATGTGCCGTTGATTCTCTTAAGAGAGCAGAGGCCTTGCAGAGGAATCTAGATTGGGCAATGATTAATGGGATGAGTGGGTTAAGTAAGCATTAGGCAAGTCCAAATGATGGATTCTGCACCCAGGAGAGAGTAATACCAGGCACAAGTGTAACCTGGGAGAGGAATGGAGGTAAAGCAGCCATGCAGAAAGGGATCTGGGGTGCTGGTCAACAGCAGACTCAACATGTGTTAGCAGTGGGACCTGCTAAGCCAAAAGGGCAAACTACATTTTGGGGTAAAGCAAACACATCATGATGAGCTGGTCAAAAGAGGTGATTATTCTGCTGTTTTTAGCAGTAGTATGGCCTCACCTTGAGTGCAGTTCTGAGTCCCAACGTTTAGGGAGCATGTGAAGGTCATTGAGTGTATCCAGAAGACAACAAAGCTAATAAAAGGGCTGGAAGGAATGTTCTGTGAAGACTGGCTTAGGACTTTGGACTTGTCTAGTTTAGGGAGGCTGAGGCATTACCTCTCTACTCTCTACAGCTTCCTGAGAAGGGGATGTGGAGAGGCAGATGATGCTCATCATTGAGTGTAACCATTAACCTAACATTATGAAGTCTGCTGCTGAACCATATTCCTCAGAACCATTTTTAAATGCCTTTTAAGTGCCTCCAGGAATGGTGATTCAGCCACTTCCTGGGCAGCCTATTCCAAAGCCTGACAACCCTTTCAGTGAAATTCTTTTTGTTAATATTCAGCCTAAGCCTCCCCTCATGCAGCCTGAAGCCATTTCTTCTATTTCCCTCCTATTCCACTAGTTACCTGGGAGAAGAGAAAAACAGACACCTCATGACAACCTCCCCTAAGATAAACGTAGAGAATGACAAGGTCTCCCCTCCATCTCCTTTTCTCAGACTAAATAGCCCCAGTTCCCTCAGCCACTCCTGGTAGGACTTCTTCTCTAGAACCAACATTGTTGCCCTTTCCTAGACCTGCCCCTATGCCTTAATGTCTTGTAATGAGCAGAAATTCTCAGTTCTGAAATGGACCTTGGCATCACTGCAAGTGTTTGTGCAGGTGAGGTTTGCACCTGACTATCCTATTTTTGTGAATAAGAGGAAGAAGTAGTGTTGGTATTGGCAGGATGACACCAGGGCCACAACTGTGGAGTCATTTAATTTGCTAGCACATGTGTAGGTGGAGAGGTTGATGCTCTAAATATATACCATGTCTGAGAATCATGCCTAACTGGAGTCACTGAAGGAGTAAATGGCACAGAAGACAAAATGAGAGCCTCAAGAGTAATCCAAGGTGTGGTGTGTTGAAAATTCTCCCCCATTAACTTTACCAGACTAGCTCAGTTTAGAAGCAAATGGAACTGTATTTACAAGCAAGACTACAATCTACAATGAAATGCAATGAATATGTAAAAATAGACAGTATTTACGATATTTACAGGTATTTACAGTTAATAAAACAGCACAAGGGCCCCTTACCCTGGCCAAAAAACTAGGGAAAGATATCTTCCTGGCTCTCCCCACACCCACCGTACAAAGAAGGGGAGAGAGAAATGCAGAGAATGTTAATAGCAGACAAAAAAAATGCAGCCAAGGTCAGCAAAGCTCTGTCACCCTCACTGTAAAGAAGTTTCTCCTCATGTTGAAGTGAAAACTTCTATGTTCAAGTTTGAACCCATTGCGCCTTGTCTTATCACTGTGAAAAGAGCCTGGCCCCCTCCTCCTGACACCACCCCTCAGATATTTATAGACATTGATCAGATCCCCTCTAAGTCTTCTTCTTTTCTCAAGACTGAACAGCCCCAGGGCTCTCAGTCTCTCTTCATAGGGGAGATGCTCAAGTCCCCTCATCATCCTTGTGGCTCTCCCTTGGATTCTCTCCAGCAGGTCTCTGTTTCTCTTGAACTGAGGAGCCCAAAAGTGGACACAGGATTGCAGGTGTGGTCTCAGCAGGGCAGAGTAGAGAGGTAGAAGAACTTCCCTCGACCTGCTGGACACACTTTAATTGATGCATCCCAGGATCCCAGTGCTCTCTGGACCCAGCACCAATCTCTGGGGGACACCACTCGCCACAGGCCTCCAAGCTGACTCTGTGCCACTGATGACAACCCTCTGAACTCTCTTGTGGAGCCAGTTTGCAATGCACCTCACTGACCAGCCATCTATGCCACATCTCCTGAGCTGTTCCATGAGGATGTTACGGAAGACAGTATCAAAAGCTTTACTGAAGTCAAGATTGGAGTGACATTTGCTTTCTTCCAGTCATCAGGCACCTCTCCTGTTCTCCTGTTCTCTCAATTGACGAATCAAGTTTTGAATGGGCACCAAAGAGTCACGGTTGGTTCTGTATTGTCTATGGTGCAGTTTGAGAAGCAACCGGCAGCTTTACATCCTCTATCTCATGATGTCCCACAACTGCAGATTCATCTGAAAGCTCAGGTCTAATAGAGAACTTCAATTTTCCTCCATCAATTTCTACAGTTGCTATTCCAAAAGCCCATTTGTAACACTTAGGGTCTTTAAAACGCCCTTCTCTCAGAAAGTCAATTCCCAAAATACAAGGTGCATTAGGACCTGTTACAATAGTATGTTTCTTCCACTGCTTCCCAGTTAAGCTTATATCAACCTCTATCTTAAACAACTCTTGAGATCCACCAGTGACTCCCTGAATAGTTATAGATTCTCCCCCTTGGTAATTTGATGGTATTATGGTGCACTGAGCTCCTGTGTCAACCAAGGCCCTGTACTTCTGAAATTTTGAAGTGCCAGGCCACTGGATGTACACATCCCAATAGATTCTGTTATCTCCATTATCCCTTACCTCCCCCTGGCGGAAGGCAGGGCACCCCTAATGGTGGGGATTACATCCACATGTACAGCTGGCACAATGTCCAGCACCAGAATTAGGATCACTGTTGGAGCTATCAGAGTTGTTCTGGGAAACTGAGGAAGTGACAGCTACCCTTCTGGTATTGTTACCTTGGGATCTGCCACTCTGCAGCTCCCGTAACCTCCTGAAAAGATCAGAAGTTGGTTGACCATCCCATCTGTTCATGTTCTCACCAACCTGAGTACTCAGAGTTATCCAGCTACTCCCACGTGATTGCCTCTGCTGTCTGTTTTGGTTTGAACTATTTTGAAATGGCCTCTTTGGAGGATGTCTAACAGCTGAAACTTATATCTGTCTGGAGGAAGAGGAATCAGAATCATCCCCCTTCACCAATTTGGATAAGGAGGTTCTAAATTCCTCCTTCATCTTTGTCATGCAATTCTCAGTCCTTCCATTCAGAGTTTCAATGGCTGACATCAAGAAAACACGTGTGAAACTATGCTCCAATTGCCTCATTTGATCAGTGAATTGGCCAACAGTAGGAGGCGCTCCACCGTAATTCCTTTCCACAATTCTGCTTGCCAGAACAATAGCATAATTAGGAGGAGCAAGTTTAATGAGCTTTTTGGCAGTGCCTGTTCTCACAGGAATTTCATCAGGAGTCAGCATATGATTTCCATACATTACTTCTCTCATAACAAACTCTCTCAAACACTTAATTCCCTCATCCATTGTGTTCCACCGCTGAGGGTTCCATGGGAGATTGTCTCTAGTGAGGCAGCACATTAGGACTACCAATAGAAGGTGTGTCCACAGAGAAACTTTACCAAGGAACCTGCCTAAATGCTTATCTGTTCTACAATCTTTCGAGAGAGCTCTAAGCTGCGAGGCTGATTTGTTACCTACCACTAAAGCAGGAGCACTTGTGTGATAGCATCTCCCTAACCAGCCTCAGTATTAGCTTAGTATCTCCTCTAATATAATCTTTTCTTACATGCCTAATTTCCTTCCTGGGCGCATTAGCTGACTGTATGTCATCGTCATCATCTTCCTCACGCTGCTGTTCCCCTGCTGAAAGCCTCTGTAGGATTTCCTTAAGTTCAGAAGCACCTCTGTTGGTTCCTAATTTACTGGGACACATGTCCTGTCCTACATCTCCCTAAACTACCACACAAGGGAAGTATCATCACATATACATGACAAGGCCAGGAATAAGTTAGAGAGCTGGGGCAGCTGCAAGGCCAGTGCAATTGTTGCACGATCCCAGGAACACATTCCAGACACCAGTGGAGATCATAAATCCAGAATTGATGTACCTCAGAAATAAATATCAAAGAAAAGCTGCTTTATATACTTTTTAATATATAATCAGGCTGGTACTTAACTTTTCAATGGTTTCCAGATCCTCTGGATGACAGTAATTTGAATGTCTGGAAAGGTTTGGATAGGAAGTGATTAGCAGCATTAGAGAAAGAGAAATTTAAATAAAGGTTGTAAATGGGATATTTCAGATATAATATTCCATAGAAAAAATGGAATGCTTCAGAATTGTATCCAGGTGAAATGATTTTGAAATTAAGTCTTCCCAGGCACCAGGATAGTTTAGAGATTTCTAAATTTCTCCTGTATATATAACTATGTAATTCTCATGAAGGAGATCATTCTAAAACAAAAACAAATAAGCATAAAAAAGAAAAAAACTTTTACATATTAAGTACATAAATATCAGAGTTGTTAAGAATAAAATTCAAAAAGTAGACAGGTTCTAGTTAATCATAAAAAAAGTGTTAAGAACTGATAACAAGTTTCTCTGGATAGGGCATTTGTTCTTATCTTTTAAGACTAATTTCAATTTGACATAATAGAAATGTAGGGACATTAGTTACAGTTAATATGCATTCTACCTACTAACAAAGAAAAGTTAAGTAGGAGCTTTAAAGGGGGATGGTTTCTCTGCTGTGCTGCAGATAAGGTTAAAGAATGAAGAAAGAGCAGCACGTGTGAAAGCACATAACCTACAGAAATAAATTGAGTAACATATTTAATTAGCGGAAAGTACTAATTGAAAATTGAACTCCTGCTATTGTAAATTTAAATATACCTCATTTCTCGGTATAATCTTAACTCAAGATAACATTAAATTTCCTCTGTAAAGCTTTCTATGCAAAGCTAGCAAAGTGAAACCTTTTAAATAATGGTAAAATTAAAATTTGCAGAAACAATAGTGATCTGGACAATGCTGTGAATGCTTATGTTTAACACATTTAATGTTAAGGTAAATTAACCCTGCCTAGATAATACACCTGTCTCAGACATTAAATATATATATATATATAAATAAATTACTGAATTAATAATCATATTAATTGCTATGTACAGCCATGGGAGCACTGATATTGAATTTATTTAGTACAGATTGAGATAGATGTGGCAGTCTGAATGTTTACATGCTATTATAACTTGGTGTTTAATGACTCAGGGGTATCTTATCCCCCAAAAGGACTTGGTTTATTGTTTTCAGTAACGTTTATTGTCAGAGCTGGACTAATGTTGACATTTCATTAGCAGTTTCAGGTGATCAGAGCTCAAGGAGAAAAAACAACTCAGCCTTGCAGAATAAGATTCTTAGAGTGAATCCCAAACCTCTCAATCTGAAATTCAATGAAATGCCCCATTAAGACTTTTGCATGATGTGTTTTAAATACAGAAATTGTAGCATTATTTTTATCCTTCATCATCCAGTCTATATTGAAGCAGGAATATCTAATAAAAATACAAATTTAATTTAACTCCTTTCTGTGCGATCTACAGGAGAGTTCATTAAAATCATATTAAAAGCTGTGTTTTTATACAAAAGTTTTCATTGCCTAATTACAATGATGATTTTTTTCTACACTGTGTATATTTAAGAGTTGACATAGTTTATGTTATATTAAAAAAATCACATAGAAATTGTTTGCAATCTAAGAACTCTAGTCAAAGAACACTGAATTAAATATCTTAACTACTTTTGTCCAATATTATCTACTAATCAATGAACATTGAAATTGCATTTATGTCATTATGACATAACTTTACTTAGGTACCCATTTGTCATACCCATAGATAACCATTAGCCGTAAATTTGATAAGAGCTGTATGCTTAATTGATATCACACTGGTATAATTTATAAGTGTAAACTTAAAATCTGTTGATTTCAGTGAGCTGCTGTGTATTATAACAGTGATTTATGATTTATGACTAGGGACAGTATAACTTCTTTTCAAGATCAACCTTTTTATCTAGTCCATTTATCCATTTCTTTTATTTCTTTTCTAGCTTTTGCAGTAACCCAGACTGGGAATAATTTACTTTTAGCAACTCGAATGAAGTAATTTATTCTTACCCACTAGTTAGATCTGTCTTTGCCAACAGGGTGTGAAAAGGGCATTGCCATGGACAAAGGTGCCTGAAGCTCTGTGTAGGATAAGTAACTTGCTTCCAAAAAACATCTTATTTGTAGATAGTTAAAGCTGAGTGGAATTAATGCCCACTTTGCTGTGCCTTTGATCTACAATCAGATACTTCTAAGAAATTCTGTTAAGTATAAACTGTTGAAGATAAAAAAAAAAACAAAACAAACAAAACCCAAACAAACCCTAAGCAAACAAACCAGAAAAACAAAACCAAAACAAAACCAAAAGCAAAACCAAAACACAAGTCTTTAGTATAAATGTTGGAAAATACAAAATTATTGAAATATTTTAAACTATTTTTTCATAATTCCCATCTTTTTAAACTAAATTTGAAGCAATTTGAAACTAGCAAACTAAATTTGAACCTTTTAAAATAAAAACCCAGATCTAATTTGTTTAAATACTGCAGACTATATATGCTTCTCTGGAGTATTCAGAACCTCTCATTCCTGATCTCCCAATCTTTTCCAGCAACCTCCCCCTCCACACCTACAGTCTATCACCAAGCCTTTTCCTTCAACACAGCTCTATTTAATGAGTTAGAATTCTTTTAATGAGTCTCTTATCTGACTTTTCACTTTGTGTGCTCAAAACCTGCTATAAGTACATTCCTCTTATCTTTATTATTTTCTAGGGATTCAGTTAATATCTTATACTTCTGGTGGGCATCTGACTCTGTCAAAGCTGTATCAGCTGCACCACAGATAGCTTGAGGTTAAATTCATTCCCCAGCCATACTTCCGGCTTACAGATACAGTACTGGCCTGAACACAGGACAGTATTACTGGAAAGTAGCTGTGAGAGAAAAAACATCCATGGGCTTTCTGCACTTTATCACAGTATCACAATTTATCAGAGGTTGGAAGGGGCCTCAAGAGATCTTCAGGTCCAACCCCCCTGCTAAAGCAGGAACACCGAAGCACCTTCGTACAATAGGGGAGCACCCCAGTAGCCATTTTTCACTAGTTCCTTTTTATCTTCCTGTATTTCTGTTAAGTATCACACCAAGAAAATAAGGATGTTTCGAAGTCTTGCTTGAAAGGCCTTGTGGACATGCTACAATAACAGGTGTGATACATAGTGGTATATTGTTTTGATAAACTATTCTGGCAGATAGTCAAAGTAAACACAAAGGCAATGCACATATTAAAATTGGAAACAAGCCGAAAACTAGAGAATAAATATTGGCCTTTAATCTATTTCTTTCAGCATATTTTTATCCACTAGTTTAGTATGACATGGTATATATATATATTCAAACAGTGTAACTGAATTAGCAGGTAAATTCCATCTATGAACTAAGATCAAAACTGACTGCATCACATGCTTTCATTTCAAGTCCTTTTTATTTTACCAGAGAACTTAAGTAACAAAAGCCAAGCTGGCCACCTTGCCCACTGGAAGTGCTTCCTCAATATATTTTGTTTGCTCCTATAATTTCATTGAAATAAAAGAGCACATGGATTAATATAACCCCAGTGTTGCCTGCCATGGTATACCAGTGTTAGCCAGCAGTTCTTTCCATCAGATGATACCCTCTTCCAGGGATCTAATCAGACCAGGATACTAAAGGAAGCTGTTGAATAGTCTCTTAAAGCAACGCTATCTCAAATGTTTTGTCAGTCAAAGATGTTTTGGGAGCTTCTAATTCATTACTACATCAGGTTAGTGCTCAGTGGCACTAAAAAACATCAGATTAAACAAGCTGTATATATTTTATGCTATATGTAGCACCTGGTAAAATGCTTAAAAAGGAATGTCTGATTATAAAGCAAAAGTTACATGGTTTTCTTTCTGACCATTCAGACTGTGTCATGCACTGTATTATGCATAGATGTTAACATTTCATTCAGATGTAGATATTGCAGATGTTAATATTCTATCCAAAAATGTAACGACTGTACAGCCATTGCAATAAACGGATGCAGTTTACAGGACCATAGAATCATAGGAAGTTTTGGATTGGAAGGGACTTTTAAAGGTCATCTAGTCTAACTTGCTTGCAGTGGGCAGGGACATAGTGGCTTGTTGTTTTAGAAGCACTGTGTACTACATATGGAGAACTGAGCAAACTTTTACTTGAAATAATATAAAACGAGGAAAAAGCAATATCTAAGAGAGTGTGATAAAATAAGTTGTTTTTTTTTTTTCAAGAACAGGGTATTACAGTTTTATTCTTGACAGCACAGTAGCACCTTTTACAACTTGCTTGCTGCCGTGGCAAAGACAAAACAGAAGAGAGAGCAGAGGTTTTGGTTAAGCATATAAACTTAAGCAAAGAATGTGAGTCCATGTTACTTCTGAAGTTCAATTTAAATACTTGGTTTACTAATCATTTTAATGCTACTACTTGAAAATAAGTTACTGATGCATGAAAGTAGTCTCACAGAGAATGTAGATTTACCAAGATATGATAAAGACAGTGTCTGAAATGTCACATGAATAAGGTTATTCTAGACGGCAATTATGCAAGGTGGTGTAGAAGGTGTAAGCAAATGTGGCAACCTAATAGAGTGGAGAAAGACTTTCCCTTGCTCAAGGAGGATTTGATTAGAGATATGGGATACCCACAAATCTATGGGCAGCAACAGCATGCACCCATGAGAGCTGTGGAAGGTTGCAATTATTATTACCAAGCCACTCCTCATCATCTTCAAAAGGTCACAAGGAACAGGAGAGGTGCCTGAGGATTTGAGAAAAGCTAAGGTCCCTCTACTTTTCAAAAAGGGTAAGAAGGAGGACCCAGGAAACTACAGGTCAGTCAACCTCACTTCCACCCCTGGGAAGGGGGTGGAACAGCTCATTCTGGAGGTCATTTCTAAGCACATGGAGAAAGTGTCAGCATGGATTCCCCAAGGGAAAATCATGGTTGAGAAAACCAATAGCCTTCTGTAATAGTGTGGCTGGTATTGGATGTGAAGGGAGAGCAGTGAATGTTACCTACTTCAACTTTGCAAGGCTTATGATGCTGTCTCCTCATAACTAAGCTTGTGAAGTGTCAGTTAGGTGAATGGACAGTGAGATTGATTGAGAACTGGCTGAATGACAGCACTCAGATGGGTGTGGTTGTAATGGGTTGGAAAATTCCCCCCACCATTAAATTTGCCAGACCAGCTCAGTTGGAAGCAAACAGAACCTGTACTTGCAAGCAAAATTACAGTCTACAATGGAATGCAATTAATATGTACAAATATGCATATTTACAAAGCATTTACAATATTTACAGGTATTTACAATTAATAACTAGCACCAGGACCCCCCTGCTCAAAGACCAGGGGAGCTGCAACAGCTTCTTCCTCTGTGTTTTACCCCTTGTACACAAAAGGGACAAGAGACACAGCAGTGAAGTTAATACCAGTCACAACAAAAGCGATGCAGCCAAGGTCAGTAAAGCCAGTTAGTATCTCCCAGCCTGAAAAATGAGAAGAGAGTGTTGCAGTCGAGGGGGGAATTTAATAATTATCCTAATAATAATAAATGATATGGCAAATAAGATTAATAAAAATATTGGTACCCTTTATTAATGAAATATGCCAAAACTCATTAAATAGGATTATTGTACAGTTGGAATATATATTTACAATGGGAATATGCAGTCTTAGGGCAAAATACAAACAATTTTATGCAAAGTAGGAGGCAACAACTTGGAAAGAGAAGGTCCCCAAGAGCAGATAGCACTCGATTATGGCAGGGGGAGGCTCGATAAGAACCTTTAAACCCAAAGGGCAATGAATTAATTACTCACAGCTGGTTTTACCTGCATGGGGGATGCTGCTGCTGCTGTGTTAGCTTTGGGGTTCTCTCATACAGTGCTGGCATGGCACATTGAGGCAAGAAGAGTTTACTGCATGGTCCCAGGCTGATCTGGCTTCAGCGGACGGTGGGCGTTAACGACACTCTTTGCGACAGGCACTTGCTTGGTTCCTGGGTAAACTGAGGCACGGCACGATTCTAGTGGCAAGGGGAAGCAGGCTAGGCAGATCTGGCTTCTAGGCTTCTAGCTTCTCCGGCTTGCTGTGTATGGTTTGTGGCTCTATTCCAGGCTCTGGACCAGGCACTTGAGGCAGGGCAGGGCAACTCAAGGCAGCTTCTATGAGACAGGACCAAGTAGGCTTGAAAGCAATGCAAGGCTTAAGCAAGGCTTAAAGCAAGGCATGAAGCAAGGTTTGAGCAAAGTTTGAGCAAGGCAAAGGTGACTTCCAAGTCAATTGTATATATACAAACTGCCAGAGGTCAATTGGTCCAATGGGGCACTGAAGCTAACATGTAGCTACCCAATGGAAAGGCGTTCTGCCAGGCTATAGCCATAAAAGGCAGAAGCAAAGAACTTGTATCTGGGGAAACAGTGGTCAGCTTACATGCTCTCACCCCAGATAAACATCTTGTTTACCAGACAGGCAGGAGTCCTGTCCCCTTTGTTCTTTTTCCCATGTTGCCCCGTTTTTCTGCAGGAAGGATGGGAGAGAAAGGGACCTTGTCTAGACATCTTAAGGCCCGCCTGGGTTTGTACTGGGCCATCTCATGGCCCTACCATGACAGAGAGAGAACCTGTTTTGGTACAACCAGTTTAAGTCCCTTCTTTTTCCAATGGGATTATTTTCCATTTTACACCCAATAGTGATTTATTTACATTTTACTACTTTTTTGTTCAAGGTCTGTGAAAAATTTTAAAGGCATAGCCTAAAATTACCACAATCCACCCCTTCTAAACAATTCCATTGGTTGCTAATACTATCTAATCTAAAACAAAATCTACAATAAAGAATGAATAAAATTCATATATTCAGTTTATATTTCATTCCAGCTATTTCATATGTAGATGATTAAAAAATTCAAAAAACAGGAAATAAGAAAAGAGTTTGTCTCTTCACAGATGAGATGAATTAGAAAGAACAGAGATTCTCAGGTGACTCAGGGCTCTTGGGGTTCATGCACCATAGATTCTTCATGGATTCTTCCTTCGGACACGTTGTTATGTCTAAACTATAATCTGAATTTAAACTCGCTCAGCTAAAGTTAGATTTCTTTGTGGAATACATTGAATTTCACCATTCTCTTGCATTACCCAATATGTGTGACCAGGAACTTCAGCAGAAACCACCCCTCGGACAGGTTTGGACTTTCCTGAAGGAGAAAATACCCAAACAGTTTTGCCTAAAAGATTCTTTTCTCAAATAACAGGAACTCTATCATCTTCTACCTTTCATAACAAATCTGATTGAGCATGTCCAGCTCGAATCACTGAAACTCTACTATTCACCAACAAAGTTGCTTGTGCCAGATGTTTCTTCCAGTTTTTCAAAGATCCACCCCCCATGGCTTTGAGAGTGGTTTTCAGCAAACCGTTGTAGCGTTCGATCTTCCCTGCAGCTGGTGCATAGTAGGGAATGTGGAATATCCACTCGATGCTGTGCTCTTTGGCCCAGTTTTTCACAAGATTGTTCTTGAAATGAGTTCCGTTGTCTGACTCAGTCCTCTCTGGAGTTCCGTGTCTCCACAGGATTTGTCTTTCCAGACCAAGAATGGTGTTACGTGCAGTTGCAAGAGGAACTGGATAAGTTTCCAGCCATCCAGTGCTTGCCTCTACCATAGTCAGCACATACTGCTTACCAGATGGAGAACGAGGTAGAGTGATGTAGTCAATCTGCCAGGCTTCACCATACTTGTACTTGGACCATCGGTCACCGTACCACAAGGGCTTGATCCGCTTTGCCTGCTTAATAGCAGCACAAATGTCACAGTCATGGATGACTTGTGTGATAGCATCCATGGAAATGTCAATGGATCTGTCACGAGCCCATCGGTAGGTTGCATCTCTGCCTTGATGTCCTGACGAGTCATGGGCCCACCGAGCTAAGAACAGCTCACCTCGGTGTTTCCAGTCAAGATCAGGATCAGGATCAGAGTTTGTGTCCACTTGGGAAACTCTTGCAGCTAGATCTGCCTGATGGTTGTGTTGTTGTTCCTCAGTAGCTTTGCTCTTAGGAATGTGAGCATCGATTTGCCTCACTTTCATTGGAATTCTCTCAATGTGAGCTGCAATGTTTTGCAACAGATCTACAGCCCAGATTGGCTTTCCTTTCTCTGCCATCCATTGTTTTTCCACTCCTTTAGCCATCCCCACTGAATTGTAATTGTTTTCCACATAAGTAAACATTTGTTGAAATTCGCAAGTGAAAGATCTGAAAATTCTTCAAAATAAGGCATGAACAACTTTATCCATTGGACAGAAATTTCTTCGCTGGGGAGAAAGGCACTTTTATTGAAGAGAAACTTTGTCTGTTTGCCTTTTTATCCTTTCAAACGTTCCTTTTTAACATTTTGGATCTTGTCCTAGTATTTATTCTCTTATAGTGAAATTGAATCTCAGCCACAAAGTAGAACAAGGTACATAAAAAATGTAATTTCTATTCCGTAAGTTATGGATTAATCCTACCAATTTAGCACTCTGAAAGCTAATAAAATAATGAACTACAGTCTCATATTACCACACAGCTGGCATAGTGCCAAATATCAGAGGGATTCTAGTTTTGTGCAAATATTTCAGTGGAAAAACTTTATCTGGGTTACTGTGCCTTATTTTTCTTCACTTAATACCATGTAGAAGTTGTGTTTGCTACCTTGATGTATTGTTACTGATCTGTGTAATTTTCTTTCCTAGTCAGTTATGAGTCACTACCATTAAAAAAATCAAATTAAAATAAAATTTTAAAAAAATATGGAAACAACAGTTCTGGATTACTGCAACTCATTTTAGTTTTTATCCTGATGGTAACAGAGGAAGCCTGCAGTTCAATTCAGCCAGTCTGCATTCATGTAGAATATAGTATTTCAGTCTATAAAAATTCCAAACCAAAGCCTCAGAGACTTTTTGTTTAGACAACTTAAGCTAAGTCTATCTGGAACTGGCCTGTGTGTTTAATACTTTTTAATAGTGTTTGTTTGTTTGTTTGCTTTTCTTGGCAAGAGAGAAAAAATATACCAAAATATTTTTCCAATTTATTTCAAAGGTAGAAAAGAGTATTGTGGAGAGATTTTTGACAGATATATCAATGTATTTCTCTGATATTAGGGAGAATGTAACAAGACTACCAATCTACTCTCTTCTGCTAACAGGAATACAACAGCAGTTTCACTTTTCACATGTCAAAATTCAGTGAAAATAGTCATATAAGGAAAAAGCCAGAAGCACAGAAAAATCTCTCTTTTAAGGTTTCATGTAAATGTTACTATCAGCATTTAGTACTTTTCTTATCAAATTACTATATTTGGCAAAATCTTAGTTTTTCTTGTTTGTTTGTTTGTTTGTTTTAAATCATACAATCATAGAATGTTTTTGGTTGGAAGGGACCTCTAAAGGTCATCTAGTCCAACCCCAGTGACCTGCTGGTTCTCAACTGGCCCACAAAGGAAGTAATTCTTAAGTGGGCTAGCACTGTGAGAGGCAGCTATGATGTATTTTTAACTTTTTTTTCCCCTTAAATGTCATGGTTGAGCTTGTAGCAATCATAATCCATAGCAGAAGGTGAAAATGTTTAAATATCAAAGGTTTCCACTTTGACTTTCAGACTTTAAATTATGAGCTTTAAAACAGAAAGAAAAATGTTCTCATTTACTTTCAAGAAAATGAAAATACTGAAAAAAAATTAATCTGTGTGACCTGTGTCACAATTTAAAAGAAAAAAACCCATAAAGTAACATGATACAATGTTACATACTATTATTACATTTCTCCTTTTAAATAGCCATTTAATTTCTCTTTCTTATTTTCATATAAAAAAAAAATACCTTTTATCTGAAAGTCAGGCTTATTATAGGAATTAAGGTGAAAACCACGAATGTATACCTCTCCTTCTGAATCCATGTTCTCTTGAGTCATATAAGACTATTCCTTCCTTTCCAGATAATAAACAGCATGTTTTTGAACAACTCTTTCAGAGACATTTATTTGGTATTTGTGCCACAGAAGTTTAGAAACAGCAAAGTTTTCCTACAGAAATGTTTTTTAAATAATGAAAAATGAAAACTTATTTTCTTAAATGGAAATTTGAAAGTTATTTTTTGGTTCCAAATCTTTTCCAAACAGTTAAGAGAATTAGAAACATCTAGAAAGTAGAAGTATTCAACAATTATATTGTTTAGCTGACCATTTTCCCAGTCAAAGCAAAAGTATGAATTAAAAAATTTAAAATTATTGTTACATTTGTGAATGTCACTCCTTGTTGACTAAGTACAATTAAAAAAAAAAAAAAAGTAGAAGTCTTATTTTAGGTGAAAGATTTCAAACAAAAGTAAACTTGACAAATTGCTGGGGTGTTCAGTTTTGGGGTTTTGTTTGGTTTTATTTTGTTTTGTGTTTAGTTTTTTTTCTTTTTTTTTTTTTTTGTTAAATCACACATCCAGGAAAAGGAATAATATTTTTGAAAAAAATGTATATAGTTCCTCTGAACAACCCAGTGGATTGGTTGAATATCATAATGTTTTTGTCACCAAGAACTCACCTGAAAAAAGAACTACATGACATCTTTTCAATTAAAGCCTTGTTTTCCTGTATCACAGTGAAAATAATCCTTTTGATTTGGAAACATGCTTTTAAATTATGTTTTTTCTAAAATTGCAAAGCATTTGCTTTGGAAGTTGATTACACTACATAAATAGATATCCAGAAAAGAACCAAGTTTATATCCTTTTCAGTATGAGTGTTGTTCAGTGAGTTAATCAAAAAGTTTATAGTAATGGTGCACTATAAATTAGTGCATTGCAATAAAAGAACTGATTTTCCATTTTAATCTCTTGGGAGATGTTGTGTGAATGTATTTCTGTCTTAGGTACTGGTAAGTTCAATGAGGTACACTATAGGACTCATGCTCCAGTAAACTGATGAAAGATGTTAAATTCAAGAACAGCATTAAAGTTATATCTGGTGGCAGTATAAATGAAATTCCCCTAGTATTCCCTTGTAACCTGCTCAGGAGTTTGTAACTCAGCTGTGAAATGGGCACTAGATTGAAGAAACCACTACACAAGTATGTAGAAAAAAGCTTTTATTGAGTTCTTTGAAAATACTGTAACAGGCTTTGACTTTTGGGCTTCTCAGGGAATGTGAATCAATTGTTGATCTATGTGTAGCAAATGTATGATGTTTAATCCTCAGATTAGCTGCTTCTGAGTTAACATGTTTATATATCGTAGAATCATATAATTGTTTCAGTTGGAAAAGACCTTTAAGAGCATTAAGCCCAACTGCTCAGTAAACCATGTCCTAAAGTGCCATGTCTACATGTTTTTTAAACACCTCCAGAGATGGTGACACCACCACCTCCCTGGTCAGCCTGTTCCAATGCCTGACCACTCCTTCAGTAAAGAAATTTTTCCTAATACCCAACCTAAACCTCCCCTTGTGCAACTTGAGGACATGTTCTCTAATCCCATTGCTCATTACTTGGGAGAAGAAATCGATACCCACCTCACTACATCTATAGATCTGTATACATGTATATGGGTATGCACAAATATCTTTAACATGCTTTATCAATAACCTCATAGAAATAGCTAGTATAAACTGCCCTATTTAAGCTACAAAAATCAGAAATCTGGCATAGTTTTTACTGTGTTTCAACTCTTTCAGAGAAATTTTAATTAAATGTTGTGGTCTTACCATAAGAATTACAGCCTTTTGACATCTTGGTGATTGTTTACAATAATGTCTATGCATTAAATTCCTGAGAGCAGTAATATTTGGTGGCAAGTATGTGGAAATCCAACTCTCTTCATATTCCCTAGTGAAAAGGAGATAAATTAATCTGAAGTCACAGATTTCTACATTTGTATCAAAACCATTTGAACAAAGGTAAACCATTTTAAGAAGACATTTATTACTGTCCTTTCTCCTGTTGTGACTGTGAAGAGAAGTTCAATGTGTGCAAATTAAGACAAGCAAAAATTGCAGAATAATTCCACATAAACCCTTATGTTGCCATATATGAAGAAAAATACAGGCATACACATACAAGAAGTCCTCAGAAGGAAGATGATGAAAACTGTTCTCATTTCCAGCCCCAATAGGAACATAAACCCCATGTATTTTCCAGGACAGAAGATATTTTGAGTATGTCACAGGAATGAGTGTTAGTTGTTAGAATAATATCTGATAGAAATAGCTGCTCCCAATCTCATTCTGTACATACTGATAAGCAGCTAGTATCACATGGGCAGCAGACCATACCATTGTGTTGTTGAACATAACTCTTGATGCAATGAACTTGTATTGTGCTAGGGATGTTTCAATACACAAAGTCTGGATTTTAGATTCACTTAGATCTACAGTGCACCCTATCTGTTAGTATAATGTTCCCAGAGGCACAAAATCCTTCAATGTAAATAGGATCTCTATATTTAAAATTCTGTAAATTCTTACTTCCAAATTATATTTTACTTGGTTCAGTAACTTCAGCAATCAGATGAGGTAAAGAAATTATTTAGATACTTTTAAATTTTTATTTTACTCTTGCAGAAATACATATTCCATTTGTTTTTTCATCCTTAATACAGAGTAGAAGTGTAGAGTATTCTGGTAAATAGAGAAGATAACATTCCTATCTTTATGAAACTAGTTCTTTTACGAATTGCTTAAAACTCTGGTGGGTTGAAAATTCACCACCCCCCCAACATTAAATTTGCCAGAGCAGCTCAGCTGGAAGCAAATGAAAGCTGTATTGACAAGCAAAACTACAATCTACAATGGAATGCAATGAATATGTACAAAATATACAGTATTTACAATATTTACAGGTATTTACAATTAATAAACAGAACAAGGACCCCCCTGGTCTTTGAGTTGCAACATCTTCTCCCTCCCTGCCTCCTCCTTACTCCCCTGTACAAAAGGGACAAGAAAAAGAGAGATGCTTTGTTAGACTTAGCCAAAACAATGCAGCCAAGGTCTAGCAGAAGCCAGCAGAATTACAATGTTAGTATCTCCCAGCCCAAGGAAGTGAGAAGAGAGAAAGATTGGTTTGGGAACCAAATGTTATGGTAGATATCTCTCCAATGGGATTGTTTAGAATTATGTTTATTCTTCTTTTCGCACACAATAATGATTTATTTACATTCTACTACTTTGTGTTCAAGATCTGTTCAAAATATTAAAAAATATTAAAGGCATATTCTAAAACTACCACAAAACCAAAAGAAAATATAAAACGGGTTGCAATTTCTTGCTATGTAAAAGCCACTAAGAGTCTTCAGGAATTGATATCTAATTTAAAGAAGGAAATTTAACCTATTGTTTTTTTCCAATTCACTGCCCTGAATATATATACTCAGGCTGGAATATATGTGCTCAAACTAAGGAGCTTCTGGTGTAGCATAGTGTAGTCAGGCAAGCAATTAGCTGTTTTTCAGAAACTATCCACAATCTTAAAAGGAACTGGGAGGACCAGACAATCCATATAAAACTCTTTGTGAACTAATCATAGAATCATCATGTTGTAGGTTAAGGATTAACTCTTATACCACAGAGATGGAACTCCTCCAGAGGGGGTGGAAAGTCCTCAGAGGGAGGTATCAGATATCCTAGTATGTTATTACATTCCTCTTCCTGTATTATCCCCCCATAAAGAGCAGACCTTCTGTTCAGTTATCTCTTGGCTCGGGGCTCTGAGCTCTTAGCTTTTGCTTTCACTAGCTGTGTGGGAGGGAGGCCTTGCTAGTGGCAGGAAGCTATTTTTGCTGTGTACACCTTGGGGTCTAATCTGAGGGGCTAGGCCATTGTTGATTCTGGTTGTATATGTGCTTTTTCCTTTAATACTGTTGTACTTTGTTTACTTTTTATAAATAATATTTCTATTTAACTTCCAATTCTATGCAAGCATTTTTATTTACACCTTTGGGTTAAATTCTACGTTCTGTCCTGAACTGGTCACTCAAACCAGGACACATAAAGTGGCTTCAATGGGAAAGGATCTTAGAGATCATCTACTCCAGCCTCCCCACCATGGGCAGGGATGCCTCTCAAATAGACTCAACTGCTCAAGGCCTCATCCAACCTGTCCTTGAAAGATGCCCAGGGATTCCGCCCAGGGATCCCTCCCTGTGCCACCACACTTGTACTGAAGAACGTCTTTCTTGAGAATCAGTCTAAACCTACTCTTAAAGCCATTCCCTCTTGTTCTCCAGCTAGACACCCTTAGGAAAACTCCCTCTCCAGCCCTCCTTGTAGGATTCCATCAAGTATTGGAAGGTAGCTCTAACGTCACCCCAGAGCCTTCTCTTCTCTAGACTGTACAAGCCCAGTTCCCCCAGTCAATCCTCATAGTAGAGGTGTTCCAATCCTTGGATGATCTTTGTGGCCCTCCTCTGGACTTACTCCAGCAGCTCTCTGTCCTTCTTATGATCGGAACACCAGAACTGGACTCAGTATTCTCACAAGTCTCACAAGTGCAGAGTAAAGGCAAAGAATCACCTGTCTTGACCTTCTGGCCACACTCCTCTTGATGCAGCCTAAGATACAATTTGCCTTGTGAGCTGCAGAAGTGCACTACCAGCTAATGCTGAGCTTCTCAGCTATCAATTCTACAAACACCTATATGGAATGAACAAACTGACTTGTTTGTTTGTTTGTTTGTTTTAAAACTTGGATGCTTACATTTCTGAAGTTATTTCAGGTAATTGTTCTCAGACATCTACAACAATCCCAGCAGGTCCCATACATAGATTTACACATTTAGCTGAAATAAATAAAATACATATCTTTATAGTGCCTGATCTGTCATATTTCATTTTCTTTCATTCTTCGAGTAGTATTATTTGAAGAATTTTCCTGGTCAGATGAAAACAAAGAAAATTAAAAAATCAAAACTATTCCTGATACAGGCCAGGATGCCATTGGCCTTCTTGGCCACCTGGGCACACTGCTGGCTCACGTTCAGCTTACTGTCAACCAGTACCCCCAGGTGCCTTTCTGCCTGACTGCTCTCCAGCCAGTCTGTCCCCAGCCTGTAGCTCTGCATGGGGTTGTTATGGTCAATGTGTAGAACCCTGCACTTAGCTGTGTTGAATCCTATGCCCTTGGATTCTGCCCATCTGATCAGCCTGTCAAGATCCCTCTGCAGAGCCCTCCTACCCTCTAACAGATCCACACCAGCCCCTAGCTTGGTGTCATCTGGAAATTACTGATGATGGAGTCTCTATCCCCTCGTCCAGATCACCAATAAAGATATTGAACAGGATGGGGCCCAACACTGATCCCTGGGGGACACCACTAGTGACAGGCTGCCAGCTGGATGTGGCACCATTCACCACCACTCTCTGGGCTCTGCCCTCCAGCCAGTTCCTAACCCAGCACAGAGTGCTGCTGTCCAAGCCACAGGCTGACAGCTTGGCCAGGAGTTTGCTGTGGGGGACGGTGTCAAAGGCCTTGCTGAAGTCCAGGCAGACTACATCCACAGCCTGCCCCACATCCACCAGGCAGTCACCTGGTCATAGAAGGAGATCAGGTTGGTCAGGCAGGACCTGCTCATCCTAAATCCATGCTGGCTGGGCCTGATCCCTTGGCCATCCTGTAGGTGCTGTGTGATTGCACTCAAGATGACCTGCTCCATAGTTTTGCCTGGCACAGTTCTTTTTCTTATGTTAAGATTTTCATGCTTCTATTTGCTACTACTTTTCAAACTCTGAGTTTTCCTTTACATACTTAATGAATTAAGCTGAAAATTTGAATAGCTCAAATTATATATTTAGCGTGAAAAGTATGAACAGTAACTACACCACCAGAAATGACCTTCACTTGTGAATATCTGACTTTTCAAAACTGAGCTTTCAAAATGAATTATACTCACCTGCAGGGTTGTTATATTTGATTTAAATAAGGAGAAAAGATATTCATAAGATTATATTTCTTTGAAATTATAGAGATGTTAGGCTATTGGAACAGATTTTTTTTTCATGTTAGAGAAATACAATGAAATAGAAGAAGAGAATATATGTAGACGTAAATATTTTTCAAGATTCTGAATAGAATTAGGATTACATAAGATTTCAGGCCTAGTCTAGTCTTGTTTTTTCTTGAACTCTAATTAGATTGTAATGGTTTAGTTCAAGAGCTAACCTGCCTGCTCCTCCAACACAAAAGTGAGGGGAAGAGTAACACAGGAAATTCAGAGCTGAGAGAAAGAGATAAGAATTTAATATAACATGAGACATCATGAGCACAATGCATAATTACCTTAGCTAATAATCTAATTAATCTAGTAATCTATAATGTAATGCATGTTTGATAATCTAATGATACCTTAGCCTATTTGCAGAAGAAGCAGAGTGAAATACAGGGAAAACCCAGCTTGAAACAAAAAGTCAAACCCAGCAGTCAAACATGACTCCCACACACGTTGCTGCCGTTCCTGTGGAAAAAATATTACACCCAAGAAGCCAGAACCCAGAAGGAGCAACTGGAACAGTAAGCCTCCCATGCTGCAATCTGAACTTCAAGCCCCATAATACTTTGCTTCAGTTAGCACTTTCACTTTTTGAAGCTGGCATGACTGCAGCATGGTATGAATAACAGCAGCTAGTTCATTTTAATCCATGACAAAATGCATAGAAATTCACATTTTGATGGCTATGTAACATGTCTTTATATTACAGTATTTCCAGGTTTGTGCACACATTTATTTGCCAATATAAGGGAATGGTTTTAAGCTGAGGGAGAGTAGGCTTGGACTGGATCTTAAGAAGAAGTTCTTCAGTAGGAGGGTGGTGAGACTCTGGACTAGGTTGCTCAGGGAGGTTGTAGATGCCTCCTCCCTGGGGGTGTTCAAAGCCATGTTGAATGAGACCTTGAGCAGCCAAGTCTGGATGAGAGGTTTCTCTGTCAATCGAGTAGAAGATGTCGAAGGTTCCTTCCAACCTAGGCCATTCTAAGATTCTATGATGTCTATCTATGTATATGCAAACCTCAGAAGAAAGTTTAGTAAGAGTAATGGTTGTGAATATCTGACTTTTCAAAACTGATCTTTCAAATGAATTTTACTCACTGCAGAGTAAAGGGTTGTTATATTTGATTTAAATAAGGAGAAAAGATATCCATAAGATTATATTTCTTTGAAATTATAGAGATGTTAGGCTACTGGATGTTAGAGAAATACAATGAAATAGAAGAAGGGAAGGAAGGTGTAAAAGATTTTTTTTTTTTAAACAGAGTACACATGGAACATTCCTCACTACCATAATGGGAATGATCTGTTAATACATTTCGAGGCGGGGGGGGAGGAAAAAAAAGCAAATAATAATCAGAAATTTTATCACAACTACAGAGGGACTTGGATAGATTGGATCAACGGCCAACATTAACGGGATGAGCTTCAATAAGGCCAAATGCCAGCTCCTGCACTTGGGTCACAACAACCCCAAGCAACACTACAGGCTTGGGGAAGTGTGGCTGGAAAGCTGCCTGGCAGAAAGGGATCTGGGGGTTCTAATCAACCATCAACTGAATATGAGCAAGCAGTGTGCCCAGGTGGCCAAGAAAGTCAATGGCATCCTGGCTTGAATCAGAAATGCTGTGTCCAGCAGGAGTAGGGAGGTGATTGCGCCCTTGTACTCAGGCCACACCTTGAGTATTGTGTCCAGTTTTGGGCACCTGAATACAGGAGAGATGTGGAGGTGTTGCAGCCAGTGCAGAGGAGGGCAACGAAGCTGTGAAGGGCCAGGAGAATAAATCTTATGAAGAGTGAAGAATAAATCTTATGAGGACTGAAGGAGCTGGGGCTGTTTAGATTGGAGAAGAGGAGCCTGAGGGGAGACCTCATTGCTGTCTACAACTCCCTGAAAGGACTTTGTGGAGAGGCTGGTGCTGGTCTCTTTTCCCAGGTAATTAGTGTTTGAACAAGAGACAATGGCCTCAAGCTATGACTGGGTAGGTTTAGACTGGACATTAGGGAAAAAAAATTTCTCAGAAAGAGTGGTCAGACATTGGAATGTGCTGCCCAGGGAGGTGGTTGAGTCATCAACCCTGGATGTGTTTAAAGGTCATTTGGATATGGTGCTTGGGGATATGGTTTAGGAGTGAACCTTGTGGAGTAGGGTTATCAGTTGGACTTGGTGATCCTGAGGGTCTTTTCCAATCTGAATGTTTCTATAATTCTGTGTTACAAGGTCTATAACCTTGTAAATGGTTAAGAAATTCCTTTGAGACATCAATAATATTCATATTGTAGCACTGCAGTATCTTATATGTTAAGATATACTCAGAATAGCATCAAATCATTGTCAGAAACTGTCCTTACTAACCATCAGCTAAATAAAGATGTTGCCTTAAATCTAGCCTATATCTCTTTGTGTTCTTGAACAAGATGATGATGTGGAGCACAGATTTGCTAAACATCCACCCTGACAAGTAACTGAAACAGTTAAATGAATGAGATGCATAAATTAGCCCACACCTATATATATTGATATATATAAGCCAATATATTTACAAAGTACAATACCGAATTTTTATTCCAATCTAAAAGCAGTGAAATCATATTGGGGAAAAAATAGAGTTAATCAGCATCTACTGTTTCCATTTTTGGATTGAGCACAATAGTTTGGGCATTTTGAACTATATTCCTGTTTATGAGATAGATTTGCCTACTCTTTTCATCTGCAAATCTAGAAAGGACAAAAATATGTTCTTACTGTTTCAAACACTCTGAACATACTAGTGAACTAGTTTATAGAACCAAAAGAATATATTGTAAACTTAAGAGGAACAGGGAGGAAAATTAAACACACAAATAAACAATATGAACCCCTGGAAATTTGTGAATAACTCCTTAGAGTTAGAAGTATCTCTGGTACATTTCCTATCCACTGGGTACAATAACCTTAAATTGTTACTTGAGAATCTTCTAAAGGTTATGGGACAGTGCTTTTTGGTTATTGTTTCTATTGCCTTTCCTTCTGTCCCTGTTGTTCTCATGTATGAACAGGTTTTTAGGCTAGGTTTTAATTGTGAGTGCAAAACTGTTCAGACAGCATCATGAAGTAAATTTGAGCCAGACACAATGACCATCTTTTGGAGAAACAAAACAAAAGAAAATACACCTACAACAAAAGCCAGTCTTAAAACCAGCACAGAACACTTTCTTTATAAAACATCATAATACAAATGCATTTCTTTGTCTTGGTTTGAGATGAGATAATGGCTCAAAAATGCTTTTCAATTCTACTATTGTAATATTCAAGATAAATAAGAAGAAAACACCAGAATATACCCTATCTTCACTGCCTTATTCATAGATGCCTTTTCTGGATTTCAGATTTAAAGGCTCTGCTAAAGTTCTCTCCTAGTGCTTCTTATGGCCTTGTTAAAAGTAAACACTTTGACAGCACCATTTAATTTCTTTTTTTACTCCTTTTTTCCAACTGCATTGATTTTTTATCTACCGTTCTTTGGTAGAGCCCGCTTTGAAAGGTTTTAGGGTCTTCTCTTCTGAAATTCACTGTATAATCTGGTTACATATCTGTTGGTAGATATCTATGCACATTCAATAATATTTGCTCATGGTAGTAAGAATAAGTTGCTGTACTTTTAACTTTTAAGATCTCACTTTTTATCAGATGAAATGATATTGCAGTTTAACCCCATCTAGCAACTAAGCATTACATCCCTAGTCACTCTCTTTCCAGCAGAATAGGGTCAAAAGAATTGGAAGGCTAAAAGTGAGAAAACTCATGGTTCACAATATGAACAGTTTAATTACAGAGATAAAAAAAAAAAAAAAAGTAATGGAAAGAAAACAACAAAAAAGAGAGAAATAAACCTGAAGAAAGACAGGTGATGCAAACGAAAATAATTGCTCACCAACAATTGATCAATGCCCAGAAATTATCCAAGCATCAGCCCTCTGGCCAATCTTCTCCTTAGTTTATTGCTGAGCATGACAGCAAATGGTATGGATCATTCTTTTGATCAGCTGTCCCAGTTATGTCCCCTCCCCAGCATTGTTGGTGGGTTGAGTTGCAGAGGAGACCTTGACTTTATGTAAGCACTGTGCAGAAACAACAAAAGCGTCCCTGTATTGTCCACACCATTTTCAGCAGAAATCTAAAACATAGCTCCATACCAGCTACTGTGAAGAAAATATACCCTTCTTCAGCCAGACCAGCACAGTATAATATTACTGCTACATAACTAATAAAATCTATTATGGCAAAGCCAAGAGAGCACAGGGAAATCACATGGGTTATTATATAGTTAAGTAGTAAAATTGTTAACTACTCTAAGAGTCTAGTATCAGAAGAAATCTTTCTTCTCATGTGAGCACTTGAAGAGAATATTGTAAAAATAGCTGAGGACTGAAATAAACAGAGTAAGAGAAGGCAATCAGAAAACGATTTAGTCCGCTTGATTTTTTTGTCACTAGGTACTCCTAGAATATAAGAGTGAGTAGTTCCATTTCATTGTGTGTTTTTTGAAGGGGGAAGTTGGCTGCTTTTTTCAGACAGGTAAACAATTTGTTGTTGTTGTTATGGATCACAGGCATTTTATTGGTATAGCAATGTATAATGCAATGTTGTTTGAGCAAAATATCACTCAAAGTGATATTTAAGACAACATAGGGGTTGCAAGCCCTACACCAGCCACAGGAACTCTGTAGACCTGTGAAAGTTTACTCATCATAGTGATGCAAGAGGAGAGAAAAGTAAAGATTTTGAGTGTTTAGTCATCCTATTCCCTGTCTTTAAGTAAGATAGTGTGGTAATGCATCCAAGACCCCAACCCCCTCAGAGTCAGAGAAGGGGGTGAGGATCAGGCAGAGTGGAAAGAGGGGTAAGGAGGAAGACACCTTCCCCCCTTTCAAGGCCATGTCAGCTGACACCTGGGCCCCTTCCCCAAAGGCACATGTCAGGGCAGAGCCCCAGGCCAGCACAAGAGAGAACCTGATGCTGGTCAGTTTCTTGTGTGTTTTTGGGCAGGTGGAACATGATCTGTGGCATTTGTGACACAGGACATTTGGCCCATAAGCTGATATAAAATGGGTTTGCTAGAGAGCACTGAGGGCTCTTCCTGGCATTTTCTCCCCCCACATGTGGGCTACACTCTGCAGTCAAGGATTCCTTGAGAAATAGAGACGCTAGAAGGACTACACATAACTGGAGCCAGGATTAGGAGTATATTTTGCACCTGCCTGAGTCTCCGGGGAATACCTTCTTTGTTGGTGAGGGGCAACAAACTGCTCTTGGGCTGTATCATTTTCCAAATACTGATCTTCAATCATTTGTACCTATTCCTGTAATCTGCAAATATTGTGCAACCGAGCAATGAACCTGTAAATAATAATTTATAAATTTGTATAAGTTACATGGATGGTGGGATTCCTAAATTAATAAAATAGATTATATTTTATCTATTTCCTGCCTGCATCCCTTCATCCATAACAGATAGTAGACTTACTCTCTGTACCTCCAACCAGATATAATCTAAATGAATTTAATGAGAGAATCCTGGGCTGAATCAAAAGATGTGTTGCCAGCTGATCGAGAGTGGTGATTCTGCCCCTCTGCTCTGGTGAGGCCCCATCTGGAGCCCCTAACACAAGAAGGATATGGATCTGTTGGAGAGGTGTCCTGGAAGAGCAATTTATGAACCAGCTAAATTGTTTGGCCACTGCTCTTTCTCCTCCATCCCCGTTGCAGCGGTCCAGGTTTGAGGTCGAGACAATAGGCAGACATCTTTGAGGCTGCCGGGGGGGGCTGGAAGCTGGACCCCGTGCCTCACGTTTCACACAGACAACTGCACGTGTCAGAGGCTAGTCGAGAAGGCGTGTGCAGTTTGCCTGCCATACAGCACTTTGAACTGATTGGTGATATTTGAAAAGGTAACCTGCCACTGGGCCGTTCAGTTTTCAAATGGGGAATTTATGGGGGGTGATTCAAAAGCCCACACCCTGTTTGTTAGCGGGATTCCAGACAGCGACAAGCACCCACTGCATGCCTGTCTTCAGGGTGATTACCTCCTATTGTCCTCATAGCAGCGTGTCGGGTTCCGAGCCACACCACAGCAGCGCGCTCTCTTTTTTTCCCTCACTTCCTCCAATTTGGGATTTGTTTTTGGATTATCCCTGGCCCTTTGGACTACAAGTTGCAGCTCCGTGTATCTCTTCCTTTGGCAAAGATTTTGGTGATTAGAAGCTCAGCAGTTTGTGAGTAACTAAAGCTAATTTGCTTGGTTATTTCTAAAGTTCACAGACTGTTTCTCTGTGGCTTAACTTTGCAGCGAGGCCGAGGGGGTCTGTCCTGCCTCCCGAGGTGGTGTAGCTTTTGTTTTTGCATTATGAGAGTTTCCATTTTGATCCTCTGTATTCCAAGTTTCTGTTTTTCTAGACTGTTATCCCATTGTTCATTAGCATCCTATCATGTGTAATCAACCTATCATCGACCGGGCAAAAAAACCTGGATCAAATTAGCTTGGAAAAATAATTTTTGATATCTAATAAATTGTATTCATATTTTATCAGATTTCTGGCTTATAAATTTGATTATAAACCATATCAAGAGAGTCCAGAGGAAGGCCACAAAAATGATCAGAGGGTTTGAGCACCTCTCCTACAATAGCAGGCTGAGAGGGTTGGGCCAGTTCAGCCTGAAGAAGAGAAGGCTCTGTAGCTGTCTGGTAGCTGCTTTCCAGAGCCTGAAAGGAGCCTTCAAATAAGGTGGGGAGAGACTCTTTGCAAGAGCATGTAGCTATAGGACAAGGGCCATTGGTTTTATACCAGAGAAGGGCAACTATATATTGGACATTAGGAGGAACTTCTATACAGTGAAGGTGGTGAGACACTGGAAGAGGTTGCCCAGAGAAGTTACAGACGCCTCATTCGTGGAAGTGTTTTAAGACCAGGCTCGATGAGGCTTTAAGCAAGATAAAGAGAGCTGTCCCTGCCCATGGCAGAGGATTGGAACTAGATGATCTTTTAGGTGCCTTGCGACTCAGACCTTTCTGTGTATGGTTTTATGATGATGGTTCTATGAATCCCAGCACTCCTTGTAAAACATCAAGTAAATTATTAAACATTCTAATGTAGTTTAAAACCCTAATACAGCAAGAAAAAAAATTAAAACCATTAAATGAACTTTTTCCAATTACATTTTTTTTCCACTTGTAGACAGATTTTTATAAAGGCCTTGTTTTGTTTTTTTCTCCTGGAAGTATGTGTTGGAGAAGGGTAATTGTCATTGAGGCCTGATCTGAATCACTTAGCCATAACCACACAAATGTCATTATTTCCTCACTGTTTAAATATCCTTAAGCTTATAAAAATACAACATTGTTTTAATCTTTTTCTCCTTTAAAAACTTGTTATCCGCCCAAACACCCCCCTTCCTGCTTTCTATTAAAATTTCTACTTTTAAAATCCAAAGCTTATACTGCCCTCTGGGTAACTTCTGACTAACCTATGTCCTTATTCAGATGAGCTGCTGAGAGTTAGAAACAATATTTGGCAAAGTTAAGTACTTTAATAGTTACCTTCATCACAGCACTGCTTCTTTCATCTTTTTTTCTCTTTCTTTTCTGCCTAAAAGTACCATGGATCAGTCACTGTTTAACCACAGACATTTTACCAGCTGCAGCTGCATCATAGCAAATATTTCTTCCTATTACCACACTCTTTTCCTTCTTTGTAAGGCAAGGTACTAACACAGAGTCACAGAAAGTGAGGGTCTGGAAGAGATCTCTAGTGATCATCTAGTCCAGTGCCCCTGCAAAAGCATTATAGTGTTTCTGCTACAAAATCTCGCTTCTACACAAATCTTTACTGGAGAAAGATTACACTGACCAGCTAAGTGTACATCTTAACATGCTTTGAGGTGCTACTGCTTTGGTCATTAAGATCAGCTACTTAGTAGTATATATGTTATTATCAAGCTACTTAGTAGTATATATGTTATTATCATGCAGGTGCAACTAACATACATATGTGTCTTTCTGTGGGGAAAGGACATAGGTATATAGTTTTGTGTTAATGAAAGCAAAGATAGGGTGATAGTCAAGAGCAAGTGTTTCTGGATACCTCAAAACAGATGTGGCCACAATGATAGAAAGAAATGATGTATCTTCTTTTACCTGAAATTCTAACTTGGTGGTGTTAGGGTATCAGCCTTTCACTTCTGCAGCAATAGCAGAGATAGAAGACTAATTATCTTTTCCTCCAGAGTCTGTTTTGAGAGGCATTGTATTAGGAAAATGAACCAAAGTCTTTACTACCCTTCTAAAAATAGTCAGACTTGTCATTCAAAAATGACAGATGGTACACGCATGTTTACTAGAGGTTGGGGCTTGATTTTTCAGTGTTGAGGGAGGGAAGGAGGGAAGAAGGAATGGTGACAGCAGATGTGCACACATTATCTCAAACACTACTGGGAAGCAATGTTTAAGAGTGGTGTGAAGTGTTTTCCATCCACTCTTACAAGGGAGACTTTAGTCAGAGGCGTTTTGATGGTGCTGAAAGATAGTGTGGCCATTCCTGTATGCCGACATACAGGAGTCAGTTCAAGTGCTCATGGAGGAAAAAAAATTAATGGTGCAGGCACAGAAGTGATGAAGTTTTCCTTGTTGGCTCAGCAACACATAGTCATTCTCCTGCCTGAATGCAGATCATTGTCTCCTGAGCAAAGTAAACAAATCTGCAATACATCAAACATTTGTATCATAGCTGTGCATTTTAAGTTTGAAGAAGAACTTTATGTTCTCTCAACCAGCCTCCTGAATAAATACAGGCCATGAAGTTAGATACATATAGTGACTGGATTGTTTACTCATACATTTCAGTTCAGCACATCTCTCTTGCATCTGATTTATCCATCAATAAATCAAATGTGCAGATTAGACAAACCACATTTGTTAGTAACAGTTTCTGTATCAAACATCTTATTCCCTTTTCAAGCTTTTTATAGAGCACTATTAATTTTTGCCTGACTCTTGATGCTTTTTGGGAATGCTAGAAACACATTAAGAAAATATTTATTGAAGTAGTCATTTTATTAAAACTGGACATAGAAATTCAGACACTGAAGCCAGCATTTTGTTCTGCAAGCTCATGTTACCTCTGGGGAGGAATGGTAAACAGAGTTAATAGTTTATTTAAATTCAGAGATAGCTATCAAATAGAAAAAAAAATGTGAAGTTCTGTAGTAGAAAACAGACTAGAGTTTCATGAAGGAAATGTTTTTGAGCTCCAGGGCTCAGAATGACCATGAATTTAATGACCTTTGTAGAGGCACAGATTGAGGAATTTATTTTCAGGAGTCTGTATCACATGATCAGAGAAATATTGCCTCCTGTCTAATATAATGTCCCCAAGAGTACATGTACCAGGATCTAATAGCAGTCCCTGAAAATATACTAAAGGCAATCCAATTTTCTTTTTTTCCCCCCCTTTTTCTTTCTTTCTGTTTCCCCAAGTATACTTAAAGAAGTAGACCAGAATTTCTAAGCCCAAAGACATAGTTTCATAGAATGGTTTGGGTTCAAATGGACCTTAAAGATCATCTAGTTCTAACTTCTTACAAATAAAGAGGGGTAAGGCAGGGATTTCATAAAAATATAAATAATTTATTAATATGGCTCCACCTCCCACATAACTATAAAATATTACACAGATTTCAACAGTTTGATTGAGAATGTCTACACAATATAGAAATGTTTGCAAATAGTTTGAGGAACAGTATTTGGGAAAAGATAAATCCAAAAGCAGTATCTTACCCCTACTAACAAAAGGTAGAAAATTCCTGGAGACCTTAGGAATATATCAGTTGTTCACAATGCTGCTTGCCTATTGGAAAATTTCTCTGGTGTCTCTTTTTATCAGAAAATCTTCCTGAAACTGCTGCTGCTTGTAATCCACATGTGTGGTGGGGAAAACCCAAGAGAAAGGAGCCTCATGCTCTCTGCAGTGCCCGTTTTATCAAAAGCCATGACAATTTTTGTCTGAGTCACCAGATCAGCATTTGTTCAAAGCCAAAAAGGTCAGAACCCATTACTTCTCTGCTTAAACATGCCCAGTGTTGTCCCAGCACGGGGGTCTGTGTCTTGGGGGGAAGGGCCCATGTGTGTCCACCAACCACAGCCTGAGAGAGGGGGGTGTCCTCTCCTGCTCCCTTCATTCCACACTTGTTTCCCACCCCCCCCATCCCAGATTCACAGTGGGGGGATGCGTTTTGTGTGCACTGCCACATGACCCTACCCTGCCAGTGGCCTTGAACACCTCCAGGGAGGGGGCATCCACAACCTCCCTGGATAACTTGTTCCAGTGTCTCACCACCCTTATAACAGAAGAACTTTTTCCTGAGACCTCATCTAAATCTGTGTTTCTCAAGCTTTAATGCATTCCCTCTTGTCCCATCACTACAAGCCCTTGTAAAAAGTCCTTTTCCATCTTTCTTGTAGGACTCCTTCAGGTACTGAAAACTGCTATAAGGTCTCCCCATAGCCTTCTCTTTTCCCTACTAATATTTAAAAACAAAACAAAACAAACCCCAAACCCTCAAAACTATAACTGACTGTTAAACTAATCACTAAAAATGTTAAAAGTACTGAAATGTTAGAAAAGCATTTAGGAGTTTGGTGTCTGAATTCATAGCTATCCAGCTTGACTGTTCCTGAATATTACAGAAATAAATATGTTTTATCATAAAACAATCCTCTGAAACTTCTTTTGAAAAATACAAGTGTTACATCTGGAGAGTGTAGTAGATGACTAGAACATTTTCATGGAGCAGATGTGAAAATCAGACATAAAATCGAAGCTACTGGAGTAGGAAATTAAAGTAAATTAAAAATATGCATGTAGCAGATCTTAGTTTCTTTTCAAGTTGTAATGACTATAAAATGCTAATTTTGTTTCTATTTTTGTCTTAATGAGAACGTTTTCTTTAAATTTCAAAGATACCTAAAAGATTGAGTTTTATGAAGTTTATATCTGAAACGGTTTTTCAAAGCCTCTAACAAGAAAATAATGCATGACATAGGTGTAGATTCCTCACACAGTTTACTATGCAGAGTTTTGTAATTAGAAAACATAAGATTTTTTTTCTTTACAGTCTAATGACTTAAAATTAATTTAACCAATTTCATCCAAATAGAGAAGAAATGCTCTATTGGTCTAACAACTACAATGAAAAATGCTACTGTGAAAATCGAAAAAGTAATTGAACCAAAAGAAGGCTGCTAAAGCAGTGTTAAAAATTGTACTGTTTGAGTGTTCAAATACTATAAGCAGATTTTTTATTTACTTTTGGAAATTTATTGAAAATATTATAACATAGTATTAAGTAGTAGGTAACATTTTCTTTCAAAAGCTTAATAAAATATGACATAAAATTAGACTCAACAATGAAAGTTAATTGCGTGTTCAGTTCTTGGCCCCTCAGGTTAAGAAATCTGTTGAGCTGCTTGAATGTGTCCCGAGAAGGGCAGCCAGTCTGGTGAGTGGTCTGGAGCACAAGCTCTGGAGCACAAGGTTGAGGGAGCTGGGGTTGTTTAGCCTGGAGAAGAGGAGGCTCAGGGGAGACCTTATTGCCATCTACAACTGCCTGAAGGGAGGCTGTAGCCAGGTGGTGCTTGGTATCTTCTCCCAGGCAGCCAATGACAGAACGAGAGGACACAGTCTCAAGCCTCACTAAGGGAGGTTTAGGCTGGATGTTAGGAAGAAATTCTGCACAGAAAGAGTGATCTGTCGTTGGAATGGGCTGCCCAGGGAGGTGGTGGAGTCACCGTCCCTGGAAGTGTTTAGAATAAGACTAGATGAGGAACTTGGTGCCATGATTTAGCTGATTAGATGTATCCCAAGATTTTTCACAGGCACCTTTTAGTTTTGGGATTGCCTTAATCTACAAAACACTAGCTGAGAATCACTTTTATCATTGCATCATTACAGAAAAAAATAATGTGAAACTCATGCGGCAATGGTCTTTGCAATTTAAACAACCTACATGTGTGGAATTCCATGAGGTTGACTCAAATGTTTGACTACTTTGTCACACAGTTCTCCTTCTTTAAACTAGAAAAAGTATATATAATTTTCCTTCTGTGATTATTTTCATCTTTCATGTTTCCTAAGTGCTTTGTTATTCTTAATTCTTGAAAGAATCTCTGAAAATTTCAGTTACTGCAAAAGAAGCACTGGGGTAGAACTTGCATCAGGTAAAAGGAAATTTGTATTTTAAAGCTGAATGTAGGATGGAAGATGGTTAAATTGGGAAGGAACTGAAAGGATTGTAAGTACATACATTTAATCAGAACTAGCATTACTTGCAAATCATCTTCCACTGTGGATTAACAAAAAAATAGCAACACTGTGTTTAAGAGGAAGAGTTAATTTTGTAAAGGACATGTTTAAACAAACAAGGGGCCTATGGCAATCGGTGATGTCCTGAATTAATCTAATATTTCTCATTCCTGTACTTACAGCTATTTCTTTACTGTGTCAGGTATTTAATGGTTCGCTCTTGTGATGAAGCTTCAAAAGACTAAAGGAAGGTATTGCTACCCACTATGCGGACAGTAGGAGGCAGAAGAAATAAAGAACACAAGATAGCCTGGTTCTGGGTGTCCTTGGTGTTCCAGTTCCCTTTAACAGTCTCCTTTAACTTCTATCCCTCCCTTGCTCCAAAAATCTGCAGCTTCAGCCAGCTGTGCTCCACTTGTCTGAGTTTTATTTGATGTCTTATTTATCTCTCTTCTGTCAGTGGTACCAGATTTGGTTTCCTCATTCCATACCTCTTTGTTCATTTTCCATCACATGATTTGCAAGTATCTTTGCCTTTTTTCTTGTCTCCAAAGCTGGAATACACTGCTAGTGGTGGTTCATCAAGAATCTACACGCTTCTTATGAAATGCTTCCTTGATGAATAAACAAATTGTGCAAACAATTAGCTGGTTTTGTTTGAGGTTAATAAATCTGGACAGTGATACTGATTTTCAGTCTCTGACTTGTGTAATGTCCTAAAATCTAGATATCTATGATTAAGATAAAAGCCACAGACAAAATTCCCACATTAACCTGTAACATAATCTTTATAATAGTTTTATACAGCCTTCAGTTTAGAGACAAGAATGAGATTTATATAATAATCAGGAAACATTTTCCCTAATCTGTCAAGTGTTTTTTTTCTGGCAATACAGCATCTCAGCTGCATCAGAGAACTTCACATACAGTTTGTATGGACATTGCTCCTTTGTGACGGAGTTGCATGTGCAGGCTTCCTCCATTTTCCATGGGATACAGCCCTGAAGGGAAGAGGGAAGCAATTGAGATACCTGATATAGAAGAATTACTTCAAGAAAGGCCCATCCTGAAGTGCAGGAAATCCGGTAAAGACAGCAGGACAAATGCACAGATAAGGAAGGAGCTCCAAACTGAACCCAGTACACAATGAGGGAGAGTACAAGCAGCAGAAGCACAGGCAGGTGACACCCCATGAGAAATATAAAGCTGCTGTTTGATCATGGAAGGATGGGGTTAGGAATGTTAAGGCTGGTTTGGAGTTGAATCTGGCAAAAGAAATACTTCCACATTGACTTACAAAAGGAAGACTAGAGAAATTGTTCTGCTGAATTGGACAGTAGCTCTGGTAAGAAAGAATATGAAAAACACTGAGACACTGCATACCTTCTCTCCCTCGATCTTTGCTAGTAAGATGGGTTTTTAAGAATCCCAAACCAGATATTAGTGGGAAAGTCTGGAGCAAGAAAGATGTATCCTTGGTGGAAGAGAATTATGTTAGAGAATACTTCAGTAAACAGGACTGATTCCAGTGCTGAGGAAGATGCTGATGTCATTGTAAGGCCACTTTCAATTGTCATAGAGTCTAGTAGAGGTTTCTGAGGAATTAAAAAGAGCAAAGGTCACTCAGATCTTAAAACAGAAAGAAGAAAGACTCAAAGCATCAGAGGGTGGTGATAAGGGGCAAAAATCTAGTTGCAGGTGAGTCTTTGGAGATGTACCCTAGATCTCAGTGTGGGATCTAATATAGTTTATGATCAAATTGATAAGCCAGAAATCTAATAAAATATGCATGTAATAAATAAAAATGGAATTATTTGTTAATCATATGTGAGGGCCCTGACTGTTCTCTGCTCACCCTTTTCTAGACAATCTGTTCAAGCCAAAATGTGAAATATCCCCCTTATCACGTTTCCAAATCCCAGAGGGCTTCTCCCCACACCGGTAAATACCTGTGGGGCCAGGGACAATAGGTGGTTATTACTGTCATCAGAGCAGGGGAAGAACGTTTCACACTTTGTCTCCTCTAGTGAGACCTCTGCTGATAGACAATGCCCAGGCCAGGGCAGAGCTGTGGGGAGCTGTACCTGACCTGCAGCAGCAGAAACTGATGGCCCTGGGAGGCTGATATGAGCTGTGAATACAGCTGGGGAGACTCCAGTTTGGGCAGATTGGATTTGTAAAGTCTGTTAGTGCTCTGGCAAAAGAGTTCCTCATCCTGTCTGCTAAATCCAGCAGCCAGTGTTAAAGGAGCAGGAAATCTGGGGCAATGAGTGTTTAACTGTGGCATTCAGACATCAGGTCTCTGAATTTGGGTTGTTCGGCACTTCAACTAGGTCCTGTATCAGACAGAAAAAAGCTCAAGTTCAAATCACAGCAATAATGAAAGCAGCTGAGCTGGGATGTCTAAAAAGCCACTGTAATATGAAAAACAAGATTTAAGGAGTGGATACTAAATATGTAGCTGTTACATGTGTATATACATATCATATACATTGCTTCCCTCCTGAAGGCAAGGAGAAGAGTTCCGCTTCACCATTACCCTTGTCCCAGGCCAGGACAAATCTGCTGTGCCATAGCTAGTGGAGAGTTTCAAATTCCTTGACTTTAAAATGTAATGAACCACCTACTCTTTCACAACAATAATTGTTTTCCACATATTTCTTACCCATAAAATATGTATCTAATCCGAACTCTTTGTAATAAATAGAAATGGAATTATCTGTTAATCATATGATGTTAAGTTTAAATGATGTTAGATTAATAATTATCTTTTATAAAAGCTTAATGTAGGTTGCTTTGCTTATTTGCCAAGACCTTGTAACTAAACTACAATAGACAGCTTTGTGTATCATAGGCAGCTTTGTGTATTTGTCAAAGTCCTGTATTCTAACATTCCTAAGCCGGATCCACGACTCCTTGCTGGATATCTACGCATATGCAGAATGATAAACTGGTTCCGAGTATACAGAACAAGAGATAAGGAACTGAAACAATGCAAAGAGGCTGAGATGAAGCTGAAGTCCTACGCTATAAAAGGAGTCTATACGATATTGTCAGTTGCGAGCCGTTGAGGGAACAGGATATTCCCCGGCCACCTAGCGCTGGTTTTGCTCACTTAGCAAATAAAACTTTAAATTTAACCACATAGAATTGGAGTGGTCATTTTTGTCAATTACAATGCATATGATTTATTAGATGTAAAAATTATTTTTCCGAGCTAATCTGATCCAGGGTCATTTGCCCGGTCGATGATAGGTTGATTACACATGATAGGACGCTAATGAACAATGGAATAACAGTCTAGAAAATCAGAAACTTGGAATACAGAGGAACAAACTGGAAACTCTTATAATGCAAAAACAAACAGCAATACTGCCTTGGGAGGCAAGACAGAGCCCCTCGGCCTCACTGCAGAGTTAAGCCACAGAGAAACAGTCTGTGAACTTTAGAGATAACCAAGTAAATTAGCTTTAGTAACTCACAAACTGCTGAGCTTCTAGTCACCAAAATCATTGACAAAAGAAGAGATATGTGGAGTTGCAACTTGTAATCCAAAGGGCAGGCATAATCCAAAGGGCAGGCATAATCCAAACACAAATCCCAAATTGGAGGAAGTGAGGGAGAAAAAGAGAGCACGCTGCTGTGGTGTGACTCAGAGCTAAACATGAGGACAATAGCAGGTAATCTCCCTGAAGACAGGCACAGAGTGGGTGCTTGTCGCTGTCTGGAATCCCACTGACGAACAGGATGTGGGCTTTCAAATAATCCCCTATAAATTCCCCTTTTGACAAGTGAACGGCCCAGTGGCAGGTTACCTTTTCAAATATCACCAATCAGTTCAAAGTGCTGTATGGCAGGCAAACTGTACACACCTTCTCAACTAGCCTCTGACATGTGCAGTTGTCTGTGTGAAACGTGAGGCACGGGGTCCAGCTTCCAGCCTGGCCAGGCAGCTTCAGTGGTGCCTGCCTATTGTCTCAACCTCAAACCTGGACCCTGCAACAGGGATGGAGGAGAAAGAGCAGTGGCCAAACAGTTTAGCTGGTTCATTAATGCTTCTTCCAGGACAGGATCCACTCCTGTTCAGCACCATCATCAATTATTTGGATCATGGGACACAGTGTCACACCTGACAAGTATGTACTTGACATGTTTGAAAATGACACAAAACCAGAAGGAATGGCTGGTGTACTATATGAGTGTGCTCCTGTTAACAAGGGCACAAACAGGCTGGAGAAACTGCCTGTCAGGAGCCTCATGAAGTTTGACAAAGGAAAATGGAAAGCCCTGCCCCTGGGAAGGATTGAATACAAGCACCAGTACATGCTGACTTCCAAATCATATGGAAATCAGTTTTGCAGAAAAGGTCCTAGGGGTTGTGGTGGATGCCAAGTTGACCATGAACCAGAGGTATATTCCTATGGCAAAAAAGGCCAAGAGCATCTTGGGCATGCATGAAGTCTGAAGAACGCTATCCTTCCTCTCACCACTGGTGAGACATGTCAGTGTTGCCAGGTCCATGTGTATAAATACATGACTGTCAGTTTGCAGAATTTATCCCTTCCTGTCCATTGTGTCCTGAATGGATGTTGCTCTTTGTTTGACTTAGGACAGTGCTCCTAGCAAACATCAGTCCTTAACACTAAACAGATATTAAGCCAAAACCTGAACAGCAGTTGAGTGAACAGTAATACTGATGAAAGGGATGAGGAATCAAGACTCTTCTCAACACTCTTCACTGCCAGGAAAAGTTGCACAGGAAACAAATTGACAAAGTTTGAATTCCACTTGAATGTAAACCAACTTTTATTTTATTTTATTTTATTTTATTTTATTTTATTTTATTTTATTTTATTTTATTTTATTTTATTTTATTTTATTTTATTTTATTTTATTTTATTTTATTTTATTTATTTTATTTTATTTTATTTTATTTTATTTGTAGTCAAATGTGAGAAAAATCCACCTGAAGAGGTTATGGAGTCTTCATCCTTGGAGATATTCATAACCCAGATAGACTCTCTTGTGTGAAATCTCTTCTAGCTGACACTGGTTGAGCAGGGACATTAGATTAGATGGTTTCACAAGGCCCTCTCCAATCTGAACAGTACTGTAATTCTCTGATTCTATAAACTAGAGGGAAAATGCTTGATGTGAGATAGATAGAGAATAAAGCCCACACAGTAAAGAGGATTTCAGATACCTCTTTACTGTGCTATTTTTTAATACACAGATTTTTAATACAGATATTCAGAGAGCTGGCTGTGAAAAATTCTAGTTTAGACACAAATATTCTTATGTTTTACTGCGTTGAGCTTTTGGGCCTCTAAGTCAGAAATGTGGGAGCACTCCCAGAGGAAGAACTTGCCATCCCTTTTCATTCACAATAATTCTTCAAGATGGGTATTGCACTCTTCCACAAGTCTGACAAATGGGGATGTTGGACCAGCTACTTAGCGTAAACTGCCATGACATCTTCCCATCTTATTTTATATCTAACTTTAGCACCTTACCACTAAGGTGCTAAGACATGAGTATATGTTTCAGCCTGCCAACATTCCTGCAGCAGCTGTAAAATGTGGAAGAAACCTTCTTTGAAATTCATAAACCAAGTTTCTCCAAGTTTCTTTGTGTCTTGGTGCTTAGATTTTGGGTACTGCAAGACTAATTGACAGTTTCTCCTATTTTTTCTCTCCATTTATACTTTCAATTAATTTTGTGGAATTTGACACTTGCTCTATTCGGTGTTAATTTTATTTTTAGTGCTATGTATTTTTTTCCCCAGAACCAGAGGACGTTGCCTTTAAATAAGTAGGTTGTACAGGCTTAGTGTTGTGGTAGCCTCACAGCATCAATATCTGTTGATTCCTATAATCATGGAATCATAGAATCATAGAATCAACCAGGTTGGAAGAGATCTCCAAGATCATCCAGTCCAACCTATCACCCAGCCCTGTCCAATCAACTAAACCACGGCACTAAGTGCCTCATCCAGTCTCCTCTTGATCATCTCCAGCGATGGCAACTCCACCACCTCCCTGGGCAGCCCATTCCAATGGGCAATCACCCTCTCTGTGAAGAACTTCCCCCAACATTGCGTCAGTGTGAGCTGAAATTCCCCCCCCCCCCCAACAATAACCAGGCTAGCCCAGTCTGGAAGAGAATGCAAGCTGTATTTACAAGCAGAGTCTACAATCTACGATGAAATGCAATGAATATGTACAAATATACAAAATTCACAACATTTACAAATATATGCAATCAACAGAAAAGCAGAACCAATCTCCCTTTGCTTCCCCCCAAAGGGGCCACTTCCCAAAGGGGCCTTCCTCTCCCAGGAGCTTCCCCCCCCAGACCCCCCTTGGACAGAAAGCAGAGTTAGTTAGAGCAGAAAGTTGTTAACTTAGCTGCCAAGGTCAGTACGTGTTATCTTCAGCCAGAAGAGAAGATGAAACAGCAGCCAGACAGCCCAGCAACTGCCCCCACTGCAGAACGCAGAATGTGCAGAGTGCCTACTTTGTTTTGGGTAATAGTTCTTAAACATTTCTATCTATCCAATGGAAGTGTTTAGAACAATCAGTATTTTGCTTTCTTACACCCAATAGTGACTTATTTATACTCTTTCACTTTCTCTGTTCTGAACTTTGCAAGGAAAAATTAAAAAGACAGTTTCAAACCATCACAAACATCCAGCCTATACCTCCCCTGGCACAACTTGAGACTCTGTTCCCTTGTCCTGCTGCTAGTTGCCTGGGAGAAGAGACCGACCCTAAGGTAGTTGTAGACAGCAATGAGGTCACCCTTGAGTCTCCTCTTCTCCAGACTGAATAACTCCAGCTCCCTCAGCCTCTGCTCATAGGGTTCCAGGCCCCTCACCAGCTTCGTTGCCCCTCTCTGGACACGTTCTAGTACCGCAACATCTCAAATTGAGGGGCCCAGAACTGGACACAGTACTCAAGGTGTGGCCTGATCAGTGCTGAGTACAAGGGAAGAATAACCTCCCTTGTCCTGCTGGCCACAGTATTCCTGATACAGGCCAGGATGCCATTGGCCTTCTTGGCCACGTGGGCATTCTGCTGGCTCACGTTCAGCCTACTATCAACCAGCACCCCCAGGTCCCTCTCTGTCTGGCTGCTCTCCAGCCACTCTGTCCCCAGCCTGTAGTGCTGCATGGGGTTGTTGTGACCAAAGTGTAGAACCTTGCACTTAGCCTTGTTAAATCTCATACCATTGGCTCTGCCCACCCATCCAGCCTGTCCAGGTCCCTCTGCAGGGCCCTCCTACTCTCCAACAGATCAACTCCTGCTCCTAACTTGGTGTCATCTGCAAACTTACCGATGATGGACTCTATTCCCTCATCCAGATCATCAGTAAAGATATTGAACAGGATGGGGCCCAGCACTGACCCTTGGGGACACCACTGGTGACTGGTTGCCAACTGGATGTGGCATCATTCACCACCACTCTCTGGGCCCAGCCCTCCAGCCAGTTCTTGACCCATTTCAGAGTGAATCTGTCCAAGCCACGAGCTGCCAGCTTTTCCAGGAGCTTCTTGTGGCAGACAGTGTCAAAGGCTTTGCTGAAGTCCAGGTAGACTACATCCACAGCCTGCCCCACATCCACCAGGTAGGTAAGCGGATCATAGAAGGAGATCAGGTTGGTCAGGCAGGAGCTGCCCCTCCTGAATCCATGCTGGCTGGGCCTGATCTCTTGGCCATCCTGTAGGTTCTGTGCAATTGCACTCAAAATGATCTGTTCCATAGTCTTGCCTGGCACTGAGGTCAGGCTGACAGGTCTGGAATTTCCTGGTTCCTCCTTCCAGCCCTTCTTGTGGGTGGGCATCACATGTCCAGCTTCCAGTCATCAGGGACCTCTCCAGTAAGCCAGGACTGCTGATAAATGATGGAGAGTGGCTTGGCCAGCTCATCTGCCAGCTCTATCAGTACCCTAGGATGAATCCCATCTGGTGCCATGGACTCGGGAGGATCCAAGTGGCTCAGCAGGTCCCTTACTGCTTCCTGCGGGATTACAGGGGGACTATACTGGTCCCTGGCTCCATCTGCCAGTTCTGGAGGCCAATTGTCCTGAAGACAGCCTGTCCTACTATTGAAGACTGAGGCAAAGAAGGTGGTAAGTACCTCTGTCTTTTCTCATATTTTGTTACTATATTCCCCTCAGCATCCAATAAGGAGTGGAGGTTGTCCTTGCTTCTTCTTTTGTCATTAATATATTTATAGAAATATTTTTTACTCTCCTTTACAGCAGTGGCCAGTATAAGTTCTAAATGGGCTTTTGCCTCTCTAATATTTTTCCTACAAGACCTAGCAACGTCCTTAAACTCTTTCTGGGATCCCTCCCCTTTTTTCCAAAGGTGATACACTCTCTTTTTTCCCCTTAATTCCATTAGAAGCTCCTTGCTCATCCAATCCGGTTGTCTCCCTCGTTGGCTTCTCTTCTGGCACATGGGCACAGCCTGTTCCTGTGTCTTCAAGAGTTCTTTCTTAAAGTCCAGCCTTCCTGAACCCCTTTGTTTTTAAGGGCTGTTTCCCAAAGAACTTTCTGAGTTAGTTCCTTGAATAAACCAAAGTCTGCCCTTCAGAAGTCCAGGGTGGAGGTTTTGGTGCTGCCCCTCCTGGTTTCACCATATATTGAAAACTCAATTATCTCATGGTCACTGGACCCCAGGCAGCCTCCCCCCACCACATCTCCCACCAGCCCTTCTCTATTTGTAAACAGCAAGTCGAGCAGGGCTGCACCCCTGGTAGGCTCGTGTAACAGCTGGGATAAGAAGCTATCCTCCATACACTCCGGGAACCTTCTGGACTGCCTCTTCTCTGCAGTGTTCAATTCCCAGCAGATGTCTGGCAGGTTAAAGTCACCCACAAGAACAAGGGGACGTGATCTTGAGGCAGCCTCCAGCTGCTTGAAGAATAATAAATCAACCTCTTCTTCCTGGTTGGGTGGTCTATAACAGACTCTGACCAGGATGTCAGCCTTGTTGGCCTTCCCACTAATTCTTACCCATACGGACTCAACCTGATCATCCTTAGTCTCTACTTCCAGGACTTCCAGGGCCTCCCTAATATACAGGGCCACTCCTTCACCCCTTCTTCTTCTTCTGTCTCTCCTGAAGAGTCTGTAGCCATTGATTCCAGCGCTCCTGTTGTGAGAGTCATCCCACCATGTTTCTGTGATGGCAACAGCATCATAGTTTTCCTCCTGTACCAAGGCTTCCAGCTCCTCTTGTTTGTTACCCATACTGTGTGTATTAGTGTACTGTAAATCATTAGTGTAAATCATTAGTGTAATGATTTATTTAAAAAGTAGTCTGATAATACCACCCTTTCCACATTATAAACAATTCACCTCAAAATAGTAAACTACTCTGTTATTCCATAACCATTTTAAAATTAATGATTTCACATTCTCTGTTAGACTAATGGATTAATTTTGTGCCATTTTCAGTACCCATCATGGTTTTTTTGTCAAAGGAATGAGATGGTAACGAGAACAAAAATAGATTACACACACATAAAAATGTAATAACCCATTCCTGTGACAAAAGCTACCCGAGATAAGGAAGACTAATCTTTATCTCATGCCAATCATAAAATATTGCTAAGAACAGGCAATAGTGCAGCATCAATTAATTTGTATGGTAAACGCAACAAAACATTTAAAATTTGATTGTTAAACTTAGCCTCCATGATAATCAACAGAATAAGAAACAAGATATGATCCTTGCATGAGCATATTAGTAAGGCATTCTGAAACAGCAAAAGTTGCGTGTGAATACACATGCAGTACAAATTAAAGTACAAACATACAATGCGTGCCTTCATCTAAGTTCAAGATTTTTAATTTATTTTTCCTTTTTTCTGGAAATAGTTTTGTGGGTTGTTTTTTTTTTTTTTATTTTTCTGAAGGAAGATTAAGTATTTTAAATAATGTATGTTATAATGGCATATAAAGTTGACTCTGAAAACAAAATTAGTCCATTCCAGCCTATCTCTGCTACTTCAAGGTGTTCATTTTCCACAATTGTGAGCTTGATGCTGGAGAATTCTGAAGTTATTTTAGAGTGAAATGTGACAGAAATTTAAATTTCTGTTTCCTTTCCATTTATATAGGTCTGATATTGGGTTAAATAATAGCAAAACTCCTTCTGAGTATCTGAACTGCTGAATGTCTTAGAATATGTTATAACTTCTTACAGCTTACACACTCAAGTTTTCATTCTCAAGTTTATTTTTGGAGGAGAAGAAAGAAGTGAGAAAGAAGAACTGGGATGAATCCCAGTCATGTATCAAGACTTGGGATGGCAGTACAAATGTAATCTATTTGAAGAAATCTTCTCTTTTAAATTAAAGTGGAATGAAAGAATTAAATACTAAATTCCTTTAGGCTAGGCCAGCCAAAGAAAGGTCAGTTCAAAATAAATGAAGTCATCTAGATAACATATATGCTATAGGTGATGATAATAAAACCTAAATTTAGCCAGATTAGGAAAAAACCCTGCCCTTACATCTTTGGTGTAAAGGAAAGGATTTTCAACATGTAGCACTGAAGTGTTTTTTCTTTTTGAACTATATTTTCATGTTCTAATTGTTAAGGTTTATTCCATTAACCAGATGTAAATGAGTGTATCTTTTTGACAAAAATCATGGAATAGTTTGGGTTGGAAGGGACCTTAAAGGTCCTCTAGTTCCAAGCCCTGATGCAATAGGGAGGGACACCTTCCACTAGAACAGGTTGCTCAAGACCTCATCCAGCCTGGCCTCGAACTCCTCATGGATGTTTCTGCCAGCCCCCTCAGTACCCCTGTGTGGATGCCATCTGTCCCTGTTGACTTATTTGATGGAAGCATTAAGGATTTCTTGTAAGTGAGCAAGATGAGCTTGCAGCTGTGGAAGAGTTGGGTGCAAGCTGCAGTTCCATCCTTGTGCTGCATCCATGGGAGGAGCTTGGCTTGGTCAAAGCAGCATCACTGTTAATATAGGTAAGTTAAAACTGTTTCCACAGGGTTCTGAGTTGTTCAGAGGGCTGAAGAAGGTGCTGCATGAGAGATCAGGGGGGTTTGGTGCTGCATTTAGCTCCGTGGTGTGGTGCAGACCTTGGGATGGGCACACAGTAGGAAAGGACCTCAAGTCCCACCAGCCTCATTGCAAATAGCTGTCAGGGCAGAAAGCAACAGCTGTGGTGCAAAATTCCTGCAGGCATAAAGCCCACCTCTATAAACTGATTTTTCTGTGCTTGAACTGGAAAGTCCATGTCCACGTGAAGGGGTTGCAGATCCTGCTGCCTGATTCCAAAAGCCTTGTTCCAGCATCACATAGGTTGTCAGATTGGCTCACAAAGCATCACATGTCGTTGTCATCCAGAGTCCTGATGTCGTGGAGAGGGAGGATAGGGATGGAGGATGGTGATTATTAATTATTAATTATGAAAATATGAGTTATGAAATTATTGTTTATTATTATTATCTATATTCTATTGATTAATTTATATATATTGATTCGGATGCACGGTTGTAATAATATAGATCATTAACCATCTTTTTTTGGACTATGGGAACTTCACTGTGCTCCCCATCCCTATTTTCCAGCTCAGGGGGCTGGGAATCCGGTAAACAACTGGTGTTGCTACCAAAGTCTGAAGCAAAGAAGGTACTGAGTACCGCAGCCTTTTCCTCATCCTGGACCACTAAGCTTCCCCCCTGCGCTCAACAATGGACAGAGGTTGTCTGTAATCTTTTTGTTGCCAGTATATTTGCAGAAGGATTTCTTGTTCTCTTTACCAGATGAAGACAAATTAATTTCCAACAGGGCTCTGGCTCTTCTAGTTTTCTCCCTGAATAGCCTCATGACAACCTTGTAAGTCTTTCTGAGTAGCCTGACTCTTTCTTCCAAGAATTATAAACTTTCCTTTTCTCTCTAAACTGCAGCCAAGCATGCCCAAATCACAGAATGACAGAAACCATCCAGTCGGAAGAGACCTCAAAGATCATCCTGTCCAACTTTTAACCCAGCACTGGATGGTCAACATTAAACCATGTCCCTAAGTGCCAGGTCCACGCACTGCTTTAACACCTCTAGGGATGCTGACTCCACCACTGCCCTGGCAGACCATTCCACTGATAACCATTTCAGTGAAGAAGTATTTCCTAGTATCCAACCTCAACCTCCCATGGCACAGCTTGAAAACATTTGCTCTAGTCCTGTTGCTTGCTATCAAGGAGAAAAAGCTGGTCCCCTCCTTGCTCCAATGACTCATCAGGTAGTTGTAGAGAGCAAAGAAGTCTCGTCTCAGCCTCCTCTTCTCCAGACTGGACAATCCCAGCTGCCTCAGACACGTCTCGTAGGCTATATGCTCCACGCTCTTGTATTCAGTCAGAAACGCAGAGACAATTTAATGACAATTTTTAAATATCAACTAAGAATGAAATTGTAGCAACTTTTAACAAATTAAGATCATTCCAGAAAAACGATGAAAGAACATTGCAGGATTTTAAAGGTGATGCTGGGATTTGGTTGTTGTTGTTGTTTTGTTTTTTATAATGCCAACTGTATATCTTTGGTTTCTGACCTACATTCATATTTAGGCACCACCAAAGCCTAAATAATGTGATTTATTGAAATGTTAACTACAATCTTTCTATAAGTTCCCTTGATTTAGTTTTAGCTACTGCTGCTCACTGGGGAATGTGAAATGGAAGGGGAAGTAAAGGGAGAATTTAAGTACATTCAAAAACAAACAGAATTCCAGTTTCTAAAGTCTTTTTGTTGTTGTTGTGGGGTTTTTTGTTTGTTGGTTTTGGTTTTGTTCATTTGGATTTTTCTGATTGGCTGATCGGTTGTTTCGTTTTGTGATATTTGTGGGGAGAGTTCTGTACAAGCCATCATTCTGGCCAGAAAATATTTATACAGCTTAAAGAGTAGCCATGGATATGGTGGAAAAGTTCATGGAAAATCATTCCTGAGCATTTTTAATTGTGAGACAGCAGTAATACATTCTGTATCTCATTACAACAGGTTCTGAAAACATACAAATGCTCACCAAATGCTTATTTTCAGGTACAGACCACACTGGAAATTAAATTATTTTTTTCTGTTTAGCTAGAAATAATAGACTAGTCTTCTGATCTCTTTTCCCATGTCCTGCAGAGGCTAATGAGGTAAATAATGAAGCACTCCAACTTCCTAAAGAGTGACCATACTTTTTCTTTTCCTCAAGTAGCAAGAAAAGTTATTTCTGTACCATCAGCTCCATGGTTTTAACTTTGTCTGACTGACATTTATCTCCACATGTTATCAGCAAAAATAACTGTAGTGTGTACAACCCATTATTACCCACAAACCTAGCTTGTCTTGAGCAGCAGTACAATGTTATTTCTTGAATGCCTAAAAGCTTGATGATTGACCTCAGTCAAGAAACAGATATTCATAGCTATTTGACAGGTAGACATTCAGATTAGGTTCTAACTTACTGAAGTTCATGTCCTAATCATCTATTTAATGCTGAATCAATTTACATGAATGCATTTAAGGTGTTGTCAAAGTAACTAGGCTGTTCACTGTTAGACTGTCTCAGTCTACAAAACTGGATGATTCCGATAGTTCTACCATTATAGGAGACAATAACTGTCAGACTAGAAAAGTTAACTTTGTTCTAAATTATCAGAGGAAATGAAAGGCTATATAAGGCATGAAATCATGAAGTGTAATCCTCTGACAACCAGGAATGAGTGAACAAACTCACCATCTAACTTCTGCTTTGGAGAAAGAGAGTAAGCCAATCTTCTTTTCCATTAGAAAAGGCCCTTACAAGACTTTTGATTTCTCTAAACTGCCTCAGCTAAATTACGTGTCTATTACTCGGTACTTCAACTCCAACTCTTTAGATTTTTTTCTTTAGCTAGGGACTCATGTTCCTCCATGTTTCTTGTAGCTGTGTAATAAAGCTAGGTTGTTTGATTTTCTCAGTAGTTTAAAGACCTGCCTTATCTATAATAAGACACAAAGTATGTTCAGTTATGTTTGGGCAGATGGTGCCCATGTTAATGTTTAATATCCTAAAGTAATCCCTAGATATTATGTACCAGTTCACATGTGTACTAGGAAAGTTCAGTTCCATAAATAACAGAGAATTTTTCCTTATCCAGCTTGATTTTAGCAATTCTTAGTAGGAAATCAGCCACTAATTTGGATAGCTAAGAGCATGAAGGCTACTTTAATCCATGCCAACTGCCAATAGCCCAGATCTTACTGGACCATGGGGAACTAGACAGGCACATTTTTATTTGTCTGCACTTCCATAGAGAAATAAATGATTTTTAATTTACTTCTCCAGTTAAGTAGTTGATTTTCTAATTAATTTGGCCATAGCAACTTTCCAGTACCCAGCAAAATATATTTGAATTGGCAGATCTATGCAAAAGCTGTGTTTGCAGTACGTGTGTAGCTCTGATGCAAATTCCTCCCATTAGCTACCCAATTAAGCAGAAGTAAGTTCAAATTACTAGTCTCAAACTTTATTTATTTATTTTTGCAGAAGACTGGTAGTTAACCATGTTTAAAGTCCAATGAGAGAACATATACCAGATCAAGCCGTAAAAGAGACGGGGAAAAATCAGAAATTATTATGGCAAATGAGAAGGAAAGAAAACACATTATAATTGGAAAATAATTTCTTACTTAATTATGGTCTAATTCATTGAGTTATTAGACTTCTATCTTAAAAGAACCATCTAATATTGAAAGAGCTATTAAACCAAATTGTTCACTAGTTTGGGAAACACAGACAACCCTTTCATTAAAGGCTACTTCTAGGTTATATAGCTTTACACAGATATCTTTTTCCAGAAACCCAACTCAGTGAAGCCAGTTACACAAATAAAATATTTCATGTGAATAAGAACAGCAGTCAGAGCTTCCTCTGGAAAACAGAATTGACCTAAGCTGCTTAGGGACGCTCTTAGGAAGCTGTTTCTCTGATGTTTATTATCTTGAGAATAGCATTGACTGCCTAGTCACAGGGAGGAGAAATCCTGTCTGAATAAATTTCTTATAAAATATTCATTGATTTAAAACTTCAATTCTGCTGTCCTGAATCAAACAATGCAAGTCCCTTTCAAGATGGATGAGCTACTAATGATCACAAATTAAGTATCCAGTTTTAGTAAGATGTTTATTTATTTTATATGGTGTATAGGTAAAAAAAAAAAAAGAGCAACAACCAAACCCAAAGTTATTTGCACAATCCTATTCTGCTTGTTATTATTGCTGTATGTTGAATTTCCTAATTTTACCTAAAACTAATATAAAAAGATAGCAGATATAGCTGGAACTAGTTTTGTTTGGAGCATTTCCTGCAAGTAAAGGATTTTAACAGCAAAGATATCTTAGAAATCTTGACTGACTCAGACAAAATTGACTGTGCTTATTGAGTGAAAAATTCAAAGCAATTTTGGTATGTGACCTATTCTGGGAAAATTTCACTCAGGCTGTTGAATCACGAGTCCATTTTCAAAATCATACTGCTTGAAAAAAAACAATTCCTTTCTATATAAAGGAGTCAAACTCTAAAAGTAATTTGTTGATGGTATGGTTCATATAAGGGTAATATGAGAATGTCTTCTAGAATTCAAATATTTGTGAAGAAAAAAAAATATTTCTGCCTCTTCAATTTAAAAGCTTTACATTTTAATTTGTGTCTTTATTCTGAAACTTCTGGAACCAATCTTAAAATGACCATAAGCTTTAATTTCTACTTTAGAGATTAAAAGAGGTCTTGGATATGTTAGGTAAAAGTTACCTTCTCAACATTCATTCCTGTAGAATGTCCTTTATAATTAAAAATTGTGAACAAATTATTTGGCAAGAAAACCACTTAGTATTTACCAAAATTTTATTTGTGACAAGGGACATTTTCAGGTTTAATTAAAAATATTTTCCCCAAGGGGAAAAGCTAGAGAAAGAGAACGAAAAAAATAGGTTGTCAAATAAAAATTTTCAGACATGTTTTGCAAATAGATATACATGCATTATATCAAGATTTCTGTAAGTACACTTTTTTTTCCAGATTTATGTATAGTATTTCCTCAGTTCATATTTAGATTCTTGTATCTCAAAGCTATTGCAGTCTCTGTCAGAAATCTTAAAATAACTTGCAAAAGTCACAAGAATGTAGTCCTGACTGGAATTTGATTATAATAAAATATAAATATTTAAATCTGATGCAACTGAAAAATTCTTACAAAAGTAGAACTGTTTATTATAAAATAGGAAGTTTTTCTTCAGATTAATCTAAAATTTTATTGTTCATGCATCACCTTAAAACTATAAAAATGGCCTCCAGCAAACTTGAAGGATTCCAGCTATGGAAAGAAAAGCTATAATAAGAAATTATCAATTTTTAACTTGGAAGTTGTGGCAAGATGTAGATTAAATCTGGCTTTAAAAAAACCTCCTTATTTTACACTGTGATTTGTATAATTATTCATTTGTTCTGTGAGACATTGCAAAATGATGTGGATTGTCAGAAATGGGCAACTAGTTTTGTTTTGGAAAGCCAATCACATCCTGGGCTACATCAAGAGAAACATAGCCAGCAGGGTGAGGGAGGTGATTCTCCCCCTCTACTCTACTCTGCTCTGGTGAGACCTCACCTGAGTACTGCATCCAGTTCAGTACCCCCTATTACAAGAAGGATCTGGACGTGCTGGAACATGTCCAGAGAAGGGCCACAGGGATGATCAGATGGCTGGAGCACCTCTGCTGTGAGGACAGACTGAAAGAGTTGGGGCTATTCAGTATGGAGAAGAGAAGGCTCCAAGGGGACCTTATTGTAGCCTTCCAGTATCTGAAGGGGGCCTACAAGAAAGCTGGTGAGGGACTCATTAAGATGTCAGGTAGTGATAGGACTAGGGGGATTGGAGCAAAACTAGAAGTGTGTAGATTCAAATTGGATGTTAGGAAGAAGTTTTACACCATGAGGGTGGTGAGACACTGGAATAGATTGCCCAGGGAGGTGGTAGAGGGAGGTGCCCAGGGAGGTTTTTAAGGCCAGGCTGGATGTGGCTCTGAGCAACCTGATCTAGTGTGAGGTGTCCCTGCCCATGGCAGGGGGATTCAAAGTAGATAATCCTTGAGGTCCCTTCCAACCCTAACAATTCTATGATTCTAGTTTTGTTTTGGTTTGGTTTTTTTGACTTACCAAAGGGATCTGGTTTGAAGAGAACTTTTACCTCTTATAAGCTTGGATTTTTACATACAGTTTAACTAATTAGATTAATATTACATTCAGATTTGTGCACCAGCTTATCATGTATTTTATTATATTGAATGTCTTGAAAAACCCAACCATATCAACTTGAGGCTTTAAGACATCAGTACTTCTCCCTACTCTGTAAGATTCAGTCAAAATATGACAACACTAGTTTACTCTAATCATATATAACTTGCATAGAGAATGCTAGGTAGCATATGCTTAATAACTGTTTGAAAATTAACACTATTTTCATTTCATATAAAACATCTCAAGCAAAAACTAGCTATTGGCTCATCTGGGGGGTTTTCTTCTTTGATAGAGGCAATGTATGACACACACATGCTTTCAGGTATTTTGGACAACACTGATAGCAAAGTGTATCAAACTGAAAATAGCTTACCCAAATATGTAAGTTGTGTAATTCCCTGGCTTTATACTTTGACCTCTAAGAGAAATTCCATGATTGGCATGCTCTGTATATGAGGTTTCAGTAATCTTTTATTCATTTGGACAGAGTACAGAGTCCTGCATTTGGGAAGGAATTATAAAGTGCACCAGCAGAGGTTAAGAGGTGATCTTCTAGAAAGCAGCCCCCAGGAGAAGGACCTGGAAGTCCTGTGGTCAGCAATGTGCTCTTATGGCAAAAGGGCCAATAGGATCCAGGGGTGCATTAAGAGGAGTTTGTCCAGCAGATTGAGGGAGGTTCCCCTCCCCCTTTCCTCTGCTCTGGTGAGACCTCATCTGGAATATTGTGTCCAGTTTGAGACTCCCCAGTTCAAGAGGGACAAGGATCTACTCAAGAGGGTCTAGTGGAGGGCTACAAGGATGATTAAGGGACTGGAGCACTGCCCTATAAGGAGAGGCTGAGAGCCCTGGGGCTGTTTAGTCTGGAGAAGACTGAGAGGGGATTTAATAAATGTTTATGAATATCTGAGGGGTGGGGGTCAGGAGGGAGGGGACAGGCTCTGCTCAGTTGCACCTTGTGATAGGACAAGGGGCAATGGATATAAACCACAGCACAGGAGGTTCCACCTCAACATGAGGAGGAACTTCTTCACTGCGAGGGTCATGGAGCACTGGAACAGGCTCCCCAGAGAGGTTATGGAGTCTCCTTCTCTGGAGACTTTCAAGACTCATCTGGATGCATTCCTGTGTGACCTGTGCTACAGTCTATGGTCCTGCTCTGGCAGGGGGGTTGGACTCAATGATCTCTGGAGGTCCCTTCCGACCCCTAACATCCTTTGATCCTGTGGACAAATGTTAGTGATGGTTGTTTCCCAATTTCTCCTTCCACTCATGCATGTGTCTATGTATGTAGATATACAATGAGGGCTGTGATTAAGAAGTTATGGTTTTAGGTAGATCTGAGCTCCATATGTGCAGAGTCCAAACGATCTGCCAGGATTGGAAGTAATCCTGATTGACAAGGCAGTCCAGGAAGGCTGGACATTCCTCAAGAGGGAAATCATCAAGGTACAGGAACAAGCTGTCCCCATGCATTGGAAGATGAGTCAACAGGGTAATAAACTGGCTTGGCTAAGCAGAAAGCTTTGGCTAGAACTCAGGAAGAAAAGGAAAGAGGGGCAGGCAACTCAGGAAGAGTGCAAGACTCTTGCAAGTATATGTAGGGAGAAAATTAGAAAAGCCAAAGTTAAACATGAACTCAATCTGGCCAATGTCATTAAAGACAATAAGAAGAGCTTTTGTAAGTGTGTTAACAGTAAAAGAAGAGCTAGGGAGAACCTTCACCCACTGCTGGATGAAGGAGGGGACCTGGCGACCAAAGACAAGGAAAAGGCTGAGCTGCTCAACAGCTACTTTGTCTCAGTATTTGTCAATGACACCAGCTGTTCCAGAGGGTTCAGCTCCTGTACTGGAAAACAAGGATGAAGATCAGAAAGTAGCCACCACAATCCAGAAGGAAATGGTCAATGACATATTGTGCCACTTAGATGTGCAAAAGACTATGGGACTGGATGGGATCCATCCAAGTGAACTTAAGGAGCTGGCAGATGTGCTCAACAGGCCACTCACTGTTATTTGTCAGCAGTCCTGGTGAACTGGGGAGGTCCCAGTTGACTGGAGACTGGCAAATGTGATGTCCATCTACAAGAAGGACTGGAAAGATGATCCAATGAACTACAGACCTGTAAGTCTGACCTCTGTGCCAGGAAAAGTCATGGAACAGGTCATCCTGAGTGCTATCACACAACACTTACAAGACAACCAGGCAATGAGGACCAGTCAGCATGGGTTTATGAAAGTCAGGTCCTGTCTGACTGACCTCCTTCTACAAAAAGGTGACCTGCCTAGTGGATGAGGGATGTGCCTTGGACGTTGTCTACCTGGACTTTATGAAAGTCTTTGACATTGTCTCCCACAGCATTCTCCTTCAGAAACTCATGGCACAAGGCTTGGATAAATGCAATCTGCATTGGATTAAAAACTGACTGGATGACCGGGCCAAGGTGGTGAATGGAGTTAAGTCTGGCTGATGCCCAGTTACTAGTGGTGTCCCCCAGGGTTCAGTACTAGGGCCTGTCCTCCTTAATATCTTTACCATTGATCTGGATGAGGGGATTGTATGCACCCTCAGTAAATTTGCAGATGAAACCAAGCTGGGTGGCTGTGACAATCTGCTAGAGGGTAGGAAGGCTTTGCAGTGCGACCTGGAGAGGTTAGGCCAATGGGCCAAGGCTCACTGTGTGAAGTTCAATAAGGCCAAGTGCCAGGTCCTTCACCTTGATCACAACAATCCCATGGTAGGCTACGGACTTCGGGATGTGTGTCTGGAAAGCTGTGAGAACTTGGAGAGGGCCCTGGGGGTTCTGGCTGACAAGAAATTAAATATGAGTCAGCAGTGTGCCCAGGTGCTTGAGAAAGCCAGTGGCATTCTGGCTTGTATTAGAAACATGGTGGCCAGCAGGAACACAGAGGTGATCATCCCCTTGTACTCAGCACTGGTGAGGCCACTCCTTGAGTACTGTGTTCAGTGCTGGGCCTCTCACTACAGGAAGGACATTGAGGTGCTGGAGCGTGTCCAGAGAAGGGCAACAAGGCTCATGAAGGGCCTGGAGCACATGGCCTATGAGGAGCATCTGAGGGAGCTGGGGTAGTTCAGTCTGGAGAAGAGGAGGCTGAGGGGAGACCTTATCGCTTTCTACAAGTCCCTCAAGGGAGGCTAGAGTGAGGAGAAGGCCAACCTCTTCTCCTTGATGGCAAGCCACAGGACTGAAGGAAATGGTTTCAAGCTGTACAAGGGGAGGCTGGATGCTAGGAAACATTTCTTCACAGAGAGGATTATCAAGCATTGGAATGGTCTGCCCAGGGCAGTGATGCAGACACCATTCCTGGAGGTGTTTAAACTGTTGTGGACCTGCTGCTTAGGGACATATTTTAAGATTGACCCTAAACTGGTTTGAAGGATGGACTGGATGATCTTTGAGGATTCTTCCAACTGATGGTTTCTGTGATTCTGTGATTGTAAGATCTGATCACAAAATAGTGCAGAGTAGGAAGGACCTCTGGGGTTGTGTTATTCAAAGCAAGGCTTATTTCAGGCTTAGTGTCTCCACGGCCCTGTCTGTTCAAGAAATCACAAAAAAGTTCCACAACAAAGATTCTGCCACCTCTCTGGGACCAGCCCCAGTACTTAATCATCCTAACTGTGAAAATGTTTCTCCTTAATATGTAGATGCAACTGAAATTTTACTTCATACAAACTGTGTGCTTTTCATCTTTTAGCTGTAATGCTTTGAGTCCTGTTATTTATTCTGTGCTTTTATGGCAATTGCAGAACGCAGCTAAATTTCCTTTAACTTCTTTTTTAGACTAAACAAACTAAGCTCTTACAGCCTTTCCTCAGCATAAACATTCCCTGTGTTAGTGTCCTTCCACAATGATTTCCAATGCCTTCAAATCCATATGCTTTCAAACTAAAGTTAACACAGCATGGCAAGAATTGTGACTCTTTGTCATCACCAACTACAGAGGTGACAGCTGTTCTGCTGAAGTCAGCTAGTTTATTGTTTGTTTGAGTGATGGCAAGTCTGTGTCAATATTTTCAACTCCACATAAATATGATTATCTGAAGTAGAACACCATCAGATTTCTTCTGTAATACATTGCTAGCAACATATGGTAGGTTGCCCCACATTTAATGTCATCTCTAATATGTTATCAAACACCTCAATAGGCTCCCCAGGGAAGTGGTTGAATTTCCATCTCTGGAGGTGTTTAAAAGATGCAGAGGTGTGGTACCTAGGGGCATGGCTTCGCATCAGACTTAGTAGAATTAGGTAATGGCTGGAATTGATGATCTTAAAGGTCTTATCTAACCAAAATGATTCTATGTTTCATTGTTGCAGTTTCATCTGGGACAGAGTTAATTTTCTTACTAGCAGCTGGTATGGTGCTATATCTATGGAATATTCAATATCATAGACAATTATGCTCAGTATATAAACTGGAAGGAGCAGGCCAGGTGGGAGGTGGAATGCTGCTGGAGCATAGGTCAGCAGGTTATTAGCAACTTCATTTTGCATCACTTGTCTTTTTTTTTTGGATTTCATTTATCTCTTTCTCTTATGTTATTTGTCTTCATTGTTATTAATATTTATTATTGTTACTACTATATTTTATTTTATTTTAGTTATTAAACCATTCTTATCTGAGTTCATAACTTCTACTTTCTTTTTTTTTTCAGTTCTTCCTGTCACACTTGGGAGTGTAGTGAGCAAGCAACTGAGGGGTGCTGAGTTGCTGACTGGAGTTAAAACATATATCAAAACTGATTATCACTAATTGCCTTGCTTGTCTGTGTAAGAATGGCTCTCAGATAGCTTTCAGTCCTTTGAACAGAAAATTTGACTTTGTTTTTGTATACGGCACGTTTCAATCCAAGGGTGGCTCCACAGCAGAGACAAATAAATCATTCCAGATAGTTATCAGAGTTAGTTCGAAGCTAATTATTCCTTATAATATGCCACACAGTCCATCTTACTGATAACCTAAGGTGAAGCAAGGAATTAAGGACCAAATGCCTGGGAAGATCATGAAACAAATCCTCCTAGATGACCTACTAAAGCACACGGGGGGGGCAGGGAGATGATTCAAGACAGCCAAAATGGTTTTATTAGGGGCAAATCCTGCCACCAACTTAGTGGCTTTCTATGATAAAGTGACTATGTCAGTGACCTATGAATGTGATCTATTTGGACTTCTGCAAGGCTTTTGACATGGTCCCCCACAACATCCTACTTGCCAAGTTGGAGAGATATGGATTTGATGGTCTATTGCAGGTTAAATTTGCCCCCCAACAAAATTGGAGATTCACCCCCAGAATGCAGATTTACCCCTGGAAGAAATCAGCAGACTAGCTCAGAAGTTTGGATGCAAAATGAAACTATATTCACAAAAAGTGAACTAAACACTAAAGTGTAAAAGAGAATAAACATGTATTGGATATATTTACATGTATTCACAATTCAACAGCTCCAGAAACATTCCCTTATACAAATTTCTCTCTTCCCTTTGTCCAGAAAAGAAATAGCTTTTCCACCCCCACCCCCCACTGTACAAGGGAAAGAGAAAGAAAGCAGAGAGAGAGCCCTGCTGCTACTTAGGCATGACAAGAATTCTCAGCCAATGTCAGTAAAGCCAAGCAAAAGCCAAAGCCAAAGCACCAGCCAGAGCAAAGAAGAGAAGAGAGAAGAACAAACTGTGCTGCAAAAATATAAGATTTTCAATGTCCAATGGAATGAGATTTACTTACTTATTGTTATAATTCTGTGTCCAATCCCTAACATTATTTATCTTCTACTCAAAGTCTCTGGAAATTCCTATTTACAATTAGTGTCTAAGCTATGTTCAAACTGTAACACGGTTGCATCCAGAGGGTGGTGCTCAATGGCTTGAAGTCCAGATGGAGAGCAGTGACAAGTGGTGGCCCTCAGGGATCTGTAGTGGGAACTGTACTATTTAATATTTCCATCAATACTATAGACAGTGGAATTGAGTGCCCCATCATCAAGGGTGCAGATGACACCAAGCTGAGCAGTGGTGTTGATACACCAGAGGGACAGGATGGCATCCAGAGGGACCTTGACAAGCTGAAGAGGTGGGCCCAGGTAAGCCTCATGGGGTTCAACAATGTAGCAATGTAAGGTCCTGCACCTGGGCTGGAACAATCCTTATTATCAAACACACTAGGGGATGAGGTGATAGAAAGCAGCCCTGGGGAAAAGGACGTAGGGGTGCTGATGGATGAGAAGCTGGATGTGAGCAGACAGTGAGTGCCTGCAGCCCAGAAGTCCAGTGTCATCCTGGGCTGCATCAAAAGATGTGTTGCCAGCAGATCCAGAGAAGTGATTCTGCCACTTTGCTGTGAGGAGACCTCATCTGGAGTACTGCATCCAGCCCTGGAGCCCTCAATACAGGAAGGACACAGAACTGATGGTGGAGGGCCACAAAAATGATGAGGAGGTTGGAGCATTTCTGGTACAAAGACAGGCTGAGAGAGCTGGGGGTGATAAGCCTGGAGAAGAGGAAGCTCTGTGGAGACCTAACAGAAGCCTTCCAATACCTGAAGGGAGCCTACAAGAAGAACGGAGAGAGACTATTTACAGAGGCCTGTGGTGATAGGACAAGGGGCAATGGTTTCAAACTAGAGAAGAATAGATTTAAACTGGACATTAGAACGAGATTTTTACCATGAGGGTGGTGGAACACTGGAACAGGTTGCCCAGGGAGGTGCTTGAGGCCCCATCCCTGCATATACTCAAGGTGAAGCTCAACGGGGCACTGGGTAACCTGATCTAGTGAAGGATACCCCTGCTGACTGCAGAGGGGGTGGGACTTCATATGACCTTTGGAGATCCCTTCTAACCCTGACTGTTCTGTGATTCTGATTCTATGATTCTATAAATTCATTGGCTAAGACTAAAAGCAATGTATTTAATTTTTTGAGCAAATCCTTGAACTTAGGATCCCATTTATACTGGAATCTCATTGCTGATAAAGACATACAGGAGCTGAGCATCCAACCTTCTTTTCCTTTGCAAAATTGACTACTTTTCTCTATTGACTTCATAGTTTACTTTGCATTTATATTCGTATATCAGAAGCCAAACACACATATACATTTAGGTGCTGAAAATTTACCCAACTGTTTTTCTTGCCTTCTGGTTGTTCAACTCTTCTCACAACTTCTGCAATCCTGACAATGAAATCAGTTCTCAAACTTTTGTGCTGAATCAGAACATAAATCTGAATGTTTTTATGAGGTTTTATGGCCAGGAATGAGGTTGTGAAGAATTTATGAACGTGAAATCTTCACTAACTACAGGGTTATTGCCTTTTCTAGAGGAATAAATCCAAGCTACCTTAAAATATAGGTATAAAGTTATCTTCACTGCAGGATTCAGTGCTGACAAGCAGTGTCCCAGGGTCTTTATAACTGCTGGATGTTTTCAGGGTTGTAAAAGACGTTTAAGTGGAGCCAAGGATAAAGATTAACAGCAGTCAAGAAGAATATCTACATGAAAAGAAACACATTTTCAAGCAACCATTTTCTTAAAGAAATGTAAGGCAAAGATGCATTACAGTAGTCATCATTTGATCTGGAATTTTGTCACTAGTTTTGCAAATAAACCAGTTTCTAAGTACATGCAACATTGTCCCTATTATGTATCAGACAAATACAATAAGTGCAAAATAATGCTTTTGCTTTTACCTGTGAAATAGTATTAAATAAAGGTAACGAATAAAAGGTAAAGACGTATCTAGCAAAACCACAGGGGAATTGCCCCTATTGAGTATGTCTCTAAATTATTTTGAAGTGTGCATTAATGAAACTGCAAACTGAATTAAGTACCTTCATCTGCTTCTGGAAGCTGCTCTGTTTGATCCGTTAAAGAATACACATTTTCACTGCAGTAATTGGAGGTTTAAATGGGCTTAATGTAATTAGGAAAACCCTTGGAGATATATATTATCTCTTATGAAAATGGATACGCTTTGTAGATTAGAACACATTGTTTCATCATCAGTGTAGGAGTACAGAATTACAGTTCTGAGTATTAACTTTGGTCAGATATGGGCACAAGGGCTTCTGCTGAGTATAAAAGGAAACAAATTCACTAGGTCCTTCTGTGTGCAAAACTCACACTGAATAGCCCTATCAATACTCTAAAGCTTGGCATGAAAGACGATTCACAACTGCTATAATACTTTTAATCAGCTCTGAAAATGCGACTGTGAATTTTGTTTGTGATTGTAAAGGAGAGTTAGTCTGTTGTTGCTAAGACATTTAAACTTAGCTTCTCGCAGCTAAATCAGTACAATTTACTCTGTACTGTTTTGTATGAACCTTCATGGAATTCAAAATTAGAGAAGTTAATATTCCTGACTTGCATGCATATCTGGTGTCACACACATGTAAATGTGCATACAACCCCCCATTCAGTATGTGCAAATGCCTCTATAATCACAACTTTCATTACTAAACAAGAAATCTCAGTGAAGAAATTGGAGCTTCAGTTTCCTGACTGCACCCACTATATCGGTTTTTCTTGGTATTCCCAATTTGACACATCAATCTTAGTAATTTGCTTTATTTAGACTAATATGATGTTAGCATCATTTTTTCTTGAGATAAAACTGACTTGCTCAAGCATATGTTAAATTTCAAGTTATTCTGAGACTTTAATGTAAATATTCATATGTCTGATGTTAAGCACAAGCTTATGAGCTTTGCTGGGACTGGGGTCTTATTGAACTAAGCTGTCCTCACCCATGAAATGATCCCTGAGACAGTAAAAACATGATTATTAATACTGTTTGATGCATGCTTTCTCCCTAAGGAGATATTTGCTGCCTGAAAAAAAGGATTCAGGGTGCAGCCAAGATGATATTATAATGTGCAGGATCAGTGAGGAAATTGCATTTTGGCTTTAAAGCTGCTTGATCATCCCACTCAACATGGTTTTGTCAGGAGCTCCTGCCAAAAATGTTATCCTTTCCTCCTGAGAGGCTTAGAAGGTGTGCAGTGAAACCTTGCCAGCTGTCCTCAATGTCAGGTGCAGATTTACCAGGAGAGCTAAAAAGGCTTAAGCCTCCTCCCTCGGTAGTCATTTGTTTAAAGTAATTTGCTCCTCTTCTATAACTGATTTGACATGGTAATGGTCAAATGACTGCTTGTTTCCTTCTGGATGTCATCTCAAAAATTTTATAAGGGAACACTTCACAGACACCGTGTTATTTCAAATTCTGGTCCTGACATGGCCTCATGGTAAAGAGTGCAGTGTGCTAATTGCTGTGGGGAAGGACAGCTTGCCACATATCTTTGTCTCAGGAACACTAAGTCATAGAATCATAGAATTGTTAGGGTTGGAGAGGACTTCAAGGATCATCTAGTTCCAGCCCCCCTGCCATGAGCAGGAAGACCTCACACTAGATCACGCTGCCCTGAGCCACATCCAGCCTGGCCTTAAACACCTCCAGGGATGAGGCTTCTACCACCTCCCTGGGCAACCTCTTCCAGTGTCTCACCACCCTCATGGTGAAGAACTTCTTCCTAACATCCAATATGAATCTACTGGGTTCTACCTGAAAGGAGGTTGTAGCCAGGTGGGAGTTGGTCTCTTCTCCCAGGCAGCCAGTGATTGAGCTAAGAGGACACAGTCTCAAGCTGCTCCAGGGGAACTTTAGGCTTGAGGTGAGGAGAAAGTTCTTCACAGAAAGAGTAATTGACCATTGGAATGGGCTGCCCAGGGAGGTGGTGGAGTCACTGTCCCTGAAGGTGTTAAAAAAAAAAAAAGATTGGATCTGGCTCTTGGAGCCATGGTTTAGTTGTCAGGAAGTGTTAGGTATTAAGTAATAGGTTGGACTTGATGGTCTCTGAGGTCTTTTCCAACCTGGTTGATTCTGTGATTCTGTCATAAACCTTATGTTCACCTACAATGGGCACTTCCTTCTTCCAGAAGGGAGAATGGCTAGAGCCCTTGCCAGTGAAGACTGAGGCAAAGAAGTAGTTGAGAACCTCAGCCTTCTCCATGTCACTTGTCACCAGCTTCCCTGTTTCCTTTCCGAAGGGGCCCACACCTTCCCTAGTCTTCTTTTTACCATTAATATACATATAGAAATTTTTACTGTTCCCCTTGATCTCCTTGGATAAATTTAATTCTAACTGAGCTTTAGCTTTTCTAACCAGGTCCTCTGCTGCATGGGCAACTTCCTCATATGCCCCCATTCTTGCTGTCCTTTCTTCCACTCCTTGTAGAGTTTCTTTTTTTGTGGCAACATAATCAGGAGCTCCTTGCCCGTCCATGCAGTCTCCTAGAATTCTTTCCTGCTTTCCTCTTTGTGGGGTTACTTTGCTCCTGGTCATGGAGAAGGTGATCCTTGAACACTGACTAGCTGGTCTGGGCCCCTCTTCCCTCTAGTGCTTTGTCCCATGATACTTTGGCCAGCAGACCCCTGAAGCAATCAAAGTCTGCATGCCTAAAATCCAGGGTTATAAACCCAGGATACATTCTCCCAGTTGCCCTGAGGATCTTAAATTCTATTGCTTCATGGTCACTGCAGCCAAGGTTATCCCTGAGCCTCACACTGGTCACCAGCCCTTCCTTATTGGTGAGAACAAGGTCCAGCACAGCACATTTTCTCGTTGGTTCCTCTACCATTTGGAGGAGGAAGTTGTCATCTGTGCATTCCAGGACGATACCAAACTGCTGGTGCCTAGCTGTGCTGTCCCTCCAGCAGATTGTTATGGCTCTACCACCATGCAGATATCAGGGTGGATGAAATTCCCCACAAGGACCAGGGCTTGTAAATGCAAAGCCACTTCTATTTGCCTGTGGAGGGCCTCATCTGCTTGGTTCTGCTGGTCAGGTGTGGCAGACCCCTAGGGTAACATCACCTTCCCAAGTCTGCCCTTTAATCTTCACCTATACACTCTCAACCAGCTCATCATCCTTCCCCAGGTGGAGCCTCACTGATTCCAGCTGGTCACTGATATAGAGAGCAACACCTCCTCCCCTGCCTGTCCCTCCTAAAGAGCTTGTACCCATCTATCCCTACAGTCCTGTCATCGGAATTATCCCACCAATTTCAGTAATAGCCACTCAGTCATCACTCTATATTAGTGAAGAACATCTGGCTGGATTAGCTGAAGCTAACAAGACAGGTTGCAGGTTATATCACAGGAGGGTCTTTGATCCTAACTCTACCAAAGCCTCTCTGATGTCTCAGACAACTTCAAAGTTTGCTTACTTTTCCTTTTTTATAAACTGGGTTATAACTATAGTTGACATACCTGAATAAATCTAATTGACTTAGTAATACATAAGTTAAATTGACTTAGTAATACATTCTAAAATATCTGAAAGGAATGTGGTATTATAATTCCAACTGTTAACATTTTATTTTATTATTAAGCTTTAAATACGTGTTAAAAAAATATTTCATCATTTCTCATAATTTTGTTAGATGAGTTATATTTTACCTAAATGCTTGCTTTACCTACCATCCTTTTGAAATTTTTCTGTTTGGGAAACAAGCAGATAATCTTATACAGAGACCATAATGTTTTTGTGAAGAAAAAAAAAAAAAGATTTTTTTGTTCATTTGTTTGTTTTTTGGTGGTGATTTGGGTTTTGTTTGGTGGTTTTGTTTTTTTTTTTTTTTAGACTAATGAGATACTGTCAAGACTGATCTGTTGCAGTATGAGAATTCTGATGGTCTCACTCAGGGACAATAGATGTCTTGCAAATTCTGGAAAACAGATTATCTGTCAGTCAGTATGTGTGTGTTAATATTTGGGTATAATGACATTTTCCTTGCTTACCCATAGAATTTTGCCTTTCCTGGAGGTGTGAATTATCCATGCATGGTGAGTGCTGAGTACAAAAAGCACATTATTCCATTTCTTATTTTTTGCCTCACTCTATACCCCTTTTTCCAGATTTAATTTCTTCCTTTCTCCCCCCTGCACTCCCCTTTTTTTTTTTTTTTTTACCCATGAGCAAAGTAAAAATAACTTTTGGGGTTTCTTGGCCATACACTAGAAAAATTAAAGGAAAGATATAGCAAACACTTTGTGTGGCACTGATTGACAAATGAACTCTAAGTATTAGAAAAAAACAGAATAAAGGTGGTTGATTTAGTGGGAATTACATATTTGGGAAATACAAGTGAATCTTTTAATATATTATGAACATAGGGAATTGCTGTAGTTACAATGTACAGCCTTTTTTCACAGATTTCAGCTTCATAGATCCTCAGAATTTGCCCAAAATATTGAAGTATATGATATTTGATAGTGCACTTTTATCAGTGCTTGCAACAGAATGATTGCTAGTACACTTGGAGTATTTCTGGCAGGTGGTGCAAGAATGTTTTTTGTTCTTGATATCTTTGCTTACCTAAAAACACAATTGTTCTTTCTAGTTAGGAGCTGAGTAGTCTCCAGTCTGCTATTAGAAAGTAAAATGACCACATATATGGGGATAATTATGTCAGAATGGGAACACCACTTAATTGAAACAATAAGTTCTAAGCAAAAAAGCACAACCTTGAATTCAGAAGTGATGAGAGGTTATAGCACCCAATGTTTACTGACATATTTTGTAGTTTACTTTTAAAAGAACCACATTCCACAAGCTTGTTCTTTAGTATTATTTTTGTTTTCACTTCTTGCTAGTTCAGGGAAAATAAGTAATATTCTTTCAATGCCACATGCTGCTTAGTTGCACAGCATACTGTATATAATGCTGTGTACAAACAACTTGGATTTCTAAAGCAAGACTCAAAGCTATCATAAAAAATTTGTACAACACACAAACAATGCAGTGTTCAACATTGCTATTACTGTGCTAGATTTCACCTATGTAGATGTTTAAACAGTTCAGAGAAAGACTCAGGTATTCAAAGTTTTCTAATAAGTGTAGTGACCTCAGTATGGCAAAAGCAGTCTGAGAGCTAGTTCAGGCTATAGTCCATGTCACAACTTTTAAAAAACAAACAAACAAAAACAACTAAAAAATATTACACTGATGTTAATAATTTAGTTCAGAAAAAGTTTTGTGACTCAACTTGGACATAAATATGCTCATGCTATAAAATCTCTTTCTCTTTCTAGATTATGCAATATTTCTGAGATATATATCTCCAGGGAGTCAGAATTTTGGGACTCCAGAAAAAAGTTCTTACATATTAGTTTAGATCTAGAAAAATTAAAATTATAAATAAAATCATTATTGGATTTTTTATTCCATCTAAATTAAAGTCCATTCTTAATCTTGTGAGTTTATCTAAATTATAAATTTCACAGGTGTGCCAAGTTCAAGACTAATTGGTAGGGAGGATATGAGATTAATTAACTTCAGTTAAGATATTTTTGTACTTGTCCTTTAGAAACATCAGATTTAGGATGGATTTTTCTTTATATTTCTCTAAATCTCCTCTAATCTTTATCTTAACTTTTAACTTGTGACCATGGCTTAAAAAGTACAAAATGATTTCTAATTAATATCATCATCAGTCACTAGACAAAAATAGAGTGTCTTTCCTGGACATGCTTCTTAACTGGACATGCTTCTTAATATTTTACACTCAGTGTTCTTGACAAAACCATCTCAACACTTAATCTCTGGCTCTGGTGCTTTGACACAATTTCTCTAATTGCTCCGTGTATCATGAGTAAGAAGCCTGGCATACAAAGAACTGGTGGGTGACATTGCACAATTTAGATGATGTTAATCAATGCCTCCAATATTTGTTATTTATTGCAAATGCTGGATTTTTATTTATTAAAAAAAAATGTATATTAAAAACATTGTATTGGTTTTCATTGTTGTTTGACTTACTGAAGTAATCTCAAGTAACTCATCTACCAGAATCGCTCTGCTTTCTGTCTTTCACTACACTTGATCTAGTAAGCTGTGACCTTCTCTTTTAACAATTCTTTCTCTTTATCTCAAAGTCTTCTTTGCCCCTTATGGTCCTACATGGTCCTCTTACCCACCTACTCATACTCAGTTCTCATTCCCAGGTTCTATCATACTGTTCCATCTAACCTGCATTGTTCATCTCATCTCTTGATTTATTATGGTTTAGTCTCTTATTAGTTCCAGCAGGTACTCTTGCTCCATTTTCTCCCAGCTGATTCACATTTCTTTTTATTTTATATGGATATTGTCTGATATCTGTGTCTGTGACAGGCACAAGTCATCTTGGTAAAGTGTAGATAGATGCCATTCTTATATTGAAATGTTTTATGCTTCAGATTTTAAAGAAATCAGTTCCTCATCCTCCTCCCAGATTTTCTCTCAGTATTACGAATCATGGAATTATTCAAGATGGAAGGAATCTCAAGAAACTGTTTAGTCCAAAATTCTGCTCAAGCAGGGTCAACACTAAATTTACACTCGTTGTGGTCTTTGACAATCTGAGTCTTGAAACAACATATCTTGGCAAGTCAGAAGAGTTAAAAATACCCCCAAAAGTGCCCTTGAAACATGCTTTTACAACATACATTTAGTGGTTTTGTACTAAAGTATCACACTGCTCTTTTCCTTGCTTCTTTATTTTATAGCATGCATATTGTTGAGCAGCTGTACTAAGTTTAATTACACTTGATCTAATAGGAATAGATTGGTTTTTGACTATGTCAAAAGACTTGCTACTATTTGTGAGACTATATTTCTGGAAGTTTGTACTCTGCTGTTATTCTATTTGAAATATATATAATTTACAGAGATGAAATGTATAGTTTAACTGAAAAAATTCTATTTAAAAAGTATGTATTTTATGGTTGCAAGTTACTCTATTGCACACACAAGATGATTTTTTGCATTCAGGTTTTATTACCAACACTCCAAATTCTAGAGTTTTCTCATTAGTTTTGACATCAGAACATATTACATTTGTTTTTCTTGTGTGATGTGGAAGACAGTGTGTATATACATTATTCATTTATTTATTTAAAAATCGTTTGTGGTTGAATGCTTGCACTAAACAATGGATGCTTCTTAGTAAAGGTAAACATTTTAAGTATATTCATAGAATTATCATAGAATTATAGAATTGTTAGGGTTGGAAGGGACCTCAAGGATCATCTACTTCCAATCCCCCTGCCATGAGCAGGGACATCTCATACTAGATCAGGTTGCTCAGAGCCACATCCAGCCTGGCCTTAAAAACCTCCAGGGATGAGGCTTCTACCACCATCCTGGGCAACCTCTTCCAGCGTCTCACCACCCTCATGGTGTAAAACTTCTTCCTAATATCCAATCTGAATCTACCCAGTTCTATTTTTGCTCCATTCCCCCTAGTCCTATCGCTACCTGACATCCTAAAAAGTCCCTGCCCAGCTTTCTTGTAGGCCTATATTGGGTATGATCCTGGGGGACAAAACCCCCTTTCTGACACTTCTTTATGGTGAGGGTGACGGAACAGTGGAACAGGCTGACCAGAGAGGTTGTGGAGTCTCCTTACTTGGAGACATTCATTACTTACCTGTATGCATTCCTTTGTGACCTTCCCTAGGTGATCCTGCTCTGGCAGGCAGTTGGACTTGATGATCTCTTGAGGTCCCTTCCAACCCCTAACATTCTCTGATTCTGTTATCAAAAAAAAAAAAAACAAAAAAAAAAAAAAAAAACAACAAAACAAAATCAAAAACTTGCTACAGGAATTCTAGGAAATTAGAATATTAACTCTAAATCTTCATATAAAAAAATATTTCGTTTTGCGTCTGGCACAATATTTCTTTTACAATGAAAATATCACGATGCCATTGAAAAGAACTATTATGCTTCAAAATATTTCCTCATATTTATACTATATGTTCAATATCTGAAGTTTAATGTTTTCTAAAACAGGACACTTAGAAACCATAGACCTTCTATTGAAATATGCTAAGTTTGGTTTATATAAATATAAATGAGAGAATAATAAGCTGCAGGGATGTTATAGGCATCTTGGAAATTTGGACAATTCAGAATTAAGCAAAATTTTTTGCTAGAAAGTCATACTAAGGAAAGATTTTGATTGGTCTCCTATGAAAACTTAAATGAATCATGGATGAATTACATAGGCTATTGTAGAGAATTTATCTGATCTCTATTGCATTTCACAAAATATTTTTCCACTTGCATTTAAGAAATCACTACAATGCAGGATTTTCTTTTGTTCTTATTTATGTTTTAATTTTTATTGTCCATGTTTTAATTTTTATTGTCCAATTGGATTCATGGCCATGGCTAACAAAAATTATCTCCTGTTAGTAATGATCAAAATGATAGTAAAATAGGAGGTAGAGGTCAAGATGCAGGGGCTGTCAGCAACTTTTTAACCATTCACTTTTGGAGGAGAAGGATTATGTAGTTTGTTGTAAACTAATGAATAATAATGGCACTGCTTGTACTTGCCAGTTTTCTGTAGTCTATGAAGTGTATATATTTAGTTCTCTTGCCATCTTGTGTTTTGATTTCAAATGCATGACATTACCTGGTAAACCTTGTCTCAGACAGCATTTATATTTCATCTGCTGAGAATATTGAAGACATAGGGCTGGGTTGTTCCATCTCTGTTCATTAATATATTTTCTGCTGATACTGAGAATATTAAAACAGGGAGAAAGTTTCATAAGCATCTGTTTGAAATCCTCTGCAATATACAGATATAAAATAATGCATGCAGCATGACACGTTAAAATGAGTCAAAATGAAATGTGTCTTACAAGAAATTCTAAAAGCGTGTTAAAGATCTGTCTTCCACTGTGTATATAGGGTAGGGTATATTTACTTCTATGAATCCAAGCCAAGTGAAATTTGTCATGATCCACCATTGATCCTGGTAGTTGTGTGAAGCACTGAGAAACCTGATTCAAAATAGTTAAGTTTTGTATATGCAGTGAATTGGTTTTCTGAGAGCGTTTTAGTTGTGTTTGTGGGAAGGTTCAGATCTTACTGTTTGAAAACTGAGCTGAGCTTATCAACATTAGGTTTTAATTGTCAGGCACGGAGGAGAAGCATGACCTCAAGAGGGTGACCTTATTTGATAAACTCCAGTGAGTCATTAATTTTTGTGAGGTAACATGTAACTGATACCAGGAAACGAGGAACATGGGTAAGTGTCCATCAAGTGACAAGAAATCAATTAAAAACAAAACCAAAAACAAAACCAAACACCAAAAACAGATCTAAGGACTGGAAGGGCAAAGATTAGGTCTTGTAATTTTTCAAGAATAGAGAATCGCTTGAACAATAGCCTAAGAATTTTTAGAATTCAGGATATGGATTTCCATCCCTCTTATTCTTGGTTTTGGTTGCCTAGGAGGCATTTGTGTCTTTCTCCTTCTTGGACCAAAAGTAAAGGGATGTATCTTTTTATCCTCATTGCAATTTGTGTCAGCCTTTTCAATAAGGCATGTATTGTGCCTGAAAGTTTAATTGCATTTTCCATGGCCCTGCTTAATCTTTCTCTCTGCCTTCAGACATGTCTGAAATAATTTGTGCTAGTACTAACTTCTTCTGCCTCCCTTATCTTCCTTGAGCTTAGAACAAACTTCAGAAAAATCTTTCTGAAGTACCCCGCAGAATTATCTGCCCAAATTAATGGACGTTTTTCAAATAATATAATAATATAATTTAAGCTTTGTTTTTTTTCTTTTTTACTCCATATTAACTCTTGTCACATCATTCTCTTAAACCTTATCTACAAATGATTACTTTCTAGTTTAAGCAGCTTGTTAATTTACAACTCATTGCTTAATTGCACACTGTGGTTTTGGTTTCTTTAATCTTGTATTTTTTTAAATAAGCTGGAGCAAAAAGCACGCACAGAAAACAAACAAACAAAACCACCAAAACAAACCTCAAAACAACAACAAAAAAAACAACCAGAAACCTGAACACAGAAATTCATATAATTTCAGAATAAATATGTAAAAATAGTCATTTTCAAAACAAAAAAACTCAAATAACTATTTGTTATAAAAAGATTCCTTCCAGCAAATAATATGTTTGCTAAGATTATTGTTTAGACATAACATATACCTATCTTGCATATATTTAAGCTGTACTATCAGTTCTTTGTGTCGTTTGGAAAAGGTTTCTCAAGTTCACAAAAGCATCAAACACAAAAATGAAATTTTAGTCAGTGGATTTTCTGCTAAGTTTAATATTGCTTATGTAATGTTAATATTACTATGTCTGCCTTCTACATAAAGCTATTTAAATACAGAAATCACAATAAACAGACATTTTGTTATTTATTTTCATTTAATATAATCACTTAATAACACCTAAGTAATCTTAACTGTAACTTTTTTTAATTAGGTTTTTCATTTTCCTTTCTAATGAATTGTAAAGTTGACAGTAAATATTCATGTTCAGAACTCTTCTAAAAGATGCTTTCTTTTACCTGTTGATTTTAATATTTCATTTAGAAAATGAAACAAGATAATGCAAAACTGAAATTTTCACATTTTTAAAAGCAAGGGTACGTATCCTTAAGCCTCTTATGATGATCTAAGTGCAGATAGTGACTGAAATATAAGTATGGAAGGAGATGCCTACAAAACCCATCATTTTATGAGTCATAGATTATAACCAAGACGAAAGATTTTATGGTCTTTCACTGTGTAGTGAAATGAGTTCAGGTATGTACCAAGCACACAAACCTTGTCTTCTGAAATTCACCCCAACTCCCTGTTTCCAACATACTTATGTAGCTATCATACTTCATAAATTTTCTATAACTTCAGGGAAAACTTATTCCACTGGTATTTAATGCTCAGCTTTTATATAAAATATAAAATAATGGTTATTCCAATGATTTATTTAATCTCTGATGGATTTCTTTCATCTGTCTTTGGCACATACTTGAAGTAAACTGTCAGGAAAGCTTTTTGTCTCTCTACCTTTCTTCTTTTATACAGTACCATGTTTCTACTTTTCCTGTCTCTCAGTACTAAATTAACTAGAAACAGAACACTGCCAAGAATTCTTCTTACTCCATGCAGGATTGCCATAGGATGCTAGGTTAAATCGTAACTCAACCAAATGTGATACCTCTGGCAAGTCAGGGGGAAGCAGAGAGTATCACAACCAAGTATCCTCTGTTGCTCCTAGGCTGGGAATAAATCTCTTGCAAGTTACATGTTGTTACACTGAGAAACTACTCTATGGGGATATGCTCACTGTTTAAGTTACTCAGACTTGCCTTGTATTGCCTTTCCCATGTTCCTGTCTTTCAGATATTTGAAATAAGCTCAACTCGTAGGAATTTTATTTTTTTTTTCTGAGTCTCTAATAACTCTATGTGTGCTGGTAAACACATCAAATATTCATTCTATTCAGTAGTCATGTCTTTGTGTATGAATTTATGCTGAAATAACAACTGTTACTTTCAAAACCAAAAGTAATCCCATTTAAAAAAAAATAGCTTTAAAAAAAAATGTACTGTGAGAGTGACTGAGCACTGGAATAGAGAGGTGGTGAAGTCTCCAAACCTGGAATGTTCAAAAGCCATCTGGATATAGTACTGGGCAACTGGCTGTGGTTCATCCTGGTCGAGCAAAGAATTGGACCAAATGACCTTCAGAGGTCCCTTCCAGCCTCAGCTGTTTTATGATTCTGTGAATAATGGGAAAGAGAAACAGAGGCAAACAATAATTTGTGTGGTCTGAAGATTTATGTAGATGCCAGGTTTTTTTATGTGCATAGGATTTTCAGTAGCTTGCTCTTAACAAGATAAATATTATCATTAATGAGGAGTAAACTGATGTACTGGAGCTGCCAGATGCACAATATTTCTGTGTATTTGGAATAAATATTGTAATGCTGTGAACAATAACCATTCACAGCTTAATGACTTGGCCAACAGTAGAGAAGTTTCTGCCAATGCCAAGGAAGCATGCAGACCTGGTGATGCTTTCCAGCATTTGGATTCTCCTTGATGATTTTGTAACCTTTTTCCAAGACAACTGAAAATTCTAAGTCCCACAGCCATTACTAATTAAGAAGAGATTTAAAATCTGTTTTACACATTGCATAATTACATGTATATATACATTAAAGATAATTATGCTTTGAAATTATGCCAGTTAGGATATTCTTGAGTTATAGATACCAACTACATGCAAGCCAGTGTGCCATGTATAGAGTGTTATCCTGAAATTTATGATTGTTTCATCCTCACTAGGACCATTCACAAAATAAACATTATTTGCGATGAGCTAGGAAATTCCTCCATAACGTTATTAATTTATGGTAACAGTCCAGTGATTTAATTAGTAAGTAGAATTATGCTTATATGAATTGTAAGGCAACTAGGAGGTGACATGTACCTGAAAGAGAAAGATGATCAGATAAAGGGTAAGTAAATAAAGTGCTACCACCATCTGTGCAAATTTAATATTAGGGTAGTAGCATCCATAAACCATCTCTTCTTTAGAAAGAGAAGAGAAGAAAGAAATGCTGTAGAAGGACTTGGGGATACAGGTGGATGAAAAGGTGGATATGAGTTGGTAAAAGATTACACCAGAAAGTGAATACTTTGTTATTTCATCCCATCATGCCTTCGTCTCCCTTGTACAAATGGAGAGCACTGGCTGTTCTGCCCTTTTCCTCTCTCTGGTCTCTTCTCAGTGTGACAAGCTCTTATCTCTCTGGTATTTTCTGGGGGTGAGTTGAGGCTTTTGGCCTTGAGCGGCCTGGCTAAGTTTTGGCTGCTTTTCCAACATTCTACCCCACCAACAGTAGACTGAGGGATGGGGAAGATCTTGAGAGAGGATGCATCATGGCCAGCTGACACAATTGACAAAAGGGGTATCCTACGCCATGTAACATCAGCTCAGATATAAAAGCTAAGTGAAAGAAGGAAGTATGGGGACATTCATTGATGGCATCTGTCCTCCAGAGCAACTTCTATGCATATTGAAGCTCTGCTTCCCAGGGAGTGACCAAACATCATCTGCTGATGGGAAACAGAAAATAACATCTTTGTTTGCTCTTGCTTCCATGCACAGGCTTTGCTTTGTCTTTTTTTTTTTTTTTTTTTTGTCCTAGTAAATTGCTTCTTTCTCAACTCATGGGCCTTTTGTTATATCTTCTCCCCTGTTCATCTAAGAAGGGGAGTGATAGAGTGGCTTCAGTGGGCATCTGACCCCCAGCCAGGACCAAACCACCATGGTGAATCAAGCTGTGTTCAAACAGTGTTTGTGAAGGAACCCTGGACTCCATCTCCTCAAAGGTACTACTTCTGTACTAAGACTATTATAAGATTCAGGGCTAGTCTTATCCAAACTGCAATTCCTCCTCCATTTGATGACAAATTGGTGTACTTCAGGAAAGCAGTCATTCAGATGTTATTAGTAATCAGCATATTTTGACAAAGCATTATGCCCTTCCTGTGTGAAGCTCCTCCCTCACTGCAAGGTGAAAACAGATGTTAAGAACAAATGACAACAAAAACAAGGTGAACATTTAATGGATATTTATTAAAAAATAGTAGCCAGAAGTGGTCAGTTTCTATCAATCATCTTATCTCACTATATGGACTCAATCCCATGAGTGGGTGTCTCTGTGGCAGAGTAAAACACTACTCCTAGCTGAAAGAATTTCCTCACTCCTGCTTGCTATTGCTTTAAGTTAGGCATTTTGACGAGATGTGCTGGTTTGTACTCAGCCTTTCACATTGAGTCTTCAAACACATTAGTCTTAATTAAGAATTAATATCAGTGACACACATCTTAGAAGAAAATTGATAGATACTAGTCTTGAATATAAAGCCCTGGTTGTTGGCAGTTGCAAGTTTTACAGAGTCACAGAGTTGTCAGGGTTGGAAGAGACCACAAGGATCATTTAGTTCCATCTCCCCTGCCTTCCACTAGATCAGGTTCCCCCAAGCCACATCTAGCCTGGCCTTAAAAACATCCAGGGATGAGGCTTCCACCACCTTTCTAGGCAATCTGTTCCAGTGTCTCACCACACTTATGGTGAAGAACTTCTTCCTGATGTCTAATCTAAATCTCCCCTCCTCTAGCTTGGATCCATTTCCCCAGTCCTATCATTACCTGACATCCTAAAAAGTCCCTCACCAGCTTTCTTCTAGGCCCCCTTCAAGTATTGGAAGGCCACAATAAAGTCTCCTTGGAGCCTACTCTTCTCCAGACTGAACAACCCTGACTCTCTCAGCCAGTACTCACAGGACAGGTGCCCCAGCCCTCTCTTTTTTAGTAATTTACTACCTCCATTTTCGGTCAAATATCTACCACCCCAATTTTGATAAAACAGTAGTGAATGGCAATGCCTTTTGAGCCCAGATTTGACTTCAGGCTGAGATCAAAGATTCAATGCAGATGTAAAACTGCCTAGCATGAATTAGTATTTCTCCAGTGCTAAAAAAAAAAAAAATGTGTTTCAGCATCTCCCTTCACCATCCTTGTTGACTTTCAAGAGCAATATTTCTGGTGACCTTGAGATCTAACCTCTTTGCCTTTTTCCTCCTCTTCTATTGCTCTGGGAACAACTGGTCATCTGAAAAGTCAACAAAAGTGTTTTTCATGTTTGCTGTCTGTACATATATGGTGCATGAGTAGGGAGGAGAGAAAAGTGCAATAAGTTTCAAAGGTTTCATCTGTCAGTCATTTTTTTGCAGCTTCCCTTTTGTACTATATTTTTTGTAATTATTATTATTTTCCCTTAGGAAAGTAAATTACTTCTTATGCCTTTGGCTAGTATTAAGTCATTTTTATTTAAGTAATTTATTTTACATAGAAACAAGACTGACTTTGTTTTTATTTCTTTTATGTGGGTTTGGTTCGGCTATGGCTTTGTTTGTTTGGTGTTTTTTTTTTTTCCTTTTAACAATGCTGATAGCAGTTGCCCTAGATGTAGAAAACACATGCACCTTGTGGGCTATTCCTTTTTCTGTGGGTGTCTACACTTTCTGGAAACAAACTGAACAGCTTTTGTAGGTAGTAAATACCATTTTGCAGCATCACAATCTTTACCATCTCGTTCCCTTTAGAACAGAAAATTAACATATTATGATGCAATATTTAGAGCACACAGTGGCAGAGAAAAAAATTATTTATTCACATAGGATTTCATGTTTGGCATTTAATTATGACTATTTATCTGCCAAGTTTATTATGATATTTACAGCATTCACAGTGCCAGGAAGACATCTGTTAAAGACTTCTATTTAACATCTTGTGTGAACAAGGTATATCTACCACAACCATTCTCCATATGAGAAGACTCCAAGATTAGAATATGAAGGTTTTGTAGTATTACATGCTCTAATACATAAGTACAAAATGCATTTAGAAAAGTAGTTTACAGATGCAGTAGACTGGAATGCTCTACAGATTCTGCTTCTCAGATTTGATTTCATCTTTACTGTCTCAGTTTGTGCTTAGTTATTGCTCAACTTGTCCCCATATTATAAACTGTAGTGTGCTTGTCCTAAGACTTCTGTTCTAGTGGTGCAGTTCACAAAATCTTTGTGTCCTTCCAGTGGGGTTTTTATAACACTTACAAGTGACAAAATGGTATTTAATTAACTACTAATAGCATGTTTTGTCTCTTTTACAACTGTTCCTGTGATAGTGTTAGATCATCCTAATTATTAATCATTGGTGCATATACAGGAAATACAATAATTTTTGTCAATTACATCAAAAACATCTGATGTATGTGGGGTTTTTTTAGTGTTAGTTTGTGTATGTAATGACAACATACAGATTGTAATGATGACTGTAACAGACATTACGTCTGTGGGAAATTTCCATGAACAAATGCTGCAGATCTCAGTTGTTTCTCTCTACCTCTGAGGGCAGAGCTCCAGTTTAGTGTCAATATTTTGATTGTCACTGTGACTGGGGAATAAGTGGCTGCACGCACCTCTTCAAAGCGTTTTTAGTACCGTGGGTTTTAATTAAAAAACAAGTATTTGCCTCAAAGCAGCAGTTGTCATCAGAGATCACATGTAGCTTTCAAATCCACTGGTATTAATCTTCTTTGCATATCTTTAAGACTAGGAATCTTTCTAATTAAACTCTTAAAGCCTCTTATCTCTGAGGCCTGGATGATGCTGTAGTGGAATATATCACTCCCAGCAACAATGAGTAAAACCATAATTCCCTACATAATACAAATCAAGTGGATTGTAGAACATTGTGTTCATTAGAAACTAATAGATTTTTTTGCATGTTTGATCAAAGCAACTGGCATTTAATCCAAGCTGAGAAGCAGAATACTATTTCGTACTACTTACTGGTTAATTCATGGCCAAGTCTGCAATTTACTGACAAAACAAGCAACCTTATGGGATGCATATTCTACTTAGATAATGTACATTAAATAATGGCCAGCAGATAAACATAGCACAGAAAATTAAATGGAAATAAAAATATCTCTCAGTATATAATAAAACAGATATAATATCTGTATCTTAAAAACACGGGTGAGGACTGTGATTTAAGAGAAAATAAGAATATTATTTTGTTATGTTTTTCACATTCTGAGAAAGATGCTTTGGATGGGGTTGGGAAAAATACAAGGTTTATTGGTACTCATGCTAAGCCAATGGACCTAGGAGATCTTTCATCTTGCAGGACTTTGTCTCTACCATGTATCACAGAAAGACAGTAAGCACATTTCTGCTTTTTATCACTTTCTATCTTTGGTTTCTGCAGAATAAAACCTTACCTTGAGATTTTGAAAGGCTTGCAATTTTTAACCAAGCTGGGAATGTGGAAGTCTGGAAGCTTACTGAAGTAAGCTTGTTGGAGCTCACTGAAGTAAGATTGTTGAAGTACACGAAAGCAATAAATTCCTTCTTTGCTCTGAGAAAAATGTGCTGACTATTTGTTGCTGGTGGTGGTGATGGTTTATTGGGTTTTTTTGGGTTTGGGTTTGTTTTTTTTTTTTTTTTCCTTCTGTACACTAGATTAACAGAGAGGAAGGTGCAGTGGGAAGTATCCAGCTAACGGGTGGCAGAAAGAAACACGAAGTTCTCATCTCCTCTCCTCTGAACTGGGCAGCGTTCCATGTAAAGAGATCAAAACACACTATTAATCTAACAGAGGATGGCTGAGTTAATGTTTGCTCTTTACTAACATTCCTCCTGTGGTAACACTCAAAGGAGTTTAATTTTTTTATCTGTTCCTTGTTCACTCTTTCTTCAGCTGAGTATCAGGAGAGTTTCTACACAAAAGAACACACAAACAAATGTGCGCCACAGACAACATTGGCTCTATGAAAATAAAGAGAGGCAGATCAGCAGTGACATCTCATTCTTTAGGGACCAAGGTAACTTATTCCAGTGAAAGCTTTTATAAACCTCACTAAAGCCTTTGGGTCTTAGTAATGACATGCAATATAGTACAACAGAGGTTTACCTGCCTTGTACCACAGCTGTAACTTGTACTACCTTGTTCCAACTTGCAATAAAAAAAAAGGCTGCTCAGGGGAAAGTTAAAAATTAATTTACAACTTAATAACCATTTATTTTAGTTTTTCACCACATAAAAACTAAATACCATTATATTATACATTTTGTGGTTATTTTCTTGACTTACACTGTTTTTAATTTGTACAGTCTTTCGTGCTCCTAATTTTTCTCTGTATTGTTTCCCAATTTTCTCTATATTGTTTTCTTCAGTCTATGCTCTATTATTTGCATGTTCAGTCACACATACTTTTAGACAAACTTTTCTGTTCAGACAGCACCCTCTAAAATAGGAGTTACCATTGCAGCCCAGACTTTCTTAGCAAAGGCTGTACTTTTATAAGAAGATCTGGGGTAGGAACAAACCATTTTCCACTTTGATTATCAGACTGAGATTGCTACTATTGCAGCAATTGAAGAGTTTCCAGACAGAAGTGTACCAGAATATATTGCTCTACCTATTGTCTTATTAGATTTATTCAATCCATATGAATGTTTTCCCTCTCTTGCTCCTTGTTAGTTATGATTATGAAAAAAAAATTATATTATATTATATTATATTATATTATATTATATTATATTATATTATATTATATTATATTATATTATGTTATATTATATTATAGTATAGTATAGTATAGTATAGTATATTAATATACCATATATAATATAAATATTAATATTATATTAATAAAATTATTAATGACTATATATTAATATGAAAAAATGCCCGAAACTCACTAATAGGTTTTGTGTATGGTGGAATATACATTTACAATGGGAATGTACAATATTTAGGCAATACAAAAATTTAAACTATTTTAAGCAAACTGGAAATAACTGGGAAAGAGAATCTCTGGCACAACATGGCACTTGACCACTGGGGGAGACTCGACAGAAACCTCTTACAGAGGCAAGATAAAATCAGTTTCTCACATGAGTTCCACCCAAGAAGGGGGAGGTGCTGCTGCTGTATGTTAACCAGTAAGGCTTCTGAGGTGCTCTCGTGTGCCTGGCATGGCAAGAGACTGGTGCTGGTTGCCTTCAGGATGCCACATTGTCTCGATGGCTGGTCTGTCTTCATCACGACGGTGGGCAGCTCTTGACGCTTCCTCCCAGGATCCGTAGGCTGTCCTGGGGTTTTGCAAAGCAGGTGCTTATGCTGGTAGTGACTTATTGCTGCAAGGCGACGGTTCCCCAGGTCTTGGCTCCCCCAGGGTTTGTCCCTCTGCCTGGCAAGACACATCTGTCTGCTCCTGGGCTTTTACAACATGTTGCTGCAAACAGCACTTGTGTCTTTCTGGGTAAACTGATGCACAGCACAGATTCTAAGTTGCAAGGTAAAGCAAGGCTTGGCTTTTCAAGCTTGCAAGGTATGGCTTGTGGCTACTCTTCAAGATATTAGACAAAGTAAGTCAAGGCAAGGCAACGCCTGTGTTTATCATTTGCCTGAGATTTAATTTGGGCCAACAGGGCAGCTGAAGCAAACAAACAGTTAACCAATGAAATGGCATTTTACCAGGCCATGTCCATAAAAGACAAAGACTGAAGGCCTGGTCTAGGAGAAGCATGGCCATTGCACGTGCTCTTTTACCATGAAGGGAGGACATAGCCCTTTGTTTACCAGACTTACTGGTGCCTGGTTCTTTTGTCCTTTTCCTGCTTTTCTCCAGACTTCTGCAGGAGGGAGAGGGAGAGGGAGATCATGTCTGGACATACCAGGGCTTGTTCTGGGTTTGTATTGGGACTGTTTGGCCCTACCACCACACTCGTAGGTCTTGTATATATATGTCCAGTTATGGCATTTGCTGTGAAATGGTGACCATAGGGCCTTTAACCCCAGGAATGGAAATGGTGAAAAACCTCCTCCTATCTAGCTATCTAACTTATTCTGTAAATGTGCAGACCAATATTGCTCTGTACAGCTTCAGACTTTCATTAAGCCTTTTTCACAAATTCATTGATCAGTTTCTTGCAGTTTGAGCCTGCTCATCTGGCACCAAAACAGATTCTCTCTCACATCTTCCCCTTCTGATGGGATGGGGAGGTGAAAAAGCAACAAAAACCTCAAGGATTAAGAGGGCTAAACCTAAAGGATAAGGAGGGCTAACTCACCGTTTATGGTCACAGGCAAAAGGAATACTCAACTTAGAGAGACACAATCAATTTAATCTAAACATCAAAGCACCACCAATTCACCAATTATTTGAATCACAGTAAGGCTGTGATAAATGCAATTGATTATAAACATACCTTCACTCCACCCTTTGCTTCTTTCTGGGCCCAGCTCTCCTACCTCCCCCTCACCAGCACTGCAGGAGGCAGTTCAAGAGAGGTTTTTCCCCTCTCCCCTTCCCTGCTGAAGTCTTATCTGGAATATAGTGTCCAGTTCCAGATTCTTCACTTTGAAAATTACATGGAACTGCTTTAAAGGGTACGGCAAAGGGCTACAAAGGTAATTATGGGACAAGAACATCTCCATTATAAATAAAGCCTAAAGGACTTGGGGTTTTTTATGCTAGAGAAGACTGCTTATAAATACTTACAGAGTGGGTGTCAGGAGGATGTGGCAGTTCTTTTTTTCCAGTAACTTTTTGTCCAGTTATAGGACAAAAGATAACAGGCAAAAACTTGAACACAAGAATTTCCATTTAAATATGAGATGGAACTTCTTCAGTTTGAGAGCAGTAGAACACTGGAGCGGGCTGCCCAGGGAGGTGATGGAATCCATATCTGGAGCCAATCAAAATCATCCTTGACACTGTCTTGTGCAACCTGCTGTGGCAAGGGGCTTGACTTGATGGTCTCTAGAGGTTCTTTTCAATCCCTACAATTGTGTGATTCTGTGAATGAAGGTTGTGATCAGTCCCAGTCTGTGGAAGCTAAGTTACCATGGAAGTTTGCCTCAAACAAACTTCTCCTCTGCTACCTTTCTGTTTCTAACTCTATTTCAAACAGACTGCTTGTCTGCTCCCTTTTGTTTATATTCAAGCATCTGTGACAGTTTACTCCTGAAACAGACATTGTGGTTCAGACACCATTTTTGTGCCTACACCTGTGCCAACTCAAGGCAGTTGCCATCCCCTTTGCAAGTGAGCCTGCACAAACAAAGGTGAAACAGCAGTTCCCCAGAACATTGTGGGCTCACCATCTGTGATCACCACAATGCCGCTCACAGCCACGCCAAGAAGAACTCAGCTATACTGGGGTCCCAGTGAGGCTGCACCATCACACAAGCAGCACATGATGTGCCTTGCTATGAGACCACTTCCACCAGCTACCCATAGGTAGGGAATGAAGGAGAATTCAGGAATAAAAGGCAGCACCTCAAACTGCTGGTGCGCACCCAGCACTAAGGAGACATTGACCACATGGGACACCACCGGAACTCAGAGAGGTGATACTTTTCTCCTCTTACCTCTTATTTTACCTCACTTCTCACTCTTCTCTCTCTGTCTCTGGCACATACTAAGAAATTGTGCTGCCTGCTTCAAGATCAAGGTGATCTGCATGAACATGTAACTAATAAATATGTAATCATTCCAGCCATTTTAGTGTCAAATGATCTGCAAACCCTTCCTTTGAGGATGGGTTGTGACACAGTCCTCTCAATGTTCTCTGCTGCTTCTTACTCCCCAGGGGAAAACTCCACAGCGCCCCCTGTAGCAAAGTGGGGTTCCTTCCACAAGATACAGTCCTCCATGAACTGCTCCCTGTTTGGGTCTCTTTTGCAGTCTGCACTGCTCCCAGCAATGGACTGCTCCAATGTGGGTTTCTCTTAGAGTCAGGGACTTCTTCAGGGTGGGTCCCCTGCTCCAGTGTCATGTCTTCCAAAGGCTGCAGAGGGAATTCTCCTCTAAAGTTGATCTCTAAGCTGTGCAAGAACTGACCATCTCTCCATGGGCTGAAGCAGCCCACACTGCTTATGGATTGAGCTCTGGTGTGCTTCCTCCCCTCTGTCTTCACTGATCTCAGTGTCCACATGGTTGTCTTAACCATGTCCCACTCCTTCCCAAAACAAAGGAACCCATCCTACGCATTTTTCCCCTCTTAAATATGTTATTGCAGAGGCATTGACTGGCTTGAGTTTGCCCAGAGTTGAGTTTATCTCCAAGACTGGGGACCTTCTTAAAGCTTCTTACAGGAGCCATGCTAGTAGCTTCCTCCCCTGTTACCAAACTCCTCCTAGGTACAAACCCATTGTCATGGGTTTAGCCAGTTGAATCTGCTGATGAATATTCAATACCATGTCGCCATCATGCCAGCTTTAAAATGCAAATGCTGGCTGGAGCAAAGTATCATGAGGTTTAAAGTTCAGACTGTAAGATTCCTATTCAGACTTCCTGTTCTGGTTGCTGCTTCTGGTTTCAGGTTTTGGGGTCTTGGTCTTTACTGCTGGCCTTTACTTTTGTCTTTGGTTTCTGCTTTTACTGTTTGCTATGCTTTTCTGTGAAACAGACAGGGCAGTTGTGCATCTTACCATCTCATTAAATACTCCTTATCTCAAGCCAGGGCTTTTTGTGCTACTTTCCCTCCTGATATGTATGGGGGCAGCTTGCTTGTTAGAGCAGACTGCATTAACGCAAGTGTCGTGGGAGGTGACTATTAGGGATGGAGGATGATGGTTATTAATTATGAATTATGAATTATGAAAATTATTAATTATTATTAAAATTATGAATAACCGATTAATCACTGTATATATATTGATTCAAATGCACGGTTGTAAAAATATAGTCCATAACTTGTTTAGTACTTACAATTATTCCCCCCACACCAACAATAAGCAGGCTAGCTCAGTCTGGAAGTGAATTAAAGCTGTATTTACAAGCAGCTCTACAATCTATGATGAAATGCAATGAATATGTACAAATATACACAATTCACAACATTTACAAATATGTACAATCAATAGAAAAGCACGACCAAGCTCCCTTTGCTTCCCCCCAAAGGGGACCTTTCCCAAGGGGCTTCCTCCCCCAGACCCTGCTGGCAGAAAGCAGTTAGTTAAAAGCAAAGAGGCTGTTAACTTAGCTTGCCAAGGTCAGTGTGTTATTTTCAGCCAGAAGAGAAGAAGAAACAGCAGCCAGACAGCCCAGCAAGTTGCCCAGAGCTCAGACTCCAACTGCCCCTATTTGTTTTGAGTAGTGATTCTTAAATATTTCTATCTATCCATGGAAGTGTTTAGAACAATCATTATTTTGCTTTCTTACACCCAATAGTGACTTTTTTATACTCTTTCACTTTCTCTGCTTGAACTCTGAGAAAAAAATTAAAGAGACAGCTTCAAACCATCACATACCCAATTATAATATTTACAGAATCAATTTCTAATTAAGGGAACGAAAGGTTCAGTTCTGATGCTTGTCCACTAGATGGAGACTCGACAAGACGCTGTCGGCTTGCAACTAGGTACAGAGATATTTATCATGTTATCACGAGGCAAGTTAAGCTAGAAATATCACGTGGCTACTCACAGGTGCTTTGAATAGAATCTTACTGAATGTTGCACACATGGAAATATACATTCTGTCTTTCTCTGTAGGGAGGCAAGTTGCTGGGTTACGCTGGCTGCTTGCTGCTTGTCTGCCTGGGCTGGTCCCATCTGGGAGGTGCCCTTCTTTCTGCCCCTGCCTACGTGGGAGGGGCAGCTTGCTTTCTCCTCCTGCGGTCGCGGGGAGCTGACTTTCCTTAGCGGGGTTGGAGCGGCTCCCTGACCGGAGGATCGGCCCAGGAGGGCCGGTCCGGGGGAGTGGTCTTACATGATGAGGTGACGCTTCCTGGTAGGCAGGGCTGGTCGTCTCCCATCCTGGAGATGGGTTTCAGGGGGAGGGGTGTGGTGAAGCAGCGCTTCCCCCTCAGCTTGGCTCGAGGTGAGCTGACAATGCCAAATCTCGGCGACTGCTCCCATTAAGGTGACACTGCAGTCTGACTTGATCTCAAAGGAGAGGGTATCTTCTCTCTCGGGGCTTATCCCGGGTGCTTTACCCTGACGGCACAGGGCTGTGGAGAGGCTAAGGCTCTTTTTCTCTCCCACAAATGGCAGGGGTTACGCAAGATGCATTTCTGCTTATGGCTGCTTATAGCTGCAGCAGATCTGGACTGCCAAGCTTAGGCTTAGTCCTTCCTCTTCTGGGCTAAAGCTTATCCTCTCTCTGGGCTTCCTCAGTACTTTTGCCTGGGTTTATGAGCCTGGCTCAGCAAAGGGATGGTCCTTTGCTGGTTCCTTGAGCAGCTCGGTGAGCTGGCTTCTGTCCGTATTGCAGAGGCTTCTAGTACGCATGTATGTGGGAATGAGAAGACTTAGGGGTTGCAAGCTTCTGTAGCTCGGCCAAAGCGAGAGAAAGCAAAAGGAGAGAGCAAGGTAGTAAACAAATGGAGTAGTGCTTATAGATTTCTTGAGGCTGGATCTGGCCAATGGGCACACTTGTCAACAATGTGCTTCAGCCTATAGAAAGGATGAAGCTAGAATTATGCCCTTAGATGGAAAGAGCATGAGCATGCCATGCAATGGGTGCATGCAGTTGTTTACCCCTTAGGAGACAGGTTGGTGCCTGGGCCTTCGTCCTCCTCTTCTGAAAGGAGGGTGGAAACGGGGGGGGGGAGGCTTACCAAAACATGTTGGGACAAGTTTGCTGGTATCTAGGGGCATAATTCTGGGCGTATGGTGCCTTCATTACAGCAAGACACTCAAAGAATTAAAGCACAGTTTGGGTTGGAAGCAACCTTAGAGATCAGCCAGTTCCAACCCCCCTGTCATGGACAGGAACACTATCTCCTAGACCAGGTTGCTCATGCAACCTGGCCTTGCACACCTCCAGGGAGGGGGCATCCACTGGGTAACTCATTCCAGTGTCTCACCACCCTAACTGTAAAGAATTTCTTTCTAATATTTAGTCTAAATCTACCCTTGTCAAGCTCCATGATCTTGCCAGGCACAGAGGTGGGACTGGTTGGCCTATCGTTCCTGGGGTCTTCCTTTTTTCCGCTTTTGAAGATAAAGTTTGTATTTCCTCTTTTCCAACCAGCAGGTCCTCCACCAGATTGCCATCACTTTTCAAATATGATGGACACTGGCTTGGCAACTTGTAATAAAAATGTATATTTTATGTATTTATAATTAATATCTTGGGCAGTGGTATCTTCACACACCACTGTAGCTTACTTACAAAATGTGTTCACATGTTCAATTGTTCGGTTGTGGGTTTTACATTGCACATATAAAGAGTGTTAAATGATTTAAGCACAGATCTAACCTTTCCAATACAGCAATTCAAATTGGACATACAGGTGCTGTGATCTGTGGTTTCCCACAAATGGGATTCCGTGGCAGATTGGCCAGGGACTCACGACTTGCTCCTCTGTCTGGTGTCTTCCCAAATGCTGTGGCTGTGTGTCATGGAGAGGGGAAATAGGGATAGAAGATGGTGATTATTCATTATGAATTATGAAAATATGAGTTATGAAAAATATTATTTATTATTATTATGAATATTCAATTAATAACATTATATATATTGATTCGGATGCACGGTTGTAATAATATAGACCATAACTGATTTAGTATTTACAATCATACCCAATTATAATACTTACAGTCGATTTCTAATTAAGGGAACGAAAGGGTGCAGTTCTGCCACTTGTCCACTAGATGGAGACTAGACAAGGCACTTGCGGCTGCTAGCTACATATAGAGATATTTATAATGTGGTCACGAGGAAGGTTAAGCTGGAAATATCACGCAGCTACGCGCGGGCACTTTGAATAGAACGTTACTAAATGTTATACACATGAAAGATACATGCAGCGAGACAAATTGCCAGATCACGCAGGCTCGCTGGGTATCTGCTTCTGCCCGAGGTTGGCCCCGTTCGGGCGGAGACTTTCTTTCTCCCTCCCAGCTCTTGTGGGGGGGCAAGGTTGGCTTCTTTGTCCTCCCACGGTCTGCGGGGAGGGGCTGGCTCCCTGACCGGAGTATCGGCTCAGGATGGCCAGGTCCTTTCGGTGGTCGGCCCTATGATCTAGGGCAGTTTCCTGTAGGCAGGTTTCAGTGGGGGTGTGGTGACTCGATGCTTCCCCTGCTGGTGAGAGGCCTTGAGCACAAGCCCTATGAGGAGAAGCTGAGGGAGCTGGGACTGTTTAGCCTGGAGAAGGCTCAGGGGAGACCTCATTGCTCTCTACAACTACCTGAAGGGAGGTTGTAGCCAGGAGGGGTTTGGTCTCTTCTCCCAGGCAACCAGCACCAGAACAAGAGGACACAGTCTCAAGCTGTGCCAGGGGAGATTTAGGCTGGAGGTGAGGAGAAAGTTCTTCACAGAGAGAGTGGTTGGCCATTGGAATGGGCTGCCCAGGAAGGTGGTGGAGTCACCATCCCTGGAGGTGTTCAAGAGGGGATTGGACGTGGCACTTGGTGCCATGGTTTAGATAGGCATGAGGTGTAGGGTGACAGGTTGGACTCGATGATCCTTGAGGTCTCTTCCAACCTTCTTGATTCTTGATTCTTGATTCTTGATTCTTGATTCTTGATTCTTGATTCTTGATTCTTGATTCTTGATTCTTGGCTCGGCTCGATGTGAGCTGACTGCTGCTTCTCTGGGTGACTGCTTTCCATTTAAATTATAATGGTACAGTCATTGCCTTGACTTCAATGGAGAGGCTAATGTTTGCTCTCTCTTTTCCCTCGCGGAAATCCCGGGTGTTTTGCTCTGATACGGGCTGTGGAACAGCTACTGTTGGCAGCTCCCTTTCTCTCCCATGGATGGCGGGGGCTATGCAAGATGCGTTTCTGATTATGGCTGCTTATGGCTACTTAATTAGCTTGCAGCAAAGCTGGACTAGCTGGCTAGGCTTAGTCCTTCCCCTTCCGGGTTACAGCTTACCCTCTCTCTTGGGGCTTCCCTCAGTCCCTTTTGAATGGGTCTACAGCGCCTCTTGCGACGGGATTATCCTTTGTGGGTTCCTCGAGGTGAGCTCGATGGCCTGGCTCTGTTGTTCACAGAGGCTTCCAGTATGCTTGCATGTGTGGAGACTTAAGAGCGGACGCATCGTGAGTCACATAACGAGTGAAAGCAAAAGGAGAGAGCAACATGGCAACAAATGGAGCAATACTTATAGATACTCAAGGCTGGAACTAGCCAATGGGCACACTTGCCAACAACCTGCTTCCACCTATAGAAAGGTGAAGCTAGAATTATGCTCTTGGATGGACAGAGCATAGGCATGCCATTGAAATGAGTGCCTACAGTTGTTTATTCCCTTAGGAGACAGGCTGGCGCTTGAACCTTTTGTTCCTCCTCTCCTGAAAGGAGGGTGGAAGGGGGGACTTCCCAGAACATGTAGGGACAAGTTAGCTGGTATCTGGAGGCATAATTCTGGGCATGTGATGCCTTCACTACACTATGATTCGAGCAGTGTTTGGCTCAGAGAGGTCTAAAGGGCCTCTCTCTTGTGTGTTCCCTCACTGGACTGCAGCCTCTTCTGGGATTCTATTCCCTTGGAGCTTTTCTCCTTTCTCCTTTGGTCCAGGTGTAAGTCCTGGCTGAATGAGGCTGGTGAGAAGTCTTGAGCACAAGCCCTGTGAGAGCTGGGGTTGTTTAACCTGAAGAAGAGGAGGCTCATGGGTGACCTTATTGCTCTCTACAGCTACCTGAAAGGAGGTTGTAGACAGGTGGGGGTTGGTCTATTCTCCCAGGCAACCAGCACCAGAACAAGAGGACACAGTCTCAGTCTATGCCAGGGGAAGTTTAGGCTCGAGGTGAGGAGAAAGTTCTTCACAGAAGGAGTGATTTGCCATTGGAATGTGCTGCCCAGGAAGGTGTTGGAGTCACCATCCCTGGAGGTGTTAAAACAAGATTGGATGTGGCACTTGAAGCCATGGTTTAGTTAGTCATGAGGTGCTGGCTGATAGGTTGGACTTGATGATCTCTGAGGTCTTTTCCAACCTTGCTGATTCTATGATTCTATGAGTCTCAGTTGTTGGTCTGCCTGAGCAGGTTCTTCAGCTGCTACTCAGGCAGCACTTGGCTCTTGTCTCTTTGTGGTAAGCAGGTCTTCAGCTGCTATTCGGGTATCATTTGGCTCTCGTTGTTGTCTGGGTGAGAACAAGGTAAGTTGCCTGCCTTCTTGGCTGGTTTAAATACTGTCCCAAGACAACTAATGCCTTTTGGTAACACAGAACCCTGATAACTGGATCTATGGAATGGGGCCTGTCGAAACATGGGCAGGGGCACACACAGTTCCCAGCTGTGTTATAAAGTTAATTACATGTGGTACATGTTTATCTGGATCCCAGGAAGTGTCCAGGTTTGCACATTCACAGATGCTTACAATGTTAATTACACCTGCTATACATTTACCTTGGCCATCTGGACCCGAGGCACTGTCCAAATAAGCACATTTGCAGGTGCTTAGCCATTGTCTGGGCTAAGGCATGCTTGGGGGTTTGACCCTTCAGGACAAAACTTCATCTGCCAGTTCCCTCAGGACTCATGGGTAGATCTCATCAGGTCCCATGGACTTGTGCACCTTCAGGTTTTTTACATGGTATTGAACCAGATCTTTGCACAATTACAGGCTTGCAATCCAAGAAAGTACAAAATAAACTACAGAGCTGTGCTATAAAATTGCAACAATATCAGTGTGCTAAAAACTGATAGGATTAAAAGTGTCAGCTGAGAAGCTGCGAATCATCCTAAGCTCTTAAAAACTGAAGAGATCCAGATTTTTCCCTATAAAACTAGTGAATTCATATTTAAGAAAAAAGAAAAAAACAACCAAAAAACAAAGGCAACAACAAAAATTCAAACCAAACCAAACAAAAAAAACCCCAACCCAAAACACAAAACCACACCACACAAAAAACCCCAACAAAAGCCCCCCTCAAAACAACAGAAAAAACGAATGAACAACAACAACAAAACCCTAAAACCCAACAAACCTGCACACACACATACAAACAAACAAAACAAACAAAACAAACAAAAATAAAAAAAAACTTATTTTCATCCTAAATGTCTACATTCTTCTATTTTCTGTAGGAACCCACTGTTCTTTTTTTCTACAGGAAAAAAAAATCTATCCACACTCCAAGACAGAGGAATTTCAACACAAAATCTGTTTTGTCTTCATTATTTATTTTGAAACATTACTAGAACAGATGTGAGGTAAAATGTATCTGATCATCTACATGCTTTCCTTGCAAAAATGTTGTGGAAGAGATTGCCTAACATAATAAAACCAATCTTAACTACCTTGCAGTGTAGATGTTCCCTATATGAATTGTAAATAAATGAGTATAAATGACATCTAAATTTCTTTAAACATTAAAATATATTTCTTTTCTTTTTTTCCACATTTCTTCACTGATTTCCAAAACAGCTTTTCTCGGTTTTGCTTACTTTAGTTTTGATTTGATTCGCTGATTTATTTTATATTCTCGAGTTGCATTTGGTGCTTTCAGTTCTGTGTTTCACTTGTGTTTCCATTTCCTGTATTGTTTTTTGTTCTGAATTAATAAATCGGGATTGCTTAATCTGATGCAAATTGTCAATAAAGAAGTTAAGTTGTACAGCTGTAGGCAGAACTGAATGTTAATTTGTTGTGCTGGTTTAGTACCTGCTTTTATAGCAGTGTTGTAGCATTTACATGTGAAATTGGAACTCCATCTCACTTTCTCAGATCTTACTAATCATCTGATATTGCTGATAGAGTTTAATTGGATAAGATCTTAAGAAATTCTGCTAGATTAAGATAAATCTTTCTATGGAACTTCCTAAAATTTAATGAATTCATTTGATGTTGTGGATAGAACTAATATATTTTTCTGCCTTTTTTCTCTACTGTTTGTTTTTTTTATTCTGGCTGACCTTGGCCATCTTCATGTTGTAGAATTTTCCTTTCCCTTCTATTTTTTCATAAGAGTTTTTCTAGGCAGACATAAGGTCTGACATTTTCGAACTAACTTTGCTTAATGGAAACAAAATGAATCAAAATAACATATAGATTAGAAAGTCTGTATATCTTCCTGAATCAAAAGTATGTTTAAATTAAAACTATTGAATATAATAGGACTAAAAGTAATTGTATTGTGGGGGGAAAAGGAATTTAAAACACAAGGGAATAGTAGGGCATACTGATGAAACCAAACCTAAGTCTAGTTAAGATAGAATTTTCTGTAAGTTTTATTGCTTTTTAGATTCCAACTTGTTGAAAATTCTGACCTTTTCCTTTGTAAGACTTATCAGAAAATAAAGTCCGTAAATCTTCTGCCACTCCACTACACACACAAAAGAATTTAATAGAATAAGTTTAACACATCTCTCTCATGTCTGCATGCATTAAATTCTTGCTTACACCAGGACTAAAGAACGAAATAAAAAACTGAATTATTTGAAATCAGGTTGTGCATGATCTGTTATGACACATTTTCATCTGAGACATAACAAGAAATTCAAGGTTCTGTCAGAATCAGTCAGCTGGAGAAGTCCCATGAATCATCAGATGCAGTCAGTGACACAGGAACAAATTCCTGTCTCCGCCAGTACACCAGGCCACTGCTCAGTGTTGATTACTTTCACCTGCTGTTGATCTACAGCTTTTAGTTAGCCAAAGCTGGAACTTACCTGATGATTTTTATTTATAAGGTCAGTCCTATCCACATATCAGGTGGCTTTTAAATGAAACCTGGGAGGATTAAAACTCTTTTTAATGGAAATTCACTTAAGTTTTATACAGAGGTGTTCACTAGACTGTTTTCACAAGCAAAGACTGAGTGATAGTCATCATTGCCTCCACATGGCAGTATCATAAACACTGGGCAATCAAATAATCCATTTTTTGTTTAGCAAATGTTCCATTTTAACAATCTGTCTCGAGTTAACAGGGAAATTCTGATAGAAAGTGAATTTTACCAAATTCTGAACCCCACCATTTGAAAGCAACAACATTAGCTAGAGTTCATGGTCCAAGTTAATTAAAAACCCAAAACATACTGAAAAAACTTGCTCTTACTGAAGGCAAAAGATAATATAGTGTGATAACACCAAAGTCCACAGAGAGCCAAGTGTTTAAATCACCTTACCTTTCAATTAACCATTTAGGTACAGAAGTTAGAAAAGGGAACACTGAGGTGAGAAAGCAAGTTGCACTTGCTGTCATGCCTTATAAAGCAAACAAATGTGATGGTAATGTATCTGTGAACAATATTGGTTTGTGAGTGATGCTGGCTGCTTTACTTGCAGATCCTTGACAACCACTATTTTTCTCTCCTATACAGGTTCTTTAAGTAAACTGGCTGTAATTGTTTTAATATGATGTGATTAATCAGGATTAGCAAAAACAAATATTATCACAGTGGAATAATTCTTGTTGCAATTGTGGGAGACCAGGCTTAGCTGGAAGAAACTTTTATGTTGTTAGGTAGTGAAGAAATATTTTATTCCATCTTCCTCATCACTTTGCTTCTTTTGTCCATACTGACTGACTACCTGAAGCTCCAATCACTGACATAGACGGATTTTCTGAAACTCTGGCTGGAGTATAAATAGCCTTGGATATAAGATTTTTACTGTGCTAGTACTAAATAAATACATGCTCTTCTTAAATCCCCTTACTCATAAAAAAAAAAAAAAATCTAGGTTTTACAATTGTGTGATACCAGATAAGCAGTTGTTCTCCCTTAGAAATAAATTATGTTCAAAATATCTTGGAGAAGATGATGCCAAGAAACACTATAACACTACCATTTAAAAAAAATTATTTTCATTTAACAGTGGTTTTAGTTTAGGTTTTGTTTTGGTTTGTTTTATTTTGTTTTTTGTTTATTTTGTTGGAGGTTTTTTGGGATTTTTTTGTTTGTTTTTATTTTGATGTTGTCACTTTGTTTTGTGTTGGCTGAAGATTGTTTCTCTGAATGGATTTGGGTGGATACACTGCCTATGAATGTAATCATATCACAGAATCAAACAGGTTGGAAAAGACCTCCAAGATCATCAAGTCCAACTGATCACCCAGGACTATCTAATCATCTAGACCATGGCACTAAGTGCCTCATCCAGTCTTTTCTGAAACACCTCCAAGGACATTGGCCCCACCACCTCCCTGGGCAGCCCATTCCAATGGCCAATCTCACTTTTTGTGAAGAATTTCTAAGATCAAGCCTAAACTTCCCCTTGCACATCTTGAAACTGCGTCTTCCCATTCTGTTGCTCATTGCCTGGGAGAAGAAACCAACCCCCACCTGGATACCACCTCCCTTCAGGCAGTTGTAGACAGCAATAAGGTCTCCCCTGAGCCTCCTCTTCTCCAGGCTAAACAGCCCCAGCTCCCGCAACCACTCTTCACAGGGCTTGTGTTCCAGACCCTTCACCAGCTTGGTTGCCCTTCTGTGGACACGTTCCAGCAACTCAACATCTTTCTTAAACTGAGGGGCCCAGAACTGGACACAGTACTCAAGATGTGGCCTAACCAGAGCTGAGTACAGGGGCAGGATGACTTCCCTACTCCTGCTGGCCACACTATTCCTGATGCAGGCCAGGATGCCATTGGCCTTCTTGGCCATGTGGGCACACTGCTGGCTCCTGTTCAGCCTGCTGTCAACCAGTACCCCCAAGACCCTTTCTGCCTGGCTGCTCTCCAGCCACTCCATCCTCAGCCTGTAGTGCTACATGGGGTTGTTGCAGCCAAAGTCTTTTTATTTAAAAGTAATTTTGGCTCTGGCTGCAGGAGCAAGAAGTTCTTAGCCAGTTCCACATGGAGATACATCTCCAAAGTTCTTTAACAACAGGAGGAACAAGCACAACCACTTGATTATCCTATACAGCACTTCCCTTGTATTTGATCCTGTGTCATTTCATTTTAATTCCAATGCCAAATGCCAAGTCTTTGGCAAACACAAAAAATGGAGAGGTTTATTTTTTAGGTGCAGGGAGAATATTAAAAATTACAGAAAGATAAAGCTCTATACCATCTTTTAATTACACATTTTGCCAGTGAATAGTGTTTGCCCCCCTGAGAAAACATGGTCTGAATTGGATAAAGAATCTGAAGCTTGACTACTGCTGTATTTCAGAGTTATCACATTGCTGCATCTGTTCAGCAGATGTGGTGTAGTTCATCCATACGCTGCATATGCCCATCCTGATATACAGTACAGACCTCCCTCCTTTCACAGGCTATGGATCTGGCCAAAACATTGCTTAAATTTAGGCAACATTTGTTTTGCTCTCAGATTCAGAAATTTTCAGCTTATTTAGATTTTTTTAATTATTATTTGTTTTCTTCAGTCTTAAGGAATGGATTCAAAATTGTAAGATGACTCATATGGGAGTTTCAAAAACCTAAATTGTGTCATCTTGTAAATAAAGCATCTTAAATCACAGGCTGGAAGAGACCAACCCTCAGCCCAGCACTGATGAATCAGCACTAAACCATGTCCTTAAAATCTTCCTCCAAATACTTTTCAACATAGTAGCTATTAAAATATTTTCCCTAAATGTGAGTAGTGAAAAACAGAAACTCTTCATTCTCCTCTATTACTGTGACTCTTTGAATTTCCATCTGTGTATTTAGGGGCTGAGCAATGATGACCAGTTTTCTAATAATGCTATCTTTTACTGCTTGAAATTTCCCCATGGTGAACAATATGTATTATTTGTAACCTCTCCATTGTTTAAGAGATTTTACAGGCCATTGGTAGTAAAATGAAATTGCATTTTACTAGTGAAATGACTTGTAGAATGTACAGCCTAATAAAATTACTTGTTCTCAGTAGAAAATGAATTAAAGACAATCTTCTCTACGTGGTTTGTTTGTTTTAAGGTTCTTTGATTCTTTCTCAGCTTGATCCTTCTTCTCCTCTCCACCTGCAAGATGTTATTTATTCTGGTTCAAAACAAAAATAGAAGTCTGAATAGCAATATCCAAACCTATGAAAATTAAAATTCAGAAGATCTGAATGGGTAAATGCAACTTCCATAAATATAATTTGAAATTCTGTTTTAGGCTGACTTTGAGAGTAGAATTTATATTTGCTGAAAGAAAAGATTACTATCACAAGACGCTGAATTGGTGGAGATAAATCATTCTACTTATATTTTATTGAAGCTTTAGTTGAAATAACACATACTCTTGAAAAATACTTTTGTTAATATAATCTTTTTTTCTTTTCAAATCACTACATTTATTATACAAAGAAATAATACCATTTCTAATTTGTGCACTACATGTTTTCATAATGAACATAAAGCTTGCAGGGATTTTTTATTAAATTTTGTTCTATTTTTGCTTTGAATAAATTTTAGATTCTTCAACCTGAGCAGAAACTAAATGACAGAACAAGGCTTGTTTGGTTAGTATGGGGAAGGGAGACAATGTCGATTGAGTTTTACTTCATTGCCTGTATGTTGAGTCGTTCTTATGTCTTCACTAGAGATTCATCCTCTCAAAGAAATTCTTTCACTTTTCAAGTGAATGTCAGTGAGAAACTCAATGAACTTCCATGGACAGAAAGATCAACAAGGTAAACTATGCACATACAGAAAGAGTTTCCTAGAGTTCTGTTTGTATTCTGTGTAGTAACTTTCATCTTCCATTGAAAAAAAAAAAAACAACAAAAATAAAACTAACCAACCAACCAAACAAATGAAAAACAGAGGAAGGTTATTTCATATAAAAATATGTTGTGGTGAAGCTAGTAAGTAAAATATTTCATTTTCTTACGTTGCATTTGTTTATTTGTCAAAAACAATGTTGATACCACAAAAAGAAAACAAAAAGGAAGGAAAAGAGAATTACTTATTCAAAATGTTATTGGTCCAAGTGTTTTCAAAGTTGTATTACTCAATCAAATATTATGGTCTGAATAATGTTATAAGAAAATAATTTCTGCTCTTAAAATCCACTTAATCCTTAGTGAATTCTGCTGACATGAAGTCATGAGTGAGCTATACTATGAATCAGCTGCTGAAGTGTTTTACCTCTCATTTTTGATACTTCCCTCACCTTGAAAAACCATTTCTTTTACTGATGGTTTGGAACTTGCATGTGGGTATCCTCTAATAATCATGATTAATGCCAGTAAAAAAAAAAAAAAAAAACAAAAAACAGAAGTAAAAAGAGATAACCAAAGATGTTTAAGGCACTATTCTTTATATTTGCTTTGCACTTTGAAAATCTTCTTTTAAAAAAATAAATAACAAACTCTTGGCCTTTAAGACTTTGCTGTCTTTTAAAGGCAACACAAATGATAAACAATCCTCACTCTGTATTTTTGTATACAGTTTGTGCTTCTGTGTTCCCTTGATCACATCAGCATCCATCTTTTTCTCACAATCAAATGCCCACATTTTTCCCCAAAATTTGAATCCATGGCATATTAAGTTCTTTATCCTGTCTATTTCTTTCCAACAAGAGTTCTGTCACTGAAGATTGATTACAGCTTAAAATCCTTTGTAAACTATTAAATAATCTCGTCCTCAGTGTGGACATAAATTTTTCAGGGCCTGTTAAAAGTCTAAAATTTTAAGACATGTGGGAGAGGATGAATTAGGAATAGGAAGCAGCAAGTTGTAGGCTCAAAACAAGAAAAAAGGGTGCTGCTTCAGACAATGCAGGCTGTCATACTCTATCATAAGATTCAGTGAAAAGGAGAAGTTCATATAAGATCCAATCTATTTCATTAATGGAAGGAAAAAATCAATCCAATACATTTCAGGAGGGTGATATCACCTCTGAATCAAAAGGCCATGATCTGGAAACCATTGATGTGTACAAACCACTATGTGACACTATTGTTTAATATGCCCCTTTGGCAAACATATTACTGGTAGTGCTACATCCAAAGTTTGAGGCTGGAGTATTTAGACACTTGCTTTAATCTAGCCAGATTGTTCTTAATGTTATTCTGTTTTTCCCCTGATTTCAATTCATAGGACTTGATGTTTTAATGCCAGATGTTCCTTTTAATTGCCATAGCTAGAAAGGACAAATCTATCAAACTAGGTGTGTATCTGATCTGAAAACAGACCAATTTAGGCATATTATATAGATGCATATATAGATGTAAATCTACAAGATAAATCACAGCATTAACCAGGTTGGAAAAGACCCTCGAGACCATCAGGTCCAACCTACCACCCAACACCATCTAATCAACTAAACCATGGCACTAAGTGCCTCATCCAGTCTTTTCTTAAACACTTCCAGGGACGGTGACTCCACCACTTCCCTGGGCAGCCCATTCCAATGACAGATCACTCTTTTTGTGAAGAATTTCTTTCTAGCCTAAACCGCCCCTGGTGCAGCTTGAGACTGTGTCCCCTCGTTCTGTCATTGGTTCCTGGGAGAAGTGACCAACCCCCACCTGTCCACGGCCTCCCTTCAGGTAGTTGTAGACAGCAATAAGGTCTCCCTTGAGCCTCCTCTTCTCCAGGCTAAACAGCCCCAGCTCCCGCAACCACTCTTCACAGGGCTTGTGTTCCAGACCCTTCACCAGCTTGGTTGCCCTTCTGTGGACACGTTCCAGCAACTCAACATCTTTCTTAAACTGAGGGGCCCAGAACTGGACACAGTACTCAAGATGTGGCCTAACCAGTGCTGAGTACAGGGCAGGATGACTTCCCTGCTCCTGCTGGCCACACTATTCCTGATGCAGGCCAGGATGCCATTGGCCTTCTTGGCCACCTGGGCACACTGCTGGCTCCTGTTCAGCCTACTGTCAACCAGTACCCCCAGGTCCCTTTCTGCCTGGCTGCTCTCCAGCCTGTAGTGCTGCATGGGGTTGTTGTAGCCAATGTGTAGAACCTGGTACTTAGATGTGTTGAATCTCATGCCCTTGGACTCTGCCCGTCTGTCCAGCCTGTCAAGGTCCCTCTGCAGAACCCTCTTACCCTCTAACAGATCCACACCTGCCCCCAACTTGATGTCATCTGCAAACTCACTGATGATGGACTCAATCCCCTCATCCAGATCATCAGTAAAGATATTGAACAGGATAGGGCCCAACACTGATCCCTGGGGGACACCACTAGTAACAGGCTGCCAGCTGGCAGTGGCACCATTCACCACCACTCTCTGGGCTTGGCCGTCCAGCCAGTTCCTAACCCAGCACAGAGTGCTCCTGTCCAAGCCCTGGGCTGACAGCTTGGCCAGAAGTTTGCTGTGGGGGACAGTGTCAAAGGCCTTGATGAAGTCCAGGCAGACTACATCCACAGCCTGCCCCACATCCACCAGGCAATCACCTGCTCATAGAAGGAGATCAGGTTGGTGAGGCAGGATCTGCCCCTCCTAAATCCTTGCTGGCTGGGCCTGATCCCTTGGCCATCCTGTAGGTGCTGTGTGATTGCATTCATAACCTGTTCCATAGTCTTGCCTGGCAGTGAGGTCAGGCTGACAGGTCTGTAACTCCCTGGCTCCTCCTTCTGGCCCTTCTTGTGGATGGGCATCACACTGGCCAGCTTCCAGTCATCTGGGACCTCTCCAGTGAACCAGGACTGTTGAAAATGATGGAGAGCTGCTTGGCCAGCTCATCTGCCAGTTCCCTCATTTCCCTAGGATGGATCCCATCTGGTCCCATACACTTGTGGGGATCCAAGTGGCTCATCAGGTCTCTGACTGCTTCCTCCTGGATTACAGGGGACTATACTGCTCCAGCCAGCTCAGAAGGCCAGTTGTCTGGAAGACAACCCATCCTGCTATTGAAAATTGAGGGAAAGAAAGCATTAAGTACCTCTGCCTTTTCCTTGTCGTTTGTAACTATATTCCCCTCCGTGTCCACTAAGGAGTGGAGGTTGTCCTTGCCCCTCTTTTTGCCATTACTATATTTATAAAAACATTTCTTATTGTCCTGCACAGCAGTGGCCAGTCTAAGTTCTAAATGAGCTTTTGCCTCTCTAATTTTTTTCCTAAATGACCTAGCAACATCCTTAAACATTTCCTGGGTTCCTTTTTTTTCCAAAGGTGATACACTCTCTCTTTTACCCTTAATTCATTCTGTAGCTCAAATCTAAAAGTCTTTCCTAAAGCCATGATAACTTTTTACTCTAAGGAAACTGAAACGAAGGTGGTTTAAAGGAAATGTGTCTGCTTTGTCTCCTCACTGGCTTTTAGACATACTCGGATATTTCACACCAAAAGCTATGTTAAGTGATGGCTATAGTGACAGAGATGGCTGGACAAAAATGAAAGGTCCAAGGAGACTTTAGAGGGGCTTTCCAGTACCTGCAAGGGGCCTACAGAAATCTGGGGAGGGACTTTTTACAAGGACCTGTAGTGATAGGAAGAGGGGGGATGAATAGAAGCTTGAGGAGGGCAGATTTGGACTGGAGATTAGGAAGAAATTCTTGATTACAAGGGTGGTAAGACATTGGAATAGGTTGCCCAGGAAGGGTGTGGATGCACCCCTCATGAAGGTGTTCAAGGCCAGCCTTGATGAAGCCTTGAGCAGCCTCATCTAGTGGAAGATGTTCCTGGGCATGGCCAGAGGATTTGGAACTGGATGACTTTGAACTTCCCTTCCAACCCAAACCATTCTATGAACATATGAATCTATGCTGGAAAAGTTGCCTTTTTCCTTTCAGGGAGTTATTCTTTGAGTTCTCATTAAGCATAAACATCTACTGGTGTTTACACAGTTCTAGATGCATTGATGACTATAGCTATACCATTGCTGGAAGATAAACCAACATGTTACAGGCAGTGTATGGATAGTTATTCACCTATTTTGGACTTAGGAGAAGCTGGATTTAGATCAGACATAAGGATGAAATTCTTCCCCATGAGGCTGGTGAGGCACTGGAAGAGTTTGCCCAAAAATGTTTGGAGACTCCAACCCTGGAAGTGTCCAAAGCCAGGCTGGATGAGGCCTTGAGCAACCTAGTCTAGTAGGTGGCATCCCTGCCCATGGCAGTCATGGTGGTGGGGTTGGAACTAGATGATCTGTAAGGCCTCTTCCACCCCATGCTATGATTCTATTTTAGTGTAGTATTATGCATGCAGTTAACTGAGTTTCTGATTTTCTAAATTACATGTTTTTGAGGAAAAACTTTTCTGCAGTTTCCACCTATTCTTTCTCAAAATCCCATTTGTATGGCTCAAGAGGTGGATAAAATTCAGCTACAAAATACGTCTGAAGTAAAAAAAAAAAAAAAAAAAAGTACCATATTATTTACAGTAGAATTATTCAGTATATTTCTCATGTAAATATTCTACTGCATTTATGTTGTAAATCTAAATAACTTTTAAATTGGTGTGCACACAAAGGTCACTGGAGGGTAGCAGGTGATGGAGGAAACCAGAGAATTGCACAAGAAATCTTATACAACTCTACAGAATGAGAAAGACTGAATGAAACCTAAGCTTACTTTTAATGCGGATGAAGAAATAATTTTTAACATAACATTGGGGTTATTTCAAAAGAGGGTTTGGCTTTATTTTCAAGTGCTCTTTTCCACAGCAAGCTTCAAAACATGTTTTATGGCAAACTGAAACCACTTTAAAAATTTGGGAAGGAAATCTTCACCGTGAAAGCAAGAACTTTTCCACAATACTGAACTTTTCAGCTTCAGGCTTAGTTCAAGTTTGAGCCAGTAAAGACTGTCAACTATGCTTAATGACTGGAGATCACAAAATTATATTGATGTGTAGCTGGAAATGGGAGATAAAAAGACAGACCGATAACTAAGCTTGACGTGCCCTCTTATGAAGCTTACATGCAGAGCTTTAAAATTTTTCCCACACAGACACACACACACACTTTTCCTCCAAAGAAAAGCTGAAATATTTTTTTAGAAGCATTATTTCTCTGTGAGTTGCCTGGACTTTCATACTATTTCTATGTCTAAGTTTTGTGGGTTTGGTTTGTTGGTGTTTTTTTAATAGACACAGCCTCATGCTATTTGTGCTTGTATGAATAATAGTATGTGCATCAGGGCAACTGTTCATGAAGTATTCAATGTCCTTTTGAGGTAGGCAAGTGTCTGCGTGTTGCAGAAGAGGAAAAAAATAATGAGATAAAAGATGTGATTGTAAATTTCTGAGACACTTCTAAAAAGATGTGTTTGTCAGTATCACCCTGACAAGGTTTCTGCTTCAGCTGGTTCAAAGAGTTCTTTCATTATAAATTATTTTTGAAGCTCGCTAATAAGCATTTTTGTTCCTTATTTGCTGTTAGAGTATCTCTAATGTACAGCTTTGACATTTGTTAACCTTCACAGATCCTGAGAGGCTGTAGGAAGAGAACACAAATTTCTCTCTTATGTAAGATGATTACTACTAGTAAAGTCATCATTTAAGGATCATTTATAATCACATTTGGAGGTGATTCTCATATAGCTATTGGCAGAATCTGCTTTTAATTTGGTACTGATGTGCTTTGAACAGAGATATTTTCACACTGTAAGGAAAAAATAAAATCCACATCAGTTGAGAAGATATTGGTAATTCATGATGAAGTTAGCATTTTGAAGTGTAAGTAAGACATAATGCTTCACAGAAGCAATTGTTCAGAGAAGTTCAGATCCTATGAACTCTGGATAAATAAATGAGAAAACGGCTTGCTTGAAGCTCAGTTCATCTTTAAAAAATAATTCATGCTTTTTATGAATTTCTATTGCCATTTGAAACTAGGATAGCATTGATTCTCCTTGTGGAGATTTTCTTTATTTTTGTTCACAGTATCACAGTATATCAGAGGATGGAAAGGACCTCAAGAGATCATTGGCTCCATCCCCCCTGCCAAAGCAGGATCACTTAGGGTAGTCCACACAAGAATGCATCCAGGGGGGTTTTGAAAATCTCCAGAGAAGGAGACTCCACAACCCCTCTGGGCACCCTATTCCAGGGCTCTGTCACCCTCACTGTAAAGAAGTTTTTTCTCATGTTTAGGTGAAATCTTCTATGTTCTAGTTTGAACCCATTGTTCCTTGTCTTATCACTGTGAACCACCGTAAAGGGCCTGATCCCCTCCACTTGACACCCACCCCTCACATATTTATAGACATTGATCAGATCCCCTTTCAGCCTTCTCTTCTGCAGATTAAACAGCCCCAGGGATCTCAATCTCTCTTCATAGGGGAGATGCTCAAGTCCCCTCATCATCCTTGTGGCTCTCCCTTGGATTCTCTCCAGCAGGTCTCTGCCTCTCTTGAACTGGGGAGCCCAAAACTGGATGCAGTATTGCAGGTGTGGTCTCAGCAGGGCAGAGTAGAGAGGTAGAAGAACTTCCCTCGACCTGCTGGACATAGCCTTCTTGATGCATCCCAGGATCCCATTGGCTCTCTTGGCCACAAGAGCACATTCTTATTCCATGGAGAACTTGCTGTCCACCAGCACTCCAAGGTCTTTCTCTGTGGAGCTGCTTTCCAGCAGGGCAGCCCCTAACCTGTCCTGGTGCCTGTTGTTATTTCTCCCCAGATGTAGGACCCTGCACCTGTCCTTATTAAACTTCATGAGGTTTGCCTGCAGCCAGCTCTCAGCCTGTCCAGGTCACGTTGGATGGCTGCACAGCCTGACAGGTGTCAGCCAACCCCCCCAGTTTTGTATCATCAGTGAACTTGCTGAGGGTACTCTCAATGCCCTCATCCAGGTCATTGATAAAGATATGGAGCAAAACTGGACCCAGCACAAAACCGTGGGGGACACCACTTGCCACAGGCCTCCAAGCTGATTCTGTGCCACTGATGATGACCCTCTGAACTCTGTTGCGGAGCCAGTTTGCAATCCACCTCACCAGCCATCTATGCCACATCTCCTGATCTTTTCTATGAGAATATTATGGGAAATAGTATCAAAAGCTTTAGCAAAGTCAGGGTATATGACACCCACTGCTCTGCCCTCATCTACCCACTTGGTCATAACTTCATAGAAGGCTATCAGATTAGTTAGGCAGGATGTCCCCTTAGTAAATCCATGCTGGCTACTCCTGGCAACCTTCTTGTTTTCTGTGTAGTTTGAGATGACCTCCAGGATGAGCTGCTCCATCATCTTTCCAGGGAGGGAAGTGAGGCTGACTGGTCTGTAGTTGCCTGGGTCCTGCTTCTTGCCCTTTTTGAAGACTGGAATGACATTTGCTTTCTTCCAGTCTTCAGGCACCTCTCCTGTTCTTCATGACTTTTCAAAGATGATGGAGAGAGGCTCAGCAACAGTATTAGCCAGCTCTCTCAGCACTCGTGGATGTATCCCATCAGGCCCCATGGATTTGTGTGTCTTCCGATGGTATAGGAGATCTCTAACCCTGTCCTGACTGACCAGCGGAACGTCCACATCTCTCCAGTTCTGCTCCCTTGCTTCTAGAGACTGAGGTTCCTGAGGGCTGGTCTTGGAGTAAAGACTGAGGCAAAGAAGATATTCAGCAACTCTGCCATTTCTGCATCATCAGTTACCATATCTCCCATATCATTCAGCAGTGGGCTCACCTTTTGCCTGGCTTTCCTTTTATCATTGATGTATTTGAAAAAACTCTTCTTGTTCTCTTTCACCCTGTAGTGAAGGCATCACATGCCCAGAATTATGCCCCCAGATACCAGCTAACTTGTCCCAACAGGTTCTGGGAAGTCCCCCCTTCCACCCTCCTTTCAGGAGAGTTGGAAGAAAAGGTTCAGGCGCCAGCCTGTCTCCTAAGGGAATAAACAACTGTAGGCACCCATCTCAATGGGATGCCTATGCTTTGTCCATCTAAAGGCATAATTCTAGCTTCACCTTTCTATAGGTGGAAGCAGGTTGTTGGCAAGTGTGCCCATTGGCTAGTTCCAGCCTTGAGTATCTATAAGTATTGCTCCATTTGTTGCCATGTTGCTCTCTCCTTTTCCTTGCACTCGTTATGTGACTCGTGATGAGACTTGTGATGCGTCAGCTGTAAGTCTTTTTACACGCAAGATACTGGAAGCCTCTGCGAATATAGAAGCCAGCCCATCGGGACACTCAAGGAACCCACAAAGGAGATCCCTTCGCCGAAGGTGTCGTAGACCCATTCAAAAGGGACTGAGGGAAGCCTCGAGAGAGAGGATAAGCTGTAACCCGGAAGGGGAAGGACTAAGCCTAGCCAGCTAGTCCAGCTTTGCTGCAAGCAAAATGAGTAGCCATAAGCAGCCAAATAAGCAGAAACGCACTTTGCGTAATCCCTGCCGTCCGTGGGAGAGAAAGGGAGCCGCTCCGCAGCCTGTATTAGGGCGAAACACCCAGGATTTTCCCGAGGGAAAGAGAGAGCAAAGATAGCTTCTCCAATGACGTAAAGGCAACGACTGTACTATTATAATTTAAACGGAAAGCAGTCGCCGAGAGAAGCGGCAGTCAGCTCACCTCGAGCCAAGCCGAGGGGGGAAGCACCGTGTTACCGCACCCCCACCGAAACCAGCCTATGGGAACTGCCCTTGATTGCGAGGGCTGACCACCGAAAGGACCTGGCCCTGCTGAGCCAATCCTCTGGTCAGGGAGCCAGCCCCTCCCCTCAGACCGCAGGAGGACAAAGAAACCAACTGCCCCTTCCCACAGACCATGGGAGGAGAAAAGCAAAACCTTGCCCCCCCCCACAGAGCCGGGAGGGAGAAAGAAAGTCACCACCCGAACGGGGCCAGCCTCGGACAGACAGCAGATACCCAGGGAGCCCGCGTGATCTGGCAACTTGTCTCACTGCATAGAAAGGATGTATCTTTCCATGTGTGCGACATTCAGCAACCTTCTATTCAAAGCGCCCACGCGTAGCCGCGTGATATTTCCAGCTTAACTTGCCTCATGATAGCATTATAAATATCTCTATACGTAGCTAGCAGCCACAAGATCCTTGCCGAGTCTCCATCTAGTGGACAAGCGGCAGAACTGCACCCTGTCGTTCCCTTAATTAGAAATTGACTGTAAATGTTATAATTGCGTATAATTGTAAATATTAAATCAGTTATGGTCTATATTATTACAACCGTGCATCCGAATCAATATATAAAAAGTAATTAATTGAATATTCATAATAATAATACACAATAATTTTCATAACTCATATTTTCATAATTCATAATTAATAATCACCATCCTCCATCCCTATTCCTCCTCTCCACGACACACCCCTCTGACAAGATCCAGTTCCAGAAGGGGAATAGAACAGAGATTTATAACTTTACCGCTCCTCATCTTTGTATTAGAAATAAATATTAAAGACATGTGGTAGAAAAAGTAGTGAAAAATAATGCAACTTACTTTCATCCTTTAAAGTGTCATTTAACTCCAGAAAGCAGTAGAAAAAGAATCCTTCAGGGCAGTTAGATCTTACATCTTATTTTGTCTTACTGAGGCAATTATTTAACTTATGTTTGAACTTCCAAATATTTCATTGTATTAGTGTAAATAATGCAAACAGTTAGGCTGGATGATGTAGTTTTTATAATTTTAAATAATCCTCCTAAAGGTCATATTTTATTCAGTGTTACTTCAACTCTTTAATTTTGATTGATATCACAGAATCACAGAATGTCAGGGGCTGGAAGGGACCTCAAAAGAACATGCAGTTCAACCCCCCTGCAGAGCAGGATCACCTAAAACTGATCACACAGGATCACATTCAGGTGGGTCTGGAATATTGCCAGAGACAGAGACTCCACAACCCCCCTGTGCAGCCTGTTCCAGTGTTCCCTCACCCTCACAGGGAAAAAAAAATTCCTCTTGTTTCCATGCAACTTCCTATGCCACAACTTCCATCCATTGCCCCTTGTCCTGTCATTGGGCAACACCAGGAAGAGCCTGGCTCCTCCTCTTGGCACTCACCCTTTACATATTTACAAACATGAATGAGGTCACTCCTTAGTCTCCTCCTCTCCAAGCTAAAGAGCCCCAGCTCCCTCAGTTTCTCCTCATAAGGAAGATGTTCCACTCCGTTAATCATTCTTGTGGCTCTGCACTGGACTCTTTCAAGCAATTCTCTGTCCTTCTTGAACTGAGGGGTCCAAAACTGGATACCATTGCACAGCAGAAGGGGAGGAGAACCATTCTCAATCTACTAGCCACACACCTTCTCATACACCAACAGTGGCATTGGCCTTCTTGGCCACAAGAGTACACTGCTGGTTCATGGTCAACCTTCCATCCATTAGGACCACCAGATCCTTTTTCCCTTCACAAGAGGTTGTTCTTTCTCAGGTTCAAGACGCTATACTTGTCCTTGTTGAATTTCACTAAATTGCTCCCTGCCCAACTCTCCAGCCTGGCTAAGTCTCACTGAAATAATCATGCTTATATATTCTCCTGGAAAGAAAAACAATTTTTAGGTTCAATGTAAAACCACTGTATTAATAAACTATTTTTAGATTACTTTAATCTCAAATCATACACGTGTGAATGGTAGTCCAGAGACAAATCTACCATTTACTGAAAAGTTTGAGTGTTTATTAACTTAAAATTAATTCCCTGTCTTATTGTGGGTTATATGCAGCTATTTTATCTTATAATCTGTAGATTAAATATTATTTTAGTATTCATCTACATATTTTTGGTTTTGTAGTTATATTATGAACCATGGAGAAACAATATATTTCTTAATTTTGTCCCTGGATTTTATTTCCTTAAATAGGTTTATCTCTTCATTTTGTGATGTCTGTTTCTGTCAGTTGTTAGTTGTCATAGAATAATAAGCGTTTCCTAGCATTTTTTTTCTCCTATTAAAGAAATTTTAATCTGCATTATTTTAATTCTCTGAAATAGTTGGCAGTATTTTCTATTTTTTTGCCTCAGTTGTTTTGAGGAATATAATTATGTGTTACAAACTTGTGCATCACAACAACTGACAAGAATCAATAGATTTTTCAGTTCTTCCCTTTTCTTTTAAGAATGATTTTGCCCTCTGAATAATCTATTTTACAATCTCATTATTTAATGATCTCTGTGATCTTGTATGTTGGGGTTTGGGTGGGGTTATTTTTAGGAAAATTCTCACTTCATTAGAACATTCAGAAGGAATAGCTGTTGACTTTGAGTGTTACTTGAAAGTAGTCTTTGTTACTAATGTTGGTGTTTCAGAAAAAGAATACATCATCTGTTCCATAAAACCTGACAGATATTTGACATAATTGGAATAAGACTTAAACGCTCTAAATATTCCTACAAAAATGTTAGCTTTGGAAACTTCACTGTGGGCTTCACTTTATGTGATGTTTTGAGACTTGAACTGTATTGATAGATTATGTTCAGCTAATTTTAATATTTTGTTTGTTTGTTTTTAATTGCTAGATTAGATAAAATGGATAAATTAGGCAGCTAAATTCATATTTTCTCAAGATGACAAGTCTATTGTGTTTATTCATTTGGCAATCTCTTTCCTCACCAGACTGAAGTTTCAAAAGGAATTTTCATAAAATATTGGAGGAAAAATCATAAAGAACATACTGTTTAGCACGATAAAGAGTTGTTCCCAGTTTTTTGACTCATTTGTCACATTATGAGCAGGAAGGTTGCACTGTTCCAAAATTGCTCGTAATAACAGATTGGAGGTGGGAGAGGGGATGGGGTGATGGTAACTGAGAATAGGTCTTTACCATGTGTTAATGGTTATAAAACAAATTATGATCTATCCTGGATGTGGTATTACTAGATCATTCCTTTATATAATTTAATAAAATCTGTAGTTTAATCAGATGATATTTCTGGTGTATTTCTGGTGCCCAGAACAGCCAGTACCTAATATCAAAAAGAAGACAAGTACACTGAACAACCCCAAATTTCAGAAAGTTTATATCACTGTACCTAGTGAGCTTTGAAAGAGAGACAGAAATAATGTCAAATGATCTGCTTAAGAAGGAGGTATGAGAAATGCAAAGATGTAATTTGAAGGAACTTTTTTCTGTATGATTCTCAAATTTTATTTGGCCTTCAGATGAATTTTTATTTCTGCTTCAGCATTTATGGGATCAGGCAGTTAATGTGTTCAAGTGAAATTCCCACCCCACTATGTCTAAATGATGTGTGGGAATTGGGAAAATTTATGTTTTTCAGCTAATGTGGTTTATAAACACTTGGTTTTAGGGTTTACAAGTCATGTCCTTTACTACTTAGGGGAGAAAAAAGTAAATTTTGCTCCATGTAATCTTCAACACCTCACACATCTAGATAAATATCTATGGCTTAGGAATCATCTACAGTTTTCCCCTCTGTTGAAAAATGTCAAACACACATGATTATCTTACTTTCCAGAACATTTTGCAAATTCTTGATTTTAAAGACTCAAAACAAAAGGAATGCATCTGAATTTTAAAACAAAACATAACAGCAGAAAAATGAATCTTCCCCTGGCACAATCACCTACACACTTAGTGATTCCAATTCATCTGCTTTTACACACATGAATGAGGAAATATGTTTGGAACAGTGTAGAAACTAGGAAAAAAAAAAGAAAAGGTTGTCATGTGCCTCTCTCTGCTTGAAGCTCTTGAGTTTAATGCATGACAGTACCAATTCATGGGAAGAAATTCAAGGCAATAAGCCCTGAAGGAGTAAAGTATATCAAAAGCTTTTTCACTTATGACATGTACCTCAGAAAATAACCATTATGGGAATGTTACCTTCCAGTTATTGTATCTTATCTATTTGATTCCTGAATGCTTGAATCTAGAGTTTGCATAAGGTATCACCCAAGCAACTTGCTCTCCCCCTTAGAAGAATGACAGTAATGATGATTTATATGTATAAACACAGCTTTTATCATCAGGTTACTAAAATGTCTTATGAATTGACATGGAAACTGTTCACATTACTCTGCAGGGAAATTCTGGTTTCCTTTATAGTTCATTCACTGTGATAAATATATTTTTTAAAAGTACAACATAGGAAAAAAACCTTTGTCATTTGTTTCTTAGGCCAGTATTAAACAATACTAACCTTCTTTAAGTTTATAGTTAAAACATGGTAAAAAAGCACATGTAAACAGGGCTAGTTCTGTCAAACTCTCACACACTGGAAAGCCATCATGAAAATACAAGAATTTCTGAAGAGCTCAGACAAAAATATGTGTTTGATTTTTTCCCCCAGTGTGTTCACAGGATCTCAGGATGTTAGATTTTTGAAAGGGACCTCTGAAGATTATCAAGTCCAACCGCCCTTTCAGAGCAGGATCATAGAATCTAGCACGGGTTCCACAGGAATGGGTCTTGAAAATTTCCAGAGAAGGAAACTCCATTAAAGTTTGCTTATTTTTTGGTTTGTTAAAGTTTGTTTACCATTTTTTTTGTTGTCATTGTTGCAGAACAATTATTGGAGAATAAAAGGGACTCTTTTCAGAAGTTGTTAGAATAAAGGAAGAGCTGTAATAAGTACAATGTAGCCATCTTCCAAGGTTTTATTTATCTGCAGATAAACCATCTCTAGCTTTGGTGAAGGTTCTTCTTACCTGCTTAAATATTTTAAACTTGAAAAGCTTAAAATCTTTCACTTGGGAAAATGTAGTTTTGTTTTAAATTATGCAAAATTTGAGTCTTTAAAGCTGAAATGTTATCATTCTCTTAAGAACATATATGCACATGCATTAGTATAATTGGAAGAAATATGTCTAAAGTAGCAGAAAAATGTTTGCATCACCAAATAGCTGCACAATAGGAGAGGATCTGTAGATAGAAATGATTGATGCTGAGGGTCTGCTGACCACTGTTTATATGCTGTGAAATTTAACTTTAGCTCCAACTGTTCCTGTGGATTAAATACCCATTAATGACTGAAAAAGATATTCCCACACAGTTTCATTCAAAAGGAATTTAAGTTACATATTTAAGATCACCCTCTGTTATTGACTAATTCATAGGTAACAGTTTTACTAAACAGTTTGGCCCTGAGGCAGCATAAAATGTTTAAGACTACATAATAATTTGCTGACACTCTCAAAGTCAGCAAGTTTGCCTTCCTTTTTGAAAAAGTTACATATTATTATATTCAGGTACCACGAAATCACAGAAATATAGAAAAGACATCTGGAGATCATCTAGGCTAACTCCCCTATAGTATTGGCTTTGGGCCAAGCTGGAGTTCACAGGATCACAGGATGTTAGGGGTTGGAACGGACCTCAGGAGGTCATCAAGTCCAACCCCTCTTCCAGAGCAGGACCATAGAATCTAGCACAGGTCACACAGGAATGCATACAGATGGGTCTTGATAGTCTCCAGAGAAGAAGACTCCACAAGCCCTCTGGGGCTCCTGTTCCAGTGCTCCATGACCCTCATAGTGAAGAAGTTCCTCCTCATGTTGAGGTGGAATCTCTTGTGCTGTAGTTTATATCCATTACCCCTTGTCCTATCACAAGGTGCAACTCTGAGCAGAACCTATCCCTTCCCTCTTGACACCCACCCCTCAGACATTTATAAGTATTTATTAAATCCCCTCTCAGTCTTCTCTTCTCCAGACTAAAACACCCCAGAGCTCTCAGCCTCTCCTCATAGGGCAGTGTTGCAGTCCCTTAATCATCCTTGTAGCCTTCTGTTGGACTCTCTTGAGTAGATCCTTGTCCCTCTTGAATTGGGGAACCCAAAACTGGATGTAATATTCCAGATGAGGTCTTATCAGGACAGGATAGAGGGGGAGGAGAACCTCCCTCAATCTGCTGGACCCACTCCTCTTAATACACCTCAGGATCCCATTGGCCCTCTTGCCCACAAGGGCACATTGCTGTCCCATGCATAACTTCTTATCCACCAGGTCCTTCTTCACAGGGCTGCTCTCCAGCAGATCACCTCCTGACCTGTACTGGTGCAGTTTGTTTTTCCTTCCCAGATGCACTTGTCCTTGTTGAACCTCATTAGGTTCCTCTTTGCCCAGCTCTCCAGTTTGTCCACGTCTCAATGAATGGCCACACAGCTTTCAGCTGTATCAGCCAAGACTCCCAGTCTGGTGTCATCAGCAAATTTGCTGAACAGTCCCTCTGTCCCCTCATCAATGTCATTGATGAAGATGTTGAACAGGACCGGACCCAGCACTGATCCCTGGGGGACTCCATAGTCACAGCTCTCCAGCTGGACTTGGCATCATTGATCACCACTCTTTGAACTCTATTTTGTAACCAGTTCCTAATCCATCTCACTGTCCTTCTATCCTACACTTCCTGATCTTGCTCACAAGGATGTTATGTGGGAGACAGTGTCAAAATCCTTGCTAAGGTCAAGGTAGACTACACTCACTGGTCTCCCTGCATCTACCCATTAAGTTAAGACATCATAGAAGGCCATCAGATTAGTGAAGCATGATTTCCCCTTGGTAAATCCATGCTGACTGTTCCTGATCATCTTATTGTCTTACAAGTGCCTAGAGATGACCTCCAGGATAAGCTGCTCCATCAGTTTTCCAGCAATGGAGCTGAGGCCCACTGGTCTGTAGTTTACTGGAGCCTCTTTCTTGCCCTTTTTGAAGACTAGAGTGACATCGGCTTTTCTCCAGTCCCCAGGCACCTCTCCTGTCTGCCAGGATTTTGCAAAAATGATGGAGAGTAGTAGAGTGACAACATCAGCCAGCTCTCTCAGCACGCTTGGGTGCATTCACCAGGCCCCGTGGACTTGTGAATATTCAATTTATGTAACTGATCCCTAACCCAGTCTTCATTGAGTAGTGGAGAGTCTTCTCTCCTCTAGTCTGTCATGGTAGGGCCAAACAGGCCCGGCACAAAATCCAGACAGGTGTCTAGACATGGTCTCCCTCTCCCTACTCCTTCCTGCAGACAGTCAGGACAACACAGGAAAAGGAACAAATGGGACAGGACCATGCATGTATAGTAAACAAGTTGTTTACCAGGGGAAGAGCATGGGTGCTGGTCACTGTTTGCCCAGGGCCAAGCCTTTGATTTTGCCTTTTATGGCCACAACCTGGCAAAGCCATTTTTTTATTGGGTAACTATGTGCTGGCTTCAGTTGCCCCTACCAGCCCAATTAGGTCTCAGCAAAGATATATATAAGGGCTGAATTTTAGTTGTCTTTGCCTTGCTTTTAAGCCTTGCTCAAGGCTTGCCCTTAAACCTTGCTCAAGCCTTGCTTGAACCCACTTGGACCTATTGTGCTTGAAGTTGCTTCGAGTTGTCCTGCTCTGCCTCGAGTTGCATGGCCCAGAGACTGGGATAAAGCCACAAGCCTACACATACTACAAGCCGGAGAAGCCTGCATCCTCTTGCTACCGGAATCGTGCCATGCCTCAGTTTACCCATGACGAAGCAAGCACCCATTGTGAAGAACGCATCGCAAACCACCCACCATCCACTGAAGCCAGACCAGCCCTGGACTGCCCGGCACCCATCTTGCTGGCAGCCTGCCATGCCAGCCCTGAAGAAGAGCACCCCAAAAGCCTCTGCAGCTAATACACAGAACACTCCCCGCTTGGGCGTAATTAGATGTGAGTAATTAATTCATTGCCTCTTGGGCTTAAAGGTTCTCATCGAGTCTCCCCCTGCCACGCTGTGGTTGAATGCCATTTTCGCTTCTGGGGATTCTCTTTCCATTTTATTTCCTCCTGGTTTGCATAAAATTGCTGTATTTTGCCTAAAGACTATACATTCCCATTGTAAATATATATTCCAACTGTACAATGATCCTATTTAATGAGTTTTTGGCAATTTCCCATTAATAAAGGTTATTAATATTTCTATTAATACCTGTTTGCCATATTGTTTATTAGTTAAGTACACTTCCTTAACACAATCTTCTCTTTCATCCAAGAGTTGATTCTCCTCAGAGCATCTCTCTAGTGTTGTGCTTTGCAGTGCTGTAGCTGAGTGTTGATAACACAACAGTGTTTGGGCAACTGCTGAGCTAAGGCTATGCTTTTTCAACATTTCTCTGCCCCAAGAGTATGCTAAGGGGACACAGCTGGGCCAGCTGACCCAAACTGGCCAAAGGGTAATTCAATGCCATATGACATCAACTCAGATATAAGAGCAAAGTGAAAGAAGGGGAGAGATTAGCCCATGAGATCTGCCCTCCAGAGGAACCACCAAGCATAGAGAGCCCTGCTTCTTGAGACTGACTACCATCCTGCTGATGGGAAGTAGAGACTAACATCTCCCTCTGCTTTCACTTCCGTGTGGTCTATCACTTGTGTTTATTATTATTATTAAATTGCTTCTATCTTATTACTAGCTTTTGTTACATTTTCCCCTCTCCCTTGTCCATCCAAGAAGGGCAGTGATACAGCAGCTTTCATGGGCATTTGGCCCCCAGCCAGGGCCAGACTACCACACCTACTAAAACAGGTTTACTTAGAGTAGGTTGCACAGGATCATGTCCAGGGTTTTGAATCTCTCCAGAAGAGGAGACTCCGCAGCTTCTCTGGGCAGCCTTCTACAATGCTCTGTAACTAATCCTCAAAGAAAAGATTGTCCTTAATTTCAAGGGAAACCTCCTGTATTCTTGGTTGTACCTGTTGCCCTTTGTCTTGTCTCTGGGTGCCACTCGAAAGAGCCCAGTCCCATCCTCTTGACACTCACTGTTTAGATACAGATAAGCTTTGAGAAGATCCCCTTACATATTTCTCTTTTCCAGGCTAAACAGCTGAAGGTGTCTCAGCTTCTTCTCATAATGGATATTATTTTTTACATAGCTATGAAATCATAGAATTATTTTGATTGGTAAAAGCCCTCCAAGATCATTGAGTCCAACCATTACACAGTTCTACTAAGTCTGGTGCTAAACCACGTCCCTCTGCACCTCATCTCTGCATCTTTCAAACAATCTAGGGATGGGGATTCAACCACTTCTGTGGGAGCCTATTCCAGGGTTTGAGAACTCTTTCAGTGACAAAGTTTCTTCTAACATTTGATCCAATCCTCCCTTGATGCAACTTGATGCCACTTCCTCTCAGCCTAACACTTGATAGTAGAGAGAAGAGACCAGCCCCCACCTCACTATGACCTCCTTTCAGGGAGTTGTAGAGAGAAATAAGGTCTCCCCTCAGTCTTCTCTTCTCCAGACTAAACAAGCCCAGTTCCTTCATCTGCTTGTCATAAGACTTGTTCTCCAGACCCTTCACCAGCTTTGTTACCCTTCTCTGGACACAGTCCAGCACCTCAACATCCTTCTTGAAGTGAGGGCCCCAAAACTCAATACAGTATTTGAAGTGTGGCCTCACCAGTACTGAGTACAGGGGCATGATGACTTCCCTACTCCTGCTGGCAGCACCTTTCCTGATACAGGCCAGGATGCTGTTGGCTGTCTTCGCCACTTGAGCACACTACTGGCTCATGTTCAGCTGGCTGTCAACCAACATCCTCAGGTCCTTTTCTGTCAGGCAGCTTTCCACCCACTCTGACTCAAGCCTGCAGTGTTGCACAGTGGTGTTGAGACCTAAATGAAAGACCTGGCACCTGGTCTTCTTGTATCTCATAGAATTGCCCTTGGCCCATCAAACCAACATGTTTGGAGCCCTACGTAGAGCCTTCCTACCCTCAAGCAATACAACACTCCTTTCCAGCTTAGTGTTACATGAAAACTTACATTATTGAAGGAAAAAAGGATAAAAAGCTCTTTTTAAATTAAACTTCTTTTTTTCTTCCCCTCCCCCCCTTCCTTTTGTCTGAGATAATCTAGAGGTTTATTTTTGGAACAAGTGACTTTTAACTTTTAATTGTCTTCCAATACACATTCATTGAACTGTTAAAACACAAGTGAAAAAAAAAAGTAATGTTTGAAGATTGTATTTTGAGACTTGGAATTTCATAGTGTTCTAAGATGGCTAAGAAAATTGAATAAGAATATTATTTTACAACACAACAATTATGTTATTATTGCATTCGAAAAAAACAAGCTGAGATATAATGTATAGTAAATACAGGATGCAGAAAAAAATAAAACTCCCAAAGTAATTCTTCTGAGAAGGAATCACAATATGCTTTTCCAAAATACCCTTGATTAACAAAAGTAGCAAGAGTCTAATTAACAGGCAATTTCTATTTGAAAAGCTTTTGCATTTCTCAAAGTGGTATACATTAATATTGAAGTATAAGAAACACATCGATTTGAGCAGGATGTGAGTAGAGTGAGTAAATCAAAAAGTTAAAAACATTGCCTGCAGAGAAATACAAAATTTGAGAACAGTAAGTCTGTGACATCTTTGGAACCAATACATTTTTGCATCTTACAGAACTATACAGTACAAATATAAGCATTTATATCACAGAATATAAAGGGCTGGAAGGGACCTCAAAAGATCATCTAGTCCAACCCCTCTGCAGAGCAGGATCACCTATACCAGATCACACAGCAATGCATCCAGGCAAGTCTTCAATGTCTTCAGAGAGACTCCACAACTCTCCTGGGCAGCCTGTTCCAGTGTTCCATCACCCTCACACTGAAAAAAGAAAAAGTTTTCCTCATGTTTCCATGGAACTTCCTTTGCCTCATTTCCACCCATTGCCCCTTGTCCTGTCATTGGGCATCACCAAGAAGAGCCTTGCTCCATCCCCTTGGCACTCACCCTTTACGTGTATAAACGTTAATAAGGTCATCTCTTAGTCTCCTTGTGCTGGTTTGAGGCCAGACAGATCCTCTCTTGCCCCGAGAGGGACAAAAGAATGAGACTCACACAAACGGATTGGAGAGTGATGGAAAGTTTAAATGGAAAAGCAATTGGTGAAACTACAAAAGACTACAAAGCATGGTGCCAAGAATATCCCAAAGCATACAGAGCCCCTTACATAACACCCAGAGTCTTCCCAATCCTTCCCTCCCCCCACCTGAGGGTATACCCAAAACCCCCAGGGCTCTTTCTTCCCCTCCTCCCACTGCTAGGTAAGTCTCAGACTGGACAGGTCTGACACTGCCCCCCCTTCCTTTCTCCTCCTGGCATTAGGCCTAGACAGGCCCAAGAGGCCTGAGATACTCCCCCAATGTTACCCAATAAGAGAGAGCATCTCCTATGGGAGCAGAGAGGGAAGAAAGAGGAAAAGAATGACTTTGCAGATGGATTGATAGGGGACAGGATTTATGGGTAGAAATATGCCGTTTCCTGTGTCCACCTGATTGGGTGGGCACCCAGGACACCAGAGGTGTAACTTATGTGGCAGCAACAGGGGGCACCCAGCCTAAACTGCCACACTCCTCTTCTCCAAGATAAAGAGCTCCAGCTTCCTCAATGTCTTCTCATAAGGCAGATGTTCCACTCCCTTAATCATTTTCGTGTCTTTATGCTGGAGTCTTTCAAGCAGTTCTCTGTCCTTGAACTGAGGGGTCCAGATCTGGACACAATATTCTAGATGTGGCCTCGCCAGGACAGACTGGAGGTGGGAAGGAGATCCTCTCTTGACCTACTGACCACAGCCCTTCTAATACACCCCAGGATACCAATGGTCTTCTTGGCTACAAGAACACATTGCTGTTCATGGTCAACCTTCCATCCACTAGGACCCCCAGGTCCTTTTGCCCTTCACTGCTCTCTGTCCCCAACCTATACTGATCCATGGGGTTGTTCTTTCCCAGGTTCAAGACTCTACACTTGCTCTTGTTGAATTACATTGCATTTCTCCCTGCCCAACTCTCCAGCCTCTCTAAGCCTCACTGAATGGCAGCACAACCCTCTCGTGTGTCAGCCACTCCACCTATTTGGTGTCATCTGCAAACTTGCTGACAGTGCACTCTGTGCCCTCATCTACGTCATTGATGAATATATTGAATAGTACTGGTTCTGGTACAGACCCCTGAGGGACTCCACTCCACATGCCTCCAACTAGACTCTGTCCCATTGGCCACAACTCTCTGACTTCATCCCTTCAACCAGTTCACAATCCACCTCACTATCTGATCATCCAGACTACACTGCCTCAGTTTAGCTGCAAGGATGCTGCAGGAGGTGCTGTCAAATACTTTACTGAAATCAAGATAAACCACATCGGCTGCTCTACCATCATCTGTCCACCTGGTTATGCCCTCATAAAAGGCTATCAGCTTGGTCAAATGTGACTTCTCCTTGATAAAACCATGCTGACTGCTCCTAATGACCCTCTTGTCCATCGTATGCCTAAGGACAGCACCGAGGATAAGTTACTCCTTTACCTTTCCAGGGATGGAGGTGAGGCTGACTGGTCTATAGTTACCCAGGTCCTCCTTCCTACCCTTTGTTGAAGATTAACTTTTGCCTTCCTCCAGTTCTGTCAGCCATGACTTACCAAAGATAGTGGAGACTGGTCTCGCAATGACTTCTGCCAGTTCCCTCAGCACCTGCGGGTGAATGCCACAGGACCCATGGATTTATGGGTGTCCAGATTACTCAACTGTTCCCGCACCCAGTCCTCATCAACCAAGCAAAACTCCTCCTTTGTCATGTCTTCGTCTGGGGCCTCAGGGGTCTGGGGCTCCTGCGGACAGTCTTCAGCAATATAGATGGAGACAACAAAGGCATTTATTAACTCCACCTTCTTTGTGTCCTCCATCACCAAGACACTCACCTCATTCAGCAGTGGACCTACATTGCTTCCAGTGTTACCTTTTCCTGCAACGTATTTGAAGAAGCCCTTTCTGTTGTGGTTGACCTCCCTTGCAAGGTTGAATTCCAAGGAAGCCTTAGCCTTCCTAGTTGCATCCCTTCATCCTCTGACAACAGTCTTATACTCCTCCCAAGTAAACAGTCTTCTTTCCATGATCTGTAGACTCCCATCTTCCACTTGAGTTTGCTCAGCAGTTCCCTACTTAACCATGGGAGTCTCCTGTCTCCCTTTCTCAATTTCCTACTTGTTATTTATATATGCATAAATAGAACACTAATTACGATTAAGTTAATGTTGCAGTTATTTGCTCACTAGAAAAAAAAGTTTATCTTAAAAAAAAAAGGCAGCAAACCAACTATTTTTGTCAAAACATAGACTATCTATCTGTCAGTTTTAACAATTAAATTTGACTACATGGTATTTACCTTGAAAACACTGCCAAGAAGCCTTCGAGGTCCACGTTTTTGCCTCCACAACCTGAATTCTGCCTTACAAACCCTGCAAAATTATACACAGTCTGAGTCTTTGGAAATATGTATTTTAAGATTTCCCCATTAAAATGGAGCAAATTCTGCTGAAAGTCTGCCTTTATATCACAAAATGTTTTGGTTTTAATATCATCTTTCACGGAAAAATTCTGTCCTCTTCTACAATAAGCATTTCATCTCCACTACCAAATTTACTTGTTCTCACTGATGATTCATTTCCAGACAAAAAAAAAAAAAAAAAAACCAAAAACAAAAAAAAACAAAAAAAAAAAAAAAAAAAAAGAAACCCTCCAAAAAAACCCCATCAACAACAAAAAAATCCCGAAAGAAAACACAAACAAACAAACAAACAAAACAGGCTTAGCTTGACAAGTACCAATTCCATCAATTAAAATTACAGGAGTTTGTTTATACCTCTTTATACAATCAGTTCAGCACACATCAGTACTCCAACAAAATAAATGATCTTGACTAGTTTGTTCTATTTGAATTGTTAATAGGACATTTTGTAGTGTATCAAAGACAGTTGAAGTCACAACCTGTTTTAAATATCTGTCTGTGATCGCTTAACTAACTGACGTTTCTGTTCATAGAATCATGGTATAATCATATTTCGTAGTGTGGTGGGCTGAAATTTCCCTCCACATTAACCACACCAGACTAGGTCAGTTCAGAAGCAAATGAAGCTGTATCTACAAGCAAAAACTACAGTCTACAATGGAATGCAATGAATATATATAAAACACACAGTATTTACAATATTTACAGATGTGTACAATTAACAGAAACAGCACAAAACCCTCCTGGCCAAAGCCAGAAAACTTGTCCCTCTGCCTCTCCCTTCACTGCCTCCTTCAGACCCCCCTGGCAAAAGGAAGAATAGACAAGAAGCAGAGAGGTTGTTAGAACTTAGCTTCCAAGGTCAGTATGTGGGTGTGTTATCCTTGAAGCAAAGCCAGAAGAGAAACACAGAAGCATGCTGCTAGACTGACCAGCAGAGAAACACCAAACAGACTGAACTATGTTTGAGTACTGACTCTTTCTATCTCTCCAATGGAAGTGTTTAGAATAATCATTATTTTTCTTTCTTACATCCAATTGTGATTTAGTTACATTCTTCTACTTTTCTGCTTGAACTCTGTGAAAAGAAATTAAAGGCATAACCCTAAAACCACCACATATAGAATTACAGTAGAATCATAGATTCATATAATGTTAGAGGTAGAAAGCGATCTCCAGAGATCATTGAGTCCAAGCCACCTGCCAAAGCAGGATCACCCAGGGTAGTCTGCACAGGAATGCATCCAGGGCGGTTTTGAAAGCCTCCAGAGAAGGAGACTCCACAACCTCTCTGGGGAGCCTGTTCCAGTGCTCCATCACCCTCACTGTAAAGAAGTTTCTCCTCATGTTGAGGTGAAACCTTCTATGTTCAAGCTTGAACCTATTGTTTCTTGTCTTATTATTGCACACCACTGAAAAGAGATTGGCCCCCTCCACTTGACACCCACCCCTCAGATATTTATACACACCACCTCCGCCAGTTTTGTGTCATTACCATGTTAGTAGGTAGTACATGCCAATGGAAAGATGACAATATTCAATGTTCTCAGAGTATAATTTGACTTTATGCTGTAGAAAGCAAATTTTTATCTTACTAATATATATGCATAAGAGAAATTCTTAGTTTCACTTTATGTCAGTATTTTACCATTGTGTGTGTAATAGGAAACAGGAGAAAAATAACCTTCACTTGCAAGCACAAGAGTCAATATTTAAATGTAACCATTGAAAAATCTCTAGTATGCACTGTGATTAGAGGAGGTGCCAAGAAATCAGCAATATTAAGCAGAGATTACTACCAGGTAAAAGGAGTAGTTTGACCTTAATTTCAGAACATTCCTTCACTAGGAAAAGTCCTTTTCAGAACCTGATCTTTTCAGGACACATCCAAACTATATCTTGCTATGATCCACTTACTGAAATGAATGGCAGGTATTTATCCCCTTGGCTATTAAAGTTACTACACTAGTGTTTTTCCAACAGGTGAAAAAAGGGAAACATCTTGATTAAGATGGATCTCAGTCATAGCAGGCTTCACCTTGGAAATAGAACATTATTAACAGTGAGGGAACAGAGAGATCTGCTTCCCTGGCATTCACTCTTTCACTGCTACCACTGTTTTCTTATACCATCCTTCAAGTGTGAGATATGTCTTAATTAACAGGGCACAGACTTCAACAATCTGCCATTTCTGTTTGGGTTTGGTGATAATAATGCTTTTCATGCAAACTGTTTTGGAATCCATATAAACATCTCTGGAGTAGGAAAATAAATATTATCTTTTCTTCTGGTAGAATATTCTCATTTTCCTTTTTATTGGTACAAATAATTGTTAATGCAGTATCAGTTGCACTCTACTATAGATGGCTGACTAAATGCACAACAAAAATACAGCTAGCAAATGAAACAAAAGGTTTGTGTGTGGTACAAATGCACAGCTTAGGATAATAGAAAAATTCTCTACAACTTTTATCAACATATTATATTATGTTATTAAGTGTGTGAGAATACAGTTATATACACATGCTGCCTTACCTTTAATGTTCTATCATTTTAAATTCAGATGATTCACTTGAAGGGCAATAACTGATAAATTGGTGGTGTCAGAGGATGTATAAAATTCATAAAGCAGGAAAATAATCAGATGTTGTCTGACATGATGATGGTTAGAGAAGATAATCTTTCTCAGCTTCATCAATCTCATATAACGATTTTATTTTAAAGGTCAGACATAGATTGAAGCCTGCACTGAATATGTATTATTCCTTGGTCAAGCTGGTTTCTTGCCAGCATTGGATCTGAACTTAAGATGTATATGAACCATGAGGTTTGGGGTTTAAATTACTGGACACCATAAAAACATCAAGCAAATTAATGTTCACTGACTTTTCCATGAGCTCATTTAAAATATACCTCTATTAATCTACTTTTTTTTACAGAGAAAAAAGTTAAAACTTCTAAATACCCTTTTGTTTGACAGGATTTTATATACTTTTCCTCCTGTCTGGCAACCCAAATGTAGTTTGAGTGGGGAAGCTTCACTGTATTTTTTTTAAGCTCTTTATTCTAGACATTAGGGTTCTGGAATAGGTTTCTTTGGTAAATTCAAGTATCTTTTAGTAATTTTACTTTTTAGTCATTCACTTTTGATAAAAAAAAAAAAAGAGGGAGATTTACCCCATAGACCCATGTCAGACATTACCAGTTTCTGAATTTCGCTTTTCTCTCTCTATTTTTTTTTATTTTCTTTCTTTGTTTGTTCTCCAAACACCATTTTCTTGGAAATACTGCTTTTGTTAGAATCTTCATACTTAGTTGTACCCAGAGATTTTTGAACAGATTTATTTTTTAAATTAATTATTGCTTATAATACATATTTTCCAGGTTTATTTTGTGTAGTCTGGGGTCAATACCATTTTAATGACATCCAATTCAAGCCATTATTTCATGTTTAGGCAAGACTAATATTTATTTTGTCTTGCATGTAATATAATGACTCTCCATTAAACTCTCTTCCATGCCCAAAGAAATAAGTCCTGTATTTTCTCTGTGAAAAATTTTTTTTTGTCATCTCTATCCTTAATCTGATTTAGTATTTCTTTCATACATAGTCTCGTTTAAACTTAAAGTGAAACTGCCTGTTCTGGAGGGAGAGTAATACAAATTGCAATTTAAATTACATCAAATAAGACTTATTTACAATGGATTTATTATACCTAAATTTACCTGAATTATTTCACTGTCTACACTGACAACATGAATTCAGGCAGTAAATCTCAATTAGCTCCACCAAAGCTGGATGATTTAACTGAGATTAACATTCATTACCTTTAAATCAATTCTGCATCTACTTTATTGTCTCAGTACAAAACTAAAACTTCCATCAACAAATAAAAACCTGTGAGAGCTTTGAAACAGAAGCTGCTTGAATTTGTTCATCTAGTATTGAATTCTTTTCATAACAAAGATCTAGTATAGAGAAGACTGTGAGAAAAACAAAATAAAAATTATTTAAAAAAACAACAAACAACAACAAATCCAAAAGAAAACAAACAAACAAACAAAAAACCAAAAAAACAAACCAAGACAAAACAAAACAAAACCAAACTAGCAAGTCCCAAAACTCAGTGAAGAATCTAGCATTTACATTGGAACTCTAGAGAACCTTGGAGAGGATCTCATGATGAAATTTTCCCTCACAGGGTGACAGGCTGCATTAAATGAATGGAAGTATGTTTTCTCTGAGACTTTGAAGTGTCAAGGTAAGTTACACAAAGAGCAAACAAAATTAACATTAACAAATTGCCAGTGCCCTATCCCTTTTGTCTATGTGTTTTAAAATAAATATAGGACAAAACTGTTGAAGCACCTTCTAGAGTGTGTTAACTCTTCTTTAACTAGTGGTTACAAGGATGATATTCTGAAAAAAAAAATCCAAAGCAGTGCTATTTTGCACATTGACGTGTCTCACAAGCCTAATGGAGTTCTTTGAGGTAATCAGTGAATGTCTGAATATAAAGAATCTCCATCTCTTCTAAATCTACTTAGATTTTTTCTAAAGGTTATTTTTTTTTTTTTAAGATATGTTCTTTATCAAAACATCTTGAAAAAGCAGTCCGTCACAGGATAAAAGCGGAAGACTCTCACACAGATAAACAATAACCTCTTTTTAAAAGGTAAACAAATTTGAGTTTTGAAGTAAATAGGTCTATTATCATCAAATGCAACTTTGATGAGAGTGCAGATTTGATGAGGGTGCTTCCTTCATCACTGTCTGTGTTGATGATTAAAGTATTAAGCCATGCAACAAAATTCTCTGCTTAAATTTCCTTGTTAGGGGGATCAGCTGCTGGGTGTCAAGCTGTTGATTTAAGCCTAGAGGTCCAGTCAGTTTTCATTCCACCTAACTTTCTTCATTCTTTCCACCCATATCTCCTCAGCTTACAAATGAGAACACTATAGGAGTGTTAAAGGCATTCTTAATCGTGTTATATTGAATCACAACTTTTTGCCATCTGTGCCATTGTGAATGATCTGTCACTGACAAATCTGTACTCTCTGTTTCTGATTATTTTATAGTCCTAAACAGTATGGAAAAAGATTCAAAAGAAACATCATTGGGGTTTTTCTGGGAGTATGATTAAGTAAATCATGTATCTGCAAACACTTATGCTTTTCCCTTTCAAAGATACCAACTTCAGTATGGACTATTCTCTAGTAGCATATTTCATAGGTCATAGTTATCTTGCTCTTCCAGCATGCTCATGTGAAAACACTCTGGCCCTTAGCATCTGAACATACTTAACTTCTGTACATAGTTTATAACTTAGTAAATCTCCACATCAATGCTGATAAGGTTTTTTCTCACTTAGTCCTCTGAGCTTCTTTCCTGTTACAATTTGTATATATTTTTGTATATATGGTCACATTATAAAGCCTTCTCACGTTTGGTTAAAATACCCTTCCCATTTTTTCTTTTTATTTTTTTTTTCTAAAAAGAGCTTTCTACCGCTTAACAAGAATTTCCCAATTGCTGTTGAATTATTATAAGCCTAAAAATAAGCCTTCAGCAAAAACTGTCATGTATGTCAAACATACATTTTGTTACCATTGCTGTTATTAGGCCAGAAGAGCACTTCACAATTGGAGCAGAGTGTGTAAAGCTTTCAGAGCTTTCATTCACTTAATAGAAGTCAAAAGTTTACAGTGAAGAAAACACTGAGCATGTGACTGTCTTTGAAAGTGTGGCTACTTTGCACACAGAAGAAAGCACTATTTAAATAAGATTTTTAGACACAAAGGAAAGTGCATTACTTTTCCCTCACAGTGGAAATTCTGTTCCAGGCAGTCATGTTTGTATTAACTAGAGTTAGTGTGAAATTGTGAAAGCTCCTATTACATTCTAGAGGAACAGCCACTCTCACAAATATCAGAAGGAACCTATGTAAGATATCATCAGATACTTGATAGATTGGGATAATAAAAAATTATAAAGGCCATACATGACTGAACCTCCATGTCATCTTTTTTCTCCATAATGTTTGTGAGACTATGTTTCTGAGAGCAGATGAGGCAGAGGAAGTCTGTCAACATATATCCTGTAATACAGAAATTTCCTCTGCTCAGATGAGAGATACAAGCGTTATGGAAAGTGTTCCAAGGATACAATAAATATGACATACTTCACTCTAAGGGAGACCGCTTCTCTGTAATTTAGGACACAGGTGTCAATCCAGAGTCTGTGGAAGAAAGGGTGCAGGGAGAAGAGAAAGGAAGCATTACTTATGTTCCACTAACATTTCTTTTTTCACTGGTATGCCATTTTCAGAAAAGTAGAACATACTCTTTAAACTAAAAATCTGAGAATTAACCATATGTGAGGCTCAGGGGAGACCTTATTGCTCTCTACAACTACCTGAAAGGAGGTTGTAGCCAGGTGGGGTTTGGTCTCTTCTCCCAGGCAACCAGCATCAGAACAAGAGGACACAGTTTCAACCTGTGCCAGGGGAAGTTTGAGCTCAAGGTGAGAAGAAAGTTCTTCACAGAAAGAGTAATTGGCCAGTGGAATGTGCTGCCCAGGGAGGTGGTGGAGTCACCGACCCTGAAGGTGTTCAAAAGAAGTTTGGATATGGCACTTAGAGCCATGGTTTAGTTGTCAGGAGGTGTTAGGTATTAGGTAATAGGTTGGACTTGATGATCTCTGAGGTCTTTTCCAACCTGGTTGATCTGTGATTCTGCGATTCTGTGAAATTCCCAAATCTAAACCTAAACATTATTTTAACTTGCTATTATTTTAATTTTGTTATAGCAATTAAACTTCCATATTTTCTTTTAATTTCTCCTCCTCACTCAATTGGATTTCTTTTCTCCATTTATGGAAAAATATCCTGAAATAGTAATTTGTTAGTCTGTGGAAATTTCCTGGTATCAGGGAGCCCAGAAATTCTATTTTATGTTCTTACATCACAGATTCATGTAGGACATTCAGGGCCTATCATGTTTTTTTATAATCTCTTCCTGTGTTTATGTTCTTAGGATTCAAGGGTCCTTCTCTAGAGAATTACTGCCCTCTCATCCCTGAGGTTTCAGGGTAGATTGGTACTGCATGTCCTATACATCTCCTGTACAGTTCCATTTAAATGCAGGGCTTAAACTTTCCTGGAAGTTTAATGACATCTTTCATTAGTCCTTTATTTTTGATTCATCTTTCACTTGGCAATAAATGGCATAAATGTCAGTTCCATAGTAAAAAGCAGAAATGTGATGTCAGCACATATTTCTTGCAAGTCTCATTGCTTGAGAATTGTGATCAGAATTTATGCCACTGAGGGTATCAGTCTTTCAGGTGAAGCTTTGCAAATGGCAAACCTGCGTTATATATGATCTTCAACAGCTAGCTGATTATGAGGATAATGAGATAAGAAGCTTAGTTGACAGTAACACTTGAGTAACTTTGCAGGGACATCATTTATTAAAGATGTAGTTCAACAACTCCCTGATTCTTTTTCTATGCCCATATCATATTTGATGGAACCTTTACAGGATCATCATGAAGATCTTTAGGGATAGTTAATTGTCTGGGATGGTACAGAATTAACTCTGAGACTTTAAAAAATAAAATAATTTATTTTTCCACTATGAATGAGAGTAGTCATTCATTTTTCTGCTCATGAAATGAAGAGAAATCCTTAGGAGAAACCCTGTATCTTAAGAATCTGAGCAGAAAGTGAAAAATCTTCCTTTGGTTCAGTATTTCATCAACCTTCTGTTTACATGGGTAGTTTTAAATACTGTAATTTTGAATTTAGGAAAAAAATACTTCAAAGGTTTAGGACATATTAATGATCATAAAATGTCATCAATTCTAGGTGTCTATCTGAGGAATTGCGAGATATACTAAATAGCCTAGATGTCTACTGGGGAAAAAAGATGCCTTTTTAACTCAGGATTCTGCATATTAACTGAGTATGATTTCTGAGTACTTCAAGCCATGGGAGTTTGAAAAAAAAACAATAAATATAATGCAACAGACAAGTCATGCACACGTACACATATTTGCAGTGGTGGAATTTTAAAGATGTGTAATGATAAATGTGTGTCATTTTATCTTTCTCCCTTTATGCTGAGAAAAGTACTAGTAAATAAACCCTTCTGCCTGGAACATGATGGCAGACACAGCACTACCTGTGACAAGATGAATGAAAAGGTATGGTACGTTTTGGTGTTAGAACAGGGGTATGAAAGAAGCCTAGACCTTTGCATAGAATGAGTCAGCAGAGAGCTGTGATAAGGCCAGAGAAGATGCACAAATAGCTTCTGAAAGCTCATAGCTATCTGGTTGTATCCTATTAACAAAAAAAGATACTCTCTTATAACTTTCCCACTACTCGTGTTTTAATAAAATTATGAAACATTATCACCTGCAGCTCTAGGTTGCATTATTCTTAAGTCTGGGTTTTTTTGTAAAAAATTACAACAAACTCCTCTCAGGGCTCGGTGTGTAACTCCCTAGAGTTTCTAAGAATCATACCTTCACAGGTTAAAGCACAAAGGAAACCAGAAAGCAGATCTCATTAAACTCAGAACAGCAGCCAAAATCCTTAGTCGTGTTAGTCCTAATGATTGTTCAGTGTTTGAATTCCTCATGGGAGGAAAATGATTCTCTTAAGCATTGTAGGACAATTACTGCACTTTGTTCTTTTGCCCTTTCAAAAGCTAGCAAATGTGTGTTCGTTGACAGCAGCTATTTTCTTGACATCATGTCTTTGAAAGATGAAATCCTGAGTTGATACACAGGCTACAGACTTTTGCTTACCCTCTTCTCTTAACTATTGCATTAGATGTGATTAATGAAGACTGCAGCTTACTGCTTGCTTTATTCTTATAGATGGAGCTAATAGTTATTTCACGCTTTTGGTGTTTCCACCTGTAAAACATATCAGAAATGGAAAGACTTCCAGAAAGTAAGATTTCTTCCCTCCCTCTTAAGAAGAAGGAAACATGTTCTATTAGAGCTGAGACCTGAAATTCTAATCTAATAAACAAGATCTCCTGCTCCATCTTCCTTATAATATCAGAACCCACAGCCTTCTAATTTCATATAATAGGAAAATGTGAAAGAACAGTACACAGAGCACTGTGATCTTGCAGTTCTGTTCTGCACTCTTCAAGTAATTTCCACTGAAGGCTAAGTTATTCTTACACCATTATAATAACTTTGTATTACTTTACAGGAAAGATTTTGTAGTTCATTTGAAAAACAGTGTTGGATATAACTGAAGATATACCATGACCTCTTGCTTTCAGAAATTCCTTAATCTTCTTACGACTCCTGACAGAAGAAACCTCCTAATTGTTTTAGGTTTAGGGTGTTTGATAATTGCCTAGCAGAGAGTGGATAGACCACGGAAGAGACAGAAAGAGAAGACCACCTACTATAAATTATGAAGTCTTGTGTAGCATAATGCTCTATTCTACATTGGGAAGTTGAAAAAAATATTTGATTTGGATCAAATCAAATGTCTGGATCAAAACTTGGATGAACTCTAGTGATTTGTATATATATATGCAGTAAGATTTTTATTAGTTTTGGCTTTATTTGAATTACAATTCTACCTCATTTCTATACTTTTTTTAACTTGATGAACTGAAGTGGAAATTGGAGCATTGATCATTAGACTCAAGAATGTCACTGCGAATGTGATTAGTCCAATTAATGAGTTCCTGTTTATATGTATAGGTATTTGTATACAGTGTATATCAGTATATACACATTCAGGAGTCCTATAGTTGTAAAACTAGAACAATCCAGATTGCAAATTGCTTACATATAAATACCAGCAGTCAAGCCTGACAGATTTTTTTCATTGTTTTAAGTAAACGTGTATGTGAAATAATTAACTTAATGTGAATTAACATTAACACTAATGTGAAAACCTTTCTAAATTGCATTTTAGAATTCAAGGTTTCTGTTTTATAACATATTAAAAAATGATATGCTGAGGATGACAAATAATAAGAAAAAACTTGGACAAATTCATCCACAGAAAGTAAAATTACATCCCTTTCCAAACTGGCAATCCTGGGGATGTCAGGCAGTAATTGTTCCACAAGAAATACATGAGCAACAGTGTTAATATACTCAACAAATTATAAATGATACAAAAACCAAAATTCAACCTACTGAAAGACAGTCACTGCAGCTTACATCTTCACTAAATGTGAAATATTTGTATGCTATTATATTTCAACAAATATATAAAGTCCCAATTTAAAGATGGAGTGCATTATATTCATCTTGTGGCACTGGTTCAAGGCATGTTTTCAAAAGATGATACTAAAGCAATTCTAATATTCATTTATTCGAATGCCTAGTTTATTTTTTTTTTGTATATAGCTTTATAATGAAACTGTCACACTGTTTGTAAAATTTACAATCAAATGTACACAAATAAGAACTGATACTGCAAACTGACTTTGAAAATTCTGAGTTTTTACATTCACAGAGAAATTAATTCAGTGCAATCAGCATGGATTTCACTCTCTGATTTATTCTGCATACTTTTTTTCTGTGTAAGGAGGAAGCCTGTAATCTTCCCCAACTTAATTAACAGGCCACAGAAGGATTTCTGATGGAGAGGTGTGTGTTAGAGAGTCAAAGCATGACTCTCTATTAGTATTTATGGTACTGCATCTCAGCCTCTAATCATTCAATGTAGTCACAATATCATATGCATATCAATTATTTACAAATTATATAAAACAACATCTGTGATTGCACACTGGCAACGAATTCCATTATAAATAAAAGAACGTTTAAAAAGATGAGGTTTTCACTTAGAAAGGAGAGGATGCTGAGTATTTCACAAAAAGCAATTACCAGGAAGCCCCAAGGCACCTCCTCACTTTCCTCCTCTACTTCCCCACACTCAAGGATAGAGGGTAGTAGATTTTATCTTCTAGACTCTTGCCATCTTCTGTGGGTTCTTCATCAGGCCCCAGACACTTTGGCATACCCAGCAGATCAAAGAAAATGTCAAAGCAAGCCTCCTCAGTGTAAAGTGAAGCTCTTAAAAGTTCTGGCTACCAGGCTGAAGTGTCTCTCTTCTTGCTTCGTTCATCATCAAATGAGAGTGTATCTGTGAACTCCTAATTACACTGCAGCTTGAGTTCAAGCATTGATGAGCTGCTATTTAATCTGTTGTCAGATGTAACTAATTTCAGAAATGAAAAAGGAAAAGAGTGCTCAGCTGTTTGCACTAGGTTCATCAGGTCATGGTGGCATCTGTTGACTTGCTGACGAGGCTCTGCCAAAAGCATGAGTGACGTGATCTCTACCTGAGGGCGCTTCAGCATAACCATGGTATCTTTGTGCCCAGCTGCACAGGCAGGAGTATGCACTGATACAGCACCTCAATCTGTCACACTTCTTCTCAGTCATCACCTTGATTTTCTTTCTAGGGTGTTTTCTTTTTGTTATTGTTATTTTGATTCTCTTGTTTTGAGGTACTGTGAGAAAAAACATTTGAAATATAATTTCTCCTTTCTAATCATTCATGTAGAGAGCTGTATTAATATATACTATTAATAGGACAGAGGGTTAACAGTTCATGGAAACCAGAGCTGATAAAAATATCTTGGTATCTTGCTGAAAAAGAAATATTTTCACTAAAATGTTCCTTAGGTCTAATGGGAATTTCCTTCATATCTTTCTTTCCACATCATTTCTTCTTGTAAGACAAACTGCAAGCAGACATGGTATCAATGCACAGTTAACAGGAGGAAGATACAGAAAGGTTGTCTAGATGCCCAGCTTTGAATGTTAGTATCAAAATGTCTTAGACAAGTCAGATTCCTCTTCTAGTATGTTGCTATCACTGGATTAGCTTTCAAGTCTTTTTCAAAATCAGAGCTTAGACTTTGGTACTCTCCTTTGTTGAGTTCTCAAACAATTCATACTCATACCAGCACTGATGGGTTTGGAAAGCAAGTGTGCAGTGAAAGCTGGGGTGTTAACAGAGGGTGACCCATTTTGTATTTATTGCTTAAAACTGGAAATATCCTGAGGAATTCACTGCTCAAAAATATTTCAAAAAATTTTTTTAACTACCCTCTGGTCAGTCCAGACTGCTTATCATCATACTCACACTTTCAGTGATGATGGGCTGCAATTTACAGGTTTGAGTCCTTATTCCAGTGTAGCTAGGCATGTAGGACATCTTTTCTTTCAAAGAGTAAATATCAATATTATAGCAGTGTTGTGGTCAAGGGGAGGAATATTTGTTAGTTACCCTCACAAAAATAATTAATAAACGATATGGCAAATGGCTATTAATAAAAATAGTAACCCTTTTTATGGTAGGGCCATGACATGGCCCAGTACAAATCCAGACAGGCCTTAAGATGTCTAGACAGGGTCCATTTCTCTCCCCTCCTTCCTGCAGAAAAACAGGGCATGGCGGATTGCCGGCTGGAAAGGTTTACCGCATGGTCCCAGGCTGCTCTGGCTTCAGCAGACGGCAGGCAGTTCACGGCACTCTTGGTGACGGGCACTTGCTTGGTTCCTGGGTACAAATTGCCAGAGGTCAATTGGTCCAATGGGGCACTGAAGCTAAGATGTAGCTGCCCAGTGGAAAAGCTTTCTGCCAGGCTATAACCATAAAAGGCAGAAGCAAGGACCTTGTATCTGGGGGAGCAGTGGTCAGCTTATGTGCCCTCACCCCAGACAAACATCTTGTTTACCAGACAGGCAGGAGTCCTGTCCCCTTTGTTCTTTTTCCTGCATTGTCCTGTTTTCCTGCAGGAAGGAGGGGAGAGAAAGGGATCCTGTCCAGACATCTTAAGACCTGTCTGGATTTGTACTGGGCCATGTCATGGCCCTACCATCACAAGCAATGAAAAAAATTCAGATAAAGCTTATTTTATTTTATTTTATTTTATTTTATTTTATTTTATTTTATTTTATTTTATTTTATTTTATTTTATTTTATTTTATTTTATTTTCCATTTAATTTAATGTTATTTTATTTTTATTTTATTTTATTTTATTTTCCATTTAATTTAATGTTATTTTATTTTTATTTTTTTTTATTTTATTTCATTTTATTTTCCATTTAATTTAATGTTATTTTATTTTTATTTTATTTTATTTTATTTTATTTTATTTTATTTTATTTTATTTTATTTTAAATTTTTTTTTTTAACTGGGCTTGGACAGACCATATGTAGCCCAGAAGCACAGGCAGAAAATTAGATCAGGCTGGCAGAGGAAAGAGACATATTGCTAACACTGAGTATTATGAGAATTACCTGCCAAGGGTTGTCATAGATTTTACCGAGCTGCACTTTACAAAGCCAAGACTGAACATTACCAGATGTGCTGCAGCTCAAACAAAATATTTCAAAAGTCTATTATATAGCTTAGGTAACAGATTGGACATGATATTCCTAATGCTCTCTCCTGACCCTGAATGTTGTGAATAAAAGCTAAATGGTCTTACAGGCTAAGATAAGATCATCATAGTATACATCTGGAGTGCACAAGCTTGATACGGACACAGAGAAAAAAAGTATTAATGAATTTACTATTTTAGGATTTGTAAATGTAACGTTGTTTGAGGCTTTTTTTGGTACCTAAGATGTAGGTTTTGTTCATTATCCTTCTTCTAAGTCTTTTTAAAATGTTTGCTACACTGATTGTTTTCCTGAAGACATTGAACAGAAAACCAAGCTCCAGTTGGATCCCAAGTGTCTTTTCAAAAATATTATGTCAAGATGGGTTAACACATATAGGAAAAACAAGGGTAACATTTGCATAGAATTTATGGAGAATTCAGCAAGTCTTTTAAACTTAAAACTGCCCAGTGTCAGTATAAATTGCAAAATCTTTGTCATAGCAGCTCTACACAGTGATCTAGTTTCTTTACTTGCTTAATTGTGCTTCCAACTAGGGAAGGGAAGGTTTGGGAAGGGAAGAGAAGGGAAGGGAAGGTTTGGGAAGGGAAGGGAAGGTTTGGGAAGGGAAGAGTTGGGAAGGGAAGGTTTGGGAAGGGAAGGGTTGGGAAGGGAAGGTTTGGGAAGGGAAGGGAAGGTTTGGGAAGGTTTGGGAAGGGAAGGTTTGGGAAGGGAAGGTTTGGGAAGGGAAGGTTTGGGAAGGGAAGGGAAGGTTTGGGAAGGTTTGGGAAGGGAAGGTTTGGGAAGGTTTGGGAAGGGAAGGGAAGGTTTGGGAAGGGAAGGGAAGGGAAGGGAAGGGAAGGGAAGAGAAGGTTTGGGAAGGGAAGGTTTGGGAAGGGAAGGGAAGGGAAGGGAAGGTTTGGGAAGGGAAGGGAAGGTTTGGGAAGGGAAGGGAAGGGAAGGTTTGGGAAGGGAAGGGAAGGTTTGGGAAGGGAAGGGAAGGTTTGGGAAGGGAAGGGAAGGGAAGGGAAGGGAAGGGAAGGGAAGGGAAGGGAAGGGAAGGGAAGAGACCCATTTGAAAGCTTGAACTGAAAAGGAAAGAATGCCCTGCACTATTTTGAGTCAAAGGAAACATACTTGTCCCATACTACATAAATTCTTTGTGGTTGCTTTGTCTGGAAATGTCATTACAATGGTGTGATGTAATGGCAATTACAGTGGAACATAATATTTTATTTAAGCTATACCGACAACAGAGTAAGATTTTACTCTAAAGTTACGAACATTCTCTGTATTGTTCATTAATTAATTCATTCTGCAGTCCTGTTTTATGTGTAAAGAATTTAAAGATACCATTTGCACTCACAGTTTAAGGTTTTTTTATGTTTTAAACAGAAGAAATGTGACATTTAATTTTAAATTTTTCCATGTGGTTCACTCGATCAAGCTATAAACATTACAGTAGCTGGAAAAAAAAAGAATTATTGTAGAGACGAATTTACACAAAAGGTGTTCTAACTAGTTCTGTGCTGTGACTATGTGAACTAAGCAGCAGTCAATCTTTTTGATATACACTGAAGGCTGTTGAAAAAAAAGAGATGAAAATGGATGAATTGGGTCAACAGCAGCAAAGCTTGCAATGGAGGGGGGGTCCAGGGAATCCTCTATGTACATATATTTTCTCATGGCATGTCCTGCTGCAGCCAGCTTATGCAAAGAATTGGTTTGTTTGGGTTTTTTAAACTTTACTGGTGGCTTCCGAGATTGCTTTTCTTCCTTCAATTTAAATTCAGGTTTCAGGTTATTACAATATAAGTGCTGGAAATTTGCTGGACATTTACACAAATGTAGTAATAATTTTTACAGTTTTATACATTGGATATCAATATTACATCATAGGTATGAGTGACACCTGTGATATTAAAATAAGTACAAGTTTGAGAGTCACTTATCCTTGTCGGTATTTTAATAAGAAAGAAAATAGAGGGAGTTTCTGAGCACTTGAGTGAAGCCTGAAATAGCTTTATCCCATTGGGTACTTTTAATATTTAGGACAATATTAATAGGACTATATTAATACTAATATAACTATATTAATTTCTCTAGGGTAGAGTGGAGGCTTATGGTTAACCTTACAACAAAAGCTTTACTTTATAATTCAGATTAAAACAAGCTCCCTAGCTATGGATAATGTAAACAGCCAAATTCTCAAGGTAAATAGCATTTTACTCTAAAAATAGTTCTACTGACCCAGGATGACCAAAGGCTGATGAATTATTCAGCACATTTCAGTGGAATAGGACTCAGCCCTTAGCTGCAGAGAAACATTAAAAAAACAAAAATCCTGGTGTAAGACATTTAGCAATGAGGCAAAAATGTAAAGCTGAGAAGAGTATATTTACTTGTCCATTTTTCTTGTAGCAAATAAATCATTCCTCATTTACCTTTCAGGATTGATAACAATTCTTTTAAATTCTATTATGTTCCCTTGTAGTCAATTATTATATGAACTAAATTGTCTTGTTATCCTGCTGGTACTGCAAGTGTGCTCAATATATTGTATACTGCTGTTTCTAAGAAGTTTATTTATTTGTTTTCTGGTCAACTGTAATCATAATACTTGTTCTTCCTTAAGTATTCAGTTCTTCTATTTCTTTTTTATTTTATTTTTAAGATAGCTTGAAAAGTAAAAATACCTTGAAAACAACTTTTGAAAATGATGTGATTTTGGTGAGACTTTATTTGTGTCTAGGATTTATACAATGCATGTGTGTGCTTCTGTGTTATTTCTCTGACTTTTATGCATGCTAGCAACTGTGCATTTTAAACTATCAGGCATTTTGTGATCCAGGATTTTTTTATATTTAAAATTTTTATCCATAATTTGGCTATCAAAGTGCAAGGTCCTGCATCTGGGTTGGACCAAACCCAGGCACAAATACAAGGCTCAGTGCAAAGTGAGTTGAAAGCAGCTGAAGAACAAGACTTGGTGATGCTGACTGATGAGAAGTTCACCATGAGCTTGCAGTGCATTCATGCAACCCAGAAGTCAAACTGATTCTGGACTGCATCAAGAAGAATGAGGCCAGAAGGTCAAGACAGGTGCTTCTTCCCTTTTACTCTGCTCTTGTAAGACCCCACCTCGAATACTGCATTCAGTTCTGGTGTCTTCATTGTAAGAAGGACACAGAGTTGTTGAAGCAAGTCCAGAGGAAGCCCACAAAGATGATCCAAGCTCTGGACCACCTAAGCTATAAGGTTAGGATGAGGAAGCTGGGATTGTTCAGGTTGGAGAAGGGAAGACTCAGGGGGGACCTTAGAGGTGACTGACAATATTTGAAAGGATCCTTACAGGAAAGCTGGAGAGGGACTTTTCATAAGGGTGTCTAGTGATAGAATAAGAGGATATAGTTTTAAGCTGAGGGAGAAGAGGTTTAGAAGGACTTAGTTTTTCAGTACAAGGGTGGTGAGACTGTGGAATAGCTTGCCTAGAGTGGTTTTGGATACTACCTCCCTGCAGGGGTTTAAGGCCAGATTAGATGAGGCCCTGGGCAGCCAAGTCTAATTGAGAGGCATTCCTGTCCATGGCAGAGGAGTTGAAGTAGATTATTTCTGAGGTCCCTTTTAACTTAAGCAGTTCTATGATTCTGTGATTGTATCTTGATTAAAGTATACTGACAAAATGTCAATTTTTCTAATCTTTCTATTACTAATTACCCTTTTATTAAGAAATAAGATTTCTTTGAAATAGTCTATGATTAATGCACTACAATTATTACTTATCAGATTGCCAGTTGGTGAGATGTATTGCATGTTGCATTTATCTCTTTGCACATTTGATTCTGTCAAGTAGTAGAGGTTTATTCATAAATATGAAAGATGATTTTTTTATGTGCAGCACACAAGGAAATGATGACTGTAGAAAATATGAACTGCATGAGTGGAAAGACTGGAGCAATGGAAGGGTATGATTGTGTGACCCTTGTTGGCTTGTGGTAAGAACATAAACATTGATAAAATACAGGATTAAAGAGGCTTTAGAAAGTATCTACAGTTAAAAGAGCTGCTGAAAATTTTGATGGTGATTATTTAACATTTGCATTCTGGGATGTCAGAAGAAGTATATCTAGGAAGAAAAAGCCTGAATAGGAAATTCAGTGAGTATGATGAGCTTGGGCATACCAATGCAAAAGTATTAGAGACATCAACATTGATAAATAGAAAAATAGTTTACAAGCGTGGAATCAAAAATTTTAGGAGGTTACTATAATTAAAACTCTAAATAACTTTGGCAGACATGTTTCTGATGGATAATGGTTTTTGCACATAGTTCTAATTTCTTTACAAATAGTAAAATATTATAATACTTAGTGTGGGATTATAGAGACTTTTATATTCTTTATTTCCAAGACAAATGTTCTTCTTGATAAATCACTCCATCAGAATTTTGTATTAATGTTCTTGTTGCACACATCCTGGGGATCCCTAATCTTCACCAGTCTGGCCAGTTATTTGAGGAAATATTTCTAGTACAGTCACCATCTAGAAGAGAAGAGCATAGGCAGCTCACAGAGTAGGCAAATACACAAAATTATGATGAAATAAGATTTAAAAAGATTTTATGACTCACAAAAGGGGAGTCAAAGATCTGATGTTGGTTCTTGGCTCAAGGTACAGAGAATAGAGTATTTTAGGCTGGAAAAGACCTTCAAGATCATCAAGTCCAACTATTAACCCAACACTACAAACTCCTCTGCTAAGCCGTGTCACTCAGCACCACATCTACAGCTTTCATAAACCACTTCCCTGGGCAGCCAGTTCAAGTCTTGACAGCACTTTCAGTGAAGAAATTTTTCCTAATATCCAAATTAAATCTCCCCTGGCACAACTTGAAGCCTTTTCCTTTTGTCCTATCTCTTGTTACTTAACAGTAATGACCAGTCCCCATCTTCTTCCAACCTCCTTCCAGAGAATTGTAGAAACCAAGAAGGTCTCCCCTCAGCCTCCTTTCCTCTAAGCTAAACAACCCCAGTTTCCTCATCTGCTTGTCACGAGACTTGTTCTCCAGACCCTTCACCAGCTTTGTTGTTCTTCTTTGGACAACCGCTAGCGCCTTATGCTTTACCATTTGTTTGGTGGAACATAGATTCATAGAATCATAGAATCATAGAATCATAGAATCAGCCATGTTGGAAGAGACCTCCAAGATCATTCAGTCCAACCAATCACCCAGCCCTAAGCAATCAACTAGATCATAGCACTAAGTGCCTCATCCAGTCTCGTCTTGAATGTCTCCAGCGATGGTGACTCCACCACCTCCCTGGGCAGCCCATTCCAATGGACAATCACCCTCTTTGTGAAGAACTTCCTCCTAACATCCAGTCTATACCTCCCCTGGCACAACTTGAGAATGTCTCCTCTTGTTCTGAGGACACAGTCTCAAGAGACTTCATAGAGACCCTCCTTTATAGAGACCCTTATTTCCTCAAGTGCAGAAAACAAAGCAAATTTAAAAGCTGGCTTTAAAAGCTGGCTTCACTGTTATTTCCTGTAGCAGAGTTTTGGTCCAGTTTTTGCCCACAGCATACCTGTGGTATAATATACCATACCTGTGGTGTATTATCAGCCACCCATTTTTTTTTTTACATTTATTCACTGCAACATTCGTTATCATTTAGGACAGGTGTTCCCAGAAGGTCTGTGGAAGTTATACACTATGCCTTTAAAAATTTTTCACGGATCTTGAACAGAAAGTAGTAAAATGTAAATAAATCAGTATTGGGTGAAAAGAGGAAAATAAACACAATTCTAAACAATCCCATTGGAGAGATATCTACCATAAGATTTGGTTCCCAAAACAGTCTCTCTCTTCTCGCTTCCTCGGGCTGTTTGACATTAACTTTGTGCTTCTGCTGGCTTCTGTTTGACCTTGACTGCATTTTTTGGGTAAGTCTAACATCCCTCTGATTCTTTCTCTCTTCCCTTTTGTACAGAGGGGTAAGGGGAGGCAGGGAGAGAGAAGCTATTAGCTTTCCTTGGTCTTTGGCCAGGAGAGTCCTTGTGCTGTTTATTAATTGTAAATATGTGTAAATATTGTAAATAGTCTATATTTTGTATATATTCATTGCATGCCATTGTAGATTGTAGTTTTGCTTGCAAATACAGCTTTCATTTGCTTTCAACTGAGCTGATGTGACAAATGTAATGTTGGGGGGGAATTTTCAATCCACCGCAAGGTCAAATCACTGCATCATCCAGGTCTAAATGAGGTTCCACCACAATCCCACTGTCAGCACTTTATTAAGCTGACAGTCAGCTGGGAATGACTCATGGCTGGATCAGAGACAAGGGAGAAAATGAGATGCTTACCCACATCTGGAAAGCTGATAAAACTAGGAGATGGACAATGCCTTGTCACTACAAGCACCAGGTAGCATCCACAGAGTCCAAAAAGCAGACCTAGATGCTGAGAAGGTGCCATTTCTAGAAAAAATGGCTCTTATAATATGTCTACCATGTAAAAACTGCAAAAATAGATGCAACTTAAATGTGTAACACTTCAAGAACACTCAAAATATCTGAAAACATGAATATTTCAGGTTGCATGACTGGACTACCTGGGATGTTGTGGCAGTTTAGGCTGGGTGCCTTCTGTTACTGCCACATAAGCTACACCTCTGGTGTCCCGAGTGTCCAACCCAATAAGGTGGACACAGGGAATGGTGTATTTCTACCCATAAATCCTGCCCCCTATCAATCCATCTGCAAAGTCATTCTCTTCCTCTTTCTTCCCCATTCTTCCCCATTTCTTCCCCATTCTCTGCTCCCATGGGAGAAGTTCTCTTATTGGGTAATGCTGGGGGAGTATATCAAGACCTCTTAGGCATGTCTAGGCCTAATGCCAGGAGAAGAACGTGGAGGGGGGTGGGGGGCAGTGTCAGACCTGGCCAGCCTGAGACTAGCCTAGAAGTGAGGGAGGGTGAGGGGAAGAAAGAGCCCTGGGGTCTTTGGGTATATCCTCAGGTGGGGAGAAGGGAAGAGTTGGGAGGCCTTTGGGTGTTGTGTAAGGGATTCTGTACGTTTTGGGATATCTTTGTTACTATGCTTGTAGTTTTTGTAGTTTCACCAATCGTTTTTCCATTTAAACTTTCCATCACTCTTCAATCCGTTTGTGTGAGTGTCATTCTTTTGTCCCTCTCAGGGCAAGAGAGGATCTGTCTGGCCCCAAACCAGGGCAGATGTTACACTGCACAGCACACAGGCACATGCTCTGTGTTTCTCCAAGAAAGACACACCAAGTGGCCTGGGTAGCCAGAGATCAACCTCTAGATGATGCCTGATGATGTCAGGTGAAGGTTTCATTTCTCATTGTTTTCTTCATTCAGATTCCCTGCCTCATTACTTTTCTGAATAAATTCATAGTTAATTTATTCTGTCAAGTAATAGTCATAACAGACCTTTGATTCTCATTTTGTCACCTCTCCTCTTTGTTGCACTCTTTAGACCTTCTCACATTATAGGAAGACCTTATAAACATTAATTCAGATTCAGAACAAGCAATCCTTTCTCTGTTCCCATGACTGCTTTTCATCAGTGCTTTGCTCACCAATTTGTTTTCAAAGTGGCCATTGTTCGTGGGGCTTCTGATGTTATCTACACAAAAAATGCCATCCACTGGTTCTGTGAAGTTAGTAAATGATGTGTTACAAAATTTTTAGTAATCTCCACCTACATGGTTATGTCAAGAACAAGCAAATATAGCACAAAGATTTTAGATGCAGAGAAGTGCGAGTTGTAAACAGTGACAATAGAGAAAGATATCTTAATAATATATACTTTTAGAAATAAGCAGTTTAATATTTTTCTAGAGGAGACAAGATTTTACAGAAAAGAATGAAATCTCAATATCTAAAAACTTACTAATTTTGACTATCAAAACTCTTTATTCTACAACCCTTAGACACTTTCCTAAGCTGTGTCCATAAAAACAGCTGAAATTTAAAATACTTTCCTCTGAAATCATCTACTCACTGCAGCAACTTTGTTTTTGAAAAGGTCATTCATTGCACTCAATTTCTTCTTGCATTGAATTCAGTTTAGGCCTTCAGATATATGTTGCTAGTTCCTGAGACAGAAAAAAGGCTTGAGGACCAAAAGCATAGTATATTTGCATTAATTCTAGGTCATGAAAGGTTATGAAAGAGGTAAAGCACTGATGAACATGACACAGTTACACCATGCTAATAATACCTGGTTGCTGAATTCTACTAAGTTGTTGTCCTTATGACCATCATTTTACTTAATATAAAAGCATGCAAGTGAACTGGAGTGCATTTTAACATGACAAAGGGAACAGATTTGCTTGGAAAACTAAAGGGCTCATTTACAGTCTGTCAGGTTCTAGGACTGCTGACAGAGGGCAAGGATTTTATTTTTTTATATAATTATGGAAAACAGCAGCTGAGCTGACTAAGAAGATAGTGAGCTTAATGTTACAAAGTGGATTTTTATCACATGAAAAAAATCAATGCAATCTGAAAATGTTTTCCACAGTTAGAAATGCTGAGGTAATTTGGATATCCCAACTAAACTATGCCTTTAGAGACATCAAGACATGGCCATAGAAATGTTCAAGTAAAAAATGTCTCTATTTTTTGACAATAGCATGTAGGGAGGCAAATGAGGAAAGGATAGATCAGGAAAAGAGCTCTTTGAAGCTGGTACGCATCTGAGTGTCTGCATAAAGTTATAAAAGAATGACTTTGAAGAAAATTTTCTGGATATCCATGGAGAGGGTTGGTATGCTGCTTGCCCTGCCTCCTCCCTTTACCTCCTTCTCACTTGACATTTCTACTTTTTTCCACAGGACTTTTTGTGCTAATTGAGTATTAATACTTTTTTCTTTTCTCTTTTAGAAGAATTATTCATTTGTCAAGAAATCATAAACAGCGTTGTGTCTTTTAGCAGTTTTAACAAACACCTCTCTGTTCTTGTAAAATTCTTTCTAGGTTCTTCTCTATATGAACTCATCAATTTATGTCACATGATACCCTAAAAGAAATAATCCATGTAATACTCCAGAATTAAAAAATGCATCATGAGTTGCACAGCTATTAAGAAACATTTGTAACTTTTGTTTGATATGATCTGATTTGGTCAAATATTTTTTCTGAGCTGAAAGGTATAAGGAATTTGTTTCAAAAAGCCTTTCTGGATGAGTGTGGGACAGACAGCCACAGAAGAGAACACCATGAAGGGGAAAATGTTCCTTCCAAATACTTTTATTTTACATATGTAAGTGTCTTTTTGTTTTCAAAAAGCCGAGGGGTGTTGTGGAATCTCCCTTTCTGGAGGTATTCAAAACCTGTCTGGATGTGTTCCTCTGTGATTTGGTGTAATTGATCCTGCTCTGGCAACGGGCTTGGACTGGATGATCTTTCAAGGTCCCTTCTGGCCCTTAACTTTTGTGATTCTGTGAAAATAATTCAATAATGCTAGGTCCTATTAAGTAAGGATAATAACTGGTCTGTGGAGGAAAAGGGTATTGTTTGTGTAAATAACTGTAAGTTTGGAACAAGTGACTTCAGTTCTCTCCTTGGACACAGGTTTCCCTTATGTCTGTAGTCAAGTCACCCATGACGATATTTCATAAACACCTGGGCAATCTAGGCCTAGTGATCCATTTTTCAGAAGCCATGTAGACAACCAAATTGAATTTTGAAATGGGAATAAGCTAATTTTTGGAATGGTACTTTGTGGACTATAGAGTAACTGTAGGTAAAGTTCATATTCCTAGCTGACTGAAAAAAAAAAAAAATTCCCACAACCAACAAAAGTAAAACCATAAGAGATTATACGACCTTTTGAGAATGGACTTTGGAGTCCTTTAGCAAATAGCCCTGCCTGATTATGCTTTATTTCAAATCTCAGTTTCTATATCTGCATTGCTGCCACTTTTACAGAGAGAACAATACCCTCCAAATGAGGGTACTGTGACTGTGAGGCTATCAAAAATTTTGCTGAAGAAGATTTGAAAATTGGTATAAATTCAATGAATGCATGTCTTTATTTTATGTCTGGCAGAAAAGCTACTTTTTGGCCAACAATAAAGGAAAATTACAACTATTTTCCTTGGAAACTTGTAGTCCTAGAAGGACAAGATTTCTTGAAAGGCCAAGTGATTATGCTCCATCAAAACAGTGTCTCCTAAGGACTCATTTTAAGAGTATTCTACCAATTTATGCATAGGAATATACACTCAACCATTCAACCCAAATACAGCTAACTAAATAACGAGTGATTAATCTGTTTTGCTGGTGTGATGTTACAGAAGTGGAATTCATACTGGGTTCTCAGACACTTGAGTTTCTTCCTGCTGAAGATATCCTACAGCAACTGCTTCTTCACCTCTCCCTTGCAGTACTCCGCTTCACAACATGATATCTAGTTGAGCGGCATCTTGAAAGGACGTTGTTCAGAATGGCACACCTGTATTGCATTCTCTCCCAAATTTCATAAACCTGTAGCAATTCAAATAATCTAGCCATGAAATTTGATGGTTTGCTATTTTTGGCATAATTTACAGGGTTTTTCTGGGTTTTGTTTGTTTGTTTTGCGTGTTTTGCTTTGGTTTTAAGAACAGCAGTGCATTTAGTTTTTGTTTTCACTGGAGATCTTCTTCCTCTACATGTAACAGTGTCCAGAGAACATTTACACATTTCTTTCCATATTTCAAATTTCAAATTAAAGTTCTGAGATAGGTGTATTTAAATATATTGCCAATACCAGGCAATAGGATATTACTGCACCAAAGCCTTTATTTGCATTAATAAGATACTGCATGTGGTCTTTAGCAAAAGGTAAATAATTCATTTCTAGCTATAAGGTGTGATTGAATACTTATTAATAAATATATATGTTATAGATGTTAAAGAATAATGCACTAGAAGTGTCACAGAAATCAGCATTGCAGGGGCAAAATTAATTTCAATTACAAACTGAATTCCATGGGATTGGAAAGATTTAGACAGGAAATACAAATTCATCAGCAGTGGGCAGGTCTGGGGAGAAGTATTCTCCATCAAGGGCACAGTAACTTTTGTTCTCCAAGTAGTGTGTTTCCATATCTAAAAAAAAAAATAAATAAACAAACAAACAAACAAATAAATAAATATCTACAAGCGAAGAAGCAAAGAAGCCTCCACCAAATAATGGACAAAATAAAATCAAAAGTTTCTTATCATTGTGAAACTGTTAACATAATGAAAAAGTTCTCCATTTGTCTTCACAGTAAAAGAATATAGCTATTATGCTAATTTTCTGGTCTTGGTTATCACTCTCTCTCCTATGTCTCCTAGGATGAATTTTATTTTATCCTAGCAATAGACCATATTTAGTTTATTACTTAAGGGTTTCTATGTGTCTATGCAACAGCTCTATTTTTTTTCTTTTTCTGACCTCTAAGCTGTGCCCTTCTATTGTAACTTCACTTTTACAGAGGCCCAGAAATAATAATAAGGTTTGATTAACTATTATCAGGAATTGCCAAGAAATATGTATTATTACACATAATATATTGCTTTCTTAACATTTTAAGGTTTCTCGGGTGTTTGCCTCTTATTATAACCTTTTCTTGCTCTAGGTCATCGTTACATATTCATATGGAATTCTATTGCTTCTAATATTCCAAACCAAGTTTCATTATTTTAGACATTTCACAGTTTTGGGTTTGTTATTGGTTTCATCGCTCTGTAAATCATGTTCCTTTAATATTACTTTTTTCTTGTAGGTGTATAAGAATAATCTATTAACATATGTTGTCCAGTTTAGTGGAATATGGTGTTGTAGTGTGAGGTTATATTTCCTTTTACTCTCTGTACTGCATATGCAGATATTTCTGTATTTTTCTCTTGTGACAGATCAGTATCAATATCAATCAATATGATACATTTTTCTTTAACAGTGTTATGTTTAATGACTAACTTATTCATTGTACTCTCTTACACGTAAAAAAGAATACTTGGGCAGAATTGCTGAATTCATCTTTAAAAATAATTCAGTCTTGACACTTAGAATGATAGAATGATAAAATAGTTTGGGTGGGAAGAGACTGTTAAAGGTCATCTAGTCCAATTCCTCCTCAGTGAGCAGGGACATCTTTAACTAGAGCAGGTTGTGCAGAGCCCCATCCAAACTGACCTTCAACATTTCCAGGGATAAGGCATCTATCACCTCTGTGGGCAACCTGTGCCAGAGTTCAACCACCCACATTGTAAAAAAATTCTTTCTTATGTTTGGTCTAAACTTCCCCTCTTTCAGTTCAAAACCTTCACCCTCTGTCCTATCACTACAGGCCCTATTGAAATATCTTTCCCCAACTTTCTTATCAACTCTCTTTAAGTACTGAACGACCACAATCAGGTCTCCCCAGAGCCTTCTCTTCTGAAGTCTGAACAAACCCAACTCTCTCAGCCTTTCTTCCTAAGGAGAGTTCTTGTAGTCCTCTGACCAGTTTAATTGATCTCTGAACCCTTTCCATATCTTTCTTGTGCTGAGGACTCCAGAGTTGGACACAGAACTGAAGGCACAGTGCAGAATCACCTCCCTCAAGCTGCTGTTTGAGCAGTATGCCTGAGTCCTTTCCTGTAGGCCTGCTGCAAATCACAGCATCCTTCAGCCTGTATTGATACCAGGGGTTTCCCTGACCCAGGTGCATAACCTTTTACTTGGCTTTGTTGAACCTCATGATGTTCACTTGAGAGCACTTCTCAAGCTTGTCCAGATTCCTCTGGATGGCATCCCATCTCTCCAGCTTCTCAGCCGCATGACTCAACTTGTCATCTGCAGAACTGCTGAGGATGCACTTGATCCCACTGTCTATGTCATTTGACAATGATATTAAAACAATACTGGTCCCAGAATGATATTAAAACAATACTGGTCCCAGTGTAGACCCCTGAGGGACACTGCCACCCATCCATTGGAGACAAAAGGATGTTTTGGGGAACTGTGTCAAGGGCCTTACAGAAGACCACACAAACCACATCCATAGCTCTTCCCTTGTCCAATGATATAGTCACTACACTAGAGAAGGCCACTGTGTTGGTCAGGGAGGACTTGCCCTTGGTGAAGCCATGCTGGCTTTCTAGAATCACTTCCCTGTTCCCTGTAAGAGATCAAGACAATATTTGGGAAACACCTTATTCTCTTAAGGAGAGTCTGAAATTTACTCTGTTCCTGAATCTGTCATCTGGCCAGACCCGTGTCTCTGTTTAAGGTTTAAATCACTTCCGCAACCCACTTTGGATGCAAACACTTTCTCTGGGACACCAGAAAAGGGGCTGTGGTAATGATCTGCTTTTGTGAGAAGGGTTAGAGCACTCTCTAGCTCCTTCCACTGGAAACCTGTGTATGAACATCTTAATCTCAAGGTGATGTGAACTCAGCAATGGGCTTCTATACAACCCTAAATACAATAGTGTGATTGGGAATGCCTGTGCAAGTATGGTGTACCCTTCTATTTCAGATTTTTGTAAGGCAGTGGGACAAAGACAGGTGGTCCCCAGTTATTTTGCAGTTCTCATATGTTACAAAGGATGTTTAGCCCATTTTTCTTGTTATTAAAAGTTCTCCAAACATATGGAAGAGTAACACACAAAAAACACTAAAATTATCTTGATCAGAGTTCATTTCAGCCTAAGACTACCAAGTGTGTTACTTTCATCTTCATTCTGGCCACAAACCAGCATGCTTGTAAGCTGGTAACAGAGACAGAATTATTTGGTAAAGAGAATTATAGAGTAATGCTGCCAAGGAAATTCTGATAAGAAAGAGTTAACCAGGTGACTAAGAACATTAGCCATATGAAGATGGTGACAGAAATCAGGCAATCTTCCCAGAGAAATTGCAGAAAATGATATTACTTTTAGGTTATTGATATTGAGGTAGGAAGATTAAGCAATTTAAGTATCATGAGGATCACGAGGATGATCAGAGGGCTGGAGCACCTCTCCTATGGGAAGAGACTGAAAGAGTTGGGGCTGTTCAGTCTGGAGAAGAGAAGGCTCTGAGGTGACCTTATTGTGGCCTTCCAGTATCTGAAGGGGGCCTACAAGAAAGCTGGGGAGGGACTTTTTAGGATCTCAGGTAGTGATAGGACTAGGGGGAATGGAATAAAGCTGGAAGTGGGGAGATTCAGACTGGACGTGAGGAAGAAGTTCTTCCCCATGAGAGTGATGAGAGCCTGGAATGGGTTGTCCAGGGAGGTGGTTGAGGCCCCATCCCTGGAGGTGTTTGCAGCCAGGCTGGATGAGGCTCTGGCCAGCCTGATGTAGTGTGAGGTGTCCCTGCCCATGGCAGGGGGGTTGGAACTAGGTGACCCTTGTGGTCCCTTCCAACCCTGACTGATTCTATGATTCTAAGTGATTTAAAGAAAAAATGAGAGGAAATTGGTCAAGAGTGTCTTTTTTTTTTTTTTTGTCTACCTCTCACGCAATTTCCTGACAAATAGTTTAATTTTAATTTTTGTGTGTGTGTGTTTTTGTTTGTTTGTTTTTGTGTGTGTGTCACGTTTTTTGGTTGGTTGGTTGGGTTTTTTCCAGAAAAGACTAGAAAAAAGGAAAGAGGTAAACAGGAAAACCATATTTGCTTCAATAAAGAACATTTCCTTTCACACCTCTAGGGAGTTTTATTTGACTTCAAATTTGACTATAGTAGAGGAGGAAATGTTTCCATGGTAGATTTTTTGTCTTCGTATCAGTGAGATTTATTTTTTTTCTTTTATGCATTTATTTTGTCACTCCTGGACAGAGAAAAGAGTAGAGGTCAGTGGAAAAACATGCTACAGAAAGTCTAGAATGTTTCTCTGGGCTGTAGAGATTTGGAAATATTTTTCTGAAGGAGGCCGTTAGTACCAGTGCACCCATGAAAGGACACAGAGAGACTCCACTTTTCATTAACACGTGTTAGAGATACAGAGTAATGAGCTGTGATTTCAAGCCCTAAGTGAGTTTCACAGGACCAAACCTAAAGATCTCAATAGGACACAGTTTAGTTTGGTAAAAAATGACTAAATCTGGAGAGAGAAAAAAGAGTCAATGGAATAAAAAAATCATAATACTTTTCTGAAGAAGGAAGTGTTTGAGAGTGTTACTTTTTGAATTAACTATGGCTTACTGATAAAAAAGATATTCTTTCTTTGTATCTTAATATTATAAATCCAGTTCATGTAATGCACGAGAAACACATTTTCACTCACAGATCATCTCATGTGACATTCTCCATCTGCAGCATGCAGCCATAGAGTTAAGAGTGATTTTTGTAAGATCTATTTTGTCTGCTGCCTTCTCGTAAGTTTTCTCAATAGCCTAATTCTTTTCATGCTTCCCCATTTTCCACTGATTTAAACAGGCTTGAGATCATGAACTTGGCAGACTTGGAGACAATTTGTTTTAAAGTAAATTCAGCTAACATCTGCCTTATTTTACTATTGGTGAGATATTTTCAGGTATTTCTAAGAGGCCAAAAGCTCTCTGTGAAGCTGCATTTGTCTTAGGTTTAATTTGCATCAAAGTCATCTTTTATGAAGAAGTGAAATCTATACTTTTTTGTTGCTTACCCTCACCCTTTAAAGTTGTAATTCTTTTGAATGATTAAAAAAGAAAAGTTATTTAAAGTTACCACTGATAATTTGCACAGAAATATGTGTGTTTATGAATGAACATTCTGTATCTAAAAACCTAATTGATATGATGTTAAAAAGGTATTTATAATTCTATATTTTCACTGACACGTTAAAAATCAATTCTGCCATTGCTTTGACCTTAACATTTTGTTACAGGCAAATAATTACTGAAATGCAATATTAGATTTGTGCACCTTTTCTTATGTTTTACAGGCTCCTGATTATTTTGGGTACTCCTGTAATCTACATTATGAAGCAGGAAGAACTTCTGAAAGGTTAAAAATTAGCAAACAATTAAGGGGAGGAATGGGAAGGAAAAGGAATGTCTAACTCCTAGTGTAATTTGTGGGTAACCAAGAATCCAAGAGAGACTGTTCCAAATGAGTCATCTAATATTGAATGACAATGATGAGGTATTGCACAAAACAAGACGGAAGATACTTTATTTGGCTTTCTTTGGACTTTGTACAACAGTGATGCTGCTACAAGTCATGAAAAGTCTGACTATCACAGAGACATGGAACAAAATTATCAGCATATATTAACTTTGTTATACTGGGCTTCTTCACTAATAAACAACTTCTTCTAATGAGAGGAATTGAAGTATCTTTTGACAGCAGTTTGAACAAGTTCATTCCTTTGTGACAATCTAGATAGATTGTCTGGATAAAATAACCCTGAGTTTTTTAACAATTAAATCTTTTCTGTTCTTTCAAATAAAAGAAAATTACAAACTAACAAAATGTGCCCTTTGTGAAAAGAAGCCTAAAAATATGTATCAAACTGTATGACTCTTGTACATACAGGTAAGGCAAAAGATATAAAAATAAACCAGGAAGAGCACTAGTCCTCTGATACACTAATCCTCATTTCTATCTTTTCAGCAACAAATGAGGGAATCATTTCATTTTAATCGCTCCATTTGTCTTCTTCTTCATAGAATCCTAACTGTATTCATTTTTCACTCTATAAGTGGAGATCTTTCCCATTTTGCAACGTCAAAAACACTTAGTACACATAGCTCATATTTGTGTTTCATCTAGGATAGAATATTGTCTTGTCTTCCTAGCTAACAAAAAGACAAGGATTTCTTGTGGAAAGGCTGACTTTTCCACACAATTACCACAATTGCTTACATTTCCCTAGTTTCAACATGAGAAAGGTAAAGATTTACAGTTTGTAAAGGCAGGCCCTGTATAGGATTGATACTGTTTCTTAATCATAATCGATACATCAGAATCTGTGTGATTTATTTCAGTATCTTGTGATGAAGATTCACAGATTGTATTGAGTTGGAAAGGGACTCTTAAAGGTCATCTTGTCCAACATCTCTGCAGTGAAGTCCAACTAGGTCAGGATGTCGAGGGCAAGTGGGCTAGAGTCTGTGTCATTTGGACTTTGCTAGTACCTTGGTAGAGACCTCTTACTACAAAAAAGACATTTTATTGTTGTGGTGGGCTGGAAGTTCCTCCCTCCCCCCCCCACCCCAGCAACATTAACTTTACCAGGCTATCTCAGTTTGGAAGCAAAAGGAGCTGTATTTACAAGCAAAATTACAATCTACAATGAAATGCAATGGATATGTACAAATATACAGTATTTATAATATTTACAGGTATTTACAATTAATAAAGCAGCACATAAACTCCTCTGGCCGAAACACCAGGAAAGCTGCCTCCCTGCCTCCCTTCCTCCCTCCTTCTGACCCCCCTGACAAAGGAAAGAGAGAGAAAGAGAAGCAGGTAAGGTTAATACCAGGCCAAGCAATGCAATCAAGGTCAGCGAAAGTGTGTTAGAAATCCTCCCAGTAAAGAAGCAAGAGAGCAGAACACACTGCCACACTGCTAAAGATTGTTTTGAGAACCAAATCTTATGGAAGATATACCTCCAATGAAATTATTTAGAATAATCATTATTTTTCCTTTTTACACCCAATAGTGATTTATTTACATTTTTACTACTTTCTGCTCAAAATCTGTGAAAAATTTTAAAGGCATAGCACTAAACTACCACAAACATGTTCAGAGAAGGGTAACAAAGTGGGTGAAGGGTGTAGAGAACAAGTCTTAGGAGGAACATCTGAGGGAACTGGGATTTTTCGCTCTGGAGACGAGGAGACTCAAGAGAGTCTTCATTGCTCTCTACAACTACCTGAAAGGAAGTTTGTAGTGAGCTGTATGTTGATATGTTCTCCCAAGTAAGTTGGGACAGAAAGAGAGAAAATAGCCTTAAATTGTGCCAGGGGAGGTTTAGATTGCAGATTAGTAAACATTTCTTTACTGAAGTGATCAAACATTGGAGCTGGCTGCCCATCAAAGTGGTGGAGTCTTCATCCCTGAATATGTTCAAAGAAATATTTAGGCGCAATATTTTGGGATATGGCTTAGTGGCCATACTCACGTTGGGTTAATGGTTGGACTTGGTGATGTTAGATGTCTTTTCCAACTTTACTGATCTATGATTCATTTATTTGAAAGGTCATTTAGAAAACGGGCAAAAAGTAGATAGTAGTAGGCAGGTAGACAGGAGAGAACACAGGAGCTTATGTAGCTTAGGCCTAAAATTTCTTTTTTTTTTTTTAATGATTTTTTAATTCTACTCTGAATTGTCTCTCACATCTACATGAAGATCTGTATAAACTACATTATTCATTAAAAACATAATAAAATTAATATTTATGTCAGTGTAATTCTAGTTTCAGCATCCAGCTGAGTTCCAATTTTACTTTCGAGCAAACAAAGAAATCAACGTTTTCCCTTGACTCCTTCTTTCCTCCTCTAACCTCAAGAATTGAAGTAAAGATTACTGTTCCCCTGAAGAGCATAGTTTGTTTCTAATACTGCATTCAATTCCACATAGATTTGTCTATACAGAAGTAAATAATCAGAGTTTATGTCTGAAATCTTGTGGAACTTAAAGGGATTAGCAGCTTTTCTTTTTGTCCCTGTACTGCTGATTTTATATCTTCTGCATTCCAGAACAATCTGAATCCTGAAGCAGTCGTTTTGTAACACCCTTCACTCACATGTAGAACAAGTGATTCACTACATGAAGTTTAAACTAAGTTACTGTGGATTTTTCCCAAGTCTATCATGCTATCTAAAATCCTATATTCTGAAAACTGAAAATTCACTTTTGTGTCCATCTCTTTGTAGATTCAAGGATGACAGTAAGCTTTTTCATTTTTTTTCCGTCTCCCTCTTCTATCAGCTATGAGAATTCTTCCTTTTAAGCTGGCTGGTCAGATCTAGATTTGGCAGTGAAAAAAATAGCATGACATGTATCATAAGCTTCAACTCACTTGGAAAGATTTTTGCCAGAGGCAAAGCTGCAGGCACAAATAAATAAATAAATTCAACAGGCCTGAAATTATATTGGTGTGCAATGTCAGTGTTGCTGTGGAAACCATCTTGCAACTTTTTTAATGCCTCAAAGACAAAACCCTTCTTACTACTTTATCTACAGCACAGTATTTTAACTGATTGCAAATTAGTAATAAACTACCTGAAGAGCTGAGAGTGGTAGTATGTTCAGCCTGGGGAAGAGAAGGCTCAAGGGAGACCTTACCGTAGCCTTTCAGTGCTTAAAGGGGATTATAAGAAGGAGGGGACAGACTTTTTTTGGGCCTGTAGCAACAGGACAAAGGGTGATGATGTTTAACTAAAAAAGAGAGGAACTTAGACTAGATATAAGGAAAAGATTTTTTTTACAGTGAGGATGATGAAACACTGGAGCTTGTTGCCCACATATGGAATATAAAAAAGTTGAAACACAATATAATGATCCTACATAATTTTTAGGAATTAGATAGATTTAGTTCTTGGTTTTGTTTTTTTTTAATGAACACATTTTACTTTCATAATAATGCATGTGCAATCTTCTTGACAAAGTGACTTTAACAACACGTGAAGGTAAAGTCTAGTTTAATAAGATTGAGTAGGTTTAGTTTTGTAGCATACGCATGAGTCCCTGATCCTTAATAAAATACAAGTAATGCAATTAAATCAAACTGTACTTTTTAAGCAAGGTAATTTTTCCTAAATGAGTAAATTTGCAGAATGATGCCTTATTGCTCAGTTCTGGACTGCTCTTCTGTCATTCTGCTTTGAAGCAGTTAATTTTCAAATTGTTTACAGAAGACTCAAATGCTACTAACACATAAAACCTGACAACTGAGTTATAAGACCATAGATAGATCTCTTTACTGCTGCATAAAGAGAATAGCTAATATTCTAACTTAATGTGAGAAATTAATAAAAATGCATGACAATGTTGTATACGTTAGTAATCACATTAAAATTTTAAAATTTTAATTTTAAGATGTTAAAAAACTGTCTTCAAGGGTCAAACCCCAAAACATGCCCTAACCTAGGCAATGGGTTAAGCACCTGTGAATGTTCAAACCTGGACACTTCCTGAGGTCCAGATGATCCAGACAAACACGTGTAGTTAACTTTGTAACACACCTGTGAAGTGTGTGTGTCCCTGGACGTGTTTGGATATGCCCCGTCCTGTAGGTTCAGCTATCAGGTTTCTCTGTTACCAAAGGGCATTAATTGTCTTGGGACAGTATTTAAACCAGAGGAGAAGGTAGGCAACTTGCCTTGTTCTCACCTAGATAGCAATAAGAGCCAAATGCTGTCGGAGTAGCAGCTGAAGTGCTTGCACTGCAGACCGGCTACACCTGGGCCTTGTTCTTACCACAAAAGAGGCAAGAGCCAAATGCTACCCGAGCAGCAGCTGAAGACTTTGTCCAAGCAGGCAAACCACACCTGGGCCTTGCATCTGGAGCAAGGCAGAAAGGGGGAAGCTTCAAGACAATTGAATCCCAGAAGAGCCACGGAAAGGCTACAGCCCAGTAATGGAGCATACAAGAGAGAAATTTCCCCCTAGCCCTCTCCAAGCTAAGGGCAAACTCCAGACTGTGAACTGGGCATGAGAGGAAAGAGTCCCCTAGCCCTCTCTGAGCCAAGGGCCTCTTGAATTGTCATCACAGAATCTGGTAAGGTAACAGAGGGAGGAACAAGCTGTGTGTCCCCAGCTAATCGGCCACAGAATCCAATTTGGGGGAAACCACAGATCGCAGCACCTTTATTTCCAGTTTGAATCTCTGTATTGGAAATTCTTTGATCTGTGCTTGAATCATTTAACTGTCTTTATATGTGGAATGTATCACTCACAACTGAATAACAGAACCTGTAAATATACTTTTCAAATAAGTTAGAGCAGTGTTTAAAGATACCACCGCCAGGAAATATGAAATATAAAATGTATAAAAAATATATATTTTATTGCAAAACCCAAACGAAACAACTCAAGCAGAACTTTTTAAAATGAGTCCCTAAAACATGATGCAAATTTCCAGGGAAAAAAAAAACACAAAAAAACCCACTAGATTTTCATAAAGAATAAAAATAGTTTAATTCACTAAAATTTAAAAGCTATATAAGGCTGAAGTTTTAGGTTGTTTTTTTTTCTTTTTTTGCTTGTTTGGTTCGTTTTTTTTTTGCCATAGGACTATTAGTTTCCCCTGCTTATGAAGTGTGATGTTTTAATAGGGTTTGTGTATCTTGTGTATCTTTGTGTATTCTTGTATTTAAAACATAGGGGTGATAACAGAAAAAGGGCTACAGTCATCACAGCAAGTCTTTTAGCTTCCTTGAGAGAACAAGGTAGTATCCACCTGATTTGTTTCTTCTTCTGATAGACAGAACTTTAAAGAAATCAAGAATTTAATCTAAATACACTAAATAATCTAAATCTAACTTGCAACAAATCACAGAATTGTCAGGGTTGGAAGGGATCTCAAGGATCATCTACTTCCAATCCCCCTGCCATGGGCAGGGACACTCCACACTAGATCATATTGCTCACAGCCACATCCAGCCTGGCCTTAAAAACCTGTAGGGATGGGGTTTCCACCACCTTCATGGGCAACCTGTTCCAGTTGCCCATGTCACACCACCCTCATGGTGTAAAACTTCTTCCTAACATCCAATCTGTATCTACCCACTTCTAGTTTTGCTCCAATCCCCCTAGTCCTATCACTACCTGACACCCTTAAAAGTCCCTCCCCAGCTTTCTTGTAGGCCCCCTTCAGATACTGGAACACCACAATAAGGTCTCATCAGAGCCTTCTCTTCTCCAGACTGAATAGCCTAAACTCTTTCAGTCTGTCCTCAAAGAAGAGGTTCTCCAGCCCTCTGATCATCCTTGTGGCCCTTCTCTGGACACCTTCCAGCACCTCCAGATCCTTCCTGTAATACGGCCTCCAGAACTGAATGCAGTACTCCAGGTGGGGTCTCACCAGAGCAGAGTAGAAGGGGAAGAATCAACTCTCTCAACCTGCTGGTTATGCTTCTCTTGATCTGGTTGGCTCTCTGGGCTGCAAGTGCACACTGGTGGCTCATGTTGAGCTTCTCATCCACCAGCACCACTAAGTCCTTTTCTTCAGGGCTGTTCTCAAGCCAGTCACTGCTCAGCCCACATCGGTCCTTTGGATTGCCCTGACCCAAATGCAGGACCTTGCATCTGGTCTTGTTGAAACTCATGGGGTTGTCATAGGCCCAGCTCTCCAGCCTGTCAAGGTTCCTCTGGATGCATCCCTTTCCTCCAGCGTGTCTGCTGCACCACACAGCTTGGTGTTGGTAAACTCGCTGAGGGTGCACTCAATGCCACTGTCCATGTAGCCAACAAAGATGTTGAACAAGACTGGTCATGATATTATTCTTTCCTGTTTTGAGTAATGAAGACTACTTAAAATTGGGATGACCTAACTTTTGAGAACCTCAGTCTGAGATTAATACATTTTACCACTTTTGTTTTGTTTTGACATTGAAAATAGTATTTAAAGTGACTTTTTTAAGTATTTTAATAGAATCTAGAATGGCCTTTCACTGAAGTCTAAAATTATGCATGAAATTGCAATGATGAAATTAAATTTTAAAAGGATTTCAGGAAAAATATTATTGAGTTACCCTCAGAACTTGCAATTCCAATATGCAAACGATAAATGCTCATCAAGGTTGCCAAGATCAGAAGAAAATATCTAAAGCGACAAGTTTGTTTTATTCCAATTTTTTAAAGGTCAGCTTTTCTGTGCAATTATAAAATATGCAAAATATTCTCAGAATGTCCCATAGATTTAAGTAATAATTGATACCTTTCTTTATCCAGTTAACTAGGACTGGATTAATCTTGCAGTTTTATTCCTCATTCTCTATTTAAGCCATACAGGATTTAATAGTTTACCTCTGAAAATAAGGGTATAAATTTTTATCTGTGAGATACTCAAGTGCTACTAAATCTGAGGATTATTGAAGTAGTCAAAGTAGTTGTTCAGGCAGCAATTGGTCAAGTGGCCTGCTTATTTTCAGAAGTAAAACAAATTTTATTCCCTTAAAAAACATTATTGTTATTCTATACAATGCTTCATTATAACTTTACTCTCACTGAGATTTTTTGAGGTTGATGACTGCGAAGCTGACCCTCAAACAAGGTATATAAGATACAGTATCCATCCACAATACGGCTATGTCTTCTTGGAGTTCTTGAGCTTGTTCCTTAATTATGATGGTGTCTTGATGGTGCTTGGTACGTAAGACAGGAAAGCTTTTCTTATCCTTCTTCAGTTGTGCAAAGCCATCCTATGTCTATAGGACACAAGAATATACAGAGCAGTGTTACAGTTTAGAATTAGATTCTAGTTGTAAACAGAATTTTCCAGAGGGTTTGGACACTCCACGAGGAGTGGACTGCTCGAAGTTTGTGTTATAATAAAAGACAAATATATCTCAACTGATCTGAAGAATAGCTTATATTTTGCAGAACAAGCCTACTATCTCTTTCTTTTGCTGTTTCCACTTGGGCTTTGGGGCTTTGCTAAATACCTTCTGACCTTGTGGCTCCTGTGTTTTGACTTCTGTAAGGTACGTGGGGGTTGGAGAGGCAGCATGTGTGGTAGTATAGCCTTCTGGGCCCCCTTTGACCCCAGGAGGGAGCAAAGAGCTGAATTAAGGTACAGGGGGTGCATGTGCTGTTGTTAAGTTGTTCATATGTGTGTAAATAATACCTTGTACACATTTTGTTTTCTTTTATATATATGCTTTTATATTTAGTCTCTTTTTTAAATACAATTCCATTTTTGCTTCCAGATTCTGAGTGTTGTGAATTTGCTCTTTGGGGCAGATCTCCAAAAAAAGTTTTTTTTGCAGGAGTTTCCAATCCAACCTATAACAAGCAGCTATTAATGAGACACTAACTCCAACCTCTTCAGTTAATGCAAAGTGTTTCTTACTGAAATACAACTTTAATCCTTTATATATTTGAATCTGAACATTTGAAATATGTTTTTCCAGAGTATGGAATATTCACTGGGATTTTTTTTCTTTTTCACACCAAAATCTGTTTGCCCAGATTGAGTTACTATGCTCATTGTCTCATTTTTTTCACAGCCCATTCTCATCCAGTCTTTTCTATTTTTCTTTCATTTCTGCAATGAAAGTCTAGTGCTTTTTTAGAAATAAGAAAATACCACATAAAGCCTTGGGGAAATCTTTCAAAGTGGTATGTAAAGACTGAGACAAGGGAATGCTGTGTGCTGATATACTTACACATTGCTTTGAAAGTGTTTTCCCCAACTCTCATGCCTGTTGTGGTTTGGCAGGGGGTATTCAACTTTTTATTCTTTTCTTTTTAAATTGTATTTACATTTATTTGCATTCCTGAGCAAGACAGAAGAATCTATTCTCCAGAAGTCCGTTTCTGCCTGTATTTTCTTTGGTGATTGTAAACCCTTTGGAAGCTCTTCAATGAATTTATCTTTGCTTACTTCACCTTGAACATGTAAGTGCTTTTATTATTATTGTACACAGTACAAAGTTGGTCACATGTAGCTCTGCCATTATTTGGACATACCAGTAGCTTTATGTCAACATCCTCCTACTACTGCAAATAAAATAAACTGTGTGCCAGTGTGAGAATTGTAGTGTGTGCATGAAAGTCTGCATCTATAGATGTCATTAACATGTATTTAAAAATAAATATTTTTTAATTTAGATTGTAGATGTATTTTATATATATTCTTGATTGATTTAAGGAGAACAAGAGCAAGCATTCACTGTGAACAGATCTCTCTTACATATTTCCTTATTTTCGCTGTGAATGAAAGGAAAACATCCATTTGGCAGGAGTATTTAGGCTTGCTGCAGGGTAGGAGGCACTTCTCTCACACACATGGTAGGTGGTAAAGGATGCAGCAGCTGTATCAGGTGTTTATGAAGAATTCAGCTATTGCTAAAGCATCACAAAAAAGTGAAATAGGGAGGCTAAGCTCAGGAGCCATTAGTAAAGATGATACTCCACTGCAGAAGCAATGTCTTTCAAATAAAGTTTTGGCTAATGTTAATGTGGCTTAAACAGAGAAGGAAATATGAGGAGCTCACTGCTGCAAATCACTCAATAGGCAATGGTATATCTGTAACAAAGATATCTTAGATGGAATAGTTTGATAAACCATTATAAAAATCTGTTGTGAATATCATTTGACTGAAAATGAGTCAGCATTGTACCCAGGTGGCCAAGAAAGCCAATGGCATCCAGGCTTATATTAGAAACATCGTGGCCAGCAGGAACAGGGAGATGATCATCCACCTGTACACAGTACTGGTGAGGCCACACCTCAGCTCCCATGTGCAGTTCTGGGCGCCTCACTAGAGGAAGGACACTGAGGTACTGGAGCATGTCCACAGAAGGGCAACGAGGCTCATGAAGGGCCTGGAGCACATGGTCTCCCAGAATCCTATGAGGGAACTAGGGTTGCTCAGTCTGGAGAAGAGGAGTCGGGGAGAAGACTTCATCTCTCTTTACAACTACCTGAAGGGGAAGTTGGAATCAGGAAGGGGCCAGCCTCTTCTTAGTGTCAAGTGGCAGGACTACAGGAAATGGTTTCAAGCTGCACCAGGGAAGGTTCAGGCTGGATATTAAGAAATATTTCTTTCAAACATTGGAATGGCATCAACATCCCTGGAGGTGTTTAAGCATCATGTGGACCTAGTGCTTAGGGACACGGTTTAGTGTTGACCCTTCAGTGACAGGTTGAGGGTTGGACTGGATGATGTTTGAGGTCTCTTCCAACCAGATGTTTTCTGTGGTTCTGTGATTCTATGTGTAAGGCACAACCTCATAGAACATATGTATCACAGTATATCAGAGGTTGGAAGGGATCTCAAGAGATCATTAGGTCCAACCCCCCTGCCAGAGCAGGATCACTTAGGATAGTCCACACAGGAATGCAATTAGGTGGGTCTCCAGAGAAGAAGGCTCCACAATGCTCCTGGGCAGCCTGTTCCAGTGCTTTGTCACCCTCACTGTAAAGAAGTTCCTCCTCATGTTGAGGTGAAATCTTCTAATCTTCAAGTTTGAACCCATTGTTCCTTGTCTTATCACTGTGAACCTGGCCCCCTCCACTTGACACTCACTTGACATGTATGTTAAGATTTATGTGATATGGATATAGAACAACTATATCATCAAAGAGAACATCAGAAAACTTAATCTACCATCAGTGTCTTTCCAGATGTGAGACAAAAAGCTAAGACTAATCTAACCCCCACATTAAAATGCCTGTAATGGATTTGTTGCTACCCTTAGCTGAGCAGCTTTTTCTTTCTCATTCACACAGTGAGTATGTGGCAGCAGACTTTCATTTTTGGACAGGCTGATGTAACAGTCTTAAATGTTTATTACAAAAATTAATTAGAAGTGTCCAGAAGTCTAAGTGTCTTGGTTGTATGTAATTTTTAATGAATTATTAATAAAAGGAGTTCTGTTTCTGATTGTACTGAAAGTCATTTAAAACTTGAAATGTCTGTAAATTAACAAAGCTGTTCATCGTTCATCACAAGTCAAATGGATCAAAAACATTTTCTTAATAATGTTAACTGCCTTAATCAATTTTGTTTCTCGCATTTTACTTAAAAGTTTTTGTCAAGTATTTCTTCACATTTCTCACAAATCTAACTGGCATTAACAAATTTATAATTAACAAAATAAGAAAGTCATTAATTCTTCTGTAAAGTATTAAAATTTCTTGTGTGGGGGACGGTGCTGTCATATAATTTGCAATCAACAAATAGTGACTACAGTAGCTACAACTTGCTGTTACAGTACTACAGTTACTACAGTGATACTACAATACTATGTTAGTAGTGATTTAATAATCAAAAAGACAATACAAAAGACAATACAAAAGACAATATTCCATAAGCTTTTAAAAATAGTTTCCTTTCATCATCACCATTTTTCATTTCTCTCCTAGATAGTTGAGGTAGTTTTAAGGCTATGCCTTTAATTTGTTCTCACAGAGTTCGAGAAAAAATGTGAAAGAATGTAAATAAATAACTGTTGGGTGTAAGAAAGCAAAATACTGATTATTCTAAACACTTCCATTGGAGAGATAGAAATGTTTAAGAGTTAGTACTCAAAACAAAGTATGGGCAGTCTCAGTCTGTCTGTTCTGCGTTTCTCTTCTGCAGATAACATACTGGCATACTGACCTTGACAAGCTAAGTTTAACAAATATCTCTGTTTCTTGGCTTTCTTTCCCTTTGCATGCTAGCTCTGGGAGGGGGGTGGAGGGAAGGGAAGAAGTGGGGCCTCACTGAGGTCACGGGGCTTTGTTGTGTTTTTGTGTTAATTGTACATATTTGTAAGTGTTGTGAATAGTGTACATATTCATTGCATTCCATCATAGATTGTAGTTTTGCCTGCAAATGCAGCTTCAATTGCTTACAAACTGAGTTAGCCTGGTTATTGTTAATGTCAGAGGGGGATTCCAGCTCCCTACACCACAACAATTAATATTTTGGTGTCCAACATGGGGCAATTGCTTGTTAAAAAAAAAACAAACCTTGTTTTCAACCCAGTAAAATAAACTAACATCTTTAACTCAATGATACTCACAAAATGAATGGGTTTATATGCCAAATTCCCAAATGTTGAATTCTACTTTGTAAAAACAATAAAATGTATCTCTAATATATTTATACTTTGCAATGCCACATAAATCCAGTATTTTTATTTTATTTTAAGCATTTAGCTTCTGTGTCTCCATAGTTGCTCAGCAATCTTAATATACATTTTATTTATCTTACTGTTTTCTGGTATGTTTTACTTGCTGTGAAATCATGCAGTTTTTCCATTCAGTAGTAAGTGAATTTTGTAAGCATAACTAGCTGTCAGTCATCAATAATTAGAATGATCCAAAATTCATGGTATTTATCAATTAGATAATTTATAAACCAATTACATACAAAATCAAGACTGAAGGTCTCCTTTGCTCATAGTATTCACATAGTTCCATACATTCTAGCTTTTCAGAATTATTTCAATTTATAATCTGTCTTGAAGAAAAATTAAATCAGTGTAGAATATAGTGATGCTAAATTAAGTATATTCATAAAGCCAGCATAAAAATGTGTTTTGTGAGAATAAATGTCCTCATGTAGTCTTCTGTCTAGCAAAGACATATGTGTGTGAAGAAAACACATCTGCATGTCTCATCAGGACACCTGCCAAACACATCTCAGTATTTACCTCACAAAATTGTGATACAGAAATACAGTAGATTTCATCTTAAAAACAAATAAAAAAACCTTTTTTTTGGTATTTATTTATTTATTTATTTATTTATGGAGAAATATTGACATTTCTGGTGCAAAAGAAAGTGACCACTTAGAGAATGCTAGGAGTTGTAAGGGACTTCAGAGATCCCATAATTAATCAGGTTGGAAAAGACCTTCAAGATCATCAAGTCCAACCTATCACCCAACACTATCTAATCAATTAAACCATGGTACTCAGTGCCTCATTCAATCTTATTTTAAACACTTCCAGGGAAGGTGACTCCACCATCTCCATGGGCAGTCCATTCCAATGGCCAATCATTCTTTCTGTGAAGAATTTCCCAGTCTAAACCTCCTCTGTTGCAGCTTGAGACTGGGAGGAGAGACCAACCAATCAGCAAGTCCAACCCCCTTACAAAGTAAGGCCATTTAGGGCAGAACACACAGGAAAATGTCCAGGTGGGTTTTGGAGATCTCTGCAGAAGATCTTTAGAGAAGGAGACTCCACAACCTCTCTGGGCAGTCTGCTCCAGTGCTCCATCAGAGCAAAAAAAAGTAACTACAATGCACTCCATGGGAGCAGGGGATGGGTGTTTCAGGATCTTCCTTGCTGTGTGCATGTATACGTGGCTGGACACACAGATTACAGAGAAGCAGCCCTGGTTGATGTGTTTCATTTTAACAACGGGGTTGATAATTCTGCTGGGACACCCCTGACATGGGCCTGGATTGGATGTTCACTTCTAAAGAATACTTAATTGGATTCCCCTCTCACATCGTGCTTGTTCTGCAGATGGACCTTTGATGAACTGACGGATTTCATGATGGGTCTGGGAGTACTCAGGGCATTACTCAGGCTTCTTCTCCTGCCATTGTTTCTCTGAGTTGCTTCGGGAGTACAGAAATTATCTTTATCACACAGCCTTAAAAAAAAAATCTTGGAAGAAAATACACAAAGTCCCTCAAGACATTCAATATATGAAGACAATAGCTTTTGTAGTCAAAGGAAATTGGATGGCAGCGTTGTTTGCTATGGAGAATGGATGCATTGTGCCTGTAGGAGTGAGTGTTTAAAAAAATCTTACACACACACACTTTTTTTTTTTTTTTGAGTGGCTACAAATTAAAACAAGAATCAGAATGCACTGCAGTAACCTAGTCTAATGTATATGATCATTTGGAATTTACATGACAAAGTACAAATAAGCACACCTACACGTCTACCAGCACACACACGGCAATCAGCAGAATCTCTTGTCAGATGGCAAGAATACTTCAAATTTTGCAGGTTGTGATTCAGGGCAAACCGTTAATCCCTCAGCTAGCTATTTTAGGGATCACATATTCCTTCATATTCCTCAGAACAGAATGCCCTGAGACTCAATTTTATTTATTCTCTGTTTTACCAAATTTGCTGTCTCACATTGCTTTTGTGTGATCTATAATGCTACAGCCATGCTTTGAAGGTAGGAAGAACTCCATGATAGGAGATTGAGGAGGAAGGAGGTATTGCAACAGCAGCGCCTTTTCTAGGTCTCTTAGTAGCTGTGTAAATAAATTCAAAGCATTAATGATTTATAATTAGTGTTTAATTAATTATTTATAGTTGTATTCAACATTGAAGAAAATTAGAAAGGATCAAACTATGTAGAAATGAGAAGAACAAAAAAGAGCTGTTGAATTCTACCCTTAGAGCAAAACCTACATATGTGCCAAACAGAAAAGACAGCTGTCAGACCAGACTACAAAATTCAGAAGGTCCCTAAAGACCCAGTGAAGAAGCAAGTGAAACTGAGTAAGTTGTAACAGAAGAGAACAACTTGGGAAGAAATAGGGAAAGTGAGTATTCGTTTATTTCTCTGTGTCAAAATTCTGGCAGCTGAATGAACTTTAATGGCTAATTAAAGCCAAAACAGTAACAAACACCCCCAACCCCAAAACCACCAAAAAATCTGGGAACAATTGCCATGGAATGAGGTTAAATACGGACCACAGCCACAATCAACAATTAAAGCAAGTGAATGCATGGCAAGAATCATGAAAACTGAAATGATTTTAGCATTGAATAAAACAATTTTCTGCTGAAGTTACACATCTTGCTGTGATGGTGCAGCCTCATATTTTCTGGTCACTACAAAGAGGACTCCACAGTCCACAGATAACTTATGGCTAAATGGCATAACTTGCACCTCATGCAGACAGATCAGCAGAATACAACTGAAGAGAATTGCTTGCAGCTAAAATCAATCCTATGATGAACTGACAGTCAAGGAAGAGATATTATAGCAGTTTGGAGGCTATTCAGTTTAGGTTTTGTCAATAGCTAAGCAGCCGTACATTGAATGAACTGATGCAGAACCAGAAAGATGTCTAACATCTCAAACAGCATTGCTGTAGTCAGTAATCTTTTAGGAGAGAGAGAGACACTAAATGCATTTACATTCTGAGAACTAAGATACAATCTTAGCAACCCTTTGTGAAGTCTAAAAAATTTTAATAATATTGGCTCTTGAATACATGCTGACACTTACAGTCCCATTACACAGACAGAACATTAATTACTAATTTTGTAGTCAGTAAGATGTAACCTGATATGGAAACAAAAACTTAGTATCACTCAGACTTCCAGTGTCTTCTCTGCTTTTTAATGCTTTTGAGTAATTGTTTTTGTATGTCTCAGTGCTCTTACACATCTGACCAGATCCCATCTGAACCAATATTAAGCTCTAATGACTGGGAAATCAGAGCTTCAGAAGCCTATCAATGAGCTCATCAAACGTTTATGAATGCCCTGGCCAGTGGCAACATGCAAATTGGTACAGAGGATGTGGAGAAGTCCCCTGCTGACATAAAAAGACATCTGTTAGCTAGGTAAGAACAGAAGCAATGCAATCAGAGTCCTGCCAGCATGATGCTTATATTCAGCTCAATCTACTGTGGTATGATGATAAGTTATATCACTCAGAGGTGGTTCTTAAAGCTTTGTTCTACCCTAAAGATTTGGCTACATAAAAATGTCACAGTAGGGGTTCACATTTATTGTCACTAAATGACTACAGGACAAAATTGCCCATTTTACAAGATTTCTTTCCCCTTGTGCCCATAGCTATCTATTTTTATATATCAAACTGTATGATTTAAATGTCAATCTGGGAATTTTGGGGGGCTTTTTGTTTGTTTGTTTAGGGTTCTTTTGTTTTGGTTTGGTTTGGTTTTTTTATTAATATTTTTTTTCCCCTGATAATAAGTGTTTGGTATTTTGGGGTGAAAGAGCTATAGAGCTGACTATTTAAAAGATTTAATCTCTGGTTATTACTTTTATGATATGAATGTTTGCAACAGCTATATGATTGTTGGACAATAAGTGAGAGATTAAAAATGGCTTGAGAAACAACACAATCTGTGATTTGAAATAAAACAAACCAAAGCAAATACCTTTCCCTGTGTAACTCTTAGTATTACTAACATGATGTCTCTAAAAGAACATGACTTCAAAATTATGTATTTTAAGTTAGAAAAATCACAAAAAACAAGCAAACATCCCCTTCTGGCTGTAAAGAAAAAAGTTTAAGACTTGTTACTTCTTGTGTTCTGCACTTGGATGTTTAATGTTTAGATGAGCTGTTTGGAATGGAAAATGTAGAGTTATTACAAAAGTAGCTAAATATACAAAAATAGAGGAAATGGTTACTTTGGGAAAAGGACATGTACGAGTATGAGTTAAGATATACACAAATCCACACAGAGGGGTATGTGTGAACATATTCCTGTGAATCTGCTACTGACACTCACTTACTACTTTCTGAGGGCTGCGGAATCATGAAACTGGTATTTATTAATTCCTTACATCGAGTGGAATGGGTTGCATATCACATCTCTGCTTCTCTGTTTTCAGCTTAGGAACTCTGTGGACAACAGCTCCTTTTATGTGCTCACAGGACCACAGTGGGAATGCAAAACGCTATAAGACTTAATCCTAGCACCTGCAGAGGCTTCAAGGTCTTTATGATGCCCACTGAGCCCTCCTACGGTGTGAGCAGAAATGCAGTAGAAGCAGGAAATTATTACTACCTGCAGAAGCAAAGCCAGCTGCTCCTTTGCCTCCATGCAGCATAGCCCAGCAAGAGACTGGCTCCACAGAAATTCTCAGATACACTCCTGCATTTCCCTGCTTCCAGTCTTAATGCTTCACGGCAGAATAATCACAGCATCTAGAATCCTGAGCAGTTGCCCAGTGAAGAGTTAGTAAGCACATTACCAGATTTAGAGAAATTTCAGGGTCAGAAGCAGAGAATTTTCATTAGGGAATTGATGGCAATGCTTTTATCTGCCTTCTTTTTATACATTGTTGGCAGCATATAGGTCTGGCCTAAAAATGGATGTCAAGACCTTCCTCCTAAATATCTTTTCATACATAAGTGAAAATGATTGCCTTGTTGTATTTAAGGAAATTTTCATTTCTTCTCTTTTTTCTGTGTGTTTTCAGATAAAATACATTTAGAAGTCTGATTCTTTTTTGTACAGCCAGGCAAATCTCTTATTCTAATCACAAAAGGACATTTGAAAAATTGTTTAGAAGGCTAATGAGTTCAACAAATGCACATAAAATATAATTGTCCTTCAGTATCTTCAAATTGCTGGTAGCTTGCGAGTTTAACAATCAGCCTATCTCCAGAAACCCTGGCACTAGTTATTAGGAATCAGCTCTATTCTTCTATAAAGAATAAAACCTAGCTACTGAAGGCAACAAACATAAATATACTAGCACAAGATACTGCACAAGATACAAGCACAAGATACAAGCAAAAATTGGTTGTAAAGCCAAACCAATTCAACCATGAGTGCGATGGAATAATGATTAGTTAAAAAAAGTCATACTTTTGTAGAAAATAAAATTTGCTTTTGAAAAGCACTTCAGTGAAGATGTGAAGTGTATTAAGTATTTTTACATAAGCAACAACTATAGAAACACTAGATTCAAATCAATTCAGCATAGAGATGCTTCTCTATATTTTTTCAACTTGTCTGATACTAGTATGCAGAGAATGCATGGATGAGGGAAATTCTGTATGTAGAGAAAATAGTTTTGTGGCAAATCTTGGTTTGGGTCTTCTGTTTTGATCTGATTAGAGATTTCAAATTTTAAATTGATGAAAATTATTTTGAATCAATCTCTTAATATCTCTTCTTGTTCTGTGTTTTTATGCACTATATTTCAAAATATGAAAAAAAAGTAATTATTTCCGTGTCTGTTTACTGATGTCTCAAACCAAAGCTATGCAGCAGTGTTACAAAAAAAAGCAAATAAACCCTGTTTCACTATTCTATTGGATAGGAAGCAGATTACTACAACTAATAAAAAGAAGCAGACTTTAAGTATAAGGTAGGAGAAACCAAGATGTTTGACGAGATCTCATTATGTAGACTCCTGTGAACACAGGACCTTAAAAATTATTAACATAGTTATGTTTAGTTCTGATGAGTCTCTTGATACATTTTAATGGCCAAAGTGATCTTAGGTCAGTAGCTGGACCCAGTGATTTTAGAGGTCTTTTCCAACCAGAAACATTTATGAATCTATGATTCTATGATTGTGTGCCACTCCAGTCTTCAAAAACGATGCAAAGGAGGACACAAAATATTACAGATTAGTCAGCCTGACCTCCATCCCTGGAAGGTGAGGGAATGGCTCATTCTGAAGGACATCTCTAAGCATGCGGAGGGAAAGAAGGAGTACTCAGAATTCATGAAGAAGAAGTCATACTTGACCAATGTGATAGTCATCTATGATTATATGACCAGCTGGATAGAACAATGACCAGAGGACAGAACAATGTATGTTGTCTACCTGGACTTCAGAAAAGCTTTTGACACTGTCTGCTATAACACCTTCATAGGTAAATTTGGGTACTGTGGGTTAGATAAGGTGTATTGAGAATTGGCTGAACAAGAGAGAACAGAGGGTTGTGATCAGTGATGTAGGGTCCACTTGGAGGAATATAGCTTGTAATGTTGATGAGGGGTCAGTACTGGATCCAGTCTTGTTCAACACCTTCAGCAATGACTTGGATGAAGGGATGAAGTGTACTGTCAACAAGTTTGATGAGAGGGCACAAAACTGGGAGGAGTTGCTGGCGCACCAAAAGTTTATGCGGCCATTCAGTAACACCTGGACAGGCTAGAGAGTTGGGCAGAGGTGAATCTCACAGAGTTCAACAAAAGCAAGTGTAGGGTTCTGCACCTGAAGAATAATTATTCCCTGCACCAGTACAGATTAGGGGTTGACCTAATTTGCTGTCAACAAGTTCACTGCGAGACAACAATTGCTCTTGTGTCCAAGAAGGCAAACAGTACACTGGGGTGCATTTAGAAGTGGGTGGCCAGCAGGTTGGGGGCAGATCTCCTTCTCCTCTACTCTGCCCCATATCTAGAGGCTACATCTAGATTACTGTGTCCAGTTATAAGCTCTGCAGTTTAAGAGAGACAGGGAGCTACTGGAGAGAGTCCAGTGACGGTTACAAAGATGATGAGGACAATGGTGCACCTGTGCTGTGATGAAAGGATAAGAGATCTGGGTCTGTTTAGCCTGGAGAAGAGAAGACTAAGTGGAGTTTATAAATGTTTATTAATATCTAAAGGGTGGTGATCAAGAGGACAGGACCATTCCCTTTTCATGGTGCTCAGTAAAAGAACAAATGGCAACAGGCACTAACTGGAACACAGGATGTTCCACCTAAAACTAAAGAATAATTTTCCTATGAGGATGACAGAGCCCTAGAACAGGCTGTCCAAACAGATTACGGAGTTTTCTTCTGTGGAGATTTCTCTTCTAAACTCTCCTGAACATGTTCCTTTGCAACCTCTCTAGGCATGCACACCTTAGAGGGTGGGTTGGACTAGGTGATCTCCAGAGGTCTCTTCCAACTCCTACAGTTCTGTGATTCAGTAATTCTGTGAAATTAATATCACTTGCACTAAAAAAAAAAAAAAAAAAAAAAAAAAAAAAAAAAAAAAAAAGATTTAATGTGTTTCCCAAATTGCTGTAATTCACAATACCTTTTAAAAATTATATTTCACTACAAGACATGCAAATATGTCACTGTGTTACCTATCAGCCTGCTAGCTTTGTTTGTTGTTTTTGTTTCTTCTCCCAATAGAAAACATTATGAACAATCCTGTGTGAAATCAAGTTTATTGCAAGGTTTACATTTTCTCTGTAATTACAAAACAAATTATACTGCTTTAAAGAGCATGTGCATGACTGATATCATTTAAGGATTTCATCCAACAACTAATCATGAGATGTTTTTTTTTTCCTTGAGTCTGTTAGAACAAAGCTTACTAAAACTGCCATCAGACTGTAGGAAAACTGGGAAAAAAAAATCTGGTTTCTTTGATGAGGTTTAAAAATTGCAGTATGTTTACACTTTCAACACCATTCCCTTTTCTTATCAATTTTTTACCATGTTAAATTGCTACTGATCTTTATCCAAAGATTATTGAAACTGAAATACAAAATATAAAAACTGAAATATGACTTTTCTTCTTCTTGACATCACTTAATAATCATATTTACCTATTGAAATATTCAGCGGAAAAATCTACCCCATATATTCCTTATTATGTAAACCACTTTTGTTGAGGAAAACTTTTTACTGGAAATATTCTTCAGTGATAAAAAAGAAAATGACACATTTTGAAAGGGTTTTAAGCTTTGCAGGATAAGTAAAGTAAGCGTGATCTAATTTTAATCAGTGCTGAGAACCCTTGTTCCCCTCTGAATTCATGAGGAGCTGTCAGTTCTCATCATCAGTAAATATCTGTCATGCAGGATTTATAAACTTGTTAGTTTGGTGATAGTTTTGTAGTGTGGCATTCTTACTCTTACTTTCACCATCCTCTGCATTTTTAACGACTCTTTCAAGAGCTACACAACTGCAATCTTTTTTTTTTTTTTTTTTTTTCCAGTTCAGGTACCATCTTCTGATAAGAAAATTATTTAGAAGACTATAAAATGGGTAATATTTTAAACTGCTACAATAAATAGTCTCAGGAGTGCTGGTGAGTCAGAGCCAAAGAATCCATTGAACTAAACACCATCATTTATCTTAGCTGGATTCCATGTGTACCTCACAGTGAAAAAGAAAAAAAAAAAAAAAAAGAGAGAGAAAAAAAAAGAAACCTTTTGCATTGTTTATTTTTCCACAAATATCCTGACATAATTTGCAGTTCTATATAATCTGCCATTTTAAAAGAAATTTAACTTCCTCTAAATTCTTATTTTTGTTAGTGAAAATCTGCCATATAGAGCATGATTTTCTTGCCAGAAAGGGATTTTAACTTGATTCAGAATTATGGTCTTCCTTTGTCCCTGGACATTACCTGTGCAAGGTGTTGAATAGGACGAAAATATGAGATGATCTTTGAAATATCCAACTTTATACAACTGAATATTATGAACAGAAGTGAAAATACTGTTAAAAAAGAGAAAATGTGATTTTTTTCAGTGGGATCAGAACAGCAGCCTCAAGAGAAATTCAGATCCAGCCACTCGTAGGTGTCACTTAGCATGAGACTAATTATTTCTGTTGCAGCTAATTCTTGCTGTTTTCAATTGTTAACCTCACTACAAAGGCATACGTGTTAACAGGCCTGTGTTTTTTCATGAAATACCAAAACTGGAGTAATCAAGAAAACAGGGATATGCATATCTGTGCACCATGCATGTGGAATTTGGCTTTTATTCCTCTAAGAAATACAAGCAGATTTATAATGTTAATAAAAGTACACATGATTGTAAGCATAAGAATGTTGCTGAAAAAAATAAATTTGTATATACTGTAGGAGTGGCTCTTTGTAAAGACTGGGGAAAGATTTGCTTTACTCATCTATATGTCACTAATGTTGGAAATAATTTATTATAAAATATGAATAAATAACAATCATTAAAAGGTACCACTCCCAGATTTTTAATAAATAACTTCCTTCCTAAGGAGTAAATTTTCTCTTTTTGTCATCTTCCTGAAATGCTTAACATTATGAAATGAGTTGAGTAAAGAATGATAGTAATACTCTTGCATGCTGTACTTTTAATGTAAAGCTAAAATATTGATAATGAGGAATTTCTGATCTTAGTAATTTGTATAGTAAGATAAAAGAAAACTGGTATTGTGTCGTCAAAACTATAGCACAAAATCACTTACCTGCAAAACTATCATTTTGTATGAGCAACTGGTTTTACATGCAAAATTATATACAAATGTGAATTTGTGTCCAAATTTTGATAGCATTTTCACACATCAGATATGAACAGTCTTTAATAGTTAAGTATAATGTAAATATTTAACATAATGTATTTTTCAATTGCCAATATCTGAATACACCAGAAAAGTGTATTCAGTTTTATACATTGCTTCCCAATTATGCAGTTCAATCTTTTTGATGTCTTTGTTGGTGTAAACCATTAGAGGCTTGCTCACCGTTTAATAGAACACAAACATTTAATCATATTCCAGTTAACTACAGAAATATACTTACAGGTCCAGGAACCTCTTGTATTTGGTATTGAGGATATTAGTTTTCAGCTTCACCTGTTGGTAGAATAGCTATCAGGGAGAGAGTATCATAGAGAATGAAATATTCAAATAATTTCTCGAATTTAAAGATTAAACTCGTGATATCATAGTTCAATTTCCTGTTCTTTGCTATAGTTATATTGCTCATATATATTATAGAGTAAGCCTGACTTTCATCTGTGCTAGGGAGGAAGAGGAAAATGTGAATTTTTATGCCTTTATCTATCGTGTTCTTGAGGGCTTCCATTCTGTTATTCTTTATGAGACCTGGGAGGCTGCATGACTGTCCTGAGACTGGAAATGTGATGCTATCTGTCTTCATACAGCAAAGTGTTAACAAAGTATTCTGTGGTAGGTGAGCTTTACATTCCCACTGTACTATATATCAGCCCACACTTTGACCTGTGTAGAGTTGTTTGACTCCCAATTTCTTCAAGACCGGTGTGTGGAAAGGCAACTTCTCTGTAAAAATTGATTTTGAGTTATGTACAAATTGTTATGAAGTTCAACAAGGCAAAGTGCAAGATCTTGTACCTGGGTTGAGGCAACCCCAAGCGCAAATGTAGCTTGGGTGATGAGTGGATTCAGAGCAGTTCTGCAGAGAAGGATTTAGGGTGCTGGTGGTGAAGCAATTGACATGAGCCATCAGTGTGTACTGGCAGCCCAAAAAGCCAGCTGTATCCTGGGCTGCATCAAAAGAAGTGTGGTCAACAAGTCAAGGGAGATGATTCTAACCCTCTACTCTGCTCTTGTGAGACCCCGCCTGGAGTACTATGTCCAGCCCTGGAGCCCCCAACACAAGAAGGATATGACTCTGTTGGAGAGAGCCCAGAGGAGGATCACAAAGATGATCAGAGCGCTGGAACACCTCTCCTAAGAGAAGAGGCTGGGAAAGTTAGGTCTGTTCTGCCTGGAGAAGAAAAGGCTCCTGGGAGACCATATAGCAACCTTTCAGTACTCAAAGGAGGCCTACAGGAAGGCTGGAGAAGGACTTTTTATAGGGGCATGTAGTGATAGGACAAAGGGCAATGGTTTGAAACTGGAGCAGGGTAGGTTTGGATTGGGCATTAAGAAGAAATTCTTTACTATGAGGGTGGTGAGACACTGGAACAAGTTGCCTGGAGATGTTACGGATGCTTTATTCCTGGAAGTGCTTAAGACCAGGCTGGATGAGGCTTTGAACAACCTAGTCTAGTGGGAGGTGTCTCTGCCCATGGTAGTAGGGTTGGAAGTAGATGATATGTAACGTCTCTTCTATCTCAAGCCATTCTAAGATTCTGGGATTCTGTGAAGATCCACAACCTTTCAGAATAAACCTGTTAATCATATTTGACCAGTTCTGTGTTACCAATTTTATGTTTCTTGTGAGTCAGCTATCCAGAAATGTATGTTTTAAAATCTTTCTTTTCTGTCAACAGTTACTCAGTTGTTTCAAGAAGTCAACTCATTTGATTCCACAGAAGTGAAAATTAAGAGAACTAGGAGTTTCTTAGAACCACACAGCCAATGGCAGCAATATAAACCCAGTGAAACTATTAAATCTGGTGGGACTTGATGACCAAAACTCTGCTTCTGTGTGTAAGGTTTTTTTTTGAAATGCCTTCTCTCTCTCACATGCCCACACTGCTTCTTGGAAAGACTGCCATCTGAGCACACTCTTAAAACATTTATAGGAATTGCAAACTGCTGCTCAAGGCAACATTTGCAAAGTTCAGACTGAAACCAGCAAGAGCAAGCTGCCTACAGCCCAAAGACTAGATTTAGCCAATGGCCTTTTTGTTAAATCCCTCTTCTATCTGAAACATGGCTAAGCTTTCTGACTCATTTGATGAGTTTTCTCCAAGAGGTTAACTACGAAAAAACCCCACACCTAAAAACCCCAGTTTTATTTCCTCCACTTTATTCACACAAGTAATGTTATTTGGCCGACTACATTTTAATTTTCCCACACTGGCTGTATGCAAACAAGAAAGTAAAACAAGCTGTAAGTATAAATTCTGTTCATTTGAGTGACAACATTAGTTTAAACCTAAAATGGGACTGATTTTCCACTTTTAGCACTCCTGTGTGAAATTCAGTCATGATACAAATTTATAATTCAAGATGATAGAATGTGGGGGAGTTTTGCACAGAGTTAATAACACTTTTTTTATGGGGTAAACACCTGTAATCTTAAAGGATTTTTTGTTGCAATTTGTTTTAATGTGTAGGGGGTTTTGTTTTGTTTTTTTCCTCTCTCAACAGTTATTTTTTTATATACTTTATTCAGTCCAAGTGAATGAATTCACAACAGTATGTATGTATATGTATGCATGAAACATAATTTCAGATATAAACCAGATGCTGAATGCAGTCATATTTTAAAGTTGAAGCCACAGAAGGCAGATTAAGCATACTTCCTCCACTAATACATGCTAGCTGAAGGTCACGACAAAAGTCTGCAACAGTGAGCACTACATTAGGATTCTTGCCTTGAAAGAGAAAGTTAACATGTTTAGCTTTACCTGTTGAGTTGCCTGCTCATCACATTGAAGATTATTGCTGAAGATAATGTGGATACTTGGGCATCAGTACCTTTTTCAATGTGTTATTCATCAAGTAGATGGGATATATGCTTTACTTACATGTGATCACAGAATCACAGAATTATTGAGGCTGGAAAAGACCTCTGTCTTTTCCAAGATCATCAAGCCCAGCCTATAGCTACCACCATAGGTGTAGAGAGTAATAAGGTCCCTTCTAAGTCTCCTCTTCTACAGGCTGAAAAAACCCAGCTCCCTCAGCCTTTCCTCATATGACTTTCCCTCCAACCCCCTCACCAGACTCTGCTCTCCTCTGGACCTGCTACAGTGCTTCAATATGCTTCCTGAAGTCATGGTCCCAGAACTGCACGCAGTGCTTGAGGTGATGCCTCACCAGTGCCAAGTACAGGGGCACAACTACATCCCTAGTCCTGCTGGGCACACTATTCCTGATATTGGCCTCCCGAGCTGGCAGATGGAAACAGGGAACAGTATACTTCCCCTGAAATGCAGGAGGAAGCAGTTAGAGACCTGATGAGCCACTTGGATCCCCACAAGTCTGTGGGACCAGATGGGATCCATCCTAGGGTAATGAGGGAACTGGCAGATGAGCTGGCCAAGCCAGTCTCCATCATTTTTCAGCAGTCCTGGCTCACTGGAGAGGTCTCAGATGACTGGAATCTGGAAATGTGATGCCCATCCACAAGAAGAGCCAGGCAGTTACAGACCTGTCAGCCTGACCTCAGTGCCAGGCAAGGTTATGGAGCAGGTCATCTTGAGTGCAATCACACAGCACCTACAGGATGGCCAAGGGATCAGGCCCAGACAGCAAGGATTTAGGAGGGGCAGGTACTGCCTGACCAACCTGATCTCCTTCTATGAGCAGGTGACTGCCTGGTGGACGTGGGAAAGGCTGTGGATGTAGTCTAGCTGGACTTCAGCAAGGCCTTTGACACCGTCCCCCATAGCAAACTCCTGGCCAAGCTGTCAGCCTGTGGCTTGGACAGCAGCACTGTGCTGGGTTAGGAACTGGCTGGAGGGCCGAGCCCAGAGAGTGGTGGTGAATGGTGCCACATCCAGCTGGCAGCCTGTCACTAGTGGTGTCCCCCAGGGATCAGTGCTGGGCCCCATCCTGTTCAATATCTTTATTGATGATCTGGATGAGGGGATTGAGTCCATCATCAGTAAATTTGCAGATGACACCAAGCTGGGAGCAGGTGTGGATCTGTTAGAGGGTAGGAGGGCTCTGCAGAGGGACCTTGACAGGCTGCTCAGATGGGCAGAGTCCAAGGCCATGAGATTCAACACATCTAAGTGCCTGGTTCTACACATTGGCCTCAACAACCCCATGCAATGCTACAGGCTAGGGACAGAGTGGCTGGAGAGCAGCTAGGCAGAAAAGGACCTGGGAGTAGTGGTTGACAGTAGGCTGAACATGAGCCAGCAGGCCAATGGCATCCTGGCCTGCATCAGGAACAGTGTGGCCAACAGGAGCAGGGAAGTCATTCTGCCCTGTGCTGAGCACTGGTTAGACCACACCTTGAGTCCTGTGTCCAGTTCTGGGCTCCTCAGTTTAATAAAGATGTTGAGTTGCTGGAACAAAGCAGAGAAGTGTAACCAAACTGGTGAGGGGTCTGGAGCACAAGCTCTGTGAGGAGAGACTGAGGGAGCTAGGGTTGTTTAGCCTGGAGAAGAGGAGGCTCAAGGGAGACCTTATTGCCATCTACAACTGCCTGAAGGAAGGCTGTAGACAGGTGGGGCTTGGTCTCTTCTTCCAAGCATCCAGCAACAGAGTAAGAGGACAGAGTCTCAAGCTGCACTAGGAGAGGTTTAGGCTGGATCTCAGGAAGAAATTCTTCGCAGAAAGAGAGACTGGCCATTGGAATGGGCTGCCTTGGGAGGTGGTTGAGTAACCATCCGTGGAAGTGTTTAAAAAAAGACTGGATGAAGCCCTTAGTGCCATGGTTTAGTTGATTAGATGGAGTTGGATGATAGGTTAGGTTGGACGTGATGATCTTAAAAGTCTTTTCCAGCCTGGTTGATTCTGTGATTCTGTGATTGGCCATTTTGCCCCCTGGGCACAATTCTGGCTCATGTTCAGCTGCTGTCAACCAGCACTCCCAGGTCCCTCTCCACCTGGCTGCTCTCCAGCCACTCACTCCTCAGTCTGTAAAGTGGCTTGGGGTTATTGTGCACTTGGTCTTCTTGAATCTCATACCATTGGCCTCAGCCCACTGACCCAGCCTGACCAGGTCCTTCTTCAGCATCCTTCTACCCTCTAGGAGATCCACACTCCCTCCCAACTTGGTGTCATCCACAAATTCACTAACTGGTGACTCAATCCCCTCATCCAGGTCATTGATAAAGATGTTGAATAGAACTGGGTCCAGTACTGACCCCTGGGGGACACCACTGGTCACCTAACAGAGATTGGATGCAACACCATTCACGACCACTCTCTGTGCCTGGTCATACAGCCAGTTTTTAACTCATCATACTGTATTGTGTACATGTATAAATGTTTTAGTCATCTTCTCAATATTTTATGTATTTGCAGACTGTTTGGACTAAAATGGTGACATCGGTGATGTCTAAATATATTCTGAAAACAATGAGCAAACACAAAAAGTTATAAAAGAGTCAAGGAAATAGAAAAATGTAACTAAAGGTTGAGTGGTCTTCCCCTTTGACCCACCAACAGCGAAAAAGGACAATATCCACAGGCACGTGGTGATATAGGCACAAGTTTGCTACTCCAAAGTAACCACTTGTAACATGTGGAAACCTTAAATGACACAGAATATCAGCTTCAGAGAAAGTCAGGAGAAAGTTCTTCACAGAGAGAGTGGTTGGCCATTGGAATGGGCTGCCCAGGGAGGTGGTGGAGTCACCATCCCTGGAGGTGTTCAAGGGGTGATTGGACGTGGCACTTGGTGCCATGGTTTAGATAGTCATGAGGTGTAGGGTGACAGGTTGGACTCGATGATGCTTGAGGTCTCTTCCAACCTTCTTGATTCTGTGATTCAATAAATTTATTTTAATGCTTAGTTAACATAATTAGGAGAAGATGAGTTGTTTGAAATGGATGATGAATTTTATTTATATATTTCTCTCCATGACTTGGGGGTACTTACTTTCCATAATATTTTTTTTTTCTTGGTTGGTTCGTTGATTGTTTTGGGGTTTTTTTGTGCATTTTGCATTGGGGTTTTTGTTTTAGAGCTCATACCCTTTTCATCTCCCTAGACTTTGAAGTAGCTGTACACTAATACACTGGCAGTACTACAGAAACATTATACTAACTATTCTCTGTAAAAAAAATCACAAGAGTTGTAGATGTTTGAATAAAAAAGTAAAAATTGCTGTACTTATTTCTGAAGAACCAGATTACAAAACGTATTGCTCATATTCCAGAGACAAAGAATAGTTCATTACTGAGCATGTAAGGTATCACAATTTGGCTAAGAGACTCTGAACTGCGTGTTCATATGGATTTATCTTGGCCTGTAATTCTGGGCCATATATGAGCAATGTGGGGTTTTTTATGTTTTAGACATAAGTCTTGAGAAAAAGGATATGATTTAGCTACTTGCAGCTTCCTTCTGTTGTTCTGCTCACTCTTTCATATAGTGTGAGTTTTGCATTTGATATTCTTCTTCTTCTGTTATTGGAGAAAAGGATATGAAAATCCCCTAAAACTCAACAAATCTCCATAAATCTGTGTTTCTCTTTCTTCAGAGAACCACAGAATGTTAGGGATTGGGGGATCTCTGAAGATCATTGAGTGCAGCCCCACTGCCAAAGCAGGGTCACCGAGGATCACATTCAGGCAGGGTTTGAAAGTGTCCAGAGAAGGAGGCTCCACAACCTCTCTGGGCAGTGTGTTCAAGTACTCTGTCACCCTCACAGGAAAGTTTTTCCTTATGTTGAGTTGGAACTTCCTGTGTTATAGTTTGTGCCTGCTGCCCTCATCCTACCACAGTGCACCACTGAAAAGTGATTGGCCCTTTCTTCTTCACACCCACTCTTCAGATATTTGTAAACACTGATAAGGTACACTCTGAGTTTTCTCTTCTCCAGACTGAACAGTCCCAGGTCTCTCAGCCTTTCCTCACAAGGCAGGTGTTCCAGTTCCTTTGTCATTCTCATAGCCTCCCTTTGGACTTTCTCTGGTATTTCCCTCTTGAACCGGAAGCCCAGAATTGGACAGAATACTCAAAATGTGATCTCAGTATGGCAGAGTAGAGTGGGAGGAGGACCCCCCTTGAACTGGTGGTCATATTCTTTTAATGCACTCTTCTAACCTACCTTGACCTGATGGATACACATTTTTAATGCACCCCAGAATATGTTTGCCTTCTTGGCCACGAGGGCCCATTGCTCTGGAATGGATAACTTAATTGTCTACCAAAACTCCAAGGCCCTTCTCCATGGATCTGCTTTTCAGTAGGTCAATCCCTAACTTGTACTACTTATTCTTCCCCAGATGCAGGACTTTACACTTTCTCTTGTTTAACCTCACTAGGTTCTCCTTTGCCTAGCTTTGCAGCCTGTCCAGATCTCACTGAATGCCAGCACAACCTTCTGGTGTGATGGCAACTCTGAACCATTTTGTGTCATCATCTAACTTGCTGAGAGTATACTCTACCCTTGCATACAGGACATTGATGAAGATATAAGCAAGACTGGACCCATTATTGAACCCTGGGGATCCGTCCAACTGGACCTTAAACCAAGAAAAACAAACTGAAGGAACTCATGTCAATTGTCCAATGAATGACGAAGAACTAGTTACAAGTAATTTAGTAAGATGATTCTGGCAGGTAAGCCTCATCTCTAGGGAAGAGGAAAAGATCCTTTCAATTTAACTTATGGTAAAACTTATGGTAATACATGACCTAATTTAAATCTTGTGATTAGTATGTCTCTAATCAAGAAAGAAAGCTAGGATTTGGTTTTATTGTCTTATTATCATTATTTGAGTAGTACTTTTTTGAGACAAAAAAAACCTTTCTCAATAAAAGGTTCAGTGGCAGATGGATGAGTTCTTATAACATGAGTACAATGCAGTGGCTCAAATTAGAAATACCTTTATCACAGTCAAAATTTTTTCACAATGAATTGCAGGTTAATTTAATTTTTTAAAAAAATCACTAATGTTTTCTTTATTTTGTAAATAAATCTTCTTTTAGTGCAATATAGTCAGATTCCTCAGAAATTAATCAGAAATTAAACTATGTTACCACATGATGCTAAGAACACTAGTCTGATGACTGTAGTGGTATTTAAGATTTTACATGCAAGGTGATAATATTCAACACTGACAAAAATTTAGAGCAGTCTTCACATGCACTGTGTCTGAATACCTAACTACATATTTGGGAAAATATGTAAATATTTCTCAACTATTGTGTTCAGAGAGACAATAATTGACTTTTTTTTTTTTTCATTTCTGACCTTCACATTAGCATGTCTTAACCAATTAAAACCAAACATTAGTTTTCCAAATGACACATTATTTAGCTGAATGAATTTTGAAGTTTCTCTTTCATTAGCATTAACTGAAAAAGTATGGGTGAGAAAATGATAGATTTGAGGAAGGGTGTCTAATACGTTTGAGTTTAGTGAAGCTGTAGCTCCTCCAACCCCTCCACCATGGGCAGGGATGCCTCTCAACTAGATTCATCTGCTCAAGGCCTCATTAAACGTGGCTTTGAACACCCTCAGGGAGGAGGCATCCACAGCCTTCCTGGGCAGCCTATTCAGGAGTTCCATCACCCTCTTACTGAACAACATCTTCTTAAGATCTCGTCTGAACCTACTCTCCCTCAGCTTAAAGCCATTCCCTCTTGTCCTAATACTTTAAAAACAAACTGAATTAACCATTCAGATTTTGAAAATTAATGAAGTGAATCATACCTAAGTAAATTACCATGGGAAAGGAGTTGTAATAAATAGAACCCATAAACCACTGGACCACACCATTGTGACGTGTTGTCTTGTAATGCATTCAAAATCAAAGGATCACAGAATGGTTAAGACTTTAAGGGTTCTCTGGAGGTTATTTTATTCAACCATCCTCCTCAGGCAGAAAGATCTGGTGGAGGCTAGTTCCTGGCAAACTGCAACAGTTTTTTAACAATTTGAAGGATGGGAGCTCCACAACCTCACTGGGCTTACTGTGCCAGGACTCAGAACACAGATGTTCTTTATCATCAGATCTCTCACCTTGGTATCATAAAAGATTTTGTCAGTGTGAGCTGAAATTCCCCCTATGCCAACAATAACCAGGCTAGCTCCGTCTGGAAGTGAATGAAAACTGTATTTACAAGCAGATCTACAATCTATGATGAAATGCAATGAATATGTACACACATACAAAATTCACAACATTTACAAATATATACAATCAACAGAAAAGCACAACCAAGCTCCCCTTGCTTCCTCCCAAAGGCGCCCCTCTCTCAGAACCCCCTGGCAGAAAGCAGTTAGTTAAAAGCAAAGAGGTTGTTAACTTAGCTTGCCAAGGTCAGTGTGTTATCTTCAACCAGAACAGAAGAAACAGCAGCCAGACAGCCCAGCAAGTTGCCCTGACTGTGCCTAGATTGTTTTGAGTAGTAGTTCTTAAACATTTCTATCTATCCAATGGAAGTGTTTAGAACAATCTTTATTTTGCTTTCTTACACCCAATAGTGACTTATTTACACTCTTAAGCTTTCTCTGCTTGAATTTTGTAAAAAAAAAAATTAAAGAGACAGTTTCAAACCATCACAAAGATATTTCTGTTATCTGAGGAAAACTATGTTTTAACAATATTCTGATAAAAAGGTAATTCACAGAATAAACTAATTTAAACAGAATATTTCTGGTTTATGTTTGGGGTTTTTTTGTTCCTGTAGAAGTAATTCCATAGGAACAAAAAATGAGCCAATGAGAATTTTCCTTCTTAATTTCTTATTTTCACTCTTAAAAATGTACATCTGATCTAGAAATCTATATATGATTATTTAATGTACCATATGCTATTTTTTTGGTGTTTGGCTTGACTGCAAGCAGAGGAAGAGCAGAATGAAAATGGAAGTGGATCTTATATCAACATTTTTATCATAATAAGCATCCAAGAGTCTTGCTGAAAGAAAGAGAGGGAGAAATGAAATTTTAAGTATTTTGTCTTTATTTTAGTTTTGATACCTTAACTCTTTTTTTCTTTTGATCTATATGTCTTCCTAGGTGTCAATCTGTGTCCATGTGTCATGGAATCAAGACAAACATAAAAATAAAGTCCAGTTAAAAAAATAATTTAACATCAGTAACCATTGTATCAAAAGAGATATTGTCAGTCATTGTAACAGTGTGAGAGCTGAAATCCCCCTTCCACACCGACCATAACCAGGCTAGCTCAGTCTGGAAGCAAATTAAAGCTGTATTTACAAGCAAAACTACAATCTATGATGAAATGCAATGCATATGTATAAATATACACTACTCACAACATTTACAAATATGTACAATCAACAGAAAAGCACAACCAAACTCCCTTTGGCCCCCCCAAAAGAGAGGGGTCTGTGCTTCCCTTCCCCACCCCTCCCCCCTACCCCCCACCCCCCACCCCCTCCCCAGAGTGGGCAATTGGGAAGAAAGCCAAGAAGCAGAGAGAGGTTTGTCAGACAAGGTCAGTACGTGTGTTATATTCAGCCAGAAAAGAAACAGCAGGCAGACAGAAGCCCAGCAAGCTGAGACTGCCCAACTCCTTGTTTTGAGTAGAGATTCTTAAACATTTCTATCCCTCCAATGGAAGTGTTGAGAACAATCATTATTTTGCTTTCTTACACCCAATAGTGATTTATTTACATTCTTTCACTTTCTCTGCTCGAACTTTGTGAAGAAAAATTAAAAAGACAGTCTTAAAACCATCACAGTCATCTATTCCCCTTTTAAACAATTTACAACTTATAATAGTGGGGGCGGGGGGTGGGGGGGAAAGTCAGTAAGTTTTTGTCAGGATCTCTTTCAAACCCAGAGAGGATGTTTTGGACAATTAGAAGTGAAAACTGAAAACAGCAGACACGTGATGAAGTAAACAAAACATACCGTGTTTGCTGTTATACTGAAAATTCTCATTGAAAGAAAGATTTAACTTTAAAGTCTTCTTCATAAACACGAAAATAACAACTATAATGTATCCTCTTTAACAAACTTCACTTACCTTAAGTCACGTTTTTTATATATATATTATGTGACTAAGTACTTTTTCCTAGAATTCTGACACACGATGTATGAGAACAAAAAATTGGATCCAATAAAATTCAATATTAGAGGCAAGCATCTTCAATATGGTGATCATGATCCAAGGAAAAGGTGATAGAACTATATATAAACTTTATACTGAACCAAATTCATCAACATCATTACAGTTACACATGATATGTCATTCTAAAGGATTCCATTTGAGTTACAAATTTTTAGGAGCACCAATTAAAAGCAAATTATGATAACTTAATATTCAGAAACCAAAGCAGACATCATGACATGTATCAGCCAGTAATTTCATTGGACACAAAGTAAAAGACAGAAGGATAACAATTTTATAACCTTAATCACTGTAAGTTTTTTAATGCATGCATGTGTCTGGCTGGCTGGAAAATAAATAAGACAGAACTTGCAGCATTCAAATGACTGCTGGGTGAGGTAATAATTGAAAACTGCATGACAAGGGATGTGCAATAAAAGAAATGGGTTAATATTCTTAATAACTAATTTTTTTGTTTGTTTTCTCATGTCTGTATTAAGTCAGCTAATGTAACGTTGGCCTGAAGCATTTATCAGACTACAGATTCTAACCTCAGTCACAAAATATTTGTACTCCTTTCCTGCACGTTTTTTTAGAAAGGTACCATACAGCACCTGAAGTCTGCTACATGCTTTTGTTAGCCACTTTTTACTTTGATGCATATTTATACTTATCCTCATACGACAGTATACTTTTGCCTTCACTTGCCTTATAGGATCATACAATCATAGAATCAGTCAGGGTTGGAAGGGACCACAAGGATCATCTAGTTCCAACCCCACTGCCATGGGCAGGGACACCTCACACTACATCAGGCTGGCCAGAGCCTCATCCAGCCTGGCTGCAAACACCTCCAGGGATGGGGCCTCAACCACCTCCCTGGACAACCCATTCCAGGCTCTCACCACTCTCATGTGGAAGAACTTCTTCCTCACATCCAGCCTGAATTTCCCCACTTCCAGCTTTATTCCATTCCCCCTAGTCCTGTCACTACCTGATAGCCTAAAAAGTCCCTCCCCAGCTTTCTTGTAGCCCCCTTCAGATACTGGAAGGCCACAAGAAGGTCACCTTGGAGCCTTCTCTTCTCCAGACTGAACAGCCCCAACTCTTTCAGTCTGTCCTCATGGAAGAGGTGCTCCAGCCCTCTGATCATCCTGGTGGATGTAGTCTGCAAATAAGAGTATAATTAAAGATTTACAATTTTAAATAGCTTTCTTACTAAAAGAAAAGCATGAAAAGAAAACAACCAAAACCAAACCAAAGGAACAAAGGAAAAACTCCACAAACACCAAAAAACCAAAATATTATCCACCCAAAAAAACCTAACCAAAACTAAACCAAACCAAAAAACCAAAACCACTACCCCAACATTTCTAGCACCCACAGAAAAACAAAAAAAATTTGCCATAAAGAATGCATTCTTTCAAATGCAATCTTTAAAATTAAAGAAGCAAAATACTACAGCAATGTCTAAAAAGAAATTATTTTTCTACAAAGCTTATTTATAACCTTTATGTGTAAAACATGTTCAGAGGTGTTTCATCTCTCCTTGAAACTAATAAACTGGAAATCTGCTGCTTCAGTCTCTTTGGAAAGATGAATTATATAGTATTATTTCCAAGTAATTAAAAGTACTATCAATATGAAATAAAATTCAACTAAAAACTACAAGGATCTCCTTTTCACCAGTTTTAGTCTATTGTCTTACTTCAGAATTGCATTTTACATATGAAGGAGATTTCTGTTCATTTTTCTTTAATGCTAAGAATCCTCAATCCTTCATCTTTGATGTGGAAGAATTCTAGCTCTAACTCTCTTTTTCAACTAGGAATAAAATGTAAACCAGATTATTTGGTATATCGTTAGATTCCTGATGTCACAGATTTGAAGCACAGTTTTAAATTAGGTTGACTTCAGCTGTAGCATAGAGTAGTGCCTGAAATTCATTTTGCAGTAACAGCTAACTTCAGTTATGGGTGTAAATTCTCATTTTAGGTGAAGCAAATAAGAAATAATAGCATTTTTCTGAGTTTTACTCCCACACCGTCTTTCAGTCAGGACTATTCATTTTTAGCACAAGACTTTAAATAATGAAGATCAATACCTGTATTTTTCAACTTATATATGTAGTTCTATCTACTTATTAACTGTTGTACTCTTGTTATGTATTCCTTTTCATCTGGGAACAAATAATACCAGATTAATCCTTGATAAATTACTATCACTTTTACCAGTCCAATAGCACACTTTATAGTTTGCTGAATTAAAAGTGGCAATTTGTGATGACAGGATATTTCTACCAGTGTTATCCTCATTAATGCTTCTTTCCATTCGAACTTGAAATATGCTCAGATGCCAGCAGATGGGACCATTTTGGAAAAGAGCTTGTGTTGTTTTATAGCACAGAGAGGAGGACAGTGAAAAAGAAAAGGAAATTTCTGTAGAAGTTTCTGTTGTTTAGCTTAAGACAACACTCCTTTTAGAAGAAAAAAAAAATAAATTAAGCACACAGTCAGCTAATTCTGCTCCACACAACTGTGGGCAGAAACGTCTATATGATCCTTCCCTGCCCTCTATCAAGAGAATGAACTGTAGATACGAGTTTCTCATGTTTTAATATGCACTAAACCCTTGAATTTGCCTCTTATCTTTTTGCTAATGCTCTTCTCTTCAATAGAACAACTAATGAAAATAATTTCAGAAAAAAGACGTTTATATTGTATAACGAAAATAGGAAATGAAAACATTTTGTGTTAAAATTAAAAAGAGCCACTTTAATAGTTTCCTTCATTTTTAAGAAATTTTAGTTATTTGTTTAAACTATTTGTAAACTGTTTTTTTAAAACAAAATACTAATGAGGACATTTTATTTCAGTATTTCAATTCATCTGAAAAGAATATTACATAATTGGATAGGTTTAAAGTGTATTCTTTTTGCATGCATAGTGAACTGAACATTGATAGATCTGTATCAATGGTGTGTATTTATTTTATTTATTTTATTTCAGTTTAAACTTTATTGTTCAGGGTACAGTATTTCCCATGACTACTGGAATAATTTAAGCTACTATGGTCCTCTTTGAGTTACCACTTCTATACGGCTCAAGTTCTTTCACTGAAACTTTTGGAAAAAGTATGGATTTCCTCATTTTACAGGTGATTTAATTTAGCTGAAGCTATCTTTAAACCTCTATATATTTTTTCCTAAAAAAAAAATCCAGGAATTTTACAGAAGTATAAGAGCGAGCCTAGTGGAAATGTTTTTAGTTGTTTCAGCTTCAAGTATATAGAAATACTTAGCCTCCAGTATTTCAGTTTGAGAGGAATGTAATGATACCTTTATAAATAAATGGCATAAAAGCAGTGCTACATAGACAGAAAAAATCTTGTTCAATGTTACTGCAGAATAACCATGTCTATAGCAGACCAAAACTGCTTTTAGCATTACCATGAGACTGTCATTAGAGATTTGTATGTGCATTCAACATATACTTTTTTCCAGATCAGTTATCATTCTGAAAATACTGATATAAAAAGAGGGGAGGAAAGCAAAAAGGCACCACAAAAATACAGGAGAAATCTATATTTAATCAGTCATTACTGTCAAGGAGAAGAATAATTGGGAAAAAAAATCATTAGACATAGAATAATTTGATACATTTTAGAGGACAAAAAAAAAAGACAGCATGAACAGATTTTAAAGAAAGAAACAGACTGTGCAACATTATTGTCTGAAGCTATTATTTAGAGACAGATAACTGAAGGTGGAGATTTTACTAAAAATATCTCCTTTCAGTGAGTTTCAAATAAAAACCTTCTGTTTCTCAACCTCTACCTCCTAGAAACTTTTTGCCTGAGGGCAAGGACCTGCTGTCTTTGTGTTCCTTAAAATATAATAATGGGCAATAGTAAAATGAACTAAGCAAGCTAAGATCGTAAAATGAATTATCAGATGTATTTCATGGCAGAAGGCTATTAAATGTCCCTGCTCTTTTAACATACTCCATATTTATCTGCTGTCTTGAAACAGGTACTGTCCCCTCATGAAGCAGAAGATAGGACTATGGCTTGAATGAAAGAATTGTTGCCTTTCTTCCAGTACTGTAATATTGCAACAAAATGCTTTGCTGTGAAGTTGTAGTTGCAGTATCAGACTGAATTACTTCACATGCAAAGTTCTATACTTTGTAACTTTTCAAAGTATACAATAGCAGTTTCATGGGGATTGTTGGCATTTAGTTTCTAGATACTGTAAAACAAATGAGTTGTATCTATAGCAGTTTCAATCAAAATGCATTCACTTGTATTACCTAGCAATAATACTAAAGGTTCTTAACTCATTGTGTAAACCTCTAACATGTCAGTTATCTTCTTTTAATGTCCCAGCACTAGAAGACAAGTCACCTATGAATGTAACAGTAGATTTCACAGCTATTCCATGATAGGAACAAAGAAGATGGTCTCAGTTCACTTTACTCACCACCTCAGCTCCAGTCTTCCCTCTTCCCCTTTGTTTCATCTTGCCTCAAATTACTGTCAAGTTTATGTCCACCATAGTCCTAATTTAGGTTTTTCTGCCCAGCAAATCTTATACTTTTGTTTCCTTTCGCCAAGACTCCACCATTTTTTATTGAATCCTACTTATTACACTCAACTGACCTGTTTCTCTTTCTCCAGTCCCAATGGATCCCAGTCACATTATCAAAGAAACGTCTGCTTTTGGTAAACCAGGTTCATCACCATAATGAGTTTTGAAGGGAGCATAGCCATCTCTAAAATATTAATCCACTCTTTACTCTTTTTTATTTGTTTTGTTTCATTCATTATCTTTCTTTTTATTTTTCTTTTTTATTTATATGTTTTCTTTTTTGTGTGTATCATTCTTATGGAACTTATATTTAATTTATGAGACTTTCATTGATATCATCACATATTGATATTCCCATTTCTACCGAAATCTTCTCTATTAAATAAATAATTTGCACTGACTGTGGTGCTACCTGCAATAATGTTTACATGATGGAATTGTCACCTTTGTTCTCATCTTGTCAAAAAAATTAAGGTAGCTTTCTGATTTTAGAAGAATTTGTAAGACAGCTATGAAGATGACATTATGAAAATAAAGCAGTTTTGTATTTCAGAGTCTGAAAGACCTATACTTTTTCTTCATATAACTGTAATTATCTATTGAGCTTACAGTTCCATGCATCTTTAAAATAGACTGGAACTGCAAGAACTTAGAAAATAAGCTATATTTTATCTGTCACAATACTTAAAAGCAATAATGACTTTAAACATTGCAGAAAGAGGTTTTGTTTTGTTTTGTTTTGTTTTGTTTTGTTTTTCTTTTTCCTCCTAATGCAAATGAAAGAGAATAGTGGTTCTGTTTTGAAAGCCATCTTTGGAACAATTATCCAGAATCAGAACTGTAGTAAAACTGCACTAGAAGCGATAACTGGCTAAAATAAAAAGAGTTTGATGCAACATAAACAAATTCATGACTGGTTCTGTTGAATACTTAATTTTTTTTTTATATCAAAATTATTTATCAAATCCCTTTCTTTCAGGATTAAGACATTCAATATATAAACATTATTGTCTATATAATTCTAAGACTGTCTCATTTACTACATATATGATACATTCTTATAAATTTAGGCAGACTATGTTATTTTTTTAGACTTCAGTGGTTTTCAGGTACTTATGCACAAAATGCTATAGACTACATTCAAGCCATGATTTTCATGAAATGTGACTGAAATGTATTGTTTTACACATCAGGATACTTACAACAGAACTGTCAAATTACAGAAAATACACCAGATCATGACATTCTCTTTGCTCTTGAGAAAATTCACCCTATGAGGCATTTGCATTTTCTGTCACAGTTGTTGGGTAATACTACATGAAAACAGCACTTGCAGGTCATATTTCTTTGCACTCAGTCAGAGTGAATTTCTAACACTTGGACAGCCAGAGGAAAACAGTGGGAAAAATACAGATACCAGCTGAAAAAAAAAAAACTGTGACTTGAGACATCATACAAGGAAAGTGCCTGATCGTGATTTTACTCCAAGTACTTAAAATCCATATATTAGCAAAATATTTGGTCTTTTATCTGCATTTTAATATACTACTGTCTTTGTCAGATGATGTTAGTTTCTGTAAAGATGAAAACAATCCTTCTGGCAGATCATAGGTCCATTTCTCCACTATCCTGCTTCCTCAGGTGGTCAAGAGGAGCAGACGATCTGAAGTTGCCCGCATATGGCTGTCTCTGGGAGTGCTGGCTGGAAACATCACATTAACTGCCACCACCTTCACCTTCTGCTACCAAACGTTTTTCCTGTTGTCATTGTCTTTGACAGTGCTGCACAAGATCACCCTACTATGAGTGCTAGATTTCTGTTGTCTCTTACACCTTCATTATCAGAAGCAACATGTAATGAATGGACGCTTCTCCGTAAGAAAGACCTTCATATTCCCTTAACCAAAGGACATGTTTGGAGAGTTGTGAAATCTGGTTCCTTTTTCACCCAGCTGCTACAACATGATTGCTTGTCTCAGACGACTTGGCCTACCCACCAAGTGTGCAGCACCCCCACATCTCCTAGATGTGGCAAGAGTCATTCCTAGTTGGGAGAAAAACTTCCATGCAATTGTGCACACAGTGATCCAAGATGCAAAAATTGGGATAGGCTATTTTTGTGTCTCCAGACAACTGCCAGCATAAACAGGATCTTCTTATCAGTGTACTGTCAGCCCTAGCTAGGTCTCTATTGCACCTATGGCAGGAATTTTGACTGGAGGATCTTGGTAATTTGGAGGCTATTTGATTTCCCTTCTCTTGTCTGCTGAAAGGTAATGAAATAAGTCAAATTAAAATTTTGAACTGCCTGTTAAATATAGCGTATTATTTAATCATTAGGTATTTTTTTCTCTATGTGTGGGAGAAATGAGAAATGAGCTTCTTTCAAAATGTGTGAGGTAACCTCTCTATAAATCAGTCTTTCTGTTTGCACTGCTAATTTGCTAAACCTATGTAAAATTGCAACTAACATATCTCTTTATGTCATTTTAGTTACAATGTGATGGATATACATACACACTTAAAAAGAAATCTCTATGGTGAAGGTATGTGGCTGGGATGTTTAAATGTCTCTGAGGAGGGAATCTAGCTACAGAGGGGAGATGCAAAGCATCTAATTATCAATTTCATGTATTTAATATGTCAGTATCTGATTTACCTATTCTTGATATCCTGACATAGACTTCTTTAAAGGAAGCTGAACTTCTGCCACTCTTTACAGTCTCCTCAAAATCAGATTCTAACAGATTGAGTGTGCTCTTCAATATGAAAAACAACATTGCTGAAAATTTGATATTGATCTTTTTAGCTTTCACATTCTTGAGGTTAGAAGGAAGTGCTCTCAGGAATAGAGGTAAATTTATGTTAGAGCTCAGATGGCATACATTTTATTCTGTCATATCAACAAACAACATTTTCAGTCTGCTCAGCTGCTTCTTTAATCCACTGGATGCTTAAATCAGGAAACATGTTAAGAATGACCTTTTCTGTTTAGATTTATAGTCAATTTTGGATGCTGCTCTGTAATGAAAAATGTTGAGACAGTTTCTAGATCCGATGAAATCAGATCAGATAGCTCAAAATCTGCATAGTTACAACAATCTTACAGAAAAAAAAATCCAATCTGTCTAGGCTAGAAGAAATTGGGCCAGAAACCAGTCTGCACTTCGATAAGTGTCGCACACTAGACAGTGAAAACAATGAAATAATTTCTTTTCCAGTTCAACACAGCCTCACATGTGCAATAACACCTAGGGCTCAAAAGTGAGACATTGGGACATTGAATAATGATTAGCTGGGTCACACAGACATTTTAGATGGATGTTTTCAAGTTGTTAGGCTTTGGTTTTTTTAGTTTGTTTATTTGGATGGTTGGGTTTTACTGGAGTATTGAGGCGAGAATGACAAATAAATGCAAGTACTTTTTCTTCCCCTTGGGGTTCCTTTAATGTTTAAATTGGAGGCAGAGCATTTATTTTCTGAAAACAAAACCAAAACCAAAACAAAACATTCAGAGTTCTGAGAATGGAAAAGAGAGAATAGAAGGAGTTGTAATGAGAGAAAAAAAAGGCAGAAAATCCATACAGTGTGGAAAGTGGCAAACTGCTCTGTGAAATACACTTTAATGGCTTAGTCTTTTGCCGATTGAATTCAATGAAATTTCACAGCTCTCCTCAGTTCAGGAGGCTATAGCAGTGCTGTCTTAGGGAATAGTTGGAGTTATGGCTTGCAAAGGTGCTGGGCTCTGACAATTCTCTGCTGTCATATACTACCTCTGCTGCTTTAAGTAGAGAATTGCCCAAAGGCATGCCATTCTTCACTTGTTTCTTGATTTAAACACTCAATAGGTTATAATAGCAGCTGGTCAGATGATGGAACAGTATAAAATTTGGCAGAAGCCACTGCAATTCCTGTACAGATGGACAGCTATGGAAGAAGCATGAGTATCTGAAAGCTTAGCTCCCTGTGCTGACTGCAGCATAAGTGTCTCAAGAATCATTGCAATGTTTCTGTGATCCTCAAGATGTGTAGTACAAAAAGCCTCCTACTTTCAAGCTCAGCTGTGCTATTTCTCAAACCTTACATGTCTAATAACAGAAAGAAGTTGCAATCAAAACTGGATTAACAGCTGTGATCATGATTAGATTTCATGTAGCTGTTTTTCTTTGGGTTTGTTTTTGCTCTTGGTTTTGGTTTTTGTTTTTGTTTTGTTTGGGTTTTTTTTGACAGTGTTGGTCCTAGAAAAATAACAGTAAATACTTTAGTCACAAAAGGAAAAAAAAAAAAAAAAAACAACCTCAACACACAACCTCCCTGAAGAAACAACACTTTGCTGTTTGGACAAGATTTCTAATAAGAATGTATATCTTGGGTGAATATCTCTGGTGGCTTGAAGGTTACCTGTTCCAGAAAAAGCTGTCATAATAGATCAGATTTTTTTCCTGGCAACCACTGCATTCTTAGAGCATCACATCTCTCTAAAATATATTCCCTAGTAGACAATCTTTACACTGCTGTGACCTGACTAATCCCAGTTGATGGATTGACAGGAAATTGTAACTCAGAGCATAGTCAACTCTGCTTTTCATTCCAGGCAAGTCATAGTGCCTATACATTTAAAGTACAATCTCAGGTTCTCCTTTGAATTTCAGGCATCATATGTTTTTATACTGAGCCGATAATTTGTCATCTGGGAAGGAAGACTTTTATGTAGCCTTATATAGCTAGATTTAAGGAATCAAACAGTATGAATTACATTATTCATAGTAGAGTGTGCTAACTTCTCAGTGTTCAGATGTTATTCTGTGATTCAAAATCTCAAAACTATGGGCTGGTAAGGAAATGCACACACAGAAACAAATACAAAATAAAGTTCAAACAGATCTCCAAAGGAGTACATATTGGTTCTTTCTGGTATACATACAATAAAATTAGATACAGAGACAGATACAACAAACAAAATAAACAAACAAACTGAAACAAATCAACAAACAAACAAAAAAAAAACAAACCCTAACACCCAACAACAACAAACCAACCATTAAAAAAAAAAAATCAGAGAGCAAGCAAACAACTGTAGGTCACTTACAAGGTTCAGCTTCGTGTTCTATCAGTGCCCCAGAGTATGTTCTTTCAATACTTAGTATTGATATTTGACATTTGAGAAAGTGTATTCTCCCTTATCCATGGCTAAACTTAAAAATCTCAGGGACAGACTGACAGAAGCATCATGGACTTCAGCAAAGATGAGTGAAATCTTGCACATGGGATGCAATATTCCCATGCATATTGGTCATCAGCTGGAAAAAAAGCAGCTTTGCTGTGCAGTACCAAAGGTCATTTTGGACAGAAAGCTGAATCTGAGTAAGTGCACCCTTACAGCAATGAAGGCTAAACACATGCTATGCTTTAGAAAGGCCTCTACATATTAAGTAAAGGCAAATCTGGGATTGCAGGTGAAAAATCTGATTTGCTCAAGACAAGACTGGTAACATTTCATTATTCTAATATCATTCTTAAGAAGAATAAAACTAGGCACTCTAGGTTACCTAATGAAATACAATTTTGTACTTATCTGATTTCAGAGTCATGGAATAATAGATTGGCTTAGGTTGGAAGGGATCTTAGAGATACCTCCTCCAGCCTCGCCACCCTCTCAACTAGACCCAGCTGCTCAAGACCTCATCCAGCCTGGCCTTGAAAACACCCATGGCGGTGTCATCTACAACCTTCCTGGGCAGCCTATTCCAGAGTCACACCATCCTCATACTGAGCAACTTTTTCCTTTCCAGAAAACTGTAAGTGCATATGAAGACTTCTGAAACATTCACTAGGTATATATATATATATGTGTGTGTGTATGTATATATATATATAATTTTTTTTTTAATTTTAGGTCAATGTTTAAGAAAAGGTTAGATATTTATCTATTAATTTTGATATTATTTTTAACAGTAAAAATATAATTCCTTTAACTAAAATGATGATGGAATGAGAGAGATAATATTATTTCATTCTCATAAATAATTTCCAAATAATGCAGATGTTTTCTGGTGGAATAAATTAAAAAAAAAATAAAAACCTCCAGGGAAGTATCATGTTGTTCATTCTTTTCTTACATGAAGAGCTACTGCAAAAACTGAAATACTTTTACCCCACATTACAGTTTTCTGTTTTCTAGATCAGCAAAGGTCAGGCCCCACAGCTTTCCCTTAAGCAAGGTATGGTCATATATTTTAGCATTGCTACTGCTGTTCCACGAGTTACCCTTCATTGGCATGCTTCTTTCTTATAATGGAGTTTTTAAAGGTAAACTCTCCATCTTGGATTAATCCAGAAATAACTGGAAAGGAGTAACCCTGTGTTCAGTAGGTAAAATTAAATTTCAATATATCAACATAACATTTACTTCTTAAATCAAAATGTTGTGTTGTTGACTTTTTAAATGTGATTTAACATCCACTCTGAACTCCAGAACTTTTTCTGCAGAATTGTTGCCTTCTCTGTTTCCATTAGTTTCTACTTCCCATATCATGTTTTATATGGATTAGAAAGAGTTGATGTCTTTTCAGTGGCAAATAGCTGTGATCTACGTTTTCTAGCTTCAAACTAATTCTTGTACTTAGATCAATAGTATTTTACAACATGGTTTTCTTGTTTTCCAGACTGTGCAGAGACACACCATAGTGAGTATACTATACTTCTGCATAGATAAATGACTGCAGCAGTCACACAACACTGAAAAGTCAGGCCTCATTACCTGCTCCCACAGCTAGATAAGACCCCAGCTGATCTTGGTTTCTTTTCCTGTACTTACAGAACAGAGCAATCAATACTCCAGAATAATGTATGCACAATTAAAAGGTCTCCTTAGGAACAAATCTGGCTTAAGTGATAAAGATACAGCTTCCATAGATAGGATACAGCCTCAGTGAGTGAGTTAATTCATGATGTAATTATTAATATTGCTTCTCTATTATAGTCTAGGGCCATGATAGATCTGATATTGTTCTAATGCATTATATCTCCGAAAAAAATAAATGGAGAAATAGGTTAAAGGTTGCATGTCTGTCAAAGGTTTTGGTTTGTTTTGGACTTCTTTTCCCTCTCCTTCAAAACAGTGATGAGAAAATGAAGAATGACATGGGAATGAAATTGAAGACATTTTGCATGTTCCTCATACAATCTTTTGCTGCAGGCCCTCCACTGTAAAATCCATATTTAATTAAAAAATATCTATATCTTTGTACTCATTTCTTTGTTTCTCTACTCCTTTGGCAATGGGTAGACAACCTTTTGATGGCCAAAAGTTTCACCTCTTTTGGATGAAATATCATTCTCTAGGAACTTGATATTGTTCCTATAAGAACTATTAGAGAGACTCCTATAGACTCGATGCCCTCTAGTAAAGCAAGAACAATTATCATTATTTCCACATTTTGCAGTTTGGATTTTGTTGGGATTTTTCCCACCTTCTTTCCTAACCTTGACATGAACTTGTTTATGTGTTTCAACTGGGTGTAGAGTCATCTTTTCTTCTAATGCCAACATCTCTATTTAAATTACTGATAATAATTCCACAACATATCCATATTACCTTTTTTTTTTTTTTAATAGTCTTCTAAAACTCTAACTCAGTCTAGTTTAATTATACTTCTCAGTTTCTGTTTCTACCCTATAAAACAATCCAGGAAGATTTTTTATGAGAAGTCATTAACATGTTTAGCAAGAAGTCTGAAGTCCAAGAAGCAATATTTTAATAAACCATGTCAAATGAATAAAATCTCTTACTTCTCAGTATAATGTTCAACACTTATGGAATAGAAAATCATTAAATTTTCAATATACTTGGATTTCCAGAGTCCTTTAGAATATACTCTGACACAATCTTTTGAGGTTTTACATTGCCAGTAATGTTAAGAAATCTGAATAACTACCCTCAATACATTTAATTGCCAATATATTACCTTAAAGAGAAAAAATAACAGTTTAAATGCATGTATTTTATTTTATTTCTCAACAAAACTTTATTTCTCTTCTTCTATAATTACCCAAAATGAAAAATAGATCATTAAACTCATGCAATGAATAAACAGAGGAATGGTGTGTGAGAGAAACTAATGCAATTTAGATGTTGTGGAACTTGAAGATTAAAGATTAAGTTATGGAAGAGAGCGTCTTGATTTCAGACACATTTTCACATTCTCTTATCAAGTAACTTTCTCACTACATCTTTCCTAATATTCTTTATTTCAGAACTACATCTCACACTCTCTTATTTTCAAACTGTGTGCAACAAAAGCCACTGAGTAGAAGTAAAATGCATGTGGGTGAAAATTACATCCTGTTAGATGTAACAGTAATTTAATTTTAAGGCAGGCAGTCTTTTCAATTAAATTCTTAATTATTTAACTTTATTAACTTCATGTCTTTATTTCCCAGAAATATTTTTTTTAAACTTCAAACAAGATTTAAAAAATCCCAGCTAATCTTAAAATAATCACTTTGGAGCTTCCTGATCTGACTGCATCCATGGAGAATTCTTTACTCTTAAAAAGATTATGACCTTGATAAAGATAAGCAGGTGAAATTTATAGAGTCCGAACAAAATAGGAGCATTCCAATGAACCCTTACAAAACTCTGAAAAGATGATTGTAGGTTGTGGTGTCTTTTTGTTTTTCAACTAATACAGAACAAGATGACTCAGAGAATACAGACATGTAACTACATGACTGTGCTGGAAAAACAGTTTCAGCAATGCAACATGTTTTCAGTTTTAATTTGAAATGGGCTGAAAAATTTCAGTCATGATTACTGAAATTACTCTTCTTAACACTAAGAAGAAATAAATTAATTCCCACATTTACTAGATTATTTTACCCAGCACTCTGCAACTGTCATTTCTGAGAAAAGTACTATAGTTTCTTAGTGCTTCACAGGGATGCACACAACGACTTCAGAAACTGTTTTAGAACATTACTTTCAACTAAAACAAATCCAGCACAACATCTACTCTGATACTTTTGTCATGTGTTTTGAACATATCATACCTGTATCAGTATATACATTAAAAGAGAGTTGCCACTCTCAGACAATGAGTGACTGATTGTGTGATATATTTGCTCACTATTATCACCCCTTTTAAAGAAAGGCAACAAAATGAAAATGCAGGCATTTAACAAGTATGATGACTCAAGAAAATTCTTATTGTTAGTGAAAACAAAACCATTCTAATGTTCATTCTTATTGGTATTCTCCTGAAAGAAGGGCAAAATTTTGTTACAATGCATAGAAGAAGTTCAGAAATATGTCATTTCATTCTTATTATTTTCTCTTTTCTTTTTGTAAAAAAGAATTTTCACTATCTGAAATAAAAAAATAAATTCTGTGCCTCCTGAGAAGATAAATGAAAAATCCTGGTAAGTGAAATCAAGTCACATTTTTTTCTTCACAACTTTCTGCATGTAAGATTTGAAATGAGGTGAAAGTTCTGCTTAAACATCCTCAAATGCAGACAGAGACACAACACCACCGATAACCCTGCTAGCAGTGGTACCAAAACTGTGATCAAAAGCAGTGAGTGAGGAGTCCTAGGCTGCAGTGTGACCCCAAATCCATGCAGAGAGCTCAGGAGCACCTTTAGCTAATAGTCTTTTTCCTCAAGATCACTTATGAGAATTTAATTTATAACTGACCTACCAAGGTTTCTATTGATCATGATGTAGTACGGTTTAGGATCCTTTTTTTTATGGTCATGATCTTAGAAACAGCAAAAATGGAAGGGTTAGATACTAGAAAAAAACAGGCACTGAAGAATTTCCTTGCACGTGTAAGCTTCTTTCTAAGCATTTTTTTTTAATCAGTTCTCTTTCTCAGATCATGACTCCTTTCAATTTGTGGGCATTTATCAAAGTTAACTTGTGGCAGAACAAGTTCTGAGCATGCAATATATGTTTATAGTTCTGAAAAGGGAACTTTGTCCTAAAGGAATATGTTCATGCACAGCATATGTTGTTATTTTTATGAGAAATATATTATTCATTTGATATTACAGTTCCATTCCATGCAATATCTTCATTCAATCCCTTTATAAGTGAAGTGTATTCACAAATTCTTTTATTTTTAATCTCTGCATGTAGAAAAACTAAAATATTTTATAAATAGTGTGGAAATTAACCATAAATCTTCAAAAAGCCCATACTACTCTGAGCAGGAGTTAATTCTTCCTCTACTTTCTACATTTCAGAGTTGTTGCAGTTTCTTATTATCTTTTCAAAATATTATTTCATATCTTCAGAGCCTTGCTAAATTCCAGCTCTTCGAATAGAAATTAGTATTAGATACTTAACAATTAATAGCACGTACTTTACAATCATGAACACAATTATAAAGGGCAGGGTATTTTTGTTATCTTTGGTTCACTCATATCTGTAAAATAACTGACTTATCATTTCAAACAATTGCCTTGTATCTGTTTTTAAAAATTCCAAGGAGTGGAAGAGGCAAGAGACCATTTCCTGTGCCTTGACTTTGTTTTAGCAATCTGCCATCTTTCTGAACTGTATGCTCTAATCTGGTCAACTATAAGTTATCTCAGTTGTTGTATACTCCGGTCTTTTACAGATGTGTTTCCTAAGTGTGGGGTTTTGATCATGATCTGTATGGATATAGAAACTTGTGTGTGTAGTCAGGGACTATACAAGCAGTCATCAAGGTAAGGTAAAGATCATCTTAGCTCAGTTGCATTATCTTTAAATTTCTTAATTCTGCTACTAATGATTTTTAGGTAGGTTGGAAATTCCCCCCAGTGTTAAATTGTCAGACCATCTCAGTTGGAAGCAAATGAATTTACAAGAAAAACTACAATCTAAAATAAAATGCAATGAATATGTACAAAATATACAATATATACATATATTTATAGGTATTTACAATTTATAAACAACACAAGAACCCCCTGGGATGAAACCAGGGGAGTCACAAACAGCTTCCCCCTCCCTGCTCCCTACTCTTTTCTACACGATAGAGAGAAGGGCAGAGAATTGTTAGAATTCTCAGCCACAGCGAAGAACACAGCCAAGGTCAGCAAAGCCAAACAGAAGCACAAGTTAGTGTCTCCCAGAGCCAGGAAGATGAAAAGAGAAAAAGTTTTATGGAACATATCTGTCCAATGGAGTTGTTTAGAACTTATCATTATTTTCCCTTTAACATCCAATATCATTTTATCTACATTCTACTACTTCCTGTTCAAGATTTTCTAGGCACAGCCTGAAGCTACCACACTCCCTCACCAATCTAAGCCTTCAGGACCAGTGAGACCATTGGATCCATGGCAGTAACTATCTCTGCTTTTACTATATTTTGTGGGCTTAAGATTATATGTCTTAATCATAGAGAAAAGTCCTCCAAGGGGCTAGACAGTCTGGAAGGCAGACACAGGAAAGTATGATCTTTATTATTTCATTCCCATCGTCCTGCACCCCTGTATAAATGGTCATTACTGTCTGTTCTGCACTTTTCTCCCCCTCCTTGCTCCCAATGTGAGCCCTTATCTCTTGCAATGTGGGAGAGGTCTGTGGCCTTCTTCAGCCTTGGCAAAGCTAATTTTTAGCTATGCAATTCAGGCCTAGGTTATAGGGGAAGCAGGGAGGTATGGCAGTGAGGGCATTGCAGTCTGGGGGTTGGCCTGGTTGGAAGGCATTGGAAGGTTTTGACCGAGTGAGGTTTTTGGAAAACAAGCCCAGGTTGGAGAACTGGGCCGAAGCTGAATATGAATTTGTGTATTCTGTATTTCTGTATGTATTTGTGAATAGTATTTCTATTTAAACTTTCTACAGAGCATTTTTATTTTACTCCTCTGGGGGGGGAGGGGGTGTGTAAAATAGTTCTCTGTCCACTCAACCCGCGACACCATCTCTTGCTTTTTCCTTGTTTCCTATATTTCCAAATTTCCCTCCTGCACATGTAAGCAAAGTAAAATTGAAGTGCTTTCTCAGCCAACTACTCAGTTCCTTCTTCCTTTCATTTGGGGGATCCATAAAAGAAACATCTTCTGCAAAAGCAGAACTAGACAATATTTTGAGAAATATTTATGATGCTCCTGACATTTATTAAGTCCTAAAGTACGAACATGAATGTGATCAGTAATAGGACTGAAGATTTTACATGGATGATCAGTAATAGGACTGAAGATTTTACATGGAAAGTACCATTCAAATACAGTCTGAAGGTTTGCCTAATGCGTGATGTATAGTGGCAAATATCCCTGCCTGTCACATGGGAGACCAGGGTTCAATTCCCTGAATAATCTTTTATTTAGTGACAGGACTAGGGGAAGTGGAATAAAGCTGGAAGTGGGGAGATTCAGGCTGGAAGTGAGGAAGAAGTTCTTCCCCATGAGAGTGGTGAGAGCCTGGAATGGGTTGTCCAGGGAGGTAGTTGAGGCCCCATCCCTGGAGGTGTTTGCAGCCAGGCTGGATGAGGCTCTGGCCAGCCTGATGTAGTGTGAGGTGTCCCTGCCCATGGCAGTGGGGTTGGAACTAGGTGATCCTTGTGGTCCCTTCCAACCCTGAATGATTCTATGATTCTATGATTCTATGTCATGGCACCATCATATGAAGTTCCAGGGTAAAGAAACATGTGCTTCACTGGACTGCATGTCAGTAAGCAGACGTTTTCCATTTCATCTTCATGTTCTTGTTCTAAATATGAGCTCAGCATGTTTGGAAGCTGTTTTGGGGAGACACAACTGCTTTTTAATTCTTCAAATAAACACAGAAGGTTTCACCTCCAATATTATCAGTAATGTGCAGAATATATTTTCTCTAAGCATTCAAATCACCTACCAAAGGAAATATTTCTTTCCCTCTTGTATTCATGTGGCAATGACAATTTAGATTTCAGTCATCTCTGAAAGACAGAGGGCCTTTTGGCTGCTTGCCCTCCTGTTACAACTGAGTGTGACTGTTTTTAGCTTCCCTTGGCCCTGCAGATTATACCTTGAGCAGACTTTTTTTATATTTGTCATTATTTATCTGTAATTTCTGTTTTCACATACATTATTTTAGAAACTGTCCAAGTAATTAAATTCAAGCAAAAGCCTAGGGTTGAAATGCAATTTGAACACATCATAAGACCTGCAATATTTCTATTAAATATGTACTAGACTGTTTGACATTATGAATAATTGTATTAATCTACTGAAAACTAAAATTTTCTTAACTATTTTGTTTGCAGGGTTTGATAAAGGACATCAGACATTACAGATTTTTTTTTCTTCTAAGAACTTAATGAATCAAAATTAATATTCATTCCTGTGGGTTTCATATGGGAAGAATAGGCCTTTGCAAAATAGTTATGCAAGTTCACATGTCATTCTTGCTTCAACAAGAGGCTTTGACTGGACTATTTTTGATTTGCTTTGTGTGATAGTTTTAAGATTGTCTTTTTAATTTTTCTTCACAAAGTTTGAGCAGAGAAAGTGAAAGAATGTTTTAGTTATGTTTTAGTGCCTCTTAGTACTCTGGAATCAAAACTGTCCCAAATCCAATTTGTGTGTGTGTGCGTTGCACCTAACTATAATCAATAACAGAAGTAGAGCTTTTTTTTTTTTCCCCAAAGAATTAGAGTAGATTTATTTGGTGTGCTTCCTCACTGCAAGAAAATATTACTTTCAATCATGTAATGTAGTAACTTGTATTTGATCTATGACTTGCTGCTATTACCAGTACTGTTCCGTCTCTAAAAGTGCTTGTCAGTTCTGTACTTAGATTTTTGTTTATGTTTCTTAGTCCTTCATCAGTAACAGTATACTTAAATAAGAACCTTGAACTAAAATTTCCATAATCTAACAGACTGTGACTTGACAGATTCTAAAGCCATACTGTGTGGAATAGCATCCACGATAAATTCACTTGCTTTAAACATCATTAGGTTTAAATAAAACAAAATCAACTTAAAAACAAAACACAAAACCCCACCCCAAAAAAACCACGAAACAACAACAAAAAAACCCAGTAAGAATGACAGGAGAAACTGTGAGTGTGTAATATATGTAATACATTTTATACATTTTATTAGAGATGATAGAAACGTGGAATGTTTTAGGTTGGAAGGGACTTTTAACAGCCATCTAGTCCAATCCCCATGCAGTGAGCAGGGACATCTTTAACTTCTTAGGTTGCCCAAAGCCACATCCAAACTAACTTGGAGCGTTCCAAGGGATGAAACACCTGCCATCTCTGGAGAGCCTGTGCCAGTGTTTCACCAGCCTCATTGTAAAAAATGTCTTGTTTAATGTCTAGTCTAAATCTCCTCTCTTTTAGTTTAAAAACATGGAATCGTGGAATCATAGAATTGTTAAGATTGGAAAGGACCCCAAGGATCATCTAGTTCCAACCCCCCTGCCATGGGCAGGAACACCTCCCACTAGATCAGTCTGCCCTGAGCCATGTCCAGCCTGGACTTAAAAACCTCCAGGGATGAGATTTCCACCACCTCTTCCAGTGTCTTAACACCCTCACGGTGAAAATCTTCTTCCTAATATCCAATCTGAATCTACCCATTTCTAGTTTTGTTCCATTCCCCCTAGTCCTATCACTACCTGTTACCCTAAAAAGTCCCTCCCCAGCTTTCTTGTAGGCCCCCCTTCTGATACTGGAAGGCTACAGTAAGATCACCTCAGAGACTTGTCTTCTCCAGACTGAATAGCCTAAACTCTTTCAGTCTGTCCTCATAGGAGAGGTGCTCCAGCCCTCTTCTTATCCTCGTGGCTCTTCTTTGGACACCTCCCAGCACATCCAGATCGTTCTTGTAATAGGGGCTCCAGAACTGGATGCAATATTCCAGGTGGGGTCTCACCAGAGTGGAGTAGAAGGGGAGAATCACCTCCCTCAACCTGCTGGGTATGCTTCTCTTGATGCAGCCCAGGGTCTAATTTGTCTTCCAGGCTGCAAGCACACACTTGTGGCTCATGTTGAGTTTCTCATCCACCAGCACCCCCAACTCCTTTTCTTCAGGGCTGCTCTCAAGCCAGTCACTGCCCAGCCTATATCAGTGTTTGGGATTGACCTGACCCAGATGTAGGACCTTGCATTTTGTTGTGTTGAACCTCATGAGGTTGGCTTGTGCCCACCTAGCTGGCCTGTCATCATTACTGACATTGATAAAAGCTGTTGACAAAAATTATTCTGCCAGTTGAGGTTTAATCCTAAATTAGTGGAATAGCATCATTCCTGAAAATGTAATGTTTGTCAAGAAAAAAAAATCAGGGTTTTTTGTGTTGTGCTGTGGTTTACTTTATATTTATTTTTTTTTAAAGAAAGGTCAAAGCACACAAATGCATTCACAAAATTGTGAACCTATAAAAAAGAATGAAGATCACCAAAATTACATCAGAAACACATACATGAAAGTCACTTGTTAAAACCAAGCAGAAGAGACAGCAGAGACAAAATTTCTGTGACATTGTCATGGCACCTATGAGGCAAGTCAGTCTGACAGTTTTATTTTCTAGGGATATGCTTACACATATGTATCACCTGTTCACAAAATTTGAATTAACTTCCAATAGGGTTTTCCTGAGTACTATAATGGGATGTGAAAAGCAGAGATGACTCCTCTAGATTCCTCTCTAACAGAGTCTGATTTTTTCATAGGTACAGCCATTCTATCAGTGTCACCACTGATGCTGTGGGAAGGCACTGGCAAAGTCCTATACTCAACTAAGTATCACGATGGGAAGAGGAGTCAGGAGCTGGATTCTGGAACTGGAGTCAGGAACGCATGGGTTGAAATCAAAACTAGAACAGATAGAGTCCTCCTCAGATGATGACCATAGAAGAGGAGAGCCTGACTTTAGTGATGCCAGTGTAGAGGGACATTGAACTGCTGGATAGAGTCCAAAGGAGAACCATGAATACGATCAGAGGGATGGAACACCTCTCCTATGGGGACAGGCTGCAAGATCTGGGGCTGTTCAGACAGAAGAAAAAAAAAGGCTCCTGGGATATTTTATAGCAGAATTCCAGTACCTGAAGGAAGCTTACAAGGAAGGTGAGGAAGGACTTTTTACAAGGGCTTGTAAAGATAGGACAGAGGCGGTGGATTTAAGCTTGAGGACAATAGATTTAGACTCGATATTAGGAAGCAATTCTTTATGGTGTGAGTGGTCAGACACTGGAATAGGTTGCCCAAGGAAGTCGTAAATGTTCCCTCCCTGGAGCTGTTCAAGGCTAGGCTGGATGAATCCTTGAGCAACCCAATTGGACCATGGCACTAAGTACCCCATCCAGTCTTTTCTTGAACATCTCCAGAGATGGCAACTCCACCACCTCCCTGGTCAGCCCATATATTATTTTGTCTGATGTCAGCTGCCAGTTAACCAGGGTTGTTCAGTAATTAGTAGCCACACGATTTTCCACTGATGAAATGCCTGAGATCCCTACATGTGAGCTCTGGTTATGCTTAGAAGAACTTGGGTTTTAAGCTCCATTAGGGTACCTCTAAGTATCCCCAGTCCACAAATCACATTACATTGTTCATCTTCATTTCTGTTATATACAGCTGTAATGGGGAAAATAGTGCTGTTTCTTGAGTATGTTATGTGGAGTAAAGTTGTGTGGAACTATCACCTCTTTGCAGTTCTATTCAGGCATGTGAAGGATTAGTTTGCGTGTGACTCAAAATAGATAGAGATGTTTGAAGAAATGAAGTCCAGTCATACAATAGAAGACAAGGATGGTTTGTGCATTCTAACAAAACAAGGGTGGGCTTGGTTGTCTAAAATATTTACCTGCAGGTAGCCCATATCATCTGTCAGTGTCTACATCACATAACACTTGAACTAGGTCTTAGCTGACACTTGTAATTTTTCTTTTTTAGTTCAAGGAGCCTGAAAGAATGAATAATATGCTGTGAGTAACATAGAGTATGATGTTGACAATATTTGCTGCATGCTCTGAATTGAGAAAAAAAGTTAAATTTGGCTACTTGACAGTACAATCCCATTTCCTAAGATCATTTCAGAAGACAATGTAATGTGCAGGGAGCCAAAACTTGGGTTGTTACCTCCTTGAAACAGACAGATGGACCTGAAGCCAGATTTCACAAGAGTTCATTTTATTACAAAGGCTGTCCAAGAATACGTATATGGCAGAACAAAAATACTTAATTATTTGCACTTTAGAAATATCCAAAGGATGAGTAGAAACAGGAGCAGTGTTTACAGAACAGACAGGTAAATACTGGAAAAGACCTCCAAGTTAAAGTGCAGAGTTAACACAGGACCAGATTTGTGGAAAAGCACTGAATATCCTGAGGTAGAAAATGAGAGCGTTAACCCTCAGAGTGGTGAAGTCAAGAACCAAACATAACAATATTTAAGATCTTCTCAGGTTTTCCAGTTTTATATTCTTATCATCTAAGTGGCAGAAACATATACCCAGGATTTAATTTTTTTTTTTTTTTGAGCTTATGTCCTTAGCTTATAAAATCTGAATCTGCCTTGGATGAATTTTTCACCCTGTGAAGATGAAAGTAGGTATCTGGAATTCACTTGTTGGGGCTGTACTACTTGGCATGGGATAAAGGAATTGTTCACAAAACTCCCTGTATTTAAACATTTATTAGAACAGAATGTAAGAATATTTTCTGAGTTGGATGCTTTAATCATCAGTTTATGAAGACTTGCTCACAGTTTGGTCCATATTTGAATTTCATTTGAGACAGTGAATTTCATAAGAAAATAATTTAACTAATAACTAAATAAATAAACAAATAAACAATAGATCCACTACTGTATACTAATCACATTCTTAAGTGTCTTTCTAAGTTTAAGAAATTATTTCTGTCTGTGTAGTAAGCATTTTAACAGAATTTTGTGTTAGTGCATGTTTGTTTATGTGCAGTAGCATTTGACACAAAGAATTTAAAACTATCCTGAAGCCACAAAGAATAAAATTTTTGTCATTTTGTCCAATACTGTGATCAAGTCTGAATTCCAGTAAACATGAAATATCCTAGGGAGAAATATGTGGGTTATAGAAATCTTGTTATTTATTCTTTAAAGTTTATGTAATAGAATATCTGCTATATCTGATCCAGAGTGATTTATTGGGGAAAAAAAAAGCAAAAAAAAATATATTGAGAGCCTTTGCACACCCATGCACCAAGAGGAATACTAATAGAGAATGAGGCATGTGAGAAAAAAATATTTTAGCTCTGGTTGCTGTCTAAAATTTAATCTTTGATGCAGAACCATAAGTTTGGTCTGGACAATGTTTTTTAATGATCCTAAACACTGTCTTCCTTTCACAGAGAAACCTCCTAGGTTTTACTTGCCTTTAATATCTGTTACATGAGAATATATGTATATGCAGCTGCATAAACCTTTGGCTCATCAACAACCAGTGTGTTTTCAATTAGGCTGTTAAGTGGAAAAAAATCTGGAAACACCCAGAATTTTCAATAAAAGGTATATAACTATAAAAATAATGACATAGATATAAATGGTATTACTGAGCGTGAAATACACTGTTTATCTTACTCTGACAGGATTCAGTGAAGAGAAAATTTGTCCATTCCATATATTTATTATTTTAAAAAATATTTTAATCATAAAAGTACTATGGGTCTTTGGTGACACTAAAGCTGAGTGTGGCAAAATATGTCTTTTTGAAGTGCACTGAAAGTGTTGTCCCATTTTATTTATCCATGCTTTTACTTTCCCAGTAGGAACTAATTTTCTTTAGTAAGATCAAATTGGAATGCAAATGTTTATTAAATGCATATTCAAACCCTGCAGTCACAGCCAAACTGTTGCAACACTCACATATTACAACTTGGCTACTGTAGGTCCCTTTGTATTAGAAACTACTTTACCCAAGGGCTGCCTAAAACGAAGAAGTCAATGACCTATAAATTACAACTAAAATGCTCAAGCTGGTTTTGCAGATGAATGCTTTCGATTATGGTCTACTGTATGCAGAGTTCAATTCCTATTTACAGCACAAAGGTTCGGGTTTATTTGTATATATCTGATACTTTTTATTTGAAGATTTGTTGTTAAAGTGCATTAAACAAAGCCTTCTGATTTAAAGTTTTATTGAGAATTTAAACCCAAGAAATTATATCTGTGCAATGACTATTTGATATCTCAAAAGCTGTAGCCAAATGAAAGACAGAAGGAAAATCAAGTATGATCAAAAGGTATAATTTAATATATTGTATATAAACTAATAACAATAAAAACAATTTACTACTTAGAGTAACACAAAAAGCTTGGGCAGATATGAAGGAAAAAATACTAACTTTCTCAAGAAATTGGGATTAGATTGATTCTGATCCAAATAAAATCAAAATATTTCCAGAAATAATTTTTAGGGGGGGTTGGAGAGGAGTGAAAGGAAATTTGAGAAAGAAGAGAGAGAGTCTTTTGAGTGTCAGGCCTCCTTTCTTTCTGGTATAAGGATGAAGAAAGCAAAAACCCTGGTCTTTAGGAATCTGGGTGTACATGACTTATAAATCAGAGAATCACAGAATGTTAGGACATGACTTATAAATGAGAGAATCACAGAATGTTAGGGGTTGCAAGGGACCTCCAGAGATTATCAAGTCCACCTCCACTGCCAAAGCAGGATCACCTAGCCGACTATGCACAGGAACACACCCAAGTTGGTTTTGAAAGTCTCCAGAGAACGTTCCACAACCTTTCTGGGCAGCCTATTATGATTCTCCATCACCCTTACCATAAAGAAGTGTACCCTCATGTTGAGATGAAACCTCCTGTGTGATAGCTTCTCTCTGTTGTTCCTTGTCATTTTCACTGAGCACCACCAAAAAGAGACTGGCACCCTCATCTTGACACCTACCCCTTGGATATTTATAGACATTGATAAGATGCCCTCTCAGCCTTTTCTTCTCAAGACTTAAGAGCCCCAGGTCTTTCAATCTTTCATCATGGGAGAGATGTTCAAGTCCAACAATCATCCTTATAGCTCTCCATAAGACTCTCTCCAGCAGATCCCTGTATGTCTTGAATTGGGGAGCCCCAAATTTGACACAGTGTTTTGAGTGTGATCTCACCAGTACAAAGTAGAGGGGGAGGAGAACTTCCCTAGACCTGCTGGGCACACTTTTCTTAGTGTACTTCTGGGCACCAATGGCCCCCTATGCCACAAGGGCACATTGCTGTCCCATGGAGAACTTGCTGTCCATTAAGACTCCATGGTCTTTCCTTTACTGAACATCATGAGGTTCCCCTTCGCCCATCTCTCCTGCTTGTCCAGATCTCATTGGATGGCAGTACAGCCTGATGGGGTGTGTGTCCCCTGCCCTTCCCCCAGTTTCGTATCATCAGCAACCTTGCTGAGGGTACTCTCAATCCCCTCATCCAGGTCATGATGAAGATATTGAATAAAACTGGACCCATTACCAATCCCTGGGGAACACCGCTGGCCATAGGCTTCTAACTGGACTCTGCGCTACTGATCACAACTCTCTGAACTCTGTTGTTGAGCCAGTTTCCAATTCATCTCATGGTCCAATCATCTAATCCACTTTTCTTTGGTTTCCCTGTGAGAGTGTTAAGGAGATAGCATCAAAAGCCTTGCTGAAGTCAAGATAGATAATATCCACTGCTCTCCCTTCATCCATCCATTTGGTCATGCCTTTGTAGAAGGCTATCAGATTAGTCAAGCAAGATTTCCCCTTAGTGATTCCATTCTGCTTATTCTTGATAACCTTATTTTCTTTATCATCATTAGAGATGGCCTCCAGAATGAGCTGCTCCATCAGCTTTCCAGGAACGGAGGTGAGGCTGTAGTTGCCCAGATTTTCCTTCTTGCCCTGTCGCAAGACGGGGCTGCACACAGACCAATATGATCGGCAGAATCCGTTTATTGATTTCCAAGCTCACGCTTATATATGCTTACAGTTAATTATGCCTACTAGTCAACTACTGATTGGCTTACAGATAGGTGTCAACCCCACCTCTTGTAGGTTAAACATTCCATTCGGCTTAATCACAACATCCTGTTTTTCTCAGGCCTGTTACTTTCCCGCTTTTCCCTCCTCTGCCCAAGGACACCGCAGCCCTGCAAGTTTGCAAGTCACAATGATTCAGCTAAACCCATCTTGTCCTAAGGCACTGTATATCTTCTTCAGTAAAGGCCTTCATGTCCTTTCTTTGCCAACCATTCCTCAACAATTCCCCCGTTGTTTTTAAGGGCAACAAAATTCCGTGTTATTTTACCAAGTAGTTTCATCATACATTGATACACAATTCTTAAACATATTAATACAATAAAAATTATTAACAACAACCTACAACCTTCCTTAGAAAGTGGTAACAACCATCCTGACCAAGATCCAAACCAAGATGATAACCATGAGTCCCAAGGACCATCATTCTTCTTGATTTTTTTAAATCCATCCTCTAAATTTTGTAAACTACGATAGATAGATACAGATTGATCAGAAAGATTCACACAACACATACCATCAAAATCTTCATAGCCATGTCCCTGCGCTAAAAGCAAAAATCTATTGCTGCTCTATTTTGTAGCATAGCATGACGAACACTATCAACATCTAATAAAAAGATAGAAGGTGCACTACTAGTTGCGTTATTTTGCTAAGCAAGCGTAACCCACACATTAGTCTTTGTTAAAAAGAGAGGGACTAAAGTTCCCCATGATCCTATAAACCCTATCTCTAATACAATAAAAACTATTAAACAAAACACCATTAAGTTCAGTTTCATCTTTTAGTAGTCTTCAGGCAGTGGCCGCGCAGATCTTCCTTCCTCAGGTGCAGGTCTTATCCACTGACTTGGTATCCATGTAGGTCCTGAAGCAGAATCAACACACATATACCCACGTCCTACAAATATAACCATTGCAGGACCCTTCCATTTGCCAGATCTCATTAGCCTGCAGACCTCGAGGATTAACTCCTAGGCCAAGACCTTGCCCTTTGTTGTGAAAACTACAAATCGGACAGGCCTTGACTATAGCCTTGGCATCAGCATATGATATTTTAAAGCCTTTGGCTAATCCTTTTGCATTTTGATGAAACGTTGCATGAGCTTCCTTAGCCTTCTGCATTGCTGATGCTGGTACTGCAAGTGAAACTAAACGATCTACTCTGTCATTACCTTCACCTAGGCCTACATCCCAGAGATGACTTCTAACATGCAATATCGAATACTCTGCTGTCCTTTGCTTGATTGCCTGAAGTATTTGCAAAAACAGTTAATATAACCTCATATTATTAACTTCTCTTATTTCTGCATCCTCAATTCTGCTGACAACTCCTACCACATACAATGAGTCTGATACTACATTAAGGGGTAGATGTATCCATTTCATCAAAGCCCAAGCTACAGCAAGTAATTCTAATGTCTGCAATGAATCACTGGCCTCTGCTTCTAATATTTGATGTTTCCAAGTCCCTTGATCTTTCAACGTAATAGCTGCTCGTCTAGATCGTTTGCCTGCATCAGTAAAAGCTGTCACAGCCTCAGGAAGTGGATTAACACTATATTTAGGTTTCTGAACCCAAGACTGATTTGTCATCCAAGAAAGAACCTTGTCCTTAAGAGGAGACACATTGATACTGGCACCTATTTCCAGCAATGCTGTTTGAAGTGCTTCAGACTTCTGTAAATACCATTATAAATCAGCCTGTAACATGGGAACATAAATAGTACCAGGTGGTTTTCCCCAAATCTGTAATAACCTGTTCCGACCTTTACAGATCAACCCAGCCAAAACAGAAATTTTTTGTACTATTGTTGTTTTTGGTTGTAAAGGTGGAAACAACCACTCCAGTACTACAGTCCTCCCATTTCCCCCCGCTGTTTTTAAAAGCTGAGTGATAGCCCCTATTATTGCTTGTGGACCACACAATATCGTTAGATCAAGAGGCACGTCCATCACCCGCCGATGTACACTCTTGGAGGAAATTAATGATGCTATGGATTGCAAGGCCATCTGTTGGGGTCAGCATCCAGAGGATGATGAAAGCACTGGGACCCAATATGGTCCAAAATCTGTTTAGATACAAGCATATCCTCCACCCGAGGTTATTAATGCACTGGTGGTAGTCAAACAATTAAAATGATGTGTCATTGGGGTTTCCTGGGAATCATTAGGACGCTATAAAATTTTTAAATTTTAAAATGTAATACATATGTCTTTAGTTTTTGCAAAAGTATACTGTGTGGGGGAATGAAAAATACAGGGAACATGAGCGATACCCCACAATTGCAAGAATGAATTAATTTTACCAGATAAATAGGATGGGCTATTTGTCTATTCCTGGGTAACCACTGTTTAACTATAACATTCTGGTGAGTTAACATATAAATCTACATAAACATATTCCCTAATTACATAACATTAAGACATTGAAACATTCAGTCCCAAATGAAATGTTTCCTCCGGGGACATTCGTGCAGTCAGCTTCAGATCGATGCTTCTGATCTCAGTTAAACAGTCACTGTGGTCGGACTCAGTGGTCAGCTGATTGTCAGCTTCACGGGCACTGCTGTTTGTCCCATCCTTTGAGTCTTGTGCTGGGCCTAACCATGCTGGCATCAGGAAAAACCTGTAAGTGGGAAAAGATGAATCCCTTTCCTAGCCCTGAGTTTTCCCTAGGGTAAACCTCTGTATCAAAAAGGAAAAGAATTTTTTTTGTTTGTTTGTGTCGCTTTTCATAGTCTTATAACCTTATCTTAAAACCTTTATAAGCACAAAAACCAAAACAACACTCTATAACATTCCTAAAATAAAGTCTTATGTCCTGTTAATATGAAAAAAGGTCCTAAAAACTTAAAAAATTACGTGAGAATTAAACCATCAATGTAATGTGCAAGAAAACAACAACAACAAAAAAAAGGATAATGCGCGCTTTTCAAAATGAAAACTTATTTACCATATATATAGAGCTCTTTTTGAAATTTGCCGGCAGACTCAAAAAAAAAAAAAAGGTTCGAACCAGAAAAAGGAAAAAAAAAAACCTTTTAACCTATGAACTCATAAAACCAGTAGCACTTACACAGTATTATGCTTGATTAGAAAAAATACTTTAACACAATAACTAAAAGCTTATAAGCAAACTTCATTTTCTATAACACTTAATATACCTTATTACCAAAGTACCAAATTTGTCATATGTATGCTCATTGTGAAAACACAACAATTGCAAACACTAAAATAATGAATTTCCCAAATGCCTTACAATCAGAAATAATGATAAAACCAATACATATATATCAAGTTTGCATAAAATGGTGAGATACCTTTCTTAAGAAAACTTAATACTGTTACTTTAAAATTAGAACACAGGTTTGTGCAGACCTGCAACAGCTGCAAAACAAGGGGGTGAGATAAGGAGGGAGGAGGGAAGGAGGTGGGCAAAGGCAGATGGGAAAGAAGCGGGGGGGGGGAGGAGGCGGGGGGTCAAACGGCAATAGAGAAGACACTTTTTTTTTTTTTGTCGTTGTTGGCATGCTGTTATCTTCAAAAATGTGCAGATTTTCAAGCTTTGAGGTGAAAGTTCTGACTGCATGAGCACTGCCTTCAGCTTCGAAGTTGCTTTTTCACTAATTTCTTGATGAAAAGACTGTGACATTTCTTTAAAGAATCAAGTGCTGTGAATGCTACTGCTGATGCTGCTATAACAAAATCTCGGGGACTTTTTCACTTCATAAGGATCTTAAGTTGCTCATTAGGAAGAGGATTTTCTACTCTCCAGCACCCTTTTCTTCTGGCACTGACAGAGCAGCTGGGCAGCTAGGGGCGGGGGGTGCGGAGACTGCTGGTATGTCATCCACAGTTTTAGTTATCTCTCCCACACCCAGCTCAATTCCCTTTTCTTTTATTAGATTCTGTCCCATTATGTTCCTGGTGGCTCACCTTAATAGGTGTCAAAGTACAAGTCCGGGCTGAGATGGATTCCTATGATGCAGGCTGGGGGCTCCTCCTGCAGGGTCGCACGCCTCGGGGGCGGGCTACAGCGCAGTTCTCTCGGCTCGGGGGGCCCCCTGGGTCCCTTGCCCGTGGCAGCGGCGGTGGGTCGGTGCTGCCCTACCCTTGGCTGGACTTCAGCCGCCGGAGGCTGGTGGCGAGGCCATGCCGGGGCCGCGACCTTGCAGCCATTGCTGCTTTTTGCTCTGCCTGATGTTGCTCTAAAGCATTCCTTACAGCTCGCCATGGCTTTGCTAGTTTCTTTGCTGTTTTATCATCATCTATAACTCTTTCCCAAAGTTCAGTTCCAACTCTGCGCCACTCCTCAGCTTCAAACACTTCATTTGGATCTTTAAAATATCCTTTAGCAGTTGCGTATGTAAGCAATCCCGCAAGTTCCTTACTCAGATCTATGCCTGTTACCCGACGCTTTTCCAAAAAGCACTTAAAAAAATCGTACGCTGCCTGCCTATCCATACCTGTTACACCGTTGCGCGCTAAGCAGTCTCCCAGGCTTTGCAGCGTCTTCAGCTAGAACCTCCTTTAAGGCTTCTAAGGTGCGGAACACTCTCCTCGCTTCTGGGTGTTCTTTCACCTCCGGCGCTGCTGGACCGGGCTGGAATCCTTACGACTTGGACCGTGGCAGCAGATGCATTGCCAGTCTGCTCCTCCTTTATTAATCTGAGGGTCCCTGTTCGGGCGCCATTTGTCGCAAGACGGGGCTGCACACAGACCAATATGATCGGCAGAATCCGTTTATTGATTTCCAAGCTCACGCTTATATATGCTTACAGTTAATTATGCCTACTAGTCAACTACTGATTGGCTTACAGATAGGTGTCAACCCCACCTCTTGTAGGTTAAACATTCCATTCGGCTTAATCACAACATCCTGTTTTTCTCAGGCCTGTTACTTTCCCGCTTTTCCCTCCTCTGCCCAAGGACACCGCAGCCCTGCAAGTTTGCAAGTCACAATGATTCAGCTAAACCCATCTTGTCCTAAGGCACTGTATATCTTCTTCAGTAAAGGCCTTCATGTCCTTTCTTTGCCAACCATTCCTCAACATTGCCCTATTGGAAGACTGCAGTGACATTGGCCTTCTTCCAGCTCTCAGTCATATGCCTTGTTCTCCGCAATCTTTTAAAAATAATGGAGAAGGGTACAGCAACAATATTAGCCAGCTTGCTCAGCACTCATGGATGCACCCATGAGGACCCATGGCTTTGTGCAGTTTATTTTATCCAAGCAATCTCTAACCTAATCTACACTGACCAGTGGAGAGTCTTCCTCCCTTCAGTTTTGCTGTCCCTTCCTGTAAACTGATCATCTTGTATTTGGCTCAACAAGGATCTACCTTCCAAAATGGAGAAGCTGATGGTTTTAAATGTCACACAAAAAGAGTACATGGAAAGAATAATTAGCTAGTAAACCCTGGATTAATTTTGTTGTTATTTAGTTTTCCTGTTACTGGCAAATTCAGAAGGCAAAAAATGATGAAAGATTGGCTGGACTTGTTAGCCTTATTAGATATAAAACCAATGTTTGGAATGTTATAGTAGATATTACCTGTATACTTCCTTTGTTCTGATAAGAATGTGAACTAGTGAAACTGCAGGACACGTTTGAGAACGTTTGTACAAACTGTATTATCAGAGTATCACAGTACATTAGAGGTCCAGAGATCATCAAGTTCAACCCCCCTGCCAAAGCAGGATCACTTAGGGTAGTCCACACAAGAATGCATCCAATTGGGTATTGAAAGTCTCCAGAGAAGGAGGCTCTACAACTGCTCTGGGCAGCCTGTTCCAGTCCTCTGTCACCCTCACTGTAAAGAAGTTTCTCCTCATGTTAAGGTGAAATCTTCTATGTTCAAGCTTGAACCCATTGTTCTTTGTCCTATGTGAACCACTGAAAAGAGCCTGAAAAGAGCCTGGCCCCCTCCACTTGACACCCACCCCTCAGATATTTATAGACATTGATGAGATCCCCTCTCAGTCTTCTCTTCTCAAGATTAAACATCCCCGGGGCTCTCAGTCTTTCTTCACAGGGGAGATGCTCATTATGTTCATACTAAATCTCACTGTCTTTACAGATGACTCACAATCTTTGCAATGCATGTGTAAAGTAGAAACAACTTGTGCTTCTGATCTGGTTTCTAATTTAGTGAATATTTCTTGACCATCTGAAGAAAGCATTTTCTGAGAAGAGCACAAGCAGCTACATGCAAGTCAGCAACATATTTTTCTCCAGTGTACATAAAGGAAATGATACATATATGCAGTAAAATATCCAGAAGGTAAAATGGAGTTAAAAATCAGTTCACTGTAAAAAAAAAAAAAAAAAAAAAAAAAGAAAAGAAAAAGGCGGGGAGGGAGTAGAGGGGAAGTTCAGAAGAAAGTATTTGAATAAGTCTACATCATGATGGTGGAATAAAGATAAGTGGAAGAAGCTGCAGGAGAGGCTTTGAAAATGTTTGAGCTTCTTTTTACAATGACAAGTATAGGTAAAAATTAATAGTAAGAATAATGTCAATCTACTGTAATAGTGTCTATTATGCTAAATGTTTCTAATCCTCACAAGTATTCTCTTAGTATTTTCATGTTATTCTTATCTTCCTAAGATGATTTCTGTCAATGACATTTTCTCTCAATTACTCTTAATAAATTTTGGAAGGGAAGTACAGGACAAACAGAAGGTGACAAAGTAATAGTTCCCAAAAAACAATCATCCTTTTGGGACAGAATAGGGGCAGCTTAATGTAAAAAAATAAATAAACCAGGAAGTGTTTAATGCAACAGGATGTGACACCGTGCTAAATATAATTTATTAGTTGTCTGGAGGAGTGACAAAAGGATGAATAATACAGGAGCAGAAAAACAAAGGTGATAGCTTGTCATCAGGATCTGGAGGATAAGGTATTTGGAGAGGAGCCTGGATAGAGCTCTGTCACATACTCTTACATAAGATAGTGAAGTACATCCATTGGTAGGATTCTCTGTTCCTTTCCTGTGCCATGATTCCTATAGCATATTTCAGGAATATAATATTCAAGAAGGAAATATTTCAGGAGAGTTTTCACTTGGTATTTATGTGAAAGATAAGGGGACTTTCAAAGTTAAATGCAAAATCTGCTAGCATTTTGCCTGAAACCATGAAGGTGACTACAATAATAGGTCCCATATTATTCATTTAATTCAGGGGGGGAAGGGCCTTATCTTGAAGACATGCAGACACTTAAGAGCAAATATTTGGTCTGGCCAAAAGATACTCAGTCATCTGAGGCACCTGATCCTGAATTTTAGTAAAGTTTCCCTTTGTATGAAAAGGGTCTTTGTAAAAGTTAACAAGATATGTTTTTCTGCAATAATTATACATACTTTAAACACCATTTGCTTTTCCTAATGAATGAGTTCAGGGAAAATGATGGTTTTAATTGGTTTTAATCTTCTGATTTGTGTTTTCTTAATTAAGAGCAAAAGCAATGATAAAAGAAATTTAAAATGTTCCTCTAACATTGCCAAGTCTCTATAAAGTCAATGTTATGCAATATTGCATTGTACAGTTGAGCAAAACATGTAATGAAAACAGTCTGTGTTTGAAACAATGACTGGCTGGGCATGAACAGCTCAACATGTGGAATTTATAATGCAGGCTTTAAAAGAATACAAGGAATTTTATATTTTCAGGAAATTTATTTCTTCGGGAGTTTGGACAAAAGGAATCTCTAATTTCTGTGGCTTTCTAATTCTGTCCTTATACTGCATACTCTCAGATTCTCTAAGGTCACTCATGGTCATACTAAAGCAGTAACCATTCATAAACTTTGCAAACAGAAGTGAACCCATGGCTGTTCACCAAAGATCATAAATCCGGAAAGAATTAGGATGCGTTTGTTTGCTGCATATTTTGCTCCAAGAAAGGGTCTTTCATCCCTTTGTGCTGTGATACTTTTCTAACATTAGGCCTGTGTAGAAACTACAGAGCAGAATACTGAACAGCAATTTCTTTGCTCTTAATCTAAACTGATTTTAGTCATAGTTACGATGCTTCACCCTTTGCGCCATTATTGAACACACAAGGTTAGAATTTCAGATTTAAAAAAGTAATAAAACAAAAGAGCCATGTTCATACAAAGTATTTTCTCTTGCTAATGATAAAGACAACAAATACATCACTGACTTGCATTAGCTTAACATGTTGAAACAGGAGTGTGTGTGGTCTGAACAGTAGCCGGCAGAATGAAATTAGCCTGTGGAGAACAGCTCTTTGAACAGTGAAGTTTCCTCAGTTGCAAATTACAGATGACATCTGCAGTGCTAGTAAAGGTGTCTTTATTAGCTTGGCACTGCAAGTCTCAGGAGTTAGCCAGCCTTGTTTTTCCCTAAAATGACTTCACCTTATTTTAGTTGTATTTATGATGTTGATGTGTTGTCCTAGTCATCATCACACTTAGGTGTTTGCTGGAGAAAGACTGAAGCTGGGCAGCACTGAGAGAATGAGCACAGTGTTATAGGAACAGGGGCAGATAATAGAGTGTGGGGGGTTTTGTCCTAACTGTATACAGTACTCTGTAACTCCTAAGCATATCTCTTTGTAACCAATGCATTTTGATCTGGCTGTTAAAACACTGGTTGAACTGGGACTACTCTGCTCTATCCAACATGCTGTGCTGTGTTCTGAAGTTATACTATCTGAATGTAACACTTCATTCTTAGAGCTGTGACCAAACTATTCTTTCTCCAGAAATGTCAGTGAGGTACACCATGGTGGATTGACACCAGCCAGCATTTCAGAACACTTGCTTACTTCCTAGCAGGGCAGGGGAGAGAATAGGAAAAGCAAAAGTGAGATTACTCATTTGAGGCAGTTATGAAACAAGATAGTTTAACAAACTGGAAAGAATAAAAAACCCCTTTGGTTAGCTTGTCAGCTGCCCCAGCTGCATTCCCTCCCAGCTTTCATACACATCTCTGTTACACTTGCTAGGGTGACAAAGTGAAAAAAAAAAAAAAAGCCTTGAAATTGTGAGTACTGAGGAACAGCAACTAAAACACGTGAGTATTATCAGCATCCTTTTAGTCACAAATTGAAAACGTAGCACCATATATCATGCTGTGAAGGAACCTAAACCTGACCCAGCCAGACTCAGTGCAAAAACCTACAGGACAATGTCAGAGAAAAACACCTATGTGTACATACCCATAATACTCATCCAAACATTTCCAGTTCCAGAACTTCTTAAACAATTGTGAATTAATCTTCTTTTGCAGTAGGATAAAGTGAGTCCTCCTACTGTACTGAGATAAATATGTCATAGAATTTAAATTAATATATTTTTTTAAGATAAATCCACATGATTGAATGGTGTCACTCAACTTCAAAGGCTAAAAGTAATTTTAATTTGGTTTTGAAGTAATATGACAGGCATTATAATCAGATTATGCTCATCATCACTAAATCTTTTGAGTCTAGATCCATAGTTGATATTTCTGTTATTTATTATATAAAGATGTTATTTGGCATGATACTACTGAAATCAAAATCATTTTTCTGAGAGTCAATTCATGGATTACAAAAAATGAAAATTGATGATGTTACAGTTCACATGAATTTCTACGGAAATAAAATTATCTTCTATCTTAACAATTACTTTTGTCTAATGTCACTGGGGGAGCCATTAGAATTCATTTCATGCTGTGTCAGGTATGAAATTCCCCTTTATAAGACATGAGTTTACCAAAGTTAGATCATATTAGACTAATGTGATATGCTTTTTCCTGACAAAGTAAGTGATGTAGATCTAATGTGAACTTTGATGAAAATATAATATTTAATGGCCAGGAAATCTATTGAAGATGCCATGCATATAAATACTGGGGAACATCTACATCATCCAAAATGGAGGTTACAGTCTCCTGAATGAAAAAGAAATTATTAACTTGGAGAAACATTAGAAAACGAAATGTGCTGGCACTTATGTTGCAACAGCAAAATAAAAGAGAAGCCCATCTTAATAAAATCTCCTCCTAAGATATAAACAGACATGCTAAATAAAGTCACAGAATGTTTTGAGATGGAGGGACCCTTTAAAGGTCACCTAGTCTAACCTCCAATCTGTGAGCAGGAACATCTTCAGTCAGACCAGGTTGCTCAGAGCCCCATTAAAGCTCACCTTGAATTTTTCCAGGGATGGGGCATCCCTCACCTCTGTGGACAACTTTTTCCTCTCATGTTTCACCATCCTCGTGATAGAAGTTTGTTCCTTGAATCTAGTCTGAATGTCCCTTCTTTTAGTTTAAAAGCATCACCCTTTTCCTATCACAAGAGACACGGCTATAAAAAGACTGTTCTTATCTTTCTTATCTTCCCCTTAACTACTGAACGGCTACAAAAAGTTCTTTCCAGAGCCTTATTTGCTTCAGGCTGAACAACCCCAGATCTCAGCCTGTCCTCACAGCAGAGCTGTTTCAGCCCTAATATCATTTTTGTGGCCTCCTATGGACCTCCTCCAACAGGTGTCTCAGTTCAGAAGTTAGGAAGGAGACACAGTTCTTTTACACATTCTCATGAGTGACATTAAGACATAAATGAGGTCATGTATCAAGATGAGACTATTTATTAAAGAGAGAGAAAAAGGAACAAACCAGAATACTGCGTCCAGTTTGGGGCTCCCCAGGTCAAGAGAGACAGGGATCTACTCAAGAGAGTCCAATGGAGGGCTATCAGGGTGATTAAGGGACTGTAGCACTGCCCTATAAGGAGAGGCTGAGACCCCTGGGGCATTTTAGTCTGGAGAAGAGAAGACTGAGAGGGGATTTAATAAAAGTTTATAAATATCTAATGACTGGGTGTCAAGAGGGAAGAGGCTCTGCTCAGTTGCACCCTGTGATAGGACAAGGGGCAATGGATGTAAACCACAGCACAGGAGGTTCCACCTCGACATGAGGAGGAACTTGATTGTGAAAGTCACAGAGCACTGGAACAGGCTTCCCAAAGGGATTGTGGAGTTTCCTTCTCTGGAGACTTTCAAGACCTATCTGGATGCATTCCTGCACTACGGTCCTGTTCTGGCAGGGGGTTGGACTCTATAATCTCCAGAGATCTTCCAACCCTTAACGTCCTGTGATCCTGTGAGGCAAAAAGTCGTGGCCAGAAGGTATGGTCATACTTTTAAGGATGAAGAGTGGAGGTTATTGGTTAGATACAGATAATGAGAAAAATAATAAACCCAAAACCAATAATGTGTTAGTCACAGAAGACTGAACCAGTAGTCAAAAGGGTAACGTACCTCTTGCACTTAACGGGCACAACCAGTCCCTGAAACAGAGGCACCTTTTCTCATGTACACATATAGAGGAGCCCCCTGTATTTTTATTCCATTAATCACACTTTCTTATAAAGTAGATTAAAGTGCTTGTTCCTAAATGTAGGCAAAAATCAAAGGATTGGTTAGTAGAAAAGGAAATTAATTCAACATGACTGAATAAATTTGTGTTGAAAAAATATCTGTGAAGGTGGGTTTGGAATAGCTTCCAGAGGAAGTAAAGCAGTGAGAGACAACTGCATTTTAGGATGCATTTTAATTACTTTCTGACAAAGCAAAACCAAAAAAAGCATATGTTTGCCTGTAATATAACACCAGACTTGGAGCAGGGGGTGTGAGATTTTTCACAATCTTAGGTTTCTAACTTAAATAGTCATCAAACACGAAAATGTTTACACATAAAATTAGACCTAGTATTGCCTTCTCATGAAGTGTGGATGATGTGTGATGACTTTCTTGAAAAAAGAAACAGTTTCTTCATGTTTTTTGACTAGGCAGGCATAGCAGTCATCTTCATTGAAGCACAATATTTTTTTGAGTTTGTTCATCCCTCCTGTCTTCTGACCACCATACTAAGAGTTCAGACACCTTGCATATATCCATACCTGTACATATGTGTGCGTGCTAGTGTGTATTGCATGTGCAGGCAAAACACTTTTCTTCAGTATGACACATCAATGAATAAGGCAATGACTCACTGTGATCTAAGTTATGTGAGACCTCAAGACATGAGATTTCTTTTTTATTGACACTGAGAACTGAACTGTACTCTGAACTAATATTTCTTTCAAAAGACTGTTGACAAAAGGTGCCAGTGAACTTTATCAAACATATTCAGTTAAATACAGGCATTCTGCACTCAACAAATCTATGTATTTCAGGTGCCTGGTTTTTTGGTTTTGGTTTGGTTTGGTTTTCTCTTCTGTCTCCTTCTGGAACTTTCCAGTAGATCAAGGAGACATTTTCAGCTCAGAAAAGTAGAGTAAGTGAAAAGAGAAGGTGTTGTTCCAGGTAACTTCTTCGAACTTATTATGTGGGTTGCAAGTATCTTAAATGATTCACACTTGCTTGGATATGACTAGCAGTCAAACAGAGAGTGAGATGAGGAATACATAAAAAGAGCACTTACTGCCCTGCAGGTATAAACAGGATGGGGTGATATATATTGTTTGAATGTAGCAATAGATTTCATAATGAGCTATAGCCAAGAGTAAATGGTGAAGTACTTCACCTGCATCAGGCTTTTCTCAAGCTGATCACAGTCTGATGCGACAGGCAGCAGCTCTTTCATTGCCCTTGTGTAGAACATCCTGCAGGGATTAAATCTCTCCTCTCATTAACACATCTAAGTACCCACATGAGAGGACATTTGACACTCTGGACTGTAATATTTCCAGTAGCTTCATAACTCTTAGTTTTATTTTTGAACAGTGACACAGCCAACAGCCTGCCAGACATCAACATACTTGATTAAAAAGAGTTAATCACCTAGGCAACTGCTGTTTTAATATCAAGAGTTCCAAGATGTAAGAAATGCTTTAAGGGGTAGTGGGGATAATGACTTTTCCCTCCAACAAAGGAATGTTTGCTGTGTAACCACCAAGAGCACTCAAAGGCTTGAGACAATATATTGTCATTTTACTTCTTAAAGCAAGAATATGGATAATAACATTACATTTTCTACCACTTGTTTGTGACATGAAACTTGTGCTGTCTGATCTTTGCATCAGGACTGATGTCATTTATTTCTACTGTTTGTTGAAAGAGAAGGCTTTGATTTCTTCAGTTTCCTAAGAAACTCTCTGGATTTCAGGCAGAATTCCATTCCTTTTAGGAATACCACACAGCTACTCAGTGTTTGAAGATTTGAGGGTAACAGTATTTCAGAGGGAAACAAAACAAAACAAAATGAAACAATAAAACCATATCTTTAAAAACATAAGCATATGTTTATTTGACTGTTATGGTTTTAAGCCCAGCCACAGCTAAACCCCATGTGGCTATTCACATAACTGCCCTCCCCTTTCACCCAACAGAACAGGAACAAGAAACTAAAAGCGAAATGCAAAACCTTGCAGCCTGAGATAAGTTCAATAAAACAATACAAAGAAAGAAGAAAAGAACAGAAATAAAAATTATATAATTGGAATGATGTGAAAAAATAATAGCATACCCAACTCTGCCATTACATTCTGTCCACAGCAAAAGCTCCAACCAGAAACCTGTCTCAGCTGCCTGCATTGGCCTGTCCCTTATAGAGCAGGTGTGATGTTGGATAGTATCAAATACCCTACTGGCTGATTCAGATGGGTATCCTGAGCATTGCACCTCCCAACCTTCTTGTGAATAAAATTAGCTCTACTCTAGATGAACCTGGGACACTGACATAACAACAATGCTGCAGTATGTAGACAGTCATAATTAATAATAAGCTGTGCTGAAGGCACCATATGCCCAGAATTATGCCCCCACATACTGGAAAACTTGTCCCAATATGTTTGGGAAAGTTCCCCCTTTCCACCCTCCTTTCTGTAGTGGGAGATAAAGGCCCAGGCACCAACCTGTCTTCTAAGGGGTAAACAACTACATTAACCTATTTTTTGGCATGTTCATGCTTCTTCCTTTTAAGGGCATAATTCTAGTTTCACACTTTCTATATGCTAAAGCAGGTTGTTGATAAGTGTGTCCATTAGCCAGATCTGGCCTCGAGAAACTTATAAGTATTACGCCACTTGTTTACAAGTTGTTCTCTCCTTTTGCTCTCTCCAGAGCTTTGTGCTCTCTCTTTGCTTGACTTTTGTAAGCTCGCAGCACTTAAGCCATTGCCTGTAAGACTTCTCACTCCCACATGCAAGCATACTAACGGCCTCTGCAACATGGAGAAGAAGCCAGCACTCCGGGAAGGCTACTGTGCCTCAGTTTGCCTGAGGAACTTACAAAGGAGATCCCTTTGCTGAAGCTACAAAAGCCAGCGTTGAAAGCTCAGTCCAACTGGATTGGGAGAAGACTCCACTGTGTCTTAAAGAGGACTGGACTCCCCAGGATAAGCCTTTAGCCCAGAGGCGGAGGGACTAGCCCAAGCCCAGCAGTCCAACATCTGCTACAGCTTATAAGCAGCAGACTGACAAGCCACAGCCTTTTGTGTGTCGGCTCGCACAAGCAGGAACAGCACTCAGCCACTCTGTGTGACCCTGCTGTTCGCGGGAGACAAGCAGAGCTGCCCGCTTCGCCTCCCGCTTCGCCGCCCCAGGGTACCCCCGCCGTCAGGGTAATGTAATCCGTGACTTCTTGAGAGAGAGAGAGTCCCATCCGTTCTCCCTGAAATCAAGTCAAAGACTGCATTGTAACCTTAAACTGGAAGCAGTCAATGAGAATCGGCATTGCCAGCTCACTTTGAGCCAAGCAAGGGGAAATTGCACACCCCTTCCCCAAAGCCCATAGTCAGGATTGGAGGCATCTGACCCCGCCTATCCAGAACTGTCACCCTGCCCTAACATGCAGGCCAACCCTGCGAGGGCCAACCCTGATGGACCCGGCCCTGCCTTACAGGACCACTCCCCTAGGACCGGGCCTGCCAGCCCCCAGCTGCTGCAGTTGTACCGTGGGACCACCCTGTCGAGGGAAGCCACTGATCAGCAGAAAGTCTAGCCCCTCCCATAGAGGTGGGAGGAGAAAGAAAGTCACCATCTGGAGGAAAGCCCCTCTGCAGCCCGCCGGTGACTCAGCCACAGCCTCAGCCTCAGCCCCAGGAGACTTCTCCTGCCTGGAACGGACCAGCCCCAGGCCATCCCCGGGCAGACAGTAAGCAGTAAGCAGCCAGAGCAATACAGCAACTTGTTTCACTACAAGCAAAGACACAGTGCATCTTTTCACATGTGCAACACTCACTAACATTCAGTTCAATGCACCTGCACCTAGCTGCGTCATATTCCAGCTTGAATTGCCTTGATAGCGTTGTAAATCTTTCTCTGTACATAGTTAAAGCTGCCGACTTGTCAAGTCATCATCTGGTGGACAAGCAGTGGAACTGAACCCTGTGTTCTCTTAATTAGAAATTAATTCTGTAAATATTCTAATTGGGTCAAATTGTACATAGTAAACCAGTTATGTGATATGTTTTCACAACCATGCACTAGAATCTACATGTAAAAATAGTGATTAATTTGTTGCTAATAATTTTTAATAATAAAACATTTTCCACGATTCATATTTCATAATTCATAAATTAATAACCTCTTCATTACATAAGCTTATTTTAAAATATATATTTTAAAAAAAGAAAAATTGTTCTGTCAGAATAATTTTTGTTATTTATTGAAATAAAATCTTTTGTTAGTAATCTAGCCAAGGTTAGACTATAATAACTCCTTGGTACTCATGGGTGACTTCAATCACCCTGATATTTGCTGGAAAGCCCACACAGCTAGCTACATCCAGTCCAAAAGGTTCTTGAAGTGTACCAATGATAACTTCTTGATGCAGGTAGTGGAAGAGCCAACAAGGAAAGACACACTGCAGGACCTTGTATTAACTAATAAAGAAGGACTGGTTGGGAAATGAACGTTGGGAACAGTCTTGTTAACAGTGACCATGACTTGGCAGAGTTTAGTGTTATATAGGGAAGAAGCAGGGCTGTAAGTAAGATTACAACCCTGGACTTCCAGAGTGCTAACTTTGTACTCCTCAGAGATATACTTTCAGGAATCCCATGGGCTAAGAGTCTGGAGAGTAAAGGAGTCCAAGAAAGTTGGCTAATTTTTAAATGTCACTTCCTCCAAGCCCAAGATAGGTGTGTTCCCTTGAGTAAAAATTGGGGTAGGTGTGCCAGGAGACCTGCATGGATGAGCAAGGAGCTTCTGAAGGAAATCTCACGGAAGAAAGATACTTGCAGTTCACAGAAGAAGGGACTTGTGACTTGCAAGACCTATAGAGAAGTTGCCAGAGCATGTAGGAAGGCAACAAGGAAGACCAAGGCCCTCCTAGAAGTAACAGGCAAAGGAAGTAAAAGAGAACAAGAAGGGCTTCTTCAAATATAACAGTAGGAAAAGGAAGAACACAGAAAGTTTGGGCACACTGCTGAATGAGGAGGCATCCCTGAGAACTGAGGATGCAGACAAGGCAGAGATGCTGAATGCCTTCTTTACTCAAGCCTTTACTCCTAGGACCAGTCCCCAGGAACTGCAGTTTCTGGATGAAGGAGAGAAAGCTTTGATGAGGGAAAACTCTCCACTGCTCAGTGAAGACTGAGTTAAGGATCAGTTACAAAATTTAAGTATTCACATGGGCCCTGATGTGATGCACCCAAGAGTGTTGAGAGAACTAGATGATGTTCTTGCTCTACCACTTTCCATCATTTCTGCAAGGTTGTGGCAGACAGGAGAGATGCCTGAGGACTGAAGGAAAGCCAGTGTAGTCTACCTTGACCTTAGTAAGGGCTTTGAACCTGTCTTCCATAATATCCTTGTGATCAAACTCAGGAAGTGTGGGATAAAAGAACAGACAGTGAGATGGATTAGGAACTGGTTACATTATAGAGTACTAAGAGTGGTGGTGAATGGTGTCAAGTCCATCTGGAGAGCTGTAACTAGTGGAGTCTCCCAGGGATCATCACTGGGTCCAGTCTCGTTCGACATCTTTATCAATGACATTGATGACAGGACATAATGTCTGCTTTTAATCTGATGGTTAATCTGAATCACTCAAATCACTATGAACCCTTCCTTTAAGAAATCTAACAACAAATTTAAGCAGAAAATCTTTTAAAGGAAAAGTACCTTTTATCTTTTTAAGAGGCAAACACCAAAGTACCAAGGTTTTCTATCCCAGCCTTTTTTTCCTGATGCTTCATATTCCATATTGCATGAAAGTGTTAAATTGGCATACCATTAAAAAAAAATTGTTGTCAAACAGTAATTAAAAATTATCATACTTCACTGGTTAACCCTCAATACTATGATTTGCTCTCTCCATGATGTAGAATATTTCACTCAGAGATAATGAACATTGTGGAATAATTGAATCAGGAAGAGATAATAAGAAACGGATTATTTCAATCTAAACAAGTGATATGTGCCTGGACTTGTGTTCTTACTTACAACATAATTAATTAAGACTATAAGGCATGTTGTAGGACAAATGCCAATCAAAATATGCTTGAGGAAGAGATTTTATCAAACTAATTGAAGATTTTTGTTGAAGATTTGTCTCATGATATAAAGAGATCTGTGAAAGACAATTAACTGAGAAACGTCAAAACTTTCCCAAATTATAAAATATTTTTTAAAACTCATTTGTCACATATAATTTATGTTAAACTTTGTCTTCTACTAGGTCTCACAATTCGTCTTCATGTCAGAAATTAATACCAAAGAATTGTATTAATTGTAATTGAGTTCTAAGAACAGGACAGTACATATTTATAACATTTTTTATAAATAGTCTGGAGAAAAACATAAGACTGTGATGCATGTTTTAAGTATACGAACACCTAGTGGCAAAATGTTTGGGCACATTGACATAGATTTGAAATAAATTGCACAGGATTTATATATTTTAACACCAGTCACTGGCTAACATCTTAACAGTCTATCGAAATTCCGGTACATTCTGGATGGGTGAATATTTTTGGGCTCATATTGAACTTATTTTTAATTCCTAAAACTAATACTCCATTTCAACTCAGGAAATACCAAAGGTTGATTTTATAGAAGAGCCACTTTTTGTCTCTTGCGGACATAAAATCTATGAACCACGATGAAAAGTTTCATTTGAAGAACTTCTCAGTTACCAGAAGTGTATTTAGTTCTCTTTATGTTGTGAAGTTTGCTTTAATGTCATGCTTCAGCTCAATAATTTCTTAGGGATTTGAGACATGCATGTGGAAATAAATTGCATATGTTTGGAAAAACTTATTTTCTTATATCAGATACATAGTAATAACCTTTTCCAGAAAGGAAAGGAAAAATAATTGATTGCTTGTTACAATTACCCTTAGCTGTTCTAATTACAATATTAAAAGTCTCCCTTATAAGCCTCTTGATGTTGGCAGTACTTTTATCATAACTGTCATTATTATGTCTTAGAGGAACATATATTCAATAAACTGAAACCAAATTATTCACCAGAACTGAAGCAAAGTTTTTAACACCAGATAACTCAACCAAATGTTAAGCATAAGAATTGAGGCAAATACAGTTCCCTGAAGGTCATCCAGTCTTGGAAGAACTGTTACAGAGAACAAGCTTTCATCTGGTTACCAAAGACAATCTTCTGTTTCAGAGTTCTGTCTCAGTAGTTTGAAACAATATCCCCTCACTGTCTATATTTTGGTTGAGTTACCAAATTCTTCTCTTAACAATGACTTCATGCTTCAGTTTGAGTTTAGAGTAATTTCAATAAAAGGAAAATTTAAAAGTATTAGCTAAAATACTCATGTAGTGTGAGGTGTCCCTGCCCATGGCTGGGAGTTGGAACTAGACGATCCTTCTGGTCCCTTCCAACCCTGGTTGTTTCTATGATTCTATGAATGCCAAACCCTCCTGTATAGTATTAACAATGAGCAAGACAAAACATTACGGTATCCTAGGAACGTGAGTTTATTGAATTTGATAGAACTTGTTTTGTCCACAATTCTGAAGAAGATGATGAGGTTGAGAATATTTTAGACTAGATTGAAATTATAAAAATGAGCTTCTGAGCACAGTTCAGTCCTCAGTCTGGAGTGTACAATACTTCAAAGCATGCTCTGTGGTAAAGAATTATGTTTGTTATGATGAAGACCATAAGAAATTCTTTGTTTTACAAGAGCTTTTATTTCCCAATTTATTTGTTGTCAAAACTAGAATAAAGAGTTGTGTTTTGAGGTCAAATCAGGCTATTCTGGGTGTGATCCAATTCCCTTTCCTGACTTCTTTAATAAACAAAATTATTTCCTCAGTAAAAACCCTTTTTCAATCTCAAAGAAACAATGACTATTTGTGTTTTAAGAAGAAATTGGATAGACTACAAATTCTGTGAAAAAAATTACTTCTGGGACAATAGATTTCATTTTATATGGTGAATAAATGCAGATGTGAAGTGGTGAAGAGAAAGGGAAATGAAAATATGATGAAATATTTTAAGTAGAATACAGCATTATATGAAGAAATGAAGAAACTTAAAATGTAAATATTTTTAAATGCCATTATGGGTAGAAAAAAAGGTTGCATTTTTTTTTTCATAGTAACAGAACTACTTTTTCAGTAACTATACAATCAGTTTATAGTGTTTTCACTACTGCCAGCACTGAGATGATTCTTTTCCCTGAAAGTGATGGCAAAATTAAGTAGTTTCTGAGCACTCAATACTTCGTGAAATTGAGTTGAGAAGTTACTGGATTTATATTCAGAAGCTGGAGAGCAATAATCTCAGTCCATACAACCAGCAGATCAGGTATTATAATTGAAAGATTTCCCACTATATTACAGTAACATGTTAAGTAACCTTTTTACTTTTATTGTTATGTAACATTTTGATCTATTATAAAGACTGAAAGGTAAAAAAAAATCTGTATTTCAAATGCATTGGATAAGCATTACTCTAACAGGATATTGGCTCTACACAATAAGCTCTGAGATCCAAATTCCTCTAAAACACATTAATTTTACTTCACTGATACTCTGTTGAATTTAGTAGCTTTTTATTTCATTTTAATTGACATTAATACAAAAAAAATGTTCTGGAATAAGCCTACTGTGTAAGTCATTGACTACAAGATTAATCATCTTCCTTTGTTAGATTCTTCCACTGACCAAAAATAAAAGCAAAAAATAAAAATATATGAACAAAAGACTGTTTAATAAAATCTTGAAGATTATTGTTAATTGTATAGGAACAGCTTCTTCTAAAACTATCAGTGTGATAGTATCAGAGTAGAGATTTAAAAAGAGTGTCTTACCCTGAATGCATATTTTTCCCTGTGGCTAACCTAACCTGTGATGGTAGCTCTTCCATTTCAGTTTTTGTTACCTTACAGTTGATACAGGCACACAGGACCTCATCGGCTGAGAGAATTATTGAGCACAACCATTGAACATGCTTTGACATTGATTACAAAATCCTGTCTCAGGGACTGCAAAAACACAAACAAACAAACTCGATGATCCTTGTGATCCCTTCTAACCCTGACTGATTCTATGATTCTAAACACCTAACCTGAACCTCCCCTGGCACAACTGAAAGCTGTTTCCTCTTCTCCTGTCCTTGCTGCTTGTGAGAAGAGACCAACACTCACCTTGTTCCAACCTTTTTTTTGAGGTACTTACAGAAGGTGATAAGATCACCCTTCAGCTTCTTCTTCTGAAGGATAAACAACCCCAGTTTCTCATAAAATTTGTGTTCAAGGCCCTTCACTAGCTTAGTTGCTCTTCTCGGCAAGTAAAGTAATAAAATGCTATTCTAAAATATCTGGCTAATAATACTAGAAATATTGGCATAAGTGTTACCAATCACATGAAAAAAAAAAATATTAAGTAAACTACATACTTGAATCTTTTTGTCCTGTGTGCAAACTTAGAAAGTCAGAGCCTCATATACATGTAAAACAAATGTATGTCTACTCACGTAAGTCTTCTAATCATCCAGACTAACTTGCAAACTGACTGAAATGTAGTCTGAAAGGTACCTAAACATATCCTTATCCAAGGATAGTTAGTTAGCATTTAAATAAATTCATCTCCATGGAATTTAACTGTAGTGTTGTTCTGTACTGGGTGGGTTGTTGGTTTGTGGTTTTTTTTTTTTTTTTTTTTGGTTGGTTTGTTGGTTTCTTTGTTTGTTGGTTGATTTTGTTGTTTTTTCATAGAATGATTGAATTGTCAGGGTTGGAAGGGACCTCAAGGATCATCTAATTCCAACCCCACTGCCATGGGCAGGGACACCTCACACTAGATCAGGTTGCTCAGAGCCACATCCAGCTTGCCCTTAAAAAGCTCCAGGGTTGGGACCTTTACCACCTCCCTGTTTAGTTTGTTTGTGGTTTTGTTTTTGGTTGGTTATTTTTAATGATTTTTGTGGTTGTTTTTTCAGAAACATTCCGGAAAGGCTACATTGCTGTAGAAATTACTTAAAAATCTGAAAATAAGATTGAAGGTACTTCTAACCTGTAATACCTTCCAAGCTTTTACTAGCTATTGTGAAATAAATTTAACAACATGGATTTCAGAGAAGTAACAAGCAGAAGTTTCTTGTTATATTGCCAAAGAAATCATATATACTGTATTCTCCCTATTTTCCTGTTTTTTCTACTTTATATTTGGGGTGTTTTCTTAGTAATTATTAAACAGTGTCTGTTTGTCAGTGTCTCCTCTTCAATAATGACTTTTGATTCTCCACAGTTTTATAGATAGATAGAGGTCTCACATGCTATTATGTTTTTTAAGTTTTACAGAAATGGGAAGGAGATAAGAGACGATGGACTGCAAATACTTGAGCTGTGAAGAAAGCGGAGCTCATGTACTGATGGAAATGAGGTAAAAGGAGAATAAAATTTCAGTAGCACTTTGCAACTCTTTAGACATGAAAATCAATCATCTACAATGTCTCTGTCCTTAGGAAAGCAAGGTCCATTGTATACAGCTCTGGGATTTACTGTCTGCACCTGTACTAACAAATCAAACAAGATTTTTTTCTCTGTCCATAAGAGAGAAGTGGCAGAGGTCTCATCCATACAATTATATTTTGCTCCTGAAATGCACCCGTATTCATACCATCTAATGGGGCTACCAGGTGCTGTGTCTTCAACTGTGCCCAGGAAATGTTTGGCAGAGTGCTGGCTGGTGTGGAGCAAAGCTGCATCAGGAACCATGTCAACGACTTAACAAAATGTACAAGTGCATGCAGCAACTGAGCTGTGTCCTTGACCTTTTCTGTATACTGATATATAGATTACACCACTGTGCCTTCCCTACTTTAGTTGTCTAAACATAAATTCTACCTGTATAAGTTCTGTCCCATCTATATTAGAAGAAAATTAATTACTTGATGTAAACTTCTTGCCAACAACTCTATATTGTTACAAGGTGCCTAAGGTTTTGAACCTTACCCCGCTGACTAAAACTTTAAAGCTTCCTTAAATCACAGTAACTAGCATCTTCCGTCCTTGCTGTGGTCTAACAACCAAAACACTGAAGAGGTTGTTACCACTTCAGCTTTTGGGAAAGTGCTTGAAATTTACAGCCAGGTTCTTTGCTCCAGTATGCTTTTTCCCGTGAATTATAGAACTGCTCTGATTTCCTTCTTCCACATGAGACCTACCTGCCTGTATCTCTTTAAATGTAACTTTGCCCTTTTCATCCTTTCCCCCTTGTAGCTATAAAGCCCGTTTTGACATTTCTTACTTCAAACTTACCAGAAGTCTGTGATCAGTAGAAGTAGTTTCCCTTGTATGGAAAAAGTGGCATTAACATTTAAAATTTTTCAGTTTGCATTTGGAGAAGATTTGTTTTCTTCTGTTCCACATCCAGTAAGAAGCTGAACTCCATTGCTTTTACCAGTCTTTAAGTATCACGTTTCCATGCCTGTGCTTGGTCATTCAGTTTTAAAGGCTCTATGTTCTGGCTCATCAGGTGATCCTGCAAAAAGATTGGGTGCCTGTGAAATTGGAGTGAACCTGTCAGGCATCCCCTCCCATTAAAACCAAAGAGAATATTCTTGTTTTATAAAGCAGTGATTTGAGTTAGATTTGAGTTAAAGTATGTGGCAAATTACTTACATCTGATCCACATAATTCTTCCACTAATCATCACCAGGATGATTAAAAGCAAATATTTGTGGGTTTTTTTGTTTACATCTCTGAAATCTTGTTAAATTGATAAACATGAAAATAAGTATGGAATTCACAGAGTTTTTTGGTACATGCAGTCTCTTTTAAATAGTGGGTATGCCTGTAACTTCTGTAGAGTCATACTTGACATAATGGGATTTTGTATATGATTAGTTGTGCATCTTAATCCTTCTGCAGTGCCATGCACAGATGATAAAGTAAAAAAGATTCAGACTGCAGAGTTTTTCTTTCAAGCAGGACCTTTTCTGAGTCATAAATACATGATTTAGGAGTAATTAATTTTCTTTAGTAGGGTGCAGACAGCTTGCATCCTAGCCGTTGAAATGCAGTGTTACACTCTCACTTATGGTAAATAGCAGTTTTCATTGTCATGGCTGTTTTGGTCTTCTTGCTAGGATGGTTTTCATCAATAAATATGTAATTTTGCTTTGATCTACATTTATTAACCCTCTTTTATTTCTTCTGTACTTAACTTCTCATATACTAGCAATCTGAATGCAGCTCTGTTTATTTTTGCCACATTTTATATAATGTTTTACTTGAGACTCTTTTTTACAGCAGATGCTTTCTTGCTGTGTGTTGACTAATCATATTTCATATTATTAGCTCCCCCACAGCATTTCACACTTCCTGCTCAATAGATACAGTATATCATAAGTTACATTATTGGTGTTCAGATAAACATGTTTATTACTAGCTATATTATTAACACTCCCATTTGCATTTCTGCACTTACAGCTGCCATGAGGAATGTGCTTGCTGTTTTCACAGTAGCACTTGCTGATTTGGTAGTACTTTATTTCAAGAAGTTCAGATTACCCCAGAAGTAAGTAGTTTAATAGTCTTTAATGGTTGAAAATTGTAATATAGCATGTCATTTGCAAACATACAGCTTCAGTAACCCCTAAATATGAGCATTAGGAATGTTCTTTTTTATGCTTTAATATTTGTGTCCTCTAACGATTTTCCTTTACTTTGTTTTTTTAATATGGTCCAATTTAATAGTTTGTTTTTTTGTTGATTTTTTTAAATTATTATTATTTTCAAAATGCCTGGGTATACCAAGGAATCATCTAATACTCAAGGCAATATCTGATAGTTAAGGGGATCTTGACATATTTATTTTAGTAAATATGTAGAACATATTTATTTTAGTAAACAGGTAGAAATACTTTCTTTGATAAGTGTTAATAGAAATTTTTGTAAGTTTGAGATACACAGTGCATAGTACCCTGGGGGATTTGTATTTCGAATCTAAATCTCCCCAGGAATAACTTGTACACATCACCTCTTGTCTTTTCCATGTGACTCCTCTCAAAAATAGAGTGTCCATCATCCTGCTAGACACCCTTTATGTATTGGTGCATGGTAATAAGGTCTCCTCTAAGCCTTCTCTTCTCAAAGCTGAACAAACCTAGTTCTCTTGGCCTTTACTCATATGGCAGGTATTCCAGTCCTCTGATTCTTCTCATGTCCCTCCTCTGGACACTTTGCAGCCTGTCCACATCTTTTTGTACAGTGGAGACCAAATCTGCATGCAGTACTCCAGGTGCGACCTGACCAGCACTGAGTAAAATAACTGCTTTATCTCTTCTGGTAATAGCTTTGTTGATGCAACCCACCATTCTGCTGCCCATTGTCTCCCATCCTCTGTGCACAGCCCATCAGCCAGTTCCCCATCTGCCACACAGACCACTTGTCCAGTCCATAACGTGCCCCACGTGTTTGTGGGGGACCATGTCAAAAGCCTTGGAGGAGTTCAGGTAGACAATGTCATCTGCTTGCCTGAATCAACCAAGGAAGTTATTTTGTCACAGAGGGCAATCAGGTTTGTTGGCTTTCAACAGAGTTTAGCTAGGAAACTAACCATAGATTTCCTTTGGGTTTATACTGTTCTCTGGAAAAGCACGAGAAGCCTAATTCTACATTCAAAATTGGAGAAAGAGAGGAGAAGTATTTGTTTCCTTATTTTTTTCCTGCCATTTGTAAGACAGAATCAAGTTGCATTTGTTTTATTGGAACAGTAACAGATCATTTTCCATTGGGGAACATGTTTGTTGAGCTTTGCCATCTCATCTGATGTGATAGTATGAGAAGGAGTCTTTGAGATGGAAAGGTCTGAGATTCATGTCTCTAGGTGTATGTACCTTTTACTAAATATGCCCTATGTTTCTTCCCTTAAAAGAAAGCTTACACAGTATTTCAAAAGCAACTTTTTTTCAAAATTGCTTACAAAGCTAAAGGTCAATTTCAGGACCTAATTTCTGGTTTTTACAGTTTGAAGCCTCTTTTCTTCCACATCATTCTTGAAGAAAATTTTTATGCTTCATTTTTGAAGTTTGTAACTGAGCCATCAGATCATCTTTTTTTTTTTTTTTTTTTTTTTTTTGCATTCTTTCCACCCAGACGAGAAGTTTTAACCACCACATTATAAGATTTCTGGGATGACGTAGCCATTGTCATATGATCATCTGGCTTCTGAGTGGGTTACTTGGTTTCTGCTTGGAGATAATGGTTATTTTCAAATACAGGAATGCCTTATGCTGTATTCACATAAATGACAAGTCAAGTCATGCCAACAGACAGCAATTATCTTCTAAATGTCTAATCAGGTCCTAGGAGTGTTTGATTTTTTTAAAATTACATAATTTTTAAACTATTTTACAGTTACTCAGATATTGGAATTATTTCTTTTATTCTAGTTATCAGCACCTGTTTGATAAAGTATGACTATAAATGATGGTGGAAGTATCAAGCAAACAACATTTCTTGCCTAATAGAAGACTTAGACCTTAATAGTGATACTCGTGGTACTGAATAGGCAGGGATAACAGGGCTAGGCTGCAGACTCTGTTTCTTATAAAACCCACAGGAAGCATGCCTCACTCCTGCAGAAAAAAGACTACCTTTGCTCTAAAGAGTTACATTGCTTGTTCCTGGCTTGTTGGCAGCTTTGTTTTCTTTCTACACTCCCCACCTGGTCAGGATCAAGTTGGAAAATTGATATCATTCATGTAGAAAGTACAATAGCTGCTGGCTCCCTGGTGCCTTTTCTGTGCTCCCAGGCTGTTCTCTTAGAACCAGCTTGAACTTCCCCAGCAGGACAGTTCTGCTTAATGTCTCCTAATGACGCTGAAAGAAAGAATACATATGGACTTTTTTTTTCCCCCCCTAGAAAATATTGTTTCACTGTAGGGGGAAAAGCTGGTAAACATCATAAACAGTACATTTTAAAGTTTTTCATTGGACATATCTTCGTAAGGGTAACAGTTTCTTACAATAGAACTGGCATAAGAAACAGCTTGGAAAACAACTGTGTGCATGGTTTTTTATATAGAGAGATAGATATAGATATATTCACATAAAACACTTGCCACTGCTATTCCTTGTCAGTTAAAAATAATTGCTGAAAAGAGTAATTCAGTGAATTGAAATAAAATAAAATAACTTTTTAAATCAAAATTAGGATTATTTAAGTGACCAAGTGGCAGTTGGATTAAACTTAGTTTATGTTCATGCATCCTCACTTATTTTCATTATCTTGACTAACAGAATGAAGATGTTAAGGTCTGAATATATAATTAACATCATTTTGTGACTAGAAATAATGCTGTGTTTTGCAAAACAATACTTTACTAGCTTGCTGTTCATACTATCTTAGTGTTTTACAAAAGCATGGCAAAACAGAAGATCTTGAAAAATTTATGAGGACATATCCTGAAAATTATAGTCTCTGAAAACTCAATCTTATCTGTATAAATTATATCTCCATATTATCATCCCTCACAAATCATCCCTATCCAATCAGTTCAGTTACATCATTCCAACATCATTAATGGTCCATTGCCTTTAGTATGTTTTCAAATCATTGGTTTCAGGGAGCCCAACTTCACTACGGGAAAATATCTTATTAAATCATCCTCATCACCCAGTTCAACACATTTCAACCTGACACATTAACACATCAAAAATCTTTATAGCTTTATTATCCAACTAGCAGGAAAAAATTATGTAATTCACACATCCACAGTATGAATTGAGTCTAATAGTGCGAACTCCCTACATGAAAAACCTCCCAAGGAGTTCAATTCCCTTCAGATACAATCCTTCACTCTCAGTAGTTTGTTCCCTCGTCCATGCACCTCTTCTCAAAATTATCTCAGTAACTCATATTCTTGTGCATGTTTATTCTGTATAAAGAGTATAAAGAAAGGAGGTCCTACTTCTAATAGGGTGTTGTGGACTAACCTGAGCAGTGTGACTATGAAAAGTAAGGAAACAGAGTTTCTTGGACTGTGCTGGTGTGATGGCAAGCTGCTTCTGGTGAGTATTTTGAAGCAAGCACTGAAAATGCCTCAGGATCTAGTCCTGCAATCAAAATAAAGCGGGCATGATTTTTGTTTGTTTACTTTTATCAAAGCTACCATGAATTAAAAGAAAAACAATCATTAGAGATGATAAATTTGTGCTACAGTTTAAGATAATTCAGTAGCTTTTACCTTAACTGTTACTGTGTGTCTTGTTTCAAATGTGGAAAGACATTTATCTGCTACCCTTACTATATTTTGCTATAGTAACTGCTAACTGCTTCAGGTGCAGTTTTCTCTATGTTCTTCCTTCACCTTTCAGTCACATATTTTGGAGCAGCTTCTGCTTGACTTTTCCTCCTTGGTTTGTATTTCTCTTGCTTATCTTCTCTTTCATCTTTTTTCCAGTCTTCTTTTTTCTTTCATGCAACACCTTCACTTCTTCTGTATCAGACCCTTTGTTGAGTTGAGAAAGTGTGCTTTTAAATCCTTTTACAGCTAGATACTTGGTATATTAAGAACTATAATCAATCTGAGCTTGCCTCAGCCCTAAAGAATAATTTTCTGTACAGACAACTAGGCTTGAAAGAAGAAGGATAATATTTCCTTAGCTACTACTTTTCTACCCTTTTTGGTGACCTTGTCACAGGTGGCCTGGAGAAGGCTGAGGTGTTCAATGACTGCTTTTCCTCAGTGTTCACAGGCAAGTCCTCTGACTTCATGACCCAAGCTCTAGACAATCCATAGATTGGAAAAATGAAGGTCTATCCACTATAAACAAAGAACAGGTTCAAGACCATCTAAAGAAGCTGAAGGTGCACAAGTTCATGGGGTCTGATGAGATCCACCCACAGGTTCAGAGACAACTGGCAGATGAATTTGCTACACCATTGTCCATCTGTGCTGGTTTGGGGCCAGACAGATTCTTTATTGCCCCGAGAGGGACAAAAGAATGAGACTCACACAAACGGATTGGAGAGTGATGGAAAGTTTAAACGGAAAAGCAGTTGGTGAAACTACAAAAACTACAAGCACAGTGGCAAAGATATCCCAAAGGCCTCCCAACTCTTCCATTCTCCCCATCTGAGGGTCTACACAAACCCCCCCAGGGCTCTTTCTCCCCGCTCCCACTGCTAGGCTAGTCTCAGGCTGGTCAGGTCTGAGACTGCTCCCCCCTTCTCCTCCTGGCATTAAGCCTAGACAGGCCTAAGAGGCCTTGGGATACTCCCCCACCGTTACCTGATAGAGAGCATCTCCCACGGGAGCAGAGAGGGAAGAAAGAGGGAGAGAATGACTTTGCAGATAGATTGATAGGGCGCAGGATTTATGGGTAGAAACACGCCGTTCCCTGTGTCCATCTTATTGGGTTGGACACTTGGGACACCAGAGGTGTAACTTATGTGGCAGTAAAAGGAGGCACCCAGCCTAAACTGCTGCAATATCATATTTGAAAGGTCATGGACATCTGAGGAAGTCTGACTGGAAAAAAGGGAAACACAACCTCTATCTTCAAAAAAGAAAAAAAGGAAGACCCTCTAAACTATAGGCCAGTCAGCCTGTGACTTGCAAGATCATAGGGTAGACCCTCCTGAATGCTTTACTGAGGCATACAGAAAATGAAGAGGTGATTGGTAACCAACATGGATTCAAAAAAAGGGCAAATCATGACTGATGATCTTGGTCACATTTTGTGATGGAGTCACAAAATCAGTGGATAAGGGGAGAGCAACTTTTGCCATTTACCTGAACTTGTGTAAAATATTTGCGACTGTCCCACATTACATCCTGTTCACCAAATTGGAAAAGTATGAACTTGAGGGGTGAATGGCTCACTAGATAAGGATTTGGCTGGGTGGCCACACTCACAGAGTTACAGTCAGTAGCTCAATGTCCAAATGGAGCCCAGTGATGAGTGGAGACCCTCAGGGGCCAATACTGGAACCCGTGTTGTTTAACATCTTCGTGAGAGATGTAAGCAGTGGCGTTGACACAACCTCAGCAAGTTTGTGGATGACACCAAGCCATATGGTCTGCTTGACATGCTGGAGGGAAAGGATGACATCCAGAAGGACTTGGACAGGCTTGAGAGGTGGGCCCAAGCCAACCTTATCAACTTCAGGAAGGCCAAGTCCAAGGTCGTACACCTGGGTTGGGATAATTCCAAGCACAAATATAGGCTGTGGGAAGAGTTGCTTGAGAACAGTCTTCAGAAGGACTTGGGAGTGTCAGCTGATGATAAACTCAACATGAGTCTGCAATGTGTGCTTGCAGCCCAGAAGGAAATCACGTCTTGGGCTGCACCAAAAGAAGTGTGACCATAAGTGTAAGGAAGGTGATTCTCTCCCCCTACTCTGCCCTCACGAGAACCCACCTGGAATATTGCCTTCAGTTCTGGTGCTCTCAGCACAAGGACATCAAGCATGTCCAGAGGAGGGCCACGAGGATGACTGAAGCACTGGAGCACTGGGGACAGGCTGGGAGAGTTGAGGCTGTTCATCCTGGAGAAGAGAAGGTTCCAAGGAGACATTATACCTACTTTCCAATACCTGAAAGGGGCCTACAAGAAAACTAGGAAAGGCCTTTTTAAAAGGTCTTGTAGTGATAGGATGAGAGGAAATGGATTTAAGCTTGAGAAGGGCAGACCTGCACTGGAGATTAGGAAGAAACTCTTTCCAGTGAGGGTGATGCGACACTGGAACAGGTTACGTAGGGAGGTCATGGGTGCCCCCTCCTTGGAAGTGTTCAAGACAAGGCTGGACAAATCCCTGAGCAACCTGGAAGGTGTCCCTGCCCATGGCAGTGGGCATTTGAGCTACATAATTTTTGAGGTCCCTTGTAACATAAACCATTCTAGGATATGATTATATTGCCTCTAGATAACATTATCAACATGGTTCAAAAATTACATAGACTGTGAGAAAGAACATTTTACACATGATTTATTAATTAATTAAAGAAATAGTAGGTTTTCTATCTCCAGTAAATGTTTTGCCAAAGATTTCTTCCTTTTTTTTTTTTTCCTTAACTCCTTCTTTTTGTGTCTCACAGGAATATAGTTCATTTGATATTTTACATGCTTCACCTGTACATCATTCCAGGGATATAACCAGAGATGTGTCAAAAAATAAATAAATCAGTGCCTCACAGTTTGGTTTTGTACCTTCTCATATGACCTTTAGTGAATATGTTCAGGTTTCCAGTCTTTAAATTCCTGTAGAATCTGTTTCTGAGGCATTAAGATCATAAAATATTTTGAATGTTGTACACATTAAGACATTTGGAGCTTACTCAAACTTTTATGAAGCTTCCTTGCTCCATTACTTCTTGTAGTTCCAGTGGAGCTATTGCTCTGATGTTTTTTTCAAGAAATAGTTATTTCTGATAGCCACAGAGGTTTCTCCTGCCATCTCATTCTCTGATGGATGCAACCATGGGGACAGTAAACAAGTGGCAAGTGGAAGAGCTTGGGAGAGAAGTTCTTCATTTAGCACAATAAAAGAAAAAAAAAAGAAAATAAAGAACAGAAAAAGCAATTCCTAATGATATCTTTTATATATGCACATAACATTGTAAAATTCATCAAATACATTTGCACTTTAGACCTCAAGATTTATTTCCAGCTAGGGGAAAACAAACAAACAAACACACAAACAAACCTGTTCTCCATATCTCAGCTCAGAAAGGCAGAGGAGACAGAAACACACTGTTTCCTTGGAGGAACAACAGTTATGGAGTGATATGGATGGTTGAGAGCTGCCTGCTTCCCCTGCGAAGACTGCAAGTAGGGGGTGGCAATAAGCGTACAAAATAGAGTTTTTAGTGAGTAACAGAATCATCAGATGATGTAGTTATAAAACAAGACAAAAGGGAGAAGGTGGTGCTCATACCTTCTAATTTCCTCCAGTCTTACATCTTTTAACTTCACCAAAATCATACAAGATCATCTGAGGAATTAAGTTAGCAGGGCTTAACCTGCCTGAGATTCCACAGAAATATTGTAATGTGTTCTTGAAAATGGTTGACCTTTTACTATCAGAAGTACAAGTCTATTACAAATAGGTATTTAATTTTTCTTTCTGTTCACACAATTTTCATTAACATAATTCAAGACAGACAAAAGAATTGCCTAACCTATGTGCCATTTACAAGTTCTGTCAAATAGAAACATGAAAACAGGAGGTTTAAAGGGCAGAGAAAGAGTACAAGGAAGGAGAGGAGGAAAGACAGGTTTTGTGTGGAAGGAGAGCTAATGACACCAGATTTCTGTATTTTCATAGCATTTCAGTAACCATAGCTATGTCTGAGCTTTGGGACCTGTGCTGTTCTTGGCTCCCCAATGCAAGACTACATTTCTTATATTCAAAACCATTCTGGGCATGTGTATTCCCATCCCTGAGTTGTGATTGCCTCAAGAAAACCTACCCTTCTAGGCTGGGAAATTCAATACGACATATACAGTTCTGACATTTTTTTGTTAAATTAAACTAATACATGTCAATGATAGTGAAGCAGAATTGGAAAATTCATCTGGCAGAAGCTTCCAAAAGTTCAATTAATGGAAAAATTAATTGAATTTATAAAGATCACTTACTGACTAATCCAGCTTCCCATTACATTTTTTTTCAGAGCCTTAATTCTCAGCTCTCCAAGGCATGGAACTTGGTCTTGGAAGATGACTCTTCAATCTGTTTCATGTGTATGTGCACACGGACTCCACCTCTATGTTTTAAATACAGCCAGGATTGCACATTGGATTTACTTACTGGGTTCCACTTGCTGAATGATGTGCCAAGTTAGTTTTGAGTAAGCATCTGGAATTTGTATTCCCACACAAACTAACCTTTTGATACTTGACCTTTTTTTTTCCAGTCAGCAACGTTTACAAATTCATAATGGAAGTTTGCAAAAGGAGTTGTTTTTTCTGCAGTATAATTGCTGTCCTAACAGGTTTCTATGTCTCTTTTTAAAAATCATCTTTAAAAGGTACACTTGCATTTATGCACAGTCACTATACAAAATGTGTCTGAAGACAGAAAAGCTTCATGACTGATGTTCATCTGTTGAACAACAAATATACAAGATACTAGCTGAGAATTTTTCCTTTTCCATTTTTCATAGTGCAACAAATATCTCAGTGATGCAAAGCTTTTAAGACTAGGGAAAAAATAAAAAGAATGCAATTATTATGCCTTGATCAAGACATAATGATCAAAATGAAAACTGGGAACTCCTAATTTTTTGAGAGAAACTGCAAAAGGTATAACTCTGGATTTTCTTCAGGTGTAAGGTAAAAGAAGTAGTGAAACGTACAGTATTTGCTCTAAGCTTTTCAGCTGTGGATTTGACATGAGCAAACTAGTAGTTTGAAGCTTTGGGGAAAAGGTGGTTTATCTCAGTGAATAGTAAAGACATGTGAGAACCTTAGATCAGGTGAAGACTGTTCACACAAGGACTGCAGGAAGGACTGTGTTGATATTTGTTTCTTTTTCCATTAGGGATTTTTGTTGGTGGTAGAAGTGCCTGCAAAATTTATTATTTTTCATTAGAGAACTGCAGTGTGGGGGCTGAATTTGTAAGCAGAACAGAGGTTTCTGGAGGCATTTTAAATCCTGGATCCTTTTCTGTCTTATATAAGAATCTTATTATTTACTGTCCCTGAGCAACGAGGCTACAGATTTTCTTATCTGAAGAGACATTTATTTCAGTTTTATAAAATTAAAAAAAAAAATCCTATAAAAAGCATGAAGTGTATGCAATAATAAGGCTGGAATTTTCTTGTTCCTTCTTATGTTTTGTCAACAGCAGCAAACCAGAAACTTGCTGGTAGTTTTAAAGAGGGATCATTTATTACGTATAAGTGGTAATGCTGCATATAATGACTGGAAGAAAGAATCCAGATACACAAAAATAACAGACATGGACAGATGGGTTTGCAAACAGAGTGCTTATGGCAACAGCAAATCATTAGAGCTGGTTTTCCTCAGGGAAGAGCCACAGTATTTATAAACCTCTAAAAGTACCAGAAGAAGCAGCAATTTTTTGCTCATCAAAATATTTCACTTGGTGCACTGAACATCAGTGTCCACCTTGAAGCACAACAACCTGAGCCCAGGCATCAAATCAGGCACTAAGCAGAATGACAGACACTGATTTTGTGATAGACTGAGGTATTATGCAACAACAAAGAGCAGATTCAGAACTGTAAGGAGAATTGTGACTTAGGAAATCCAATTCTCAGTGAATATTAACCAGTAATACTTATCTAGATGTTCTACTTCCAGAGTGTTTTAATTCTTCTGAAATTTTGAGATTTTTTTTTAATATTTACTTGTGTGTATGAAGGAAAATAAATGCTAAGGATGATATTAGAAAGCAGCTAACCTGAATTGTGCGTTATGTTATGGAAGGCTGCAGAGGTACAAAGATGTAAAACAGACAAAGACAAAAAGGAAGACCACTTACGAGGGATATAATGCAAGGCTTAGATAAAGGACTTTTCTTCACTCTCCTCAGGTTCATTTCTTATGGGACCTTTATTCTTTTTTTTTTTTCTCAATATGAAATTAGAACTCTGTCTTAAAACACAGATTCACTGACAGTTGTCATGAAAAGAATTTATAGAAGGTTCATATGTGCTTTCATATGAGCTAGGCAAATGAACTATCTGAGATATATGGGCTGAGAAAAAAACTGATACCAATTCCTGCCACTCTCTTCCAGCTTCTAGGGAGGACTTTTAAAGCAACAATTTTACTTTTATCATCCTGCCTTTGATACTAAGATCACAATCTGTAACTCCTGAGTCAATTTTACTCCTCTTCATTGCATGCCAACAGCATGAGTACTCCACCGTTTTCTATCTACAAGTACGTGATGCTGCTACTAATTTGAGACCTGCTCCTGAAAGGAGCTGGCACTTGCAGCTCTCGTTAATATCAAATGAGAGAGAAAGAACACGGAGCTTTGAAACCATGCCATTGCCATTTTGCAATGGACTCTTAAAAAGCCTGTCACATCTTGTCTCCTTTGGTCTAACTATTAGGATTTTCTTCTAGCAATTATAATCCTGTTTACTGTGTTCATGTACCAGAATATCCAAAGGGCACATTTTTCTGGGTATACAGAAGTCTAGATATCACCAGAGTCCCTTTAAGCATTTTTCACATTCTTCCTTCTCTGTGCGTGGCCTAAGCAGTCTTTCATGGTCTACCTGCTGGGGTTTTTTTTGTTGTTTGTCTGGGTTGGGTTTTTTTATTTGTCTACTTTCCTACAACAAATTGACATTTGGATAACCATGGTAAAACTTTTCAAGAGAAGAAATATCTATCAGGGATGATAGTTGCAAGGGAAAAAATAAACCCGTAACCTAAACTAACTAATCTGTTTGACTTCCTTTTTTTTTTTTTTCAAAACATGTAGTCAATTTCTTGTTTCTTGTCGTGCCTTATTTCTGGATTTAAACCTATCACAGGCTGAGATGATGTAATCTCTGCAGATGCTTATCTTTTCAGTAGGCTGGGGTTCATTGAGATGAAAGTGACTGGTAGAGATGTATCACTAGGTGAACTGTCTGCTGAAGTGCGACATATACTACTCTGACCTTCAGAGCATAATTGTGTTCAATGTTGTATAACATGATTACCTGTAATGTTCAATATGTTACGAGGTGAAAGAAGGGGTTTTGTCATCTTTTAAAACATGCTCTTTGATAAAGAAAATTCCACACAACATAAGAGGGAAAAAGGTTAAAATCAGTTTAAAAGGGAAAAAAAATCGTTCCCTTCTATCGAGTTACAATAAAAATGAAGACAAATAGTTTCCTACTGATAGATTCAGAAATTAAGGAAATGAGAAGAAACAGTTTTTTTATGAAATATCAGTGAGGGTCTGGTGAGGATGCCTTAATGTTCCATATTTCATTAAATAGCAAAAATATACAAGCCTTTGTCCTTATTTTCCTCCTGCTATTTAATAAAATCCTTGATTAATATACGGCATTGCTGTGACTGGGTAACAAATGTTCTAAATCTGTAAATTTACATCTGCCAAAAACACAAGAGGGCACTCACAATGGAAGCATCCATTTGATTATAAAGAAATTGTATATATAGACATATTTATGTACAAATAGACATCATAATCTTTCACATACATAAAAAAATACACATATCCCTTAATCAGTATTTTCAAGACTACTTTGTAATAATATGATCTGCAATTTCTAGGAAACAGAGGAAAGCTAAACTCAAAAGATTTATGATTTTATTCTGGTAGAAGACCAGAATCGTGATCAGTAATCCATAGTTTCTAATTCTAGGACCACAGTTTGATCCATCAGATTCTGTTGTCTCAAAAAACTACTCAAAACAACTTCATTAAAGCCAGTATTATGTTCTGCACTTCAGAGTTATAGTTTTAGCAACTACACCGTTCACTATGATATAAGGAAAAGCAGTTTTAGGTTAAAATGTTTATGCCCTACTCATTTGCATATAGATCAATCTATTGAATAATTCATATTCTCTTATTATCATGAAGTACCTGGAATCTGCTTCTGGATAAATTAAGCACTCCTTGAAAACCCACAGAAAGAAAAGATTAGACAGCTGCTCTAAAACTTTTTTTCCTCAATAATTCTTTTGGGGAAAAAATAAAAATTAATTAGTTTTATAGCTTACTGTTTTTTCCTATCAGAAATAAACTGCTTTACATTCCAAAATATATTGTTCTGAAATTTGTTATGTCATTCTAATTTATATATTTTTGTAGCAGTGTGAAGAATAATTTCACACAGCTAAACACAGTTTGTTTATTGATTGTTGCAAACAAATGCCAGTTGAATTTTGCAAAAGCATTTTGGAAATACACAATATATTTGTATAAATGTAAAAGGGAGATACACATGTGCAAGTAAAAACACATAAGCAATTGTAAAAACACTTCTGAAGCATGTATTACATAGAAGGGATGTTAGTGAAGCCTAACATTTAAGGCCTTTGCTGGCATAAGAATTAATGTAAAGCTAAAGCCTAAAATAATGTCTTGGTCATATTAGCCATGTTGGCTGCCTGAAGGTGCTAAATATTTCACTTGGAGAGTACTCTTTGCTTGTTCTTCTACAAGTAAGTAAGTAAGTAAATAAATAAATCTTCTAGGAGAAGAACCTCTGTTACAGATTCTTCATAAATGCATAGAATTGTCAGGGTTGGAAGGGACCTCAAGGATCATCTACTTCCAACCCCCCTGCCATGGGCAGGGACATCTCACACTAGATCAGGTTGCTCACAACCACATCCAACCTGGCCTTAAAAACCTCCAGGGATGAAGCTTCTACCACCTCCCTGGGCAACCTGTTCCAGTGTCTCACCACCCTCATGGGGAAGATTTTCTTCCTAACATTCAATCTGAATCTACCCACTTCAAGTTTTGCTCCATTCCCCCTAGTCCTATCACTACCTGACACCCTAAAAAGTCCCTCCCCAGGTTTCTTGCAGCCCCCTTCAGATACTGGAAGGCCACAAGAAGGTCACCTTGGAGCCTTCTCTTCTCCAGACTGAACAGCCCCAACTCTTTCAGTCTGTCCTCATAGAAGAGGTGCTCCAGCCCTCATAAACCACAGATTTCTAGAGGTTTCCACAACAGTGACCATTTACTGAAACAACTATTAGAGCTGTATTTGCTGTCCTTCCTATGACCTCAGCATTAACGTCTTGTTGAGACTCAGCAGGGAAGACCCTACCATCTTTAGCTATGAATCAGAACAACATTTTTGAAAGTTTTCATACCAACTCTTCAGTCATCCTTATAGGAGACTATGTGTCTTGCTTTCATCAAATTGAGCAGGAAAGAAAACAAAACCAAAACCACTTCCAGGGAAATCTTTCTTACTCTATTTACATTTTGTTGTTGTTAAAGACCGTTTGTTATCCACCAGCTAATTAGGATATCCTTATCAACTAAAATTCCAGATGTGCTGTCCTTGGAACATCATCAACAAAGTTTTCTATCATCAGCTGGTCAATAACTTTGCACTTGAAACTATATTTCAGAGAGAGACGTAGTTTTGTTAATGTGGACATGGTGTAAGAAAGGATGGTTTGGATTTTTTTTGTGTGTGTGGTTTTTTGGTCTTTGTTTTTCCTTTTAAGTTTATTTAAGGAGATTCTTTTTGGTTGGTGTTTTTGTTTTAAAGGGGTTGTTTGTTCACTTTATGATACTACTTACATTTGATTTTTCTGTTTCCAGGTACTATATACATTAACATGTTATCATATTATCACTCTGATAATCTTCTACTAGGAAGTTTTCAGTATCATAGAATCACACAGAATCACAGAATCAATAAGGTTGGAGAAGACCTCAAGGATCGTCAAGTCCAACCTGTCACCCAAGACCTCATGACCACTAAACCATGGCACCAAGTGCCACGTCCAATCCCCTCTTGAATGCTTCCAGGAATGGTGAGTCAACCATCTCCATGGGCAGCACATTCCAACATCTAACAACTCATATCTTTACACTGAATGCTGATACATTCACCTGAACATTTCATTATTAGCACCATCAAACTAGTGGCTGCACCAATTAACAGCTGCTGTATATTTTAATCACCAGGCTATGTTGTTTTTTTATGAGGAGTTCAGTATATTTGAAATATCTTGGTATTTTTTGTTAACAGAAATCCTTAAAATCCTTTTGCCCATTGTTTCATTAAAAGCATAGGGTTTAGAATTACTGAATATTAGGATAGAAGTATCAGTCAGTTAAGATACCAAATCTCTTTTATCTTGAAGAAAGATAGAGAAAAAAGGTGTAAATTCATATACAAATCACATATAAACACTTTGCATACATCCATAGTGAAAAATTAAACAAGGAGAATGTAAGAGAAAATAAGATCCTTTAACTACAGTGTAGAATAAGTCTGATCACTGTTGTTCCTAAGCATGACATTATTGTCCACTTGGATTTGAGCTGCATGTCCAAACTGTACCAACCAATAACAAAATAAAATCTCAGAAAAGTGTGATTCAGCTACCTATATTATACACAACAATATCTGAGAAGTTGTAGAGAAAAATATTTTGTTCATTACAGCACATTGTTAAAAGCTGGTCTGCTCTGAATAACTCTAGACTGAATCTCGGTAATTCAAAACATTAAAAAATAGTTAACAGATAAAGATAATATACTTTTTCAGGGTTTTTTGGCTGGTTTTAGGTTTCAGTAATATTTCCCTCCACTCCCCCAGTCTAAATTCTGAGGTATCCGCTAGATAACACAATTCACTAAGTGTAATCAGAAAAAAAAAAAAAAAGAGAGAAAAATCCTGCAAAATAAATGCTTATAAATCTCTAATCTCCTTGATAATTTGAAATAAAACAGAACTAGCATAATGGGTTAATTTACATATTCTGCATAATTCATGAAGGGATCTCTGGGTTAACCCTCAAATAATTCTAGCAGACTCATATGAGATGAAGGAATGATAATATGTTAATTTGAGCTTTAATGTGTATGGACTGCCCCATCCTGTATCATATCTTAGTTCTCCAGACTGAATTTCCAGAATTTTGGTGCTGGCTCCCGTAAGTTAACAGTTAAAAAGTATCAGTATGTTGGTTAAACCCAAAGCAGCTCTGGGTATTTACAGAACTCAAAAGTAGGCCACTGTTTTCAATATTGTTTGTAGCTTTGTAGTGGGTTGAAAAATTCTCCCCAATGTTAATCCAACAATTCAGTGGGACTGTTTAGAACTATCATTATTTTCTTTTTACACCCAACAGTGATTTATTTACATTCTACCACTTGCTGTTAAAGATCTGTGGAAAATTTTAAAGGCATAGCCTAAAACTACCACAAGCTTGTAAAGTAGCCATCTTGCATCTGTATATGAGTAGATCACTTCTAAAACCACATTTTACAACCTGTCCTCTGAGTTATAAAGGAAAAGGCTGGGGTGAGGTGAAGTAAGGGCAAAAGAAAATAAAATATGTCAGCCTTACACAGTAATCCATATCACTATGGTCTCTCCAACTCTGAAGAGTGATCTTGCTAGTCGTGCACTGAATTAACAGATCTGCCACCAGAAAGCTCCTTACTGAATGACTAAGCTGTTGCTAAAATACTTCATCCAAAAATGTACAAAATCGGTAAGACAACTTCTTCCTGTTTCTTGGGCAGAGTGCATTTTGGTGATAAAATATGTAAATGTCTATTAGTTATTTTGTTTAACATCTTTGTGCACTTGGTCTCTCAGCTAGGCACCTGCTTTCATCTGTTATAAATTCCTTGGTTCTGATCAACTGTTTTCTTCTTTTCAGCCCTAAAGTATATTAGGCAGAGATAATTAATTTACAGGCTGTGCACATACTTGAAAAAGACACCACTCACCATTAATACTCAGCTAGAATATTTATCAATTTGTAAACTCTGTTGCCATGCTCAAGTAGATTTCTTTTTAATGCTCAGTAATCCTTGGTTTACACTTTGACCTTCAAACCCAGGAAGTCAAAAAGGGATTGATAAATGTCCACACTGTGTCTTAGACACTTAGGTTCCGGTGCTCAGCCTCAGTGAAATTGGGTACGAATGCTGGCTAGGCTACATCAAGAGAAGCATAGCCAGCAGGTCAAGGGAGGTGATTCTCTCCCTCTACTCGGCTCTGGTGAGACCCCACCTGGATTACTGCATCCAGTTCTGGAGCCCCTGTTACAGGAAGGATCTGGATGTGCTGGAACGTGTCCAGAGAAGGGCCACCAGGATGATCAGAGGGCTGGAGCTCCTCTCCTATGAGAACAGACTGAAAGAGTTGGGGCTGTTCAGTCTGGAGAAGAGAAGGCTCTGATGAGACCTTATTGTGGCCTTCCAGTATCTGAAGGAGGCTACAAGAAAGCTGGGGAGGGACTTTTTAGGCTATCAGTTAGTGACAGGACTAGGGGGAATGGAGCAAAACTAGAAATGGGTAGATTAAGACTGGATGTTAGGAAGAAGTTTTACACCATGAGGGTGGTGAGTCACTGGAACAGGTTGCCCAGGGAGGTGGTGGGAACCTCATCCCTGGAGGTTTTTAAGGCCAGGCTGGATGTGGCTCTGGGCAACTTGATCTAGTGTGAGGTGTCCCTGTCCACAGCAGGGGGGTTAGAAGTAGATGATCCTTGAGGTCCCTTCCAACCCTGACAATTCTGTGACTCTATGAATTCTCTGTCTTTCTGTAAGATTTTGATAAATTAACTTCGTTTTGTTTGCACTTGTAATTATGGGTCCAAAGACAATCACCCTGTGTTTCAGTGGTGGCTCAGTTACACCAATGAGGTATTCTGGTCTATTTGCATAAAGCAATGCTTTGTTTCTTGCCTTGCTTCTTTCTCCATGATGTCAAAACTGTCATCATTGCTCACTCATTTGAACAGCTTCCTCAACTGTTTGCTCCAGTCACTTTCTTAGTTCAGCCTCAGCAAGATTTACCCACAAGATACCTGCCCTTTCCTCTTCTTAAAGCTGTAAAACAAGCAAATTAACTTCATACTTCTGTCATTCAGATCATAAAAGCATGAGTAAGGCCTGAAAAAAAAAATAAAAAATGGTAAGAGCTTGCCCTTAGAGATTAGGGGTCTTGGACTGAGCATAGTCATGCTCATCTTTCTCAGACCTGACATTTATGCAAGATGCCAAAAGAGAGGTCTTTAATGTTCCTGTATAGTTCTTCTTATATGTGAATGCAGTTTCACTTAAATGATGCTGTAAATCTCAATTCCCACATGAAATCTGAAGACTTGAGTTCCTACTGATCAAAAATATGATGGTAAGAGATGCTTTAAAGTGCTGCCTAACAAAGAACTAAGGCAAAAATACGGGTAGCCATCAATAAAATAGCATTCAGTAGGTGATGCCTAAATAAGTTGCTTGTGGGTATCAATGTATTCAGAACATGGTAGATGCTTGTTACTGGTACAACATTAAGGAGGGCAAGCAGATGTTTGCCACTGAGGTCATGGGGTCAAATTTGAAAGTATTGTTCATAATCTTCTTGTTAGACAAGTCCTTGGAGAGTGAAAGATCTGACATGAGGAGACATGTCCATTCTCCTCTTTTCCATTTAATTCATACTTACAGATCAAAACCTACAGTTACAAGGTAGGGTCTGGAATCTAGGTAGGAATCTGCATCCTCTTGTAGCAATAAAGCTTAGAGTGAAGTCCTGGAGTTACAAAAGGACATTAAGAACTTTGTGATCAGGGAAATGGGAAATCATGATCTTAAGAATATTTTTAAAGTATCTTAAGAGTTTATTTTGAAGAAATTATTGGATTAAACTTTGAGAGTTCACTTGTTTTTCTTCCCAGAGGAGTGGGAATGTGTTAAATTTCTCTTGTGTGTTCATTCTCTCATCCTGGCTCCTTTAGAGGCAATGCAGTTAGGTGCAGCTCTCTAACAGGGAGAATTATCACAGTATCACAGTATACAGAATACTGTACTTAAGATATGATTTTCTCTTAATGAGCAACTTCTGCTCATGTAATCATCTCCCATCAGAAGAGAATTTAGTTAATCTGAATCCCAGCTGCTAGAGATGCCTACACAACAGGGCCTAAGGCAGGACCATATTCCTGCTGCCTGGACCAGCCAAGATTTAATTTGAGCCTGTCTGTCTGCCTACTAGTGAGTACATAAGCCAATATGTGGGCATGTAGTAAGTGGAAGAGCTCTGGTTCAAGCATAATTGAAACTCTGAGATTTCTGAAAGCATAGGTGGATCACAGCTCTTTTAACTGACTGTGTGAAAACTTTTATACCTAACTTATTTTGTGTCAATCTCCTTGCAGGAACAGGATCTTTACCTTCTCAGACTAAAACGGGTATGTGATCATGAATATTATATTTCATGTCTTCACAATGTATTTGAAATTGGATATGGGAGCCACCATTTCCAGATTAGACATGGTAGCATTTATGACCTTGTTCACAGATCCCAACAAACCCAATAAAGGTGTACAGAAGAGTCTACCTTTGCTGTAGGCAACTGTTGGTCTTACTATCACACATAATTGACACTAACTAAAAAAGTGGCATTTATTCTACCTATATAGGTGACTTCCGTAACTGTGATTTACAGCTGTGAACAGTGATCCCCAAGAGAAAATAACTACTGTGTGATCACTATATTTTGTATATCTTGCAAGTGTGAATGAGTTATTTTTTGTTCACAGATATATATTTGGGTAGCATCAGAACATGAAATGCCTCAATCAGTTTTTCTGTTAGAGGAGAAAACTGTGTTGCACCTGGAATTGTTCAGTCAGAGCAGCCTTTGTGCTTACCAAATACAATATTCCATTTTCCCAGGGCTCAGTACTGGGGCCAGTTCTCTTTAATATCTTTATCAATGATCTGGATGAAGGGTCTGAGTGCTCCCTCAGTAAGTCTGTAGGTGACACTAAGCAGGAAGCTAGTGCTGAGCTGCTGAAGGGTGGGAAGTCTCTGCAGAGGGACAGGATGGCTTGATGGGCTAAGGTCAGTTGTGCAAGGTTTTAAGAGTCCTGCACTTGGCTTGCAACAACCCCAAGCAACACTACAGTCTTGTAAAAGAGTGGGTGGAAACTGCCCAGCAGAAAAGCACCTGGGAGTTCTGGCTGCCAGCTGGCTGAACATGAGCCAGCAGTGTGCTCAGGGCCAAGAAAGCAAATAGCATCCTGGCCTGGATCAGCAACCGTGTGACAAGCAGAATAGGAAAGTGATCATGCCCCTGTATTCAGCACTGATGAGGACATACCATGAGTACCGTGTTCAGTTTTGGGGACCTCACTGCAAGAAGGACATGGAGGTGTTGGACCGGGTCCAGAGAAGAGAGTTGAAGCTGGTGAAGGGTCTGGACAAGAAGTCTTATGAGGAGTTGCTGAAGGAAATGGGGTTGCTTAGCCTGGAGAAAAGGAGGCTGAGAGGAGACCTTATTGCTCTCTACAACTACCTGAGAGGAGGTTGTAGTGAGGTGGAGGTCAGTCACACAGAATGAGAGAAAATGACCTCAGGTTGCACCATGCAAGTTTAGATTGGCTGTTAGAAGAAACTTCTTCACCGAAAGAGTTCTCAAACACTGGGCTCCTCAGGGAGGTGGTTGAATCTGCATCCCTGAAGATGTTAAAAAATGCATAGATATGGTGCTAGGGAAAATGGTTTAGCACCAGATTTGGTCAAGTTAGACAATCGTTGGACTCAATTTTAATGGTCTTCTCCAACTGAAATAATTCTGTAATTTTTTGGAGTAGGCATTTTAACAAAGGAAGAGGTAATTTATTTAAAAAAGTTAATTGAGATCTCATCTCTTACGATGATTAGGTGATCTTAAATGACCTTTGGAATCTAAATGATTATATAATTCCATGATTCCGTGATCCTATGAATGCAGACTGCAGGCATATTCAGAACTCTGGCTCAAACATCATACTTGACTGGAAGTGTTCTGGGTGCTCCCTCCCAAAATTTTAGCCATGATGGTTTAAAATATAGTAGAATGATCTAGACAACTATTCTTGTAAATCCAACTTTAAGAGACAAAAATCCATTTTTTTCTGTGAATATCTTATGGTGAACCTTCATGCTTATGTATGCTCTGTTAACATGGGTAAGTATTTATACTTAAAGGATTCTTGCTTGTTTGCTTGCAAAGTCAATAGATGTAGTCAGGGGCTGTCAGCACAGCTATCTCCCCATCCAAGCAAAGCATCTCTAAAGCACAGTAATTTTAAAGCTCAAAAACTTTTAAGGAATACTTTTAGAAGCAGGCAAATTGTTTTCATTATCTATAAGTACCATGGAAAACATGCTTTAGCAGTAGCTAGCCTGAATGACTTTTTGTCTCACAGGGCTTTGCAAGAGCAATAGAAAAACAGCCTGGAAAATGGAGTACATTTCTTAATATTGTGAAATCCAGAGCAAACTCCTTACCAACCTGTGATTAGCTTGTCTTTATATTTCATCTCACTGTACAACTCTATACTCTATATATACTCTATAAATGCAATTTTTAAAGGCATTTAAAACGCAAGGTCTTACTGGGGCTTGCAGCAGCAACATTAAATCAGAGCAAAAGACTAAGATGTTTTAACTGCAGAAAATTAGCAAAGCATAAATAAAAAACACCTGTGTTTCATTACTATATTAAATTATTTGTTTCAAATAAAGCTCGGGTAGTTGAATATTTCCAGCAAAGAACAGGAGGGAATCAGGTATTCCTGACTTTCTACACTTCTAAATGTCCATAAGCAAATGAATGGCTTTCATCTTTAGTTTTCAGAATTTACCAAAATCATTAAAGCCTGCGTGTGCTAGATCCAAAATCTCTGCCAAATGAATTGTCTTCAGCCCATGATGAAGGAGGAAATTTTTCTTTGGTTTTGTGTCTGCTTAAAAGGCTACTATGAGTTCAGGCTCTCAAACTTTGAAATTACAGTCCAAAATTTGTACAGATTTTGTGACATTGTAAATTCATGGGTAAAATTACATACACCTGTATTTGTTACACTGTCTTGAGCATATGCAAATAATATTCTGGCAAGTTCTCAATGAAATCTGGTTGCATTTTTCCTCTTAGATTCTTGCTAGAAAGAAAGGCACATTATGGTGGCTTTTGTTTCTAACTCTTGGCTTAAATACTTATGTGAGCAGTTTATTTCCATGGCTAATTTTAATTGATATTTAATATTAAACTTTGGACAAATAAACCAGATGTCATTGGCTTTGCTGCCCTAAAGCTAATTGATTAATTAGATCTTCTGTTTGCTACAAACTATTAAAAATTAAATATGAGACTAATGTGAAACATGGTACTGGAAAATGCCCTTCTAACACAAAAATGGGTGTTTGATTTTGGGAGAGAGTACAAACATAACTGATAAACATACTGTCTTCAAACTTTTCACAAGTCTTGTTGCATATGCACAGATTTATTCCTTTTAAAATGTTGTTTAAGATTTTTCTTCATTTGGTACTACAACCACTACCTCCTATCGTAATTAAAGTATTGTTGTCAGGATTTGTTAAAATATCTCTCTCCAATTAATGCTACCTCTCTGTATATTAAGATTAACATAATACTGAAGTGAACCTGTTAGGAAAAGAATAAACAGGAAATGGTGAAGGGGCAGTTTGGACTTCAGCCTGGTGAAAACACCCAGCACTTAATTGAAATGACCATTAGTAAAATCAAACTGCAATAAATCAAACTGCTGAAAGAAATTTTATTTTATACATTGTTAAACATCAAACTCATTATGATATGAAAACGATAATTGCAAGTATTTGGAGGAAGACAAGCTCGGATCAGACTTCCATAAGCATGACATTTTACACAAAACTTAAATGCACAGCTGCATTTCAAGAAAGTACAAGGAAGGTATTTATAAGACATACTAGCTGAAGCTAATCTCTTTTCCTTTTACCATTTATGAAGGATTTCTCACCTTCTGTTTATGCCTCTGTTATCAGACCAGTTTGAAAAGATGTTAAACTGGAAGACAAAGTTTGCAATGTGTAGAGATCTCCCTTTTCGACATTCCAGGTAGCTTCCAAGGCACTTTGTCAACTTTGGACAAACTAACTCACTTTCAGAAATGAAAAACATTTCTTGATATAGCATCTGTCAAAAAATAAAGATCTGTAACTTATTAACACCCTGAATCTAACACTTTGAGCTCTTTCTTTCTATTTAGATCAGGGATTTTTGTAAAGGTATGTGAAAGTACTTGGGAATGTCACCATTTCCCTCTAAGTGACTTCATGTCCTGGAAAAACATTTCAGATAGTTTTTTAAGGCTTGCTATTTAAATATAATTTTTTTTTAATTTAAAGAAGACATCACAAGAAATGCCATATTTGTATATATTTCATTCCTTCTGCTTTTAAGGTGCCATCAGGAGAAGTTGTCAGCAATCCATTCTGTGGAAAGGTGAGGGAAGAAAACTGCTGATGTGAAGACAGCACTTGGTCTAAAATAGAGATGACATATAAAGTGAATTTGAGTGTGCCCCAACGAGAAATCTTGAGTTCAATCTCTTACATGCATGTTACTGCAGCAAAATATTTTAGGAAAACTTTTATTTTATTATACCTTTAAACTTTTCCAAGTTTTGTGATCTGCAATAGAAGAGATTAACATTTTCCATTTTGCCATATATACGGCAAAATGCAAAAAAAAAAAAAAAATATATATATATATAGTTACATGTCTACTGCTTGGCATATACTCCCAACAAGCATTTTGAGATTTAATTTTCCATGAGATGTATTATACTTAGACACTGCAGAAATAAAGGATGGTCAGAATCTCACCAGTAGAAGAGCTGTAGGAAAAAGATTTGCATAATGACATCTTGCACACAGAAGAAGAGTCAACCTTTTCACACCATTACAATAATCAGAAGGTATACTTAGACAGAAAAAAAAACCAAGGGGGTTCTTGAGGGGAAAAATGGACCTGCTCCTTTACTTGGCGATATGAGCATTTAACAAAAGGACCAATACTTATTGACTGCATACTGTGACTAGTGCAAGTAATTTCTCAGGTATTTCTTAATTTTATAGCCAATGTAGCTGATTTGAAGGTAAATATTCTAATTCTTTCACTTTTACACCTTCAAAATAGCTTAAACCCAGACTTGAATAGGGTTCCTACTGTGTGAATACTTCCACAGTTTGGTGAGTTCAAAGAAAAGATCAGTAATTCCATTCATATGAAAAGGGAGTTTAGGAAGTAAAAAAGGAAAATAGAGTACATTTCAACTTTCTCTTCTAATGTTTATTTTCTCCTTGTAGACGACTCTTCCAAAATGGAAAAAAGGAAAAAAAATAAAAAAGGAAATACAAATTTCTTCCTACAAAATTGTAAGCGTGTGGACTAAGATGCAAAAATTAGCAGTCATCCATTATGGATGGAAAACAGGTAAGATTAAAAATACATATATTTCTCCACAAATTGTAAAGTATATTTTTCACCATGGAGATCAAGTAAAATTATTCTGGAGCAAAAAGCAGATTTCTTGTAACCATCCAGTAATGACAAAGCGTCTGAATTATCAGTAATATCAGGGAGCAGGGATTAGTGCTTTTCACAGTATTTCATACTAAATTGTAATTGCCACACTTTTAGGTATTGCTATAATTATTTTTCATGTATAGTATTATAGTTGTTCCTGAAAGTCTTCAATAATGTAGTGTAATTTGCAGATGATACCAAGCTGAGTGGTGTGGTTGATAAGACTGGAGAATGGGCTGCCATCCAGAGGGACCTGGGCAGGCTGGAGATGTGGGCTGAGAAGAATCTTACGAGGTTCAATAAGGTGAAGTACAAGGTCCTGCACCTGGGTCAGGGCAACCCCCAATATCAACACAGGCTGGAGGAGGATGAAATCGAGAGCATCCCTGCAGAAAAGGACTTGGGGTGCTAGTGAATGAAAAGCTGGACATGAGCCAACATGGACTCTTGCATGCCAGAAGGCAAATCAGGTCCTAAGCTTCATCAGAAGAATTCTGGTCAGCAGATCGAGAGAGGTGATTCTACCACTACTCTGCTCTGGTGAGACCTCACCTGGAATAATGTGTCCAGCTCTGGGATCCCCAAAGACAAGAGAGTGGGTCCAGAGGAGGGCCACAAAAATGAACAGAGGGCTGGAGCACCTCTCCTCTGAAGACAGGTTGAAAGAATTGAGGCTGAACAGCCTGCCAGAGAGAAGGTTCTGTGGACACCATGTAACTACAATATTTGAACTTCAATATCTGAAGGGGACCTAGAGAAAGGCTGAAGAAGGACTGTTTAGCAGGGCTTGTAGTGATAGGATGAGGGACAATTGTTTTAAACTGGAGCAGGGTAGATTTAGGTTGGACATAAGGAAGAATTTCTTTACAATGGGAGTGGTAAAATACTGGAGGAGATTGCCCAGGGATGTGATTGAGGTCCCATCTCTAGAGACATTCAAGATCATACTTGATGTGGCCCTCGGCAGCCTGATCTAATTGGAGGTGTCCCTGCTGATTGCAAGGGGATTGGACAAGATTACCCAAAGGTCACCTTCCAACATAATTAAATCTGTGAGTCTGTGAAACCCTATCCCCATGCAGCAGAAAGAGTTCCCACATGTATGAGAGTTATCACATTGTATTGGGTTTGCATGGCAAGGTTTTGGTAGCAAGGAGGCTACAGGGATATCTCCCTGTCCTTATCACAACTCACAAGCCTTTCATTTTATTCTTTCTCCCCTGTATAGTTAAGGAGGGGAGTGACACCTGATGCCTAGCACCCAGGTCCAACTCACTACACATGTTTAAATTACTACAGTTCTGTCTCTGTTTGCCATGTTACAAAGATTTTCTTACTCACTACAAATGAATGAAGTGAAATGGATGATTGAAATTCATGGATATAATTAAAAATAATGAAATTCATGTGGATATAATAACTAAATGTTGGATATAACTTTGCATATTGCACTTACAGACTTACCCTCCAACAGTGATCAAGTATCAAATTAATTTAGGTGATTAAAAGCTTTTCTATTTCAGTCAGAAGAATTTACAGCTTTTCTGTCACCCAGGCCTGTTCTCTCCATACACTGATCACCAGTCTAAGCCCTTATTCTAATATGTAACAGTATTTCACTTGCTTTGCTCAGAAAAAAAAGGGGAAAAAACAACAAACAACTAGTTTACAAAGAGCTTTGCTGTGGTTTATGAAGAATTGTTAATTGCTTGACTGTGGCATAGTGAGGCATAGACCCTCATGGTGCCTTTGAAGGAGAGGCTGGACACCATGGATCATTAAAATAATTAAAAATAAAACTTTGAAGAGCAGACAAAACTTCCCACTTTATAAAGCATAATTTAATGACACTGAAGTCTCTTCTGAAGTGGGTATGTTCATGTAATCCCAGGTCCACAATGAATCACTGAGGCTGGTGGAAATTCACTGGTTGAGGACATGACCTTGCAGTTTGTTGAAAAGCAAGAGTAAAACTTGGTTTATTGTCTCCAAATCTGAAAGACAGTATTCAAGACCTTTTGAATCTAGAAATTACTTTGACAGCCCTCTAAGTAGGAGATTTGTCTTTACAAATATTGAAGTTTTGTTTCCTTTTGTAAAACAGGAAGTAGTTTTCCAAGCAAGTGGATTATAGTCTTCTTAAAGAAGAATGAAAATCTTAATCCACAAAATGTACTGCTAAAATGACCAAGATGGGTAATGAGGTATTGCTAATAAAGCAGAAAGGAAATTTTGTTTGCTTTAGCTTGCTCTTTTTCAATTTCTATTATTTCTGTCAATATTTACATGTATTAACTGTTTAAATATTTATAAGTTGTGTTGCTCTTCACCTCATAGGCTCACCCAACCAAATTAACTGACTTACGCAGTGTTAGAAATTCAACTGTCAACTGCACACATTCTGTTAACTTTTGGCACAAGCATTACTAAACCTGTACTCTCAGAATAGAAATCATTCATTTGAAAAATGCATGTTCCTAAAGGCATCAATCTCCTCCTGTGTTCCCAGAACTGATTATCTGTATGCTCTTATCCTGAATGTTCTCTTGAGAGGTATTGCGTAGCACTAGAAACCCCAAACACTTTTTTCCGGGTCAGGTGTGGTGTGCAAGGTGAAAGTAATGAGTCAGTTTCCAGCTGATGTATGAACTTTGGACCACTGAACTCACAGAGATTGAATTCATTTAAAGGTCTGCCCATTAGTCTTTAAAAATTACTTTACCGAACATCTCTGTAATTTTCAACATGCAATTTCCATGCATTCCATACTTTTTTTGCCATAGTTGAACGACATGCACTTAAGTGTTTAAGCTAAAATCTAAGCAGTATGGAGAAGTCAATGGTCTCTAAAACTCTACAGGTCCTGATGAAATATCTTTCCATAGGCAAGTTCAGCTCTTAATTCATTATTCCTTCCCATGAATGAGAAAAAAATATTTTTTTCCTCAGGAACTAGAAATCAGGTTTTTGTGTTTAAGATGTCCCAAATCTTTCCATGTAGCTGTTACTGTTAAATATAAGAAACATGATTGTCAGGAAAAGGCATGTGCATTACCATCACTTCTCTAAAAGAATGTGCCCTAATAAACAGCCAAATTAAAAAAATATTTCATACTACTTTGGCTTTTACCTACATTCATGAAGTCACTTGATTCCTTGACAAGAAGGTTTTTCTCCTTTTAACTCATTTCTTAATTTTGAGAAGCTATAACGCTTATGACTTGTGTGATCTTTTAAACCCAGCAAGTGATGCCACCGCAATACCATTATCTCATTTTTACAAGTACCATTGTTTTGAAACCTCTTTTTTTTGCCTTTTGACTTTATTTCAGTCTTCGTTAGCTGAAAAACAACAAACAATATTATTTTGGACTGCATTTGTATTACTATCCCTACTCTCATTTCAATTGCAATAGCCGCAGAAAAATGTTCGATACATTAAACAATCCTAAATTACAAATATTTAGACTGCAGCCTCAAGACAATGCTTTTAGTAATGTCTTTGAGTTAGAAGCATTCAAAGGGTGGAAACAAACAAGAGCTCTTTGAAGTAAAACTCTATTTTATTGTGGAAGATATGTCAAATAACTGTCTACATATTTTCTAGGCATTCATTTTATGAGTTATCATTTAATATAATGGATATTTTGCTATTACAACCAATAGGATTTTTAAGTTGTTTGCTTCATGTAATAAAATAAAGGTCTGTTACATTTTGTTGCAAAGCCATTCACAGTCTTTTTTGTGTAGATTGGAGGGTATTCTTGATTTACAATCACACCCAGTCAAAAAACACTTCTGTTTCCATACAGAGAAGGCCAGTGGAATGAAGAAAAACATTGAAGATATGGTATAAAGTGAAAAGGTATAAAGTGAAATGGTCTAGATGCAAAGAAGGAATGCTAATAAATGGTTTTGTAATGAATATGTGGATTTTGTGGCAATGAAAGCAAGTTCTACATCTTCCCCATTAGAAGGATTTTAAGATACACTTTGCACTCCATGAGCATTAACATACCTCATAAAAATCTAGCACAAAAATAACTTGCTGTGCTGCATATTTTCTGAATATTAATATGTACTAAGTACATTTCAATAGAACAGAAGCTTTTATAGCCTTAAAAGTTTTTAAAGCCAAAATTATGGTTCCACTCCATCTTAAAAACAAAACAAAACAAAAAAAAACCAAGTGAACAACAACAGAATAAAGATAAAAGTCAACACTTCATGTTCAACTTTTTTAAATCAAATTAAATTGCCATTAATAATATTGATATTATTCTCACTTTTTGGAATCATGTTCCTTTTTTAATCACTCTACAATCATGTCACATAAACTTAACATCAAACCTTTACCTTCTAAAACTTTGCAATCTTCTTTGTTTATTGTTTGTTTAGTTGTTGTGTGTTTTGTTTGTTTGCTTGTTTTTTGGTTTGGGGTTTTTTGTGTTTAAATTGATATCTCCAAATATTTTTAACAGGTTGATTTTAGGCTAGGGAGCACAGTACTAAACCAAATCTGTGATTTAATGGCCTCAGGAGCACATCATTGCCCTTGCCTGCATTTGTAAAATAGAGCAAAACATGACCTGCTGTTTCTTCCTGAGGATTTACATGTGTCATACAGGGAATGCTGGAAATCTCTGCTCTGTACCCTTCTTTAAAATAATTATTGACCTGCTGTGGCAGTTTGGCCCTGGCTGGAGGCCAAATATCCACCAAAGCTGCTCTATCACTCCCCTTTTTAGACGGACAGGGGAGTGGGGAAAATATAACAAAAGGCAGTAATAAGATAGAAGCAGTTTAATAATGCAAAGCACAAGCAAAGGCTTTGGAAGCAAAAGTGAAAAGAGATGTTATTCTCTACTTCCCATCAGCACACAATGGTCAGTCACTCCTGAGAAGCAGAGTTCTACATGTAGCAGTTGTCCTGGAGGACAGATGCCATGGACGAATACCCTTGCACTTTCTTCTTTTACTTAGCTTGTATATCTGAGCTGACATCACCTGGCATGGATACCCCTTTGACCAGTTTGGGTCAGCTGACCTGGCTGAGTTCCCTCCCAAGATCTTGCCCACGCTTCAGCACACTCTTGGGGTGGGGAAGTGTTGGAAAAGCACTTCCTGGGTGCTCGTTCAACAGTAGCAAAAACACTGCTGTGTTATCAACACCCAGCTACAGCACTGTAAAGCACAGCACTAGAAAGATGCTCTGAGGAGAATTAACTCCAGCTCAGTCAAATCCAACACACCTGCAGTTAGGAAAAGCAATGTCTGTTGCAGATCTTACTTTTAGGGCCTGATCCATTCAACACAAATTTTCTTACATTGACTTTCATGTACTCAGTGTCAGGTACTCCTCACTGTCACAATGTGAGAGCTGAAATCCCCCTCCCACACCAATAATAACCAGGCTAGCTTAGCCTGGAAGCAAATGAAACTGTATTTTACAAGCAAAACTACAATCTATGATGAAATGCAATGAATATGTACAAATATACACTATTCACAACATTTACAAATATGTACAATCAACAGAAAAACACAACCAAACCCCCTTTGGGCTCCCCAGAAGAGAGGGGGGGCAATGCTTCTTTTCCTCCACCCACCCGGAGTGGGCAAAAAGGAAGAAAGCCAAGAAGCAGAGAAAGGTTTTTAGACTTAGCTTGTCAAGGTCAGTATGTTATCTTCAGTCAGGAAAGAAGAAGCAGGCAGGCAGAGAGAAGATGGCTTGCAAGACCACCCAACTGCTAGACCTTTTTTTAAGTAGTGATTTTTAAACATTTCTATCTCTCCAATGGAAGTGTTTAGATTAATAATTATTTTGCTTTCTTACACCCAATAGTGATTTATTTACATTCTCTCACTTTCTCTGATTGAACTTGGTGAGAAGAAAAATTAAAAAGAAAGTCTTAAAAACATCGCACTGATGTATGTAGAGCTCTAAGAGTTAATCAAATCTTAAACTCTTACTTTGATTTTCTTGCATGAAAAGATTCTATATAAGTATTGTAGATAAGAATTTTATACTCAAAAGAATGGATTAGGAGTGTTTTGTAAATAATGAGATGCTAAATTAATACTCTGATTATTATGCAGTTATTTGACTTTTTATTCAATGCAAAAAATCAAACAAATAAGCAAACAAACAAACAAACAAAACAACAAAAAAAACCCCAACAGCAACCAAAAACAACAACAACCAACCACCACCAGAAAACATCACTATAATAAAAATATCTAATCATCCACACAATGACCTTGATAAATAAATAAATAAATAGCTAAATAAAACAACTTATGGAAATAATTTATTTGAGAATTAGTGGTAAAGTGAGATTCAATGTTTTAATGTGTTCCCAGAAATAAATATTTAACTAGGAGATTGTGAGGTAAATATCTCTGTTTTTTGGAGATACACATAAAATTACATATTTCCCCTTTGTAGAAAATAACATGACAATTTTTTCAATGCATAAAACAATATGACACACAAGACAACAAAGAGTGGAAAGCACTTGAGATTTCACTTTCTTATCCTGGATCAGGTGGAATAGGAAATTAAAACTCTTTATATTACATTTTTTTCTGTCATGGTTTAAAGTGCTTTGTAAAGGAACATTTATGATTTCTACCAGTAAAGAAATACATTCTGTGGAATGAAGCTTTCAGAAGAAATTAAAATCAGTTTCCAATTAAAGAATAAGTGCCATCACCAACCTCTCCAGAGATGCTTTCTTTGTCTTATTGATGCACTGCAGATGTTCTTCTCAGGCTGAGGAAAGACTGGAAAATGCAAATAATTTCCAAACTGTTGTTTATCCTTTGTTCCTATTTTTTTCCCCCCATATAGTTAAGGGCAACCATTGCTTTACTATAACCTGCATTTCCCATGAAGAAACAAACTCTTTTAAGTATCTTCTTTAAGACAAGGAGAAAAAGAAGAGAAAATTTATCATAAGAAAAGAGGTTTTTGTCCCAAGAGAGCTTTTACATGTTAATAGTGACATTTGTTGTCTTTTAAGTAGAGAAATGTAACACTGTATTTTAATTATCATGGTTCATATTTTCTCAAAAGCCTGACAAAGTGCACAAAATCAGTATGAAAGGTCAATGTCACACTACTGGGATAAGAATATTTACATTTATGAAATTGATATTACAATTCTGCTCTGCAGTGGACAGCAAATTATTTTACATTATCTCTCCAAACAATTCTCTTTCAAAAGGACTGCAGGTGCTTCAGCTTCACTCTGAAAACAGCTGTTCCCTAAAATGAGGTACTCAAAACACTGTATTTTTTAAAGACCATCATCAGAAAACCAGTGTGATCATAAATTGCCTTGAAAATGTCTGGGTTTAATTGAAGTCTTTGGAAGTACATGGTATACAATAAAATGCTTGTGTTTTGAAAGTGCAAACTTTCATCTAGAGGAGACATACTGAAAAACAAATAGATTAAATCTGTGATGTTTGCTCAGTTATTCAAATTCAGAATTTGATCCAGTAATTTTGTGGAACAGATTAAAGATCTATCCATCCATATCTCCATATGGTAGCCTGATACATTCCAGCTACTCCAGAACCACTTATTTGGTGCAACTGATTTTATACTGTTCTTTCCAAACCCAAACATTATATATGGTGTCTATAAAGATGATTCCAATATTTTAAGATTAGTCAGAAAGATTATTTTAAAAAGAAATTACATCTGCTGTATGTTTTATTTTGTGCCTTAATTTTTCACTTTTTAACCTAAACTCAGTTCTGTGGTAACCTGTCAACAGCTGCTACTAAATGAGTTTGTTCTCCAAAGACAGTCACGGGCACTAAAAGTTAAAGCGTCCTGGTCTCTCTGGATAACTCTAGACAATGACATAGTTATGCTATGGCCAGGTTTGGCATTTGCATTGTTGCTGCTACATGTTCTTGGCCATAGTCTATGTACACTGTTCACACTCTTGGCAATGCCGTTCAGCCAGTGCCAGGCAGCCAGGCTAGCTATGGGTTGGCGAAGCTGTGTGTAGACAAGAGTTATGATATCACTTAAAGACAGAGCTTACCAAAGCAAAATCAGAAATTTCTATACCAAGCAAATGTGTGTTCCCAAATTTTGCTTCTTCTGATGGCCATCTAATAATTTCTGGACACCTCTCTGTCCATCTGGAGATGTTGGAAGCATGTTTAATGCTTATAAATTGACTTATGGCATTTCTGCAATAGACCCAAATGAAATGGAGCACCAACGTGAGGTGTATTAATAATTCTCATTGTGGGGAGTTGTGGAAGTGGCCTCCTGTTTGTTTGTATTATATTCAGGTAAATGTAACTTAGCATTACAGAAACTAATTAAAAATACAGTGAACATTATAACTACCTAGTTTTACTGAATTTTATGAGTAGAAAGAGAGGTGAAAGTAGCCCTTTCAGAGAACAGTTCTTCTCATCCTAAAGTAAGATAATTCAGGCATTTTCATTTATCATTTTGGCCACAAGGCTGGCATGAAATTCCACTTTACCTAATACTAGTTATGTAATGGAAAAGAAAAGCACAGCTCACTTTAGTTTTTTATTCTAATTTTCTTTGATCATGTCCCTTATTAACTCATTTAAATGTATATATAAGATTACTTGTTTTAAACCAATACTGTGGTGGGTGATTAGGGATGGAGGATGATGGTTATTAATTATGAATTATGAAATATGAATTAAGTAAATTGTTATTTATTATTTATTAAAATGACGACTAACAATTAACCACCTTATATATATTGATTTGAATGCACAGTTGTAAAAATATAGTCCATAACTGGTTCAGTAGGTACAATTTTACCCAATTATAATATTTACAGAATCGATTTCTAATCAAGGGAACGAAAGGTACAGTTCTGCGCTTGTCCACTAGGTGGAGACTCGATAAGACGCTGGTGGCTGTAGCTATGTCCAGAGGTATTTATAATGTTATCACAAGGCAAGTTAAGCTAGAAATATCTCGTGGCTACATGCCGGCGCTTTGAATAGAATGTTACTGAGTGTTGCACACATGAAAGATACATTTTGTCTTTCTTTGTAGCGAGACAAGTTGCTGGGTTACGCTGGCTACTCGCTGCTGTCAGCTGTCTGCCAGCCAGCTGCCATTAGCCAAGGACTGGTCCGTCCAGGCGGTGCCTTTCTTTCTCCTCCTGCCTCCATGGGCGGGGTGACTTTCCTTCTCCTTCCGCAGGAGGAGCGGCTTGCTTTCTGCTCCCGCAGCCGCGGAAGGGCGAGGCTTTCCGCCGATTGGCAGCTTCCCTGAATAGGGTTGGCCCGGCAGGGCCAGTCCAGGGAGTGGTCTTATGTGACAAGGTGATGGTTCCTGGTAGGCGGTGTCAGCCATCTCCGATCCCAGAGAAAGGCTTCGGGGAAGGGGTGCGGTGAAACGGCGCTTCCCCCTTGGCTCAAAGTGAGCTGACAATGCCAAATCTCTCGGCGACTGCTTTTCATTAAGGTTACAATGCAGTCTTTGGCTTGATCTCAATGGAGAGGATGTCTTTCTCTCTCTCTTTCTCTTGGGAAATCCCGGGTTACACTACTGTAATGACACAGGGCTGTGGAGTGGCTACAGTGGGAGGCTCCTTTTCTCTCCCACAAACGGCGGGGCCTATGCAAGATGCGTTTCTGGTTGATTAGCTTGCAGCAGTTCTGGACTGCCAGGTTCGGGCTAGTCCCTCTCCTTCTGGGCTAAAGCTTACCCTTTCAGGGTTTCCTCAGTCCTGTCGACTGGGCTTACGATGCTGGTTCAGCGAAGGGATCTCCTTTGCTGGTTCCTCGAGCAGCTTGGTGAGCTGGCTTCTTTCCATGTTGCAGAGGCTTCTAGTATGCTTGCTTGTGGGAGTGAGAAGACTTAGGGGTTGCTAGGTTACGTAGCTCAACCAAAGCAAGAGAAAGCAAGAGAGCAAGTTGGTAAACAAATGGAGTAGTAATTATAGGTTTCTTGAGGCTGGATCTGGCCAATGGGCACACTTGTCGACAACCTGCTTCAGCCTATGGAAAGGGTGAAGTTAGGATTATGCCCTTAGATGGAAAGAGCACAAGCATACCATGTGATGGGTGCATGTAGTTGTTTACCTCTTAGGAGACAAGTTGGCGCCTGGGCCTTTGTCCTCCTCTCCTGAAAGAAGGGTGGAAAGGGGGACTAACCAAAAGATGTTGGGACAAGTTTGCTGGTATTTGGGGACATAATTCTGGGCATATGGTGCTTTCACTACAAATACTTTTAGCCAGATTTTATTTGCATGATGAAAGAGATATGTTATTTTTAAAACAAAAAAAATTGTTTTTTTTCAATGGGTGTTTCCATCACCCTTTGAAATATATTTCACCAACTGATATATTTTTTTATCTGAATCTATTGAAATTTTTATCTGTATCATGAGAGCAAAATTCAGTAACACTATTTTTCTTGAATTTTGAGAAAACTTCACTTGGCTTTACAAATGTCTATTGTCTCCTCTTGCAGCTGTAAGGTATTTTGCCACAGAACTGCATATGGTTTGGTCTGTGTTGGTGATCTTGAGAACACAGACGGATTTCACTTGAACTGGAACAAACACAAGCACCGACAAAGGCTGATAGCCAAACACAAACAGCTTATCACAAACATGTTGCCAAAATGTCAGCTGCCAAGGCACATAAGCTGTGTTCCAAGTTCAGCTGACAAATTTTATGTTGGTCTGGGCCAGCTGTCTGAGTGAAATGTCCTAGCTCTATGTGGTGCGCAGATCATCATTCCAGAAGGACTGTGTGTTGACACTTTTGTTTGGATACAACAAGGCCATCAAAGCCTGGCGAAATGCTGTGAGTGAAACTGTATCTTTGATGGTGATATAATATGTTGTTACCTGTAAAATGTCTTGAATCAGCAAAATCTTCCGTCAGACCATCTTGTAACACAGTGGTAGGTAGATAATGCCAGTGACTCCTTTCCAGGTGAGTATCTATATCCCAATTAGTATTTTAAGAAACAGTGTAATTTTTTTTAAGAAGTGTAATACCATTCATACTGCACTAGACTGACAGTCCATCCAGCCCAGCATCCCCTCTCCATAAGTCATTGCTGATAGATATCAGATGGAGGACATGAACATGTCAGGTATTGTATGATGCAGGTATTAGATGGATGTCCAATTCAATCATCCACAATCTAGTGTTTCAGGAAGACGAATAGCTCCCTGGTATACTACTTGAAATATCTCAGCTTTCTGTTAATTTAGAAATGTTTATGCCGGGTTCCATTTCTCATTGAGTATCAATTTAAATTAAAATTTATTAGGGCAAAAAAAAAAGTAAAAGTGTCTGGATTTACTAGTTTTCACTTTAGAGCATTGTACAATGAAATCTAGAATTCAGACTTAGTCAGTTACACTCTCTACTAGAACTTTAAGAGCTGGAAATACATCTATGGGTTTTCCAAGAACCAGAGTCTCTATTAGTTGCATTCTTGTTGTTCCTTCCTGCCCCCTCTCCTCACCCCCCCCCCCCCCCCCCTTCTATTTATTATCAGTTATTCAAATCTGTCTTTTAAATACAATACTAAATAATCCACAATGTGTTTTTCTACTGAACATCAATTCTGGATTTAAGTTTTATTGTCCTTTGACTGTATGAAATTAAAGTTATACAGTGAGGTATTTCTCTGCTCAGCGTAATACATAACATACACATGAAAAAGAAAAGAAAAAAACTAAACAAACCATACACATGAAAAAAAAGAAAAAAAAACTAAACAAAACAATAATCACATATACCAGAAAAAGAAAAAAAGAACATAAGTATGAAGCTATTTGAGCACATGATTGACATTTCAATTTCTTTTTCCCAATTTGAGGAATACTGTGTATGAAGGAATCTATCATTAGAATTTTCCTGCTGAGATTCAGAGGAAATCACACTGATGAAAACACTGATTTCCAGAAATGTTTTGGTGACTGATCACATGAACTATACAAATAAGGATCTGCTCAGATTTTTGATAGGTTCAAGGCCTAGAAGAAAGAAAAGGCTTGAAGCACTAAGGCCATGCGTTCATGAGCGAAGCATGCCTTCAGCTAGCTTCAATCTGATGCCTGTTCTATTTCCAAAAGTGTTTCGTGTTATTCTAAAAGTTGTGTGTGTCACGTATCATTGGAATGCAGTACTTCATGTATCTTCACAAAGCCAACAGGTGAATTGAATATAAACTTGTGTGGGTACCCCATTTCAGCTTCCCATACTTTCATATCTTTTGTTTATTACTGGCGATACTGCCTGCACTACAAAGCTACGACTTTGGCTACAAAGCCATTAGTAGTAATATCATTTTGCAAAGCAGTTATACAACGTAGACCTTTTGTGTTTCATCTTCCCTAATTTCTCTAAGTATGTATAATAAATGCTTTGATTTTTTTTTTCTTTCAAAAAACCCATAAAAATTACTTTATTGTTTCTGGTAATACCATGCCAGCTATGTGTACAACATTCTTGACAGTTCCTTGAAACAGTATTGATTAGAATCACACCTTGCCAACATAGATGAAAAGTTATGCACATAAAATTCTCTGAGTTTCCTTAATCATTGCAGACTATCTGTCCATATCTGAATGAAGGGGCTTATTGTAAATAATAGCTTCCCTGTCCTTCCTGGGCAGAGAAGTGAGTATTCAAATTTTGATTCAATTAGAATGGAAGCAACTGTGGATATGAAAGTTATTGTTTACAATCACACTAGATATTGCATGAATAGTCCCAATAAAAGGTCAGTGAAGGTGTTTTGCCAACCTTTCTTTGACTAGTCTGATAAAACAGTACATGGTGGCAGTTGCATTTTTTATCAAAGGGGAAATTACTTTTTTCATGCAATGATCTCATTTCATGTATCCTTTGGTTTGTTTGTTGGTTGTTTTGCTTGCCTGTTTGTTTTACTAGCCTTTTTTATACTTAATTACAATTAATTCTGATTTTTTTCTGGGCGTTAGGAAAAGAAATACTAAGAAACTGCATCCTAGAAGGTCTCTAGTACAGATAACATGTTAATAGATTATGGAAAGTAATTAATGTGAAATGCTGGTAAGACACATTTTAATTCTGTCCTGCTCTCAATAACGAATGGGATACCCAAGGAAGCAAAAGATTTCCATGCTCCAGTAGGTCACTATGATTTAAGAGCAAGACTGTAATACAAATCTCATGTTGTGCCAGGGGAGGTATAGGCTAGATATTAGGAGGTTAGGAGGAAGTTCTTCACAGAGAGGGTGATTGCCCATTGCAATAGGCTGCCCAGGGAGGTGGTGGAGTCGCCATCACTGGAGACGTTCAAGAGAAGACTGGATGAGGCATTTAGTGCCATGGTCTAGTTGATTGCTTAGGGCTGGGTGATTGGCTGGACTGGATGATCTTGGAGGTCTCTTCCAACCTGGCTGATTCTATGATTCTATATAGGAATGACAACTGGTAGCTGAATATTGGGAAGTACAACAAGAGGGAAGGTAAAGTCAAATCTTTACATTCTGTTTGGAAAGACCCTCTACAGAAAGCTGTAGACAAAGCAATACACATGAATATAGAAGAATTGTATCAGTGCGAGAGCTGAAATTCCCCCCCACCAACAATAACAGGCTAGCTCAGTCTGGAAGCAAATGAAAGCTGTATTTAAAAGCAGATCTACAATCTATGATGAAAAGCAATGAATATGTACAAATATACACAATTCACAACATTTACAAATATATACAATCAACAGAAAAGCACAACCAAGCTCCCTTTACTTCCCCCCCCAAAGGGGCCTTTCCCAGGGGCCTCTCTCCCAGGGGCCTCCACCTCTCAGACACCCCTGGCAGAAAGGAGAAAGTTAGGACGCAGAGAGGCTATTAACGTAGCTCGCCATGGTTAGTGTGTTATCTTCAGCCAGAAGAGAAGAAGAAACAGCGGACAGAAGCCCAGCTGGCTGCGAACTGCAGACTCCCACTGTCCCAACTTTGTTTTGAGTATTGGTTCTTAAACATTTCTATCTATCCAATGGAAGTGTTTAGACCAATCATTATTTTGCTTTCTTACACCCAATAGTGACTTATTTACATTCTTTAGCTTTCTCTGCTTGAACTTTGCAAAGAAAAATTAAAAAAGACAGTTTTAAACCATCACAAGAATGCAATCAAGCCATTCACCTTGCAGTATGACTTTACTGAAACTTCATAAAAATGTTCTTGAATATCCTATCACGTGTTGCCTTTTTTTAAAATTTATTTTATTTTTATAAAGTATTGATTTACAGGCAAATAAATTATAAATCAAAGACTATGGCTGTAGATCAAGTCACTCTTAAATATAACAGATTGCATTTACTATTGTGAAAACTTTTATTTCAAATTAGGCATAAGTTATTATGGTGGGTTGAAAATTCCCCCCCCCCCCCAACATTAACTTTGCCAGACCAGCTCAGCTGGAAGCAAATGGAAGCTGTATTTACAAGCAAATGTACAATCTATAATGGAACACAATGAATATGTACAAATGTACAATATTTACAATATTTACAGGTATTTGCAATTAATAAAAAGGACAAGGACACCCCTGGCCAAGGACCAGGGGAGCTGCAACAACTTTTCCCTTGCCTGCTTCCCCTTCTACCCCCCTGTACAAAAGGGACAAGAGACAGAAGCAGAGAAGTTACTACCAGTCAAAACAAAAAATGATGCAGCCAAGGTCAGTAAAGCCAGTTAGCATCTCCCAGCCTGAGGAAGCGAGAAGAGAGATCATTTTGGGAACCAAATCTTATGGTAGATATCTCTCCAATGGGATTGTTTAGAATTATCATTATTTTCCTTCTCACACCCAATAGTGAATTATTTACATTCTACTAATTTGTGTTCAAGATCTGTGAAAAAAATTTAAAGGCATAGCCTAAAACTACCACAGTTATTATCCTCAAAAGAGAAAAGAAACACTGGCATGTATTTTTATGCATAACAGCAGTTTACAGGCACAGCTTAATCCTAAAAGATTAATGAAATATCTCTTACCTTTAATAGGAGGAAAATATTGTTGGAAATTTTAAATTAGTTCATGGGGAAATGAGAAAACTCATTCTATTTTCCAAAAACTTCATAGAAATGGTACTGGGGGAGAATAAAAAAGAAGGCAACCTAAATTACCAGTGTTGATACATAATTAAAAGCTTTGTTTCAGCTTTGGTTTAAAAAAAATTAAACCTCTTTTTTTGTTAAAAGTTAATGTTCAATGTTTTTTCTTGATTATTTTGTTATAAAAGTTCACCTCACTAAAATCTGTCAAGTGTAGACTGGCCTTTTCTTCTTTTCCAATTTTTCCCTAGGGGAAAGGAAAATATTTTTATTCTGTGCTAAGCTGTATTGGAAGTGGAGTTATCAGATGCATCAGTCAAGGTCATGTAAAACAATGTTCCTCTGCTCATATATTCAGTGAAATGTGTTTAAGTCACAGACACTTCACAGTGACCAACCCTTCAGGAGGATCTGTTCTTACATCTATAGCAATGTTCCTTGAGGTTTGTTTGTGACTTGTCTGTGCCTGAAGGTAGCAGCTTCTTCAGTAAAGCTCCATTGACTGTATAATATTTGTCACCATTCACTCAGAACCAAACTGAATCTGTGTTTGTATCCTGTATATGGCACATTATAACTGAGCTGCTGCACAATGCCTTAACCTGATGCTATGATAGAATTTCAGTTTCACTCTGAAGTGAGTTGTGCATACCATCATTACTTTAAATGTTAATAGTTCTTTCTGTCCTTTATTGCCTGGAACTCAAAGCATGTTGGGCATGACTCTGTATGATCAATAAGGTTTCTTGACATATCACCTGAAAGAAAATATCAAAGCACTGTAGAGTATATTAAATAAAATAGGTATTTTTCTGCATGTTTTTCCACCTGGTGCTTGTATACACCATTCAAACAACTCTCTGTGGCCTTAGAAAAGCTTTCAGCAGCACATCAGATCACTGAGCAGCTCTACATCTGTGAAGAATTGCTTGGATAAACTGCCTGCAGAGCAAAGGATGTGAGACTAGACTTGCCAAGCTACACTTGCCCTTTGGGAGCACCTTAGACATGTAGCTGTCACACTAGAATTCCCACTGAAATCTCATTTTTGATAAAATGCATCAGGAATAAATGGCTATAGCAGTGTGAATACAGATGGTCAGAATATCTTGCCTGGAGATTTCATGAGAATCCATTAATAGAAAAAAAAAATCTGGTATGATATTGCCAAAAGCTATATAATGTATTCTTACATGAAGTATAAAATTTTAAAATAATAATAATAATAATAAAATAAAGTATGTAATGATGTTCCTGCAAATCTTCCCAAGTGTTCTATCTGTTTATATTCCCTCTCATATTTGAAGAAATAGAGGTTGCCAAATGGGAAACAGCAAAGTGCTGAAGCATTGCATCTATTCTAAGTAGTTTGAAAAGATATTTTTGAAGCAGATAGTGACTAGGGGAAATTACAGATATGGGTAAGATATTGACATTCCTCAGAGCATTTAAGGTGCTCCTTATATTCCTACTGGCAGGAGCCCATCCATGCAGCATCATGATAATGATTACACTGACTGGATCCTCTCATCTCACAGCAATGTATTTTGTATTGATCATATATCAAGTACTGTCATAAGAGGTTCATGATAATATTTGAGCACTCCCATCTATTCAATACATTAGCAATGACAAAATGACAGCTTTTTGCTTTAGTCAATTTTCAGATTATTAAAAACACTGCACAAATATTTTTGGTGGAAGGAAAGGAAGAGAGAAGCAGAGACCAAATCCAAAATTGGCAAGCAAAGATGTTATTTTTGCTTCATGATGAAATATAGCTATCAAACCGAGATCCCTATCACTTCTTGTGCTGTAAATTCTGCAGCAACACAAATATCTTTTCTTCTTATCAGACAAGTTCAGCTGAGACAAAGCTATCCTATTTTTATACATTCTACATCTTAACATTCAGATTAAAAGGAAATCTCTTGCAATCTTTCTACCTGGAAGCTAGGCCACAGAAAATAAATTTCTAAGGCTGGTGTAAGCAAGCTCTCTCCTTCTTCAATAAATTGTTTTCTTTAAAGAAATGTTAAAACTCAATATGCATATTTGCACTCATATCTATAACCATATAAACATATATATTTGCTGTTCAGGTGCTTATAATATTTTGTCTTATCTGATCAATAAGATAAGGGTGTTTGTTTTACACCTGTCTATCCAGACAGCTTGTTCTCTGCCTCTTAATCTCCTAGCAAAATCATAGTTTATCTCTTAACAAACACAGGAAAAAAATAATAGCTATAAACAGTGAAGTCTATGCTGAAATTTGTGTAAATGGTGCTTAAGGAAAGCTCACGTTGTCCCGGATGTGACAACGACTTACTCTTGCAAATCCATCAATATTTTGGATGGCACTTCTAGTTTCATCACTGTTGGCAGAAGCAATGAATAAAAGGGAACAAAAGGTCTGTTTTCAGATCAGCAATTATCACAATCACTGCAAAACAGCATTTTAATTTCTGTGAATTATTTCCTGTCCCAAGAATACAGGTGAGAATACCTAAAGGAGCTCATCCAGGAGAACAGGTGTGTGTTCCACTGATTTATAGCGGATTGACTGAATCTGCCAGGAAACATATTCTGAACAGTGTCATTGACCTCCAATTTTGAAAATATGATGGACTCCAAGAAGGTCTGTCAGGTGAATTACAGAGATAATAAATATGAAATTATCTCAATAAATATTCTTCTTCCACAAGAAACTTCATGCAGTTTGGGTTTATCTACAAACAGTTGCAGTAAATCTTAGGTCTTTATTAAGGGAAATGTGTTTCTTCTAAAAAAAAATTAAGAAAGATCACTAGCAAGGATTTCTGGGAATTCATTTGCAGTACAGAAACTATAACAAGTCTGATGAAGGAGGAGAGGATAATTAATAAAAATGTAAGTGTGGGAAAACACAGAAAAGTAGCAAGAAAGTTTTAAGAAAAAAAGCAAAACAAGCAAAAAACAAATAAACAAACAAACCTCCCAAGACCATTCAAGTTTTCCAGTGATGAGAGAATTGAAAGATTGCTTTTAGATCATGATCACTATTAATGCTTTCATGCAGTCACTCAGTGTTGTTCAAACACTTTAAATTTCTTGGTCCAACATACATTAATGCATGTGGAACATTTTGTGAAAGCAGATAAATACCAGAGAAAATTGAATGCAAGGCTTAAAATTTGGGGACTGCATGGGTAGAAATATACAAGAAATTAAGCTCAAACCACTTCATAGAGAATCATAGAATCAGTCAGGGTTGGAAGGGACTACAAGGATCATCTAGTTCCAACCCCTCTGCCATGGGCAGGAACACCTCACACTAGAGCAGGCTGGCCAGAGCCTCATCCAGCCTGGCTGCAAACACCTCCACAGATGAGGCCTCAACCACCTCCCTGCACAACCCATTCCAGGCTCTCACCACTCTCATGTGGAAGAACTTCTTCCTCACATCCAGCCTGAATCTCCCCACCTCCAGCTTTATTCCATTCCCCCTAGTCCTGTCACTACCTGATAGCCTAAAAAGTCCCTCCCCAGCTTTCTTGTAGGCCCCCTTCAGATACTAGATACTACATATGTTAAAAATATAATTAAACTCAAACCAAGCAAAAAATATCTCCATCCCTCTTTGCATAAGTGTACTTATACCTCTACATATAAGATTGAGCTCATAGTCAGTTGTTTGGTACACTGAATGAAAGACTGAGTTACAATAAAGAGCTTTATAAAATTTTCAAACTTCATCTGTAATGTTTTCGGTTGTTTGGTTGATTGTGTACATTTCACTGTTCCAGTACGAGCTTTAGCTGATTTCAATTGCTTTCAAAACGTTTTAGAAAGAACATGCCAAGATAAGTATGTGATTTAGAATGCATTGTCCTGAAAAGTAGAATTTATAGAGAAATTTTTAAGGAACTTCATGCAGGTTATCAAAAGTTGGTAAGTCAAAAAGTCAGTAAGATTAAAAGTTTATGAGAAGAAGGATTCTTACATTTACTGTGGTTTGACCTATGAGATTATTTTTTTCTTAAAAGAGCTGACAAAGCACAAGCCTTGAAACAAAGACTGTACAAGCCTGGATGTGCAGAAGTCATAATATGTGAGTGCATATAAAGCAACCACATTTCTTGTGTTAGAGAACTTGTTCAATAAATAAAACCATCTGAGTATCCTTTTAAATATTATGCTCTATGTGAGATAAGAGGCAATTATTAAAAAATCCAGAACAATAGGGCAGTACTTTCTCTTATATGTACATTTATTTCTCATAGCCCAGTATAAAACAATGTGAGGAAAACCCATGAATTACCCTGCTCTTATATTTTAAAAATTGTGTTGACATGGGACCTAAAGAAGAAAAAAACCTTTGTAACCGATTATAGCAATTACTTTTGTAGTAATAGTTATCATGCACTTCCCTAGTTTATAAGCTTTTAATAGCTATAAAAAATATTGGGGAGGACCACCCAACAAGATAGTACAGGTGATTTTTTTGATTATTCTGTTTAGGGAGTAAACCTAAGAAGATTAAAGCCATTATTAACCTGAAGTGATTTAGAAGGTCTTTTTTGACCAGAGTAGATTAGCAAACATTGTTTAAGGTTTCCCATCCTCTCTGCAAGAGAAAACTATTTATTTCCTCAACAAAAGCTGTAAAAAAAAAAAAAAAAAAAAAGTCCTATTTTGTTGTTTGTTGGTTTTGGTTTTTATTTTTTTCTCTCAGAAGATGCTTTACAGGGGAAAATAAGATTTCTTTGAAAATGCCTATTTTTAAACTAAAAAAAATGTTGTATTTCTGTGATGGAACAACTGAAACATAAAATGATAAACATATTGTATCACATTGAACCAATTAAATGTACAGCACAAGTAAATTTCTTATCCTCACAAAACATCTCTAATTTGTATCTTCTTGTTTCTGCATGCAACATTTTAAGTTTCCAAGATCTTACCTCAAAATTCTCATAATCAAATACTTACTTGGCAGTTTCATATAGTACTCAAAGTATTAAAAGACCATATGAGCAATACATGTAAGTCTATCTTCCAGTATAGTGGAGGAATCATCTCAGTGACTGTTTTATAACATACATTTGCAATTCCAATTCCTATGATATACTTATGGTAACAGAAAAGAGTAATTATCAAGGGACATTTCATTCTTATTTTCTCATTTCCATGGTGACAGGGATATGGTGCTATGTGTTTTAATTTCTAGAGGGATGCGAACAATGGAATATTTAATGTTGCTTTATCTGGGCATTACCTATGACTCTAAGCACACGTTCAAGAGAAGTCTGAGCACAAAAAGCAGTCAGTGACAGCAGTGGACTAACTCTTAAATCATGATACCTCCTTTTGTTATTCCACCTTTTGATTAACTTGCAAGTGTATGTGACAGTTAACTGGTAAAGGGTTGCTGGCTCTTTCTTTCTTTTTTTTTTTTTTTTCCCCATTTTTATTTTCCTCCCTTTGGAAAAGTCTAAAAATTAATGTCACTAATTCCTAAAATAGCATTGATTTTCAAACTAAGTTGTCATGGCTCAAAACAATGCAATAGTGTAAAGGTTTCACATTGTCACCCACAAAAGTAGCTGCCGTTTTCACAAATTTTGTTCTATTCCTTTTCCTCGTTATCTGTCTGCTGCAACTTTAATGATGATGTATACTCACTGAAGAGTTTCACAGGTTCTTGTGGCAAATTAAACATCTGTCTTTGCTGGCTTGACATGAATATTACCTTTAATGTTCTTTTGAAGGGAAGACACTATAATTTCTGGAAGTGAACATGCTGTACATTTTAAAAAGCTAAACCAAATAGTTGGAACAGTGGAAAAATAGTTACTGTGATGCCTCACTTATGTACTGTGGTTCCTCTCAGGGAGATGTTTACAGCTTGCAAAACAAACCATAGCTGGATAAGATGGGAATTTATACCAGGCACATGAGATGGATAAGAAACTACTTAAGGAGAAATGCCCTAGCTTGTATATAAGGAACCCACTTTGAATCAAGGATAATGTTCAGTGTGTAAAATAATTTGCAGACGATGTAGACTGATGGTGTGCCTTGTTTAAGGAACTGCATTCTCCTGGGTATTCACACATATGAAACCCTGGGCTTAGGTCAGTCTTGCCCCAGTCAGTTAGAAATGTCAATGAGGAAGTAATTTTTAGCTATGCAGCCATGTTGCAGAGCCAAATGTGACTCTGTGAGTTAAAGGGACACTACTGCATTCTTCCCATACACTTAGTTAATACTGCCATATCCAATTTTTTTGTGAACTGCACAGGAATCTAGACTTCTGTGTCATCGGTTTTATTCAGTGGAAAAAACAACTTCAGTGACACTTTTTGTGATAAACTTTCTTCACGTTAATGTATGAGCAAGAGAGTATGACCATCATGTACAGTTTTTGTACAACCCTCTAAGTTCTGTAAATTAATCTATCTAATTAATGTATAGAATTTTTTTTAAATGGCTAATCTACATAAGTCATATTAAAAAAAATTGTTCTTGGAATCTTTAAATAGCGTAGGCATAAAAACAACTGTTTGTTTAGGCAATAATTTAGTATATTTTAATGACCAAAATGATTAAGCAAAACTGATCATATATGAATCATTTTCGAGTTTTAGTTTAGCCTTCAGCAATTTGTAGAAGGCAGAGTAGAAAAAAAAAATAAAACAACAAAGGAACCCTGCCAAAGGAGATAAATAACTTTATTATAGCTGCCTTATTTGCATTGTTAATATGTATTATATCCTGAGCCATAATTACTGCAACTGATGGGAAGCAAAGAATAGTTCTTTTGGTTGCATACTACTGAATATGATGCCAAAATAAATTGTGAGGTTTTAATTCAAGCAAAAGAAATAAAACCTCTTAATTATATTTAATAGGCATTGAAGTTAAATGCTTTCATTTAAGTTGCATTTCACATGTTTGATGTTCTTCAATTATCAAATTTATTTACAATAGCTACATTTTCTTCCTTACGAAGAAAATAATGTCAGGGTGACTAGAATAAATTGTTTTATTGTTCATGAATTCAAATATTTAAGTGAGGACAGAAGTGTGATCAATTCAACACCTGATGTTTTAATATAATCCTAATTATTTTGAAAAAAAATAGCTAGATTGCCATCAAAACTAAAATTGGCTGAGGAAAGAGACATAACTGTGATATTGTCTTTTGATGGCAAATCTATTTCCTAGCATTGTCCAATCAAAGTGACTTGCAAAGGACAGTAAATATATGCAGCAAAGTCCTTTAGTGATAAAGTGTACAATGAAATAATACATGGGTTACTTTTCCAGATTACAATTTCTTTCACATAATGGATTTTGTATTTAAAAACATGTAAATATATAAATCTCATTTCTGATTTCAAATAAAATGGCCTTTAAAGTTGGGATAGTAGGCATAGTCTTTGGTGGACTGTAAGTGAAAGTCATTTTACATGGGAAGTTGACATATTTTCTATTTTATATGCTCTTCCAGGGACTACCTGCATACTGGATTGCTAAGCACAAAAATTAACTTTCAAAATACTTTGTGAAGCTGAAGATATAAACATAGGAGAAGTAAATGAACAATGAAGTTGTGATTTAGAAATCATGAAGCTGAAGACAAACATGGAAGAAACAAAGTTGTGATTTAGGTATTTGTCATGGATTGAGTTGAACCTGCTGCTGTTACTCATGCCACACTTCAGTCATGCCAGCTTCAAAAAAATGAAAGTGTTAACTGAAGCAAAGTATTACAGGGCTTGAAGTTCAGATTGCAACATGGAAGGCTTCCTGTTGTGGTTGCTACTTGTGGGTTCCAGGTTCCTGGATGTGGTCTCTTTTCTGCAGACATGGTGGCAGAAAGAGTGGGAGCCAGGTAGCTGTTGGGTTTGGCTTTCTGTTTTAAACTGGTTTGTTTTCCCTGTGTATTTCACTGTGTTCCTGTGCAAAGAGGCTAAGGCAATCATGTATTACTTTTTGATTATTTTTTAAACAAGTTGTATGGAACTGAGGAAGTCTTCTTACTCATCTCAAATTACTTGAACTTCTATCCTGAAAACAGTGTTGACCTAACACTTTGAATGTAAAAATTCCTTCAGTTTACAAGGAAATACTTTCACTCTTATGATCCTAAGAGTGGGTTTTGGACTGGGCCTAGAGACCAAATTTCTGGGTATCTCAAAGAAGAGCATTCCAAAACCTCTGAAAAATACAGTTGTTTATGTAGGGATTTTGGACATCCATGGCATCATTCTTTCTAAATTTATTCTTGGCAGTTTAGAAACTCACGTGATTCCAAATTATCTTGGCAACTGTGAGACTACAGAAGGACAGTTTTTTGCTGAAATCTCTCTGCACCACAGGTTTCTTTTCAGAATTCTAAGAGTGTTTGTACACTTTGAAAAATCTGGTCATGTACATTTATTTCAACCATTAAAAGTCCTTCTGAATTGACATTTAGCTCCGATAATGGGCATTTTTCAAAGACCATAGTGTGAATAGAACATAATAATATATTTTTTCATTGCATTACATAACTTCAATTTCAGACCTTCTGGCTTTCCTAATTTTGAGCCATGGAAATTGCTACGCAAATTGATTTCTTCCGTGACCTCACTGCTGAAATGGGGAGCAATGTTTTTGCTACAGACTTTATCTTGCTCAAATAAAGAATTGATGGTTCATTTGTTGCTTTGGTCTTTGAATCTCTTTATTTTCAGGCTAGTTATCTGAAGTGGATCTCAGAAAAGCAAACCTAAAAGAATAACAATAGTGTGAACACTATGACCGTGCACTCAGAAGAAAGACTCAGTGGCTGAGGTTGAAAAGGATGTCTGGAAGCATTTATTTATATATTCATTCATTCAGTTATTCATTTATTCATACCTACATGTGGTAGTTTAGGAGCATAGTGCCTCCCATAATTTTATTTTTGAAGCGTTATTTGTGAATTATATTCCGCTCACCTTTTTGTGGAGCAGAGGAAATAATATCCTCCGTAACCACAAAGCCATATAGTCTTCTATTGCATAGTCTTCTTAGGTGCATATATATTTATATTATCATAAATTGTTCAAGACTTCATTAAGTCTGATCAGAAAACTTGTGAAGATTCTCACTTCCACTCACATTTTGTGGAATAAATAGGAAACGTAGAAGCAGGACAAGGAAAGTGAAGGCCTACACTAGGTGAGCAGTAAGTTGGTTGCAATCCTGTCCATCTTTGACTGCCTTACTGTGACTGCTAAGGCTGCTAGAATCAAAAAAAGCCTTCTCAAGAAAAGGACTTCATGAAGGAAAGTTATTTCCTGCAAAGGGTTATGAATGGTGACCTAGTAACAACAGAGGATGAGAAGGGTGAGGTTCTCAACAACTTTTTTTTTTCCCCAGTCTTCACAGGAAACCTTGTCCTGAATGGGTCAAACCCCCAAGCATGCCCTAGCCCAGACAATGGGCTAAGCACCTGTGAATCTGCTAACCTGGACACTTCCTGGGGTCCTGATAAACATGTACCATGTGTAATTGACTTTGTAGCACAGCTGGGAACTGTGTGTGCCCCTGGCTATGGTTAGAGATGCCCCATCCCATAGGTCCAGTTATCAGGGTTCTGTGTTACCAAAGGGCATTAATTGTCTTGGGACAGTATTTAAACCAGCCAAGAAGTCAGGCAACTTGCCTTGTGCTCACCCAGACAACAAGAAGAGCCAAATGATGCCTGGGTAGCAGCTGAAGAACCTGCTCTAGCAGATCAACAGCTTCACACAGGCCTTGCCCCTGGACCAAGGCAGAAAGGGGAAAAGCTCCAAGGGAGCTCCAGCCCTCTGATCATCCTGGTGGCCCTTCTCTGGACATGTTCCAGCATGTCCATAGCCCTCTTGTAATAGGGGCTCCAGAACTGGATGCAGTACTCCAGGTGGGGTCTCACCAGAGCAGAGCAGAGGGGGAGAATCACCTCCCTTGACCTGCTGGCCACACTTCTCTTGATGCAGCCCAGGATCTGGTTGGCTTTCTGGGCTGCAAGTGCACATTGACAGCTCATGTTGAGCTTCTTGTCCACCAGCACCCCCAAGTTCCTCAGGGCTGCTTTCCAGCCAATCAGTGCCCAGCCTGGATTTGTGCTTGGGATTGCCTCCACCCAGATGCAGGACCTTGCAGGACCTTGTTGAACCTCATGGGTCTGTACTGGGACAGGTGCTGTTTAATATTCTTATTAATGATACAGACAGTGAGATTGAATGCACCATCAGCAAGTCTGCAGATGACACCAAACTGAGTGGTGCTGTAGATAGGCTAGAGGGATGGGATGTCATCCAGAAAGACCTGGACAAGATGGAGAAGTGGGCCCAGGTGAATTTCATTAATTTCTACAAGAACCAATGCAGGCTCCTGCACCTGGGCTAGAATAATCCTCACTGTCAATGCAGGATGAGGTGATAGAAAGCAGCCCTATGGGAAAGGAGTTGGGGGTAATGATGGACAAGAAGCTGGGCATGAGTAGACAGTGTGTGCTTGCAGCCCAGAAGGCCATTAGCATCCAAGGCTTCATCAAAAGAAGTGTGGCCACCAAACTGAGAGGTGATTCTGCCATTCTACTCTGGTAAGACCTCACATGGAGTATTGTGTCCAGCTTTGGTGCTCTCTACACAAGGATATGAATTTGATGGAGCAAGTCCAGAGGAAGGCCTGGGAGAGCTGGGGTTGTTCAGCCTGGAGAAGAGAATACTCCAGGGAGACCTAATAGCATCCTTCCAGTACCTGAAGAGGGCCTAAAAGAAGGATGGAGAGAGACTGTTTACAAAGGCCTGAAGTTACAAGATGAGAGGCAACAGTCTGAAATTAGAGAAAAGTAGATTAAGATTGGACATTAGGAGGAAGTTCTTTACCATGAAGGTAGTGGAACACTGGAACAAGGAAGTAACGTAGAGCCCATCCTTGCTCTGGGAAACCTGATCTAATGGAGAACATCCCTGCTCACCGCAGGGGGATTGGACTACATGGCTTTTAGAGGCCCCTTCCAACCCAAATCATTCTATGATTTTATGATTCTTTATTCTAATTCTGCTTATGGAAGGAAATAGTCATCCTCACCTTCCTAGCTATGGGTTTTACTGCTGGTTTTCTACTGATCATGCACTTACCTTATACTCAGTATAACCACAGATAGCTCTACGACAAGCATTACATAATGCAGATGTCTTCTACAAGACTTGAATGTAAAAGTTTTTGTCATCTTAGATAGGCTGACTAGCAGTGGATAAGCTCAGAGAAAGACACAAGCCTCACAGTAGAACTATGAAATAGTTTCAAATTCTCCAGCACAGGAAACAATCTGAATGTGTAGTTCCAACCTTCTCCAGACTCCACTCAAAACTGAAGCAGTTCAAGACCTCCAGTCACTGCCTATGGAAACATTCACATCATCTGCAGAACCATGCAGAATAATACCTGGTTTGTGGTTTATTTTGAACAAAAACAATACAAAAAGTAAATGGAGGATTCTTTAACATAACTGAATTGAGATTTCTGTTTATTATGTGAAACTACCATGCAAAGGAGATCTGTTAGAGTAAGAATTAATTGATGCTACATACAAGAGGCTAAGAAATGGAATTGAAAGTGGAAAAACCTGTATGGAAGAGCACTGCTGATAAAACTGCAAATTGTGTCTGACAATACTTAAACAGCTGAAGTCAGTCAACCTGAGACTGTATTAAGGAGCTGATTTAGAAAGTAGAGAACTTGAGAACCTGGAGTGCTATGTCATTATATGAACGTCAAAGACAACATTTTAGAGTTGCTTTGACACCAAATTGTTACTCAATGCACTGCAACAGCATGAAAGTGGGAGAGGGGTGGGGAAGAAGCCATAAAAGCACTATCCACTTTCACTGTGAGGAATTGTCACAGGAACGATGGAAACTAGAAAGTTTTCCAGACAGCAAATTTGGAAACATACATGGTGAAATCTTAGTTGCATAAAGATTAGCATGTCTAAGGTTTTTCAGCATATTTACAAAGACCTTGGACCATGTTCTTTCATTAAGATAAAAATAGACCTCTACCATTCTTCCCAGCAGGTGGAGCCTCTGGCCAGAGGCATTTTTTCCACTTTTCTCCTGCAAATACCAGTACAGGGACTATGCTAATCAGCAGATATTGTCCCCATCATCTTGCATCACACAGTGCAGGCCCATCTAAGAAAAGAGAAGCACATAGGAAAAAGAAGCTCTTCCAGATCAGGCAATACTTAAAAAAAAAAAAAAAAAAAAAAAAAAAAAAAAAAAAAAAAAAAAAAAAGTGGATTTTGAGAGATCTATAAATGCAACATTTTAGGTTATTTATGAACACGTGTATACGAAACATAAAGCATATCTTTTGCCCTTATAATTCTGTCCAATTTGCTACAGTTTTATGTGGTAAAAATTGGCTTTTTAAAAAGTCACAAACTAAGAGAAATATAACAAGAGGAGGGATAAACCAAAACCAAGCCAGATTAGCAAAACCCATAATTTGTATGTTTGTTTGTGGGCAAATTCATTGTACTTATTAAATATCTATTAAGTTTGCATCTGTCATCTGCAAAGGTAATTGCTGGTAGTGACCATGATCCTCTGCTTTGGAGCTGTAGAGAGAACAGTAGCTGCTGTAGGAAAACTCGCAGGTATCTTAGCTGTCTGCTTTTTGCCAACCTCTTGAGCAGAGTCTTTAAACATAGTTTCAGAGCAATGAAAACAGTGCTACATCAAAGGATTGGAGAAGATTGTACAGCACATAAAACACAGCTTGGAACTGACAGAGAGAAAAATTGAAAACAATGATTCTCTGAGGCAAATAATCTCAATTCATGTTGTTTTCCACCCCTGCAGTTCTCATTTGGGAAGAAGCCAAACAAGCTAATCTAACAGATGTCTGCACCACTGATTTAAAGTCAAAGGTAAGACACGTCCAATATCCATCTAATTCAACAAAGAAGGTTTCTACTGATAGGCACAGAACAGCACCGAAACAGTGCTCTCCTTCTAAATGGAAAGATCAGTAGCTACTGCTCTTACACAGGACTGCTGCACAGGATTTTGAGTGACTGAATGGTTACCATCCTAAGCAAAATACTCTACCAGCAGCAATAACCTCCGGTTTAAATATTTCCCATTCTACAAGCACAATGTAAACAATAAAAGAACACTGATGATGACTAACCAGCAAGTTGGTATTGTGCAAGACCAATTAAAACAAAGTGGTATTCATGATTCACAGATTCAACTCTGATACACAAGAGTATGCTAACTAAGCCTGTCATAGCTATAGTTATAAAAGCAAACAAACAAAAAAACCCCAAGCATATACACTTCTGTGACAGTTTAAATAAGACTGACTGGGCAGGACTACACAATACCTTTTTCTAGTAGCTGAATGTAAACTTTCTATTACAAAAGCACAATGCTTAAGTACCTTGCCTGTCAGCAAAGCCTTTGGGACGTGAATCAAATATGAAGTCGTAGCTCAGCATGACCTTGTGACTTCTATAGCTTGACATTACAGCTCTAAGAAAAGCATTCTTATTCATTTTGGGAACTAAGATTTGACACTCAGGACTACAAGCTAAATAAGAACTCCTATAAACTTTAATTTGTTGATTAAGGCACACAAGAAAGAGGAATGATAATCATGTCACAAAGAGAGAAGTTGCATTTGATTTTCACATTACAGTTAGGCATAGCCATAACAAGCATTTCTTGTGAGATGGAAACTGGCACTATCTTTCCTCTGCTCCCTCTTGGATACACTGGAGATCTCTTCTTTTTGACCCCTTGTTTATTTAAGTCTTTTATCTTGCTTGTTTATTTGTTTATTTGATTTTTGTTTATTTAAGTTGTCCTTTTCTTGCCACATTTATTTGGAGAAAGTTATAAAACATTTCCTAGAAGACAGAAGAGTTTGTACCCCTGTATAAACCTGTATGAAGAGTGTGCAGACAGCTAAGGTCATCAACACAAATTCCTGCTTTTGTGTGCACCTGACAGCTCATTGGCACTCCAAATCTGTTTATTTGATAACAAAGTAAGCAAAGAAGCCTCAACTTAGCTTGTCTTAGCAACTATGCATATTAATTATTGCTACAGCAATCAAGCCTTGCAATACTTAGGTTTGAGAGAACTTTAATCTTAACAGAATTAATACTGGAGCTTGTTAATGATAACCCTGTTGTGTCACATATAGAGGGAATTAGGCGTCTTAAAAGGCTATAATGAAAATCTGAGCATTCATCTCTTTAACAAAGCAGTGGGAAATGTGTAGTACAAACATATCCTAGCCCAGCAGAGCAAACCTTAATGCATTGACATGAATTTTGGAACCTCCTTTTTGTCCTCCCACTTTAACAAGCAAGAACTCTTCCTTCTCTGCTCATGGTTTCCTGACATGTAGTGGGAAGCAGTGGCAAATTATGACTTCTCTCGATACAAGAAGGACATTGAGGTGATACAGCATGTCCAAAGGAGGGCAGCAAAAGCTGGCAAGGGGTCTAGAGCGCGCATTTTAGGAGGACCAACTGAGAGAACTGTAATTGTTTAGCCTGAAGAAAAGGAAGCTCAAGGTACACCTTCTCACTTTTTTACAACTGCCTTAAAGGAGGCTGTATTGTGGTGGAAGCTAGTCTTTTCTCTCAAGTAACAAATAATAGGTCAAGAAGAACTTGCATCAGGGGAGGTTTAGCTTGGATATTAAGAAAAAGATCATCCTAAAGGGTGGTCAAGAAACTGGAAACAGATGCCTGGGAAGTGGTGGTGTAACTGTTACTGGAAGGATTTAAAAGAAGTGGTGCTGAGGTGGTTTAGTGGTGACCTGGCAGTGCTGGGTTAACAGCTGAAGTCAATGATCTTAAAGGACTTTTTCAAACAAAATAATTTTATGATTATTTAACATGATCAAATTTACATCTCTTGCCTTTCAGGGATGAGCACATTGATGAGCCTTCAGGCACTGCAAGCACTTTCTCTTGCCTGTAGAATTCTCTTAGATAACCACGTTAGCATTGGTGCCCATCCCTCACAGAGGGAGACTATACTTATGATTGAGATCAGGTGTTTTCACTGTTAGCATGCTAAATAAACAGGGGCTTGGCAATTTAATTTTTGATTTAGATGTGTCTTTGCACTTCAGTAATTTTGTGGATCTAGCTCCTGCTGACCTGAACCTGTGCTCCATCCCAGGTAGACCAACACATACAAGTAATGTCTAGATGCAAATATGTTATTTCATGAAAAATGTGTTAGATTAAGTGACATTAGGGATAGAATAAACAGCCTTTGAAAATATCAATATATTATTGTTCATCAGGGATACTTGCTTGGATTTTCTTTTCTTCCACTGCAATTTCTACAGATTTTTTTTTCTTCCTTCTTTTAGCAGTGAAGTTTGGATGGACACTAATTATTACTATCTGGAAACTGCAAAGTTATTAAAGTGTCTTTTTTTGTAAAGGAAGAGGCCATCCTTATTCACCAAAAACCACTGACTTCTCTGGGTAGTAGTAAGAAAAAAATTCTGGCACTATAAATGGAATAGAAAAATACTCTATGACTAATTGAGGTATTGCATACCACTAATGACCTTTTTTTCTTGTTGCTTTATTTATATAAATTTTTGTTGTTTATATGCTTTCTTTAATGTATGACATGTACAAAATAAGAAAATTTCATTAAAAGAAAAGAATGTTTAAGGAGTGAGAAAGAAAAAAAAATAAAAAAGGCTGTATGACCTTTAAAAGGTATTTCTGCCTCAGATGCTGAACAACAAAATATTCTGCATTCTTTTATATTCATATGGCCTTAGGCAGTTCAAATAGAGATTTTTCTGTACTGTGTGCTTTTCTACAAATCAGTAATTGAGGGTTGTTGCAGTGTACAAAGTCCCAGTATTTTAAGTTTTTCTGTAAATGTCAGCAGAAGGTTATTTGGTTTCTGCAGGTCACAAGGTCTTTTATACACCATCTAGCCTAAAATGGTGATAAGAAACCAAGAGGAAAAGCAACAGTAAGCCTCCTGCTTGCTCTAGAACTGAGGAAAGCTATTTCAACATGTATTTACACAGCACTGTCACCAAATATCTATAGAATGCAATTAGCTACTGTTTACTGTAATGGCACTGGTTAGTGGGTATGACGCCAGAAGAAAGGGTTTAAGGTTGTAGCCACTTATCTAACTACACCACTTAACCATGATTTACCCTATATGACCGGTGAGAATAATAATTAGATGACCCAGAAATTTGTCTTCACCTGTTGAATAGGCAATTATCCAAGCTTTCAGAAAAGAAGCTAAAATATGAAAAGTAAATGAGGATATGAAAGTGCATTAAATGCTTAAGACATAATCAGACTGGAGAGACAGTATTTACAAGTATGGCTTGTGTAGTTGTGACTGTTAATAGATATTTGTATAGGAAACAGATACAACTAGATCTGTGGCATTAATTTCTTGTTTAAAAATTAAGCAGGATTTTCCTTCAATCTAGTGTTTGGAACATGGGAAGAATGGACTTTCTCACAGCTGAGTGTGCATCCTCAGTAACTCTGCCTTTTCTTACTATGAAATACTACTTTTCAAGGGAGACCTAATTGTGGGAGCTATTAATAATATAGTTATGGTGAAGCCCACTCCCAAGCATGACAGACAAATGACTAGGGTGCTAAACATGCAGCACCTTAGTCATACCTTGTGTAGCAAATTTTTGACTGTGGCTCAGTTTCCAGTCAGACCCTTGTCCAGTGTCCTGACTCCATTCTGGGATGACATACAGGCGTGTAACAACTCCATAACACCTGTCTCTATATTTTAGTTTCCTTGAGAAGGAAACCTAGGTGTACCATCCATATGGGATCATAGCACCTTTCAGCAGATTTCTCCTCTCTGTGGTGATGGAAGTTTTCACACATGTTTTCTCAGCAGAAAAAGTTTAGTACCCATTTCAATACCTTTAAATTGATCAAAATAAGGCTGGAGCCCAAAGACATGTTCAAGATGTAAATGTAGTTCCTGGACTGGAATAATTGAGTGTGGATCAGAGTTTTTACTCACTTGTCATTTGCTGTATGAATTGCTTAAATACATTCCCTATATAAACTTGAGCCTTATTGCAGCGTGCTCAATGTCTGCAAGTTAAATATATATTAACATTAGTATTGAGTATCAGTCTCTCTGAATTCAGTTGCATTGCATTTAAAGCCTGATTATAGTAGGCATACACATAGCAAGTTTAAAAAACCTGTATGTTGTGTCAAAAAGACTGAATTCAGGCTGTTTCTTGTTTAAACATAACCAAGAGTTAAATAGACACTGAGACAGAGGAATACAAAGGAGAGAGATATGTGTGAATTAACTGTTTTAGATGTGAAACCTGGAAGGAACTGTTGGAGAAGGACAGTATGGTGAACATGTTGCTCTTTGAGCTTACACTAATACTTCTTGTCTTACTTTTAATTTTTTTCCTGAAAATAATGACACTTAGGTTTAAATTTACAAGAAAGAGAATACTTGTACAGACAGAATGGGGACAGCTTCCACGATGCTTTTGTCACTTCCCTGGATGTGTTGCATTATTTTCTAATTATCTCTTCAGCCTGTATTTTTATTTTCAAAGTGGAGTCATAGAATCACAGTATCACTCAGGGTTGGAAGGGACCAAAAAGATCATCTAGTTCCAACCCCCCTGCCATGGGCAGGGACACCTCACACTACATCAGGCTGGCCAGAGCCACATCCAGCCTGGCCTTAAACACCTCCAGGGATGAGGCCTCAACCACCTCCCTGGACAACCCATTCCAGGCTCTCACCACTCTCATGAGGAGGAACTTCTTCCTCACATCCAGTCTGAACCTCCCCACTTCCAGCTTTGTTCCATTCCCCCTAGTCCTGTCACTACCTGACACCCTAAAAAGTCCCTCCCCAGCTTTCTTGTAGGCCGCCTTCAGATACTGGAAGGCCACAAGAACGTCTCCTTGGAAAAGGTCTCCTGGAGAAGGTCTTCTCCAGACTGAACAGCCCCAACTCTTTCAGTCTGTCCTCATAGGAGAGGTGCTCCAGCCCTCTGCTCATCCTGGTGGCCCTTCTCTGGACACCTTCCAGCATGTCCATAGCCCTCTTGTAATAGAGGCTCCAGAACTGGATTCAGTACTCCAGGTGGGGTCTCACCAGAGCTGAGCAGAGGGGGAGAATCACCTCCCTTGACCTGCTGGCCACACTTCTCTTGATGCAGCCCTTTCAGTAACTGAGACATCCAGACTTGTTCATTTGTCACTGATTTCTCAGTAATACTTTATGTGTTACCATCCTCTATATCTGAAGAAATTTGAAACATGTCTACTTTTGTGTTTCTCTGTTGATGGTTATTTCATCTTGCCAGATATTTTTGATAGCTTAGATGAACCATAAACTACTCAACTATTAGAGGCTTGATGACATGTGAATCTCAGCAGTCAGGTTTATCCTTTTAGCACAGTAGGCTCATGGTAAAGATATTAGTCCATTACCCAATAGCAGTCTGCAGAGTCTAGGGGAGTGCTGTTGGCAGATTTGGCCATGTGTTTAGGCCACTAAGTGATTTCTGAAATAAAAATAACAAATAAAAAAATAAAGCAAAATGCATTGTTCCTTCCTTCTCCTTCACACATCAGTAAGACAGCCCTAATAGGTGCTCTTTTAATGGTTATGTCATTAAATTAAATTACTTAATAGTTAAAAAGTAATATACAAATTTTGTCTAGCAACAAACCTATTCAAACAGTCAAGAAAATAGTGCAATCTGAGACAAGCATCATTTGTTTTCTGTCTTTCTTAAGAGATTATGAAAGCAAATGAAAGGAAACTCCATTTCTACAAAATTTTTGAATGAAAAGATATTCCTTACTTGTTCAATCACTATTTAATAGTATATTTAATTTATTTTTATTATCCTTGTATAGTTCGTGTGTAAACCTTACGTATTTCTATCCTCTGTAATGGTGTTTGCTCTTTTCAATAGTGACAGTTTCCTGGCCTCCAGGATTTGTAATAAAAATTTATATTTTTATATATTTTAATACTTAATATCTTGGGCAGTGGTATCTTCAAACACCACCATAACTTATTTACAAAATGTATTCACAGGTTCAATTATTCAGTTGTGGATTTTACACTGCAAATCTAAAGACAGTTAAATGATTTAAGCACAGATCTAACCTTTCCAATACAGCAATTCAAATTGGACATACAGGTGCTGTGAGCTGTGGTTTCCCACAAGTGGGATTCTGTGGCAGATTGCCCAGGGACTCACAACTTGCTCCTCTGTCTGGTGTCTTCCCAGATGCTGTGGCTATGATTTGAGCAGTCCTTGGCTCGGAGATGGCTAAGGAGCCTCTCTCTTGTCATGCCCAGTCGCAGTCTGGAGCTTGCCCTTGGCTCAAACAGGGCTAGGAGGCCTCTCTCTTGTCATGCTCTGTTGCTGAGCTGCAGCCTCTTCTGGGATTCAGTTCCCTTGGAGATTTTCCGCTTTCTGCCTCGGTCCAGGTGCAAGGCCTGTGTGAAGTTGTTGGTCTGCTAGAGCAGGTTCTTCAGCTGCTACTCCAGCAGCACTTGGCTCTTGTTGCTGTCTGGTTGAGAACAAGGCAAGTTGCCTGACTTCTTGGCTGGTTTAAGTACTGTCCCAAGATAATTAATGCTCTTTGGTAACACAGAACCCTGATAACTGGACCTATGGGATGGGATGGGACATATCCAAACATGGCCAGGGGCACACACAGTTCCCATCTGTGTTACAAAGTTAATCATGTGGTACAAGTTTATCTGGACTCCAGGAAGTGTCCAGGTTAGCACATTCGCAGGTGCTTAGCCCATTGTCTGGGCTAGGGCATGCTTGGGGGTTTGACCCTTCAGGACAGGATTACATGTGGTTTTAATTCCATGGCAACATAAGAAGAAAGAGAAAATGATCATGCTGAAGGTGTGCACCTTAAAAAAAAAATATTTATATCATAAGATTGCTGCACATAACAAAGATATTGATGCTCAGTGGGATCTCTCTGATCACAACACTTATCTGAACTGCTAAGTTGCCATATATAATATAGTAACCAGGGAAGAATTTGCTTGTAAAATTAAACTATAATACTACTTACAAACATTCTATACTAGCATGTGAGCACACCTGCCTCTTACAGGGCTCCATAAAAGTTTGTGATGTTACAGAGGATGCTCCTTCCTAAAAGGCAGAGCTGCTTTTTAAAACCCTAAGATTTCTTTAAATTCTCTGGCAGATACTTAAGGAGTCACTTATGGCTTGGCATATTGTTGTACGGTTAGATTCAACAAAAATAAAGCTGACAATGAACTTGTGAGTGACCTAGCATTTTGGTGCATTTAAACCTCTTTCTCTCTCATTTTGTCTCCCCTGCCTCTTGACAGAAGAATGCATTAAGGCAGAACTAAAATGACATACTGGTCCCACAGCAGAAGGTTACTCCTTTTTCTTTCAACTCTGCCTCATGGGAGCATTTCCGTTGAAGTTGCAGTATTCCTAAGTGGCAATTTAATTCATAGTTTTGAAGGACATAAAAGACTATTATCCTTTAGTTTGACCTGCTACACAGCCACAGAATTATAATCAGTAATTATTTTTGAAGCACTCCTAGTCTCAAGTTTGGTGTTTGTCCTCTTGTGTGTGTCTATGCAGCAGGTTGCAGACAGGCTCTGTGAGCCTCTGATGGTCTATATATATAACCTAGTACAGTGCCTGTGCAAATAAACCCAGCCACATAGCTGAATATATTATCTGAAGCTTGTAAACACACTAATGTGGTTAAATGTCTGCTAATCGCATTTTGTTAGCTAATAACTTGGGTGGGGTGATGAATAACTGCATGTAATTGAGCATATAAACATGCCTACAGTTCTTAACTTCATAACTGAGCACAATATTTGCAGAGTTTAGGTCTTAAACTACCTTACCTAATACAAAATAAATCCAGATGCCTCAGTATGCAAAATCTGCCAGGCTCTCAGCCCTAAACCTTCTTTGCTTTAGGCACACAAGGCATGCTCAAATGGGTGCAATTAGACAATTTCTGTAAATGATCATGAATGATCACAAATTACATTTATTTCTATAGGTACACATGGATATACAAACTTTCTATAGCCTTGGCGGTTCGTTTTCTCAGACCAATGCATCTTAGCAACCTGTGAAAGTATCTTAAAAAATTATCAAAACTGGTAAGACAGGGAGATTCTGTCTTCTGAAAATGCAAGGTTTTCCTTCTAGACAAAATTGAAGAGGAAATATAAACCATACTTTTATAGTAATATGTACATAGTGACAGTATTAAAGATTTTCATTTATTACATGCAATGAATTTTTGGGTTTACTGAAGGCAGTAGTATAACCTAAACTCTTGTATTGTCCTTGAATTTATACTGCAGGAGAAGCCAAGACCATCTAAAGTAAAGCTTGATGTTTGTAGAAACATTTCAACAAAGATTTTAATGCTTCCACTCTGAGAATAAACCAAGAGTACTAGTCTCAAGAATTTCCATAAAATCAAGAGACTGTGGTACTTATTTACTGTATTTCATTTACGAGAAAATATGAACCTTTACTTAGTAACCTGTTGGTTTAATTTACCTTGTTAAGTAGGAACACTCTTTCATAAGACAACTTCAGAATATATTTTTCTCATATCTTTAACAAAGAACTAGAAGTCTTTCTGATATTATTTGAAGTTTACTGCACCTGAGAGTGCATGTTCTACAGAGCCTATACCAGTGAATAAGCAGGAATAGGTATTGTATTTGTCAGAGTTGTTGCACAAAACTAAAGCAAAAACATTTACACTGCATTAACTCACTGTGGTTTTGTGTATCTCACTACTTTCTGTAGAAGCTGAGGTTGTTCTCCAGATCTTTAATGTGGTGTTGTCTTTTGCAACTGAGGTTTTTCTGCTGAAAGTGAGGACTTTTTTTTTTTCTAGTTTCACCTGCAATTAATTTTCTCCCTGTCAGAGCACTAACGCCAAATTAAAATATAAACACATCAATATTGGAGTATTGTCTGGTAATATGCAGCTGAATTTCTTGCATGGAGGTTGAGAAGAAATTATCCAGAAGGAACATTCCTGCACCAGTCCTGCATCCTCTGATAGAATCATAGAATCACTTCAGGTGGAAAAGATCCTTAAGATCATTGAGTCAAACCACTAACTCTACCAAGTCTGGGTTTCAACCATGTCCTTTCACACCGTTTCTCTGCATTTTTTAAATTCCTCCAGGGATGGGGATTCAACCACCTCCCTGAGCAGCATATTCCTGTCTTTGAGAACCCTTCCAGTTAAAGAGTTTGTTCTAATATCCAATCTAAATCTCCCCAAGCACAACTTGAGGCCATTTCATTGCCTCTTGTCCTGTCGCTTGATACCAGGGAAAACAGACTGACACCCACCTCACTACAACTCTTTTAAGGTAGTTGTAGAGAGCAATGAGGTCTCCCTTTAGCCTCCTTTTGTCAAGGCTAAAGAAGCCCAGTTCTCTCAGCTGCTCCCTACAAGACTTGTTCTCCAGACCCTTCTCTGGACCTGCTCCAGTACCTCAGTGTCTATCTTGTCATGAAGTCCCTATAACTGAACCAAAGAGCCAAGGTGTAGCCTCAGCAGTGCTGAGGGGGCAATCACTTCGCTGTTTGTCACACTGTTTTAGATACAGGCCAGGATCCTGTTGGTGTTTTTGGCTACCTGAGAAAACTGCTGGCTCATGTTTAGCCACATGTCAACTCACCCTTCCAGATCTTTCTCTGCTGGGCAGCTTTCCAGCCACTCTGCTTTAGGCCTGTAGCATTGCATGAGGTTCTTGTGACTCAAGTGCAGGACTCAGCATTTGGCATTGTTGAATCTCATCCAGTTGCATTATCCTGTGCAGAGCCTCCCTACCCTCAAGCAGATGCAAATCAATAATTTCGCCAAGCTTAGGAGGCAGCACTTGATATACTCATCCACATCACTGATAAAGATATGGCCTTAGTACTGAACCCCGGGTAACACCACTAGTCACTGGCCACCAGCTAGGTTTAACTCCATTCATCACCACTCCATGGACCTGACCAATCAGCCAGTTCTTTAGCCACCAAAGTGCCCACCTAGCCAAGACATGAGCAGCCAGTTTCTCTGGGAGGGTGGTGTGGGAGACAATGACAAATACTTTACTAAAGTCCAGATAAACAACATCCACAGCCTTTCCCTCATTCACTAAGTAGGTCATCTTGTCATAGAAGGTTTGTCAGCAGGACCTGCCCTTCATGAGCCCATTGCTGACTGGGCTTGATCCTCTGGTTGCTCTACATACACTGCATAACAGCATTTGAGATGATCTGCTCCATGACCTTCCCAGACACCAAGATCAGACTACAAGGCCTTTAGTTCCCCAGGCCCTCCTTCCAATCCTTCTTGTAGATGACAGTCATATTTGCCAATCTCCAGTCAATTGGGATGTCCATGTTTAGCCGGTACTGTTGATAAATGATGGATAGTGGGTTGGTGAGAACTTCTGCCAGCTCCCTCAATACTCTTCTTCAGTGGATACTATCCTGTCCCATAGACTTGTGTATGTCTAAGTGATGCAGCAGATCATTAACCATTTCCTCTTGGATTATGGTGGCTTCATTCTGCTTCTTATTGCTACCTTCCAGCTCAGGAGGCTGGATATCCAGTGCACAACTGATCTTACTATGACAGTCTGAGGTTGTGGAAGAAGCAGAGAGGAACTGAGAAAACACACATCTGCCATGGGAAGCCTTTCTTTGCTAATGAAATCCCACTTTCTGGTGTTACTCATCACTCTACTTGAGGTTTTGACACAAGTATCTGAAGGAGTATTTATGCCTTAGGACTTTTCAAAATTAATTCAAAATGTTTCTTGCAGAGCAATAAAGAACATGCAAATTACTTCCTGCAAGTATGGCTGAATAATAGCTCTTGTGTTGGGCATGGAGGAAGATAACAGCCCCTGAAGCCCATGTACTATTTTGATCTAAACTGTTCAACATATTTAATGCATCTCCTACTGAAAAAAAGAGCATCCTTTTTATCTGTGTTGTGTTTTCTGGAACAGAGATAGGCTGCGAATCTCTTCAGAGTATTTCAAGTGATTAATATAAGATAATGTACTTTTATATAGTAGTTAGCATGTATTATGTGATACCACCATCAGATTCATATCTAACAATAGCTGTTCTTTCCAAGCCTGTAACTACAGGGTACTGCAATTATCATACTAATGAGTAGTGTATGAATTGTGTGCATTTAAATGTATACAATTCAGACTAGACCCTTGTCATTTTTGACAGGAAAACTACAATGACCTAATTGTCTAGGATTTGAAAAATACTGAGCAATAATCTATAAAAATATTAAAATATGTGCAATGCATTCATAATACAGCAATAACCAAGATAGAAATGATAGGAGACATTATCTATTAGTATATTTGCTCTATTAGTGTGCTTCAAATGACTTAAATTTATATACATTAAAATTCAGTTCCAAGGCACTTCTGGATAAAATTGGACAATTAGAAATGGACGATCACTGCGGAATGAACAAAATTTGCTCCAAGCATGTAAATTTTGAATTTTTTGCTTTATGCTGAAATCAACTTGTCTACTTAGCAACATTTACATAATGCAAATGTAGATACATTCACATCTTGACCTCTCACAGTGCTCATCCCAAAGTTTTATTGGAAGAAAATTTTGTTAATCAAAATACAGTTTTAAGAGTTAGTTTTTGTAATAAATGTTTCTACTCATCTCCTCACTGTTTTTCATTTTTATGAATTCCCTTACTTTCCACATCCTCATCAATAATATATGCAAAGTAATAGTCATTGTGTCAGTCATAAATAAAAAGTTGAAGTAATTGCCATGCCCTTCACTGAAAAATCTGGGCATACTGTACTCTTGGACTCAATCAGCACATAATGTTTCTGTATGTACAAAAACACATTTTTCCAACATGATTAGTGTTTACAACTTCTCCTGCATTACATGCCTTTTTCCAAGACGTCCTTAAACCTGCCACAATTACTATTGCAAAAATATTTTCTAGCATAATGTTGAGTAGTAAAAAAAGAAGAAAGAAAAAAGAGGACTAATTTCTGCTTTTCTTGAACAAAGAAATCACTCTATTCTCTTTGAAGTATTGTATATGTATTGTAACAGTGTGAGAGCTGAAATCCCCCCCACCGACAATAACCAGGTTAGCCCAGTCTGGAAGCAAATGAAAAGCTGTATTTACATGCAAAACTACAATCTATGATGAAATGCAATGAATATGTACAAATATACAAAATTCACAACATTTACAAATATATACAAGTAACAGAAAAGCACAACCAAGCTCCCTTTGCTTCCCCCCAAGGGGACCTCCCAAGGAGCCTCTCTTCCCTCCCCAGACCCCCCCGGCAGAAGGCAGAGAGTTAAGAAGCAGAGAGGCTGTTAGACTTAGCTTGCCAAGGTCAGTGTATTATCTTCAGCCAGAAAAGAAGCAGCAGCAGCCAGACAGAAGCCCAGCAAGCTGCGAACCAAGAATGCAGACTCTGACTGCCCCAACTTTGAGAAATGGTTGTTAAACGTTTCTATCTATCCAATGGAAGTGATTACAACAATCAGTATTTTGCTTTCTTACACCCCATAGTGACTTATTTACATTCTTTAGCTTTCTCTGCTTGAACTTTGAGAAGAAAAATTAAAAAGACAGTTTCAAACCACCACAAGTATGAATATCTGTATTCTTTTTAAGGATAGCAGTTCTACTTCACATATGTCCAATTCCTCTGATGTAAGAGGCTTACAAAGTGAGGCTTCCACATGATTATGATTAGGTCTGGAATTTTTCATATTCTGTCTTCCTCTCCCACCCAAGTCACAATTTTCAGACATTAAAAATAGTCTCAAATTAAATCTGTCTAATGGCTTTTCTCCATCCACATGAATAAAAAATATGTGAAAAATTCACATTCAGATTTTTATCCTGAGCAAAAATGTTCAGATCTTTCAGTTGGCAGTTTTTGATAGTTGTCAGACAAAACCACTAATCATACTCATAGGAAATTAGTTCAAAATACAAAAATGCCATTTTTTTAACATTTTTGTTGATGTGCATTGGAAAAATAATGTGCATGAGAATGTGAGTTCTATACTCCTCATGAAAATTTGGGATATGAGTATATTTCAATACCTGCAATGTGTTCACAAAATGTAAAAATCCCTTCAGTCAAGGTCTTAAATGAAGATACAAGGTTTTTATTTCTGGAGTTATGTTCACAGGTATTAAATCATAACTATATATAAAATGCCTGCCATTATCTTGTGGCCCATCTATTATCCTTTATAGCTCTGTTTTTCAGGTCAGCAAAGAAGTAATATGTTACAGAAGTATATGCAGAGCAGAATTCAAAATTCTACCTATTTACCACCATTACAGTCACTCACCTTGGTTAATGTCAAGCAGCAGCACCTAAAATTTTATTTATTTACAGCTATTTGATTGCGAAAATATTGTTGATCTCTGGAAATAATAATAATAATAATAATCTTATTTCAAAAAATCACTTAAACATAAAATTGACGTGTTATTTCACTGCAAAATACATTAGGAACATAGACAAATTATATGTATGTTTTCATGCATTTAGAAATGACAAATATTTTGATGTACTTAATTTTACAAGAGCTATAGAAGAATGAAAAAAATACATTTCTTCTAAAGCTCTGTATGTAAAGATAGTTCCAATTAACAGTTAATCATAGAATTCTGTGGTGGGTTCGCCTTGCTTATCTGCCAGACATCCACACAGACACTCTCTCATTTCCCTCCTCAATAAAACAGAGGAGAAAATAAGATTAAAATCTTATGTGTCTAGACAATGACAGAAGGATCATTTACCTATTGCTGTCATAGGCAAATCACATTCAGCTTGGGAAAAAATAATGTAATATATTCCCAAATAAAAGTATAGTTGGGTTTTGAAGAACAAAGACACAAAACCTAAAGCACCTTCCTCCTAGCCCACCGTTCTTGGCAAGGTCAGCTTCACTCCTTCATTCTCAATTTCTTGACTGCCTCCTCTCTATCAAGTTTGACAGGGGGGAATGGGAGTAGCCGTCAGTTCAGAATAGCTTCTCTCTGTGACTCTTTCCTTCTCACACTTTTTTTTCCAATATTTTAGACTTCATTTCATTGCAGTATGACCCACTGTTTAAATTTTTCACATTTTTTAATTTGTTACACTTATTCTGTTTACTTCAGTTCAATTTACAAAATACTGCTGTTTGTAATAACTGAGTGTCATGGTAGGAAAGAACTGTGTGGAGACTGGTAATACACTAGCATAAATGGCTGTAATTTAAAAAAAGCCCTGAAGATTTTAGGAATTGAAATTATCCTAAAATTCACTGAGGTTGGATGATCTCCAATTTATTTGAAAAACCACAACGATAATCTAATATTTCCTTACTTCAGAAGAATCATTTTTTCCTTGGAAAGGAAAAAAAAAATTGACCCATTCTAAATCATAAGTTTCTATAGCGAAACGCAAGTGAAAAAGGCTTATTTTTCTGAAAGCTGATCTCTTAGGTCATTAAATTTGACATTAAATTTATCTATGAATTTAATTCCTACCTTTTGGTAGATGAAATAATTCCTAAAACTAAAGTTTGCTAGAAGTCTTGTCTTTCAGTATGTAGCTGCTACAGGTCTCCACTGAACATAAAAGACATCTTGCTACTCACTGATTAAATTCAATACCACTGAATTTTCACCTGTTCTAAATACAATTATTGCTTCCATTTCCATTTTTCATCCAAGACAGCCTCAATGGTATTTCAAGAGTCATATCCTTTCTTCCATGAACATCCTCTTTGAATTTTTGTTTCACTTTAGGGGGCTTTATTCACCCCTCAAAGTGTTTATTCTTAAAGAATCTAAACATAAAATGCAATAAAACATTTTTATAAACAGAGAATCTTTAAGAGAGATGAGCTCTCCTTAATAATTTCCACCCAAGAGAAACAACTGCAAAATGCTGTCTTTCTGAATAGGAACAATTTATAGCCTGCTTTCTGGAAAACAACAAAAAACTCAAAACAAAACAAACAAAACACAAAAAAAAAACCAAAAAAAAAAAAAAAAACAAACCAAAACAAACAAACAAAAAAGAACAGATAATGGATGAAGCTCAGTGAAGTGGAAAAGCAGTTCCAATATGTGCCTGAAACTTTGTATTTTTATAGGTAGTAAATTTTCCTTTTCTTCTGTGCTGCATAGCAAATAAATATATAAATAAGTCCTGAATAAATGTTGGGAAAATTAATTTGATAGTTTTTCTAATGGCTATTGTAACTGGCAAAAGTAATATCATAAAGAGTGCTACTCTTTATATTGAGTTTTAAAAAATGTCCCAGCAATTTGTGAACAGTGATTTTCATCCTCTGAGTGAAAACATTAAGACTATTTTTAATTCAGTCCTTGTGAGCAAGATAATTGCAGATATTTATTTTAGAAAAGCAATGGTAGCTGAGGAAAGGATAAGATGCAGTGCAACTAATTAAATGTCTTAAAGCACACACACTTCAGACACATCAGTATTTTCTGGACACTTGTCTAAAACTTGAGAAAAGAAAAAATAACTCTATATGTATGTTTCATGATGTATTTTTAAAATTTTAATATCAGAATGGGATTTAAATTAAGACAATTCTAGCAATCTTTTGGAAGGTCTATGGAAAAAAATTGAAAAATAAAAATATTAGGAAGATAAACATGAGTGCCTATGCTTAATGCATCAGACCACAAAACTTAAGAGAGAAAAAAAAAAAGAGTAGAATAGAAGTCAAAATTGATCCATTGTAATTAAGGCCCACATGAAGAAAGCACAAATGTCAACTAAACGAGCTTACTGGATGAATTACTTTGCCAGTCTATTCTGTAATAGGGATGAAAGATTAAACGAAACTGTAAGCTGAAAATGTTAGCAATGGATATTCTGAATATCACAGCTAATTCTAGTTGAGTTGGATTCAACAGGATTAACGTCTGTAACCCACTGTATATGATTATATAAAGTAATGACATTAATTAATAATGAGCCTGATAGTCAAAAATTGTAGCTTCTGTTTAGAATAATTAGATTTTATTTTCTCTTTTTATTTTTTCCAAATTACATTCAAGAAGTAATAAATAATACCAGAGAGATATGTGTTCATCATTCATTGTAATAACACTGTACATTTAATTATGAGGAAAAGTGTCATTCTGAAGCACACTCTTATTTAACTGAATACTTCGCATTTGATGTCTGATGCTTTCTAACAGAATCCACTTGCAGTGGCAGTTTCTAGAGACATTTTTTTCAGCAGATTGCAAGTAAAATAATGGTTTGAGTAGCGAAAGGTGCAAAAATAAATTTGTCAGCAGAAAAGGGGCAAGACTTTAAAAAATCTATTAACTTATTAATTTGTCATCTCTTAATTGCTTAAAACTGTCTCTCCATAAGCATTCACAGAAAGGACCTAAGAAGCAATTTACAAACCTTTAAGACAATTTTGGTTTTCCTCCCACTGAACTCCTTCCAAGTTGTTTTTGTTTTCCTATTAAATGAATTGAAGCATCATGTAAATATTAAGTACCCACTGCAACAGCAACAGGGTGATATTTTACAGCTAAAAATGTATATTTAAATAAATAACTTTTATGCAGTGTACTGAAGAATACATAAATTTCTCCACCCAGTGTTCTTTTAAATATATTGTAGAGATTTCAAATGCATTTGAAATGAAGAAAAAATTCTCAGGATTATTAAATGTCCAAAATATTGGTGCTTGTAAGTAGCTATTTCCATCTATTACAAAGCTGCTATCTATATATAGAGAGCTGGTATGGGTACATATTCCAAGGTTAGTTAACTATCATGAAATGACCTGTGTTTGTGTTATTAAGCATCAGAAAAATGGGGAGTCTACACTTCCTTGTGCTAATATCTGGGACTGGGAGACATTTTTGGGATGTTGTTTGGTATATGTTTTGGGATAACAAGAAAACTCAGGAAAACACTGAGAAATTTTAGCACCTGGAGATTTCTTTGGTACTGGTTTGGGCTTTTCACTGCTATAGGTCTTGGTAGTCCACAAGACATACCAGGAAATTCAACCATACAGACAGAATCACAAAATCATTTTGACTGGAAAATATCCTTTAAGATTATTGGACACAACTATTAACCTAATACTACAAGGTCTGCTGCTAAACCATATCCCTAAACACTATGTTTATGCAACTTTTAAAGACTTCCAGGGATGATGATTCAACCACTGCCCTGGACAGCCTCTTCCAGTAATTGACAACCCTTTCAGTGAAAAAAAATTCCCTAACATCCATCCTAAACCTCACCTGGAAAAACTTGAGGACATTTCCTCTCATCCTGTAACTTTCTGTTTGGGAGAACTGACCAACACCCACCTGGATCCAATCTCCTTTCAGGTAGCTGTGGAGAGCAAGCAGGTCTTCCCTCAGCTTCCTCTTCTCCAGGCTAAAAAAGACCAGTTCCTACAGTTACTAATAAAACTTGTTCTTCACACCCTTCACCAGCTTTGTTGCATTTCTCTGGACCTGCTCCAGCACTTCAATGTCCGTCTTGTCTTGAAGTCCTCAAAACAGAAACCAGTATTCAAAGTGTAGTCTCACCAGTGCTGGGTACTCTGGCAAGCTTGTGCTGCTGACAATCACTTCCCTGGTTTTGCTGCCAACATTGATCCAGGTCAGGATGCTGTTAGCCTTCTTGGCCACCTGAGCACATTGCTGACTCATGTTCATCCAGCTGTCAACCAACGCTCCCAGATCGTTTTAAGACAGGCAGTTTTCTAGCCACCCTTCAACATCCCTGTAGTGTTGCATGGGGTTTTTCTGACCCAAGTGCAGGATTTTATTTACTCGTTGTTGTAGACATTGTTTTAGATTAGATGGATAGTAGTAGCAGCCAATGGAATTGTTTATAAGGGGTGGATTGTACTGGTTTTAGGGCTATGCCTTTAGAATTTTCCACAGATCTGGAGCAGAAAGTAGTAAGAATGTAAATAAATCACTACTCCTGAAGTCCATGTGGAATTAGTTCGAGACTTGTTGAGTCACTTGGATATTCACAAGTCCATGGGACCTGATGGGATTCATCCTAGGGTGCTGAAAGAGCTGGCAGATGAGCTGGCCAAGCCTCTGTCCATCATTTTCCACCAGTCCTGGCTCACTGGAGAGGTCCCAGAAGACTGGAAACTGGCCAATGTGACACCCATCCACAAGAAGGGACAGACAGAAGAACCTGGGAACTACAGGCCTGTCAGCCTGACCTCAGTGCCAGGGAAAATCATGGAGCAGATTGTCTTGGGGGCAATCACTGCGCACCTGAAGGATGGCCAAGGAATCAGGCCCAGCCAACATGGATTTAGGAAGGGCAGGTCCTACCTGACCAACCTGATCTCCTACCTGATCAACCTGATCAGGTGACCCACCTGGTGGACGTAGGAAAGGCTGTGGATGTAGTCTAGCTGGACTTCAGCAAGGCCTTTGACACTGTCCCCTACAGCAAACTCCTGGCCAAGCTGTCAGCCTGTGGCTTGGACAGCAGCACTCTGTGCTGGGTTAGGAACTGGCTGGAGGGCCGAGCCCAGAGAGTGGTGGTGAATGGTGCCACATCCAGCTGGCAGCCTGTCACTAGTGGTGTCCCCCAGGGATCAGTGCTGGGCCCCATCCTGTTCAATATCTTTATTGATGATCTGGATGAGGGGATTGAGTCCATCATCAGTAAATTTGCAGATGACACTAAGCTGGGAGCAGATGTTGATCTGTTAGAAGGTAGAAGGGCTCTGCAGAGGGACCTTGACAGGCTGGACAGATGGGCAGAGTCCAACAGGATGGCATTCAACAAGTCCAAGTGCCGGGTGCTGCACTTTGGCCACAACAACCCCATGCAGAGCTACAGGCTGGGGTCAGAGTGGCTGGAGAGCAGCCAGGTGGAAAGGGACCTGGAGGTACTGGTTGACAGTAGGCTGAACATGAGCCAGCAGTGTGCCCAGGTGGCCAAGAGAGCCAATGGCATCCTGGCCTGCATCAGGCATAGTGTGGCCAGCAGGAGCAGGGAGGTCGTTGTACCCCTGTACACAGCACTGGTTAGGCCACACCTTGAGTACTGTGTCCAGTTCTGGGTCCCTCAGTTTAGGAAAGATGTTGAATTGCTGGAGTGTGTCCAGAGAAGGGCAACGAGGCTGGTGAGAGGCCTTGAGCACAAGCCCTATGAGGAGAGGCTGAGGGAGCTGGGACTGTTTAGCATGGAGAAGAGAAGGCTCAGGGGTGACCTCATTGCTGTCTACAACTACCTGAAGGGAGGTTGTAGCCAGGAGGGGGTTGGTCTCTTCTCCCAGGCAACCAGCACCAGAACAAGAGGACACAGTCTCAGGCTGTGCCAGGGGAGGTTTAGGCTGGAGGTGAGGAGAAAGTTCTTCACAGAGAGAGTGGTTGGCCATGGAATGGGCTGCCCAGGGAGGTGGTGGAGTCACCATCCCTGGAGGTGTTCAAGAGGGGATTGGACGTGGCACTTGGTGCCATGGTTTAGATAGTCATGAGGTGTAGGGTGACAGGTTGGACTCGATGATCTTTGAGGTCTCTTCCAGCCTTCTTGATTCTGTGATTCTATGATTGAGGGTAAAAGGAAAAATAATGATCATTCTAAACAATTCCATTAGAGAGGTAGCTCCCTTAAGATTTGGTTCTCAACGCCATCCATGTTCATGCCTGTTTAGGAGTGTGGGGCAGTTTGTTCTGCTCTCTTCTTGCTTCTTTCACTGGGAAGATTTCTAACATGCCTCTGATGACCTTGACTGCTTGGTCTGGTATTAACCTTATCTGCTTCTTCTCTCTCTCTTTCCTTTTTTGCCAAGGGGGTCAGGAGGAAGCAGAGAGGGGGAGGCAGGGGGAAACCAGCTTTCTTGGTCTTTTTTGGGCCAGGGAGGGGTTTGTGCTGTTTTCTTAATTGTAACTATCTATAAATATTGTACATACTGTATATTTGTATATATTCATTTCATTTCACTGTAGACTGTAGTTTTGCTTGTAAATATAGCTCCATTTGCTACCAAACTGAGCCAGTCTGGTAAAGTTAATGTTGGGGGGGGGAATTTTCAAAACCCACCACAGGCACTTGTCTTTGATGAATGTCACGCAGCTGGCTTTGGCCCATAGATCAAGCATGCCCAGGTCCCTCTATAGGTCTTTGCTACCCTCAAGCAGATCAACATGCCCATACAGCTTAGAGTCATCTGCAAACTAAAGAGAACTGAAACTAGTACTGAGCCCTGGGAATGCCACTTGTGACTGCCTGCCAACTGGGTTTGACTCCCACCACCACTTTGTTGTCCTGACCACTCAGTTCTTTACTTACCAGTGTCCAAGTCATGAGCAGCCAGTTTCTTAAGGAGGATGCTGTGGGAGACAGTGTCAAAGGCTCTACTGAAGTTCAGATAAACACCACCAACAGCCTTTCCCTTATCCACCAAGCAGGTCACCTTGTCCTAGAAGGAGATCAGGTTTGTTAAGCAGGACCCTTCATGAACATGAGTTCATATGCTGCATAACGTTACTCACAATGATCTGATCCATGACCTTTCCTGGCACAAAGGTCAGACTGCAAGGTACCCAATTCCCTGGGTCTTACTTCCAATCTTTCTTGCAGATGAGTGTCACATTTGCCAATCTCCAGTCAGATGGGATGCCCATAGTTAGCCAGGATTGTCAATAAATGATAGAAGGAGGTTTTGTGAGCACTTCTGACAGCTCCCTCTTTCAGCGGATACTATCCTGTCCCATAGACTTAGAATCATAGAAAGGTTTGGGTTGAAAAGAACTTCCAAATGTTATCCAGTCCAACTCCCCTGCGTGGTGCAGGGGCATGCTGCACTACATTAGGTGGCTCAAAGCTTTGTCAAGCCTGATCTTTAATGTCTCCAGGGATGGGGCCTCAACTACTTCCCTGTGCAATTGGTTCCAGTGTTCGAGAATTTGTTCCTAGTATCCAATCTTAATCTAGTCTTCTCTAATTTCAAACCATTGCCACTATCACTGCAGTCCCTCTGCAGCTTTCTTGTAGGCCCCCTTCAGATACTGGAAGGCTGCAATCAGATCTTCCCAGAGCTTTCTCTTCTCCAGGCTGAACATTCCAGCAGCCTGTCCTTGTAGGAGAGGTGCTGCAGCTCCCCAAACTTATGCAGGTCCAATTGATGTAACAGGTCTCTATGCACTTACGCTTGTGTTTTGAGGGTTTCATTGTGTTCCCTATCACTCTCTTCCAGCTCAGAGGGCTGAGCACCAAGAAAATAGCTAGTTCTGCTCTTAAAGATACAGCAAAGTTGGTGTTAAGTACTTTGTTTCCCCTTACATCCAATTCAGGATATAGAGTTTTCTTAGCACTGCTTTTGTTGCTTGGGTATTTTTAGAAACATTTCCTATTGTCTTTAATATCAGAATCCAGATAAAGTTCTAGTTGCATTTTACCCTTCTACTTTCTCCCTAAATTTCTCCCTGTATTTCTCCCTACTTGTATTTGTAGTCCTCTTGAGTGGCCTGGCCCTTTGTCCATGTGCCATACACTCTCCTTTTTTACATGGATTGTGGCCAAAGTCCTCTGTTCAGCCAGAGCAGCCTCCTTCCCCACCCGCAAGAATTTCAGCAGCCTGCTCCTGCATTTAAGGCTTCCTACTTGAAGAATGTCTAGCCATCCTGGACTCCTCTGACCTTGAAGACTACCTCTCAAGGGACTCTGTCAATCAGTCTCCAGAACAAGCCAAAGTCTCCCCTTTTGAAGTCCAAGGTTCTACTGACCTCCCTTTTTACCTTTTCCAGAATCAAAAACTCTTATCATTTCATGATCTCTGTGCCCAAGATGTCCTTCGCCATCACACCCCACACAAGTTCTTCTCTGTTCACAAATAACAGGTACAGCAGGGCACCTTCCCTAGTTGGCCCCTCACTAGTTGTGCCAGGAAACTGTCTTCTACACACCCCAGGAACCTCTGGGACTGTTTCCTCTCTGCTATGTTGTATTTGCAACAGACATCTAGTAAACTGAAGTTCTTCATGAGAACAAGGGCAAAAACAATGTGATACTTTAATTTGCTTACAGAATATTTTGTCTGCCTCTTCATCCTGAGCTATATAACCACAAGAAGTTGCATTGCCTTTACTCAGGAAATTGTTCTCTTTACTTCAAATGATCATTATCATCCCAAGCCAGACAGCCATAGCATGGTAAGTTTGTATGTGGCTCAGCCCAGCAGAGTATAAAAATCAAACAGTAAGATTAGCTTTGAAGAGACCAATAGGCTTCAGCTGAATTCAAACTACATAATCTTTCCTAATGACTGGGGACACCCAGCATCATGATGTCAAGCACACAGAGATTGCTAAAGGAAACAATTTTTGTTGTGGTTCAAGTTTATATTGAAATTACTACACTGGGCTTGTCTTGTGATTTCAGTGCATTTCTGTACCAAACTGATCAACCAAAATCAGTGCAATGTCAAACATCTCCATATGAGGAAATTCGGAATTAAATGTTAAGTCATCCTAATGTAAAATACCTAAAGAATTAAATATTAAGTCTTCCTAATGTAAAATACTTAAAGAGATCTGAGAGCACTGGACTCAGAAGTGGAAAGGAAAATAAGAGAATTACATGAACAAGGAAAAAAACAAAAAGTCTGGTTATTTTAAATAACAATGAGAGGTCAAAACAGAGAAAGATACTGTTAAGAAAATATAATTTTTCAATTTCCGCATTATATTTGTTTTTTTGTAATTTTAGTTTTCTATTTTTATAGATGTGAATAAATGAAGAGGGTGATTTCAGAATAGAAAAGACATCATTATTAATTACAAAACATGTATAAAGTTAGGTATTCCCCTGTCACATACCTCATTAACCCATGCACTATCTCATTAACCTAAACTCATAAAATTCACAAGGCAAAGTTATTTTATCTTTGAGCAAAAAAAACAAGTAGCTGAATGTTAATATTTTATTTTAATTTTCCAGATTGAGATCCTGCATTACCATAAATACTGAGAAAAAGGAAGGGCAGAATATTATTTCAGTGAAAACACATGATTTGCGAGATTTTAACTTCAGCTGAGTTGTTTGTTGGGTTTTTTTATTTGTTTTTATCCTGATCTTCTGAATTTTCAGCAAATTGACTCACTGGCTATGAGCAATTTTACACACATAAGTATCTGCTGAATTGTGTCACTATACCCACCCTCGCCACTCAAAATCAGAATATGCTGCTACTAAGCTCTGCAGGTCAAAGTGTGGATGTGTCATTTATACATACATAAGTAGAGGCCTCAGGCTGAAAACTCAGAACATTTCTGGCAGCCTTTTTGTCTTTTCAGTAGCCAAATGAACTGGTACTGTACCTGACACTGTATGTAGATCTACTTAGTATAAATTGATGATACAGATTTTAATGGGTACAATAACTGCTGTAAATAGAAGCAATATGTAACAAAGACCCAGGACAAAAAAAAAAAAAAAACAACTTTACTGTTGAGAAAATAAAAAACTTGAATTTCATCAAGATTCAAAAAGCAAGGAAGTGCAACCTATAAAAAATGAATTAGGTTCCTTACAGCTTCCTGATATGAAGAAACTTCTTTTATTTTTTAAGTTATTAGATATTTGTAAATAAACCAATAAGATGTTGCTTACTAGGTGAAATGAAACACAAAAATACCTGATTTTGTGATATGTATTTTAAAAATATATGAAGAACTTAAAAAAAAAAAAACAAACAACAAAAAACAACTGAGCATGGCTTTTTTGGAGTGGAGAACCTTAGACTGTTTTTTTTGGGGGGGTGGGGTTGGGAGGAGGTGTTTCTTTTCAAATTTATCTTCTCCACCTTCAAGAATTTGTAATGAGGCACTTCTGGAGCCAGATGTAAATGCAAATTATTGTGTTTTACATCTTGTAATGGATATTTTCCCTATTAATTTATCTAATGGCTTTCTGAAGGTATTAATATTATTGGCATTCATAACATCCTGTGGCAATGAACTCCCCAATTTAATTATGCATTTTTCAAACTTCTTTGTTGTTGTTGTTGTTGTTTTGCTTTAAACCATCTGCCTGCTCATTTTGTTTGATGCCCCCAGCTGTTATATTATGAGAAACAGAGAATAGCTGTGACTCACTGACCTTCCCTACATCGTTTGTCGTTTCACTTATCTCTGACATATCCTTGTATCAGTCTTCTTTTCCAGACTGGAATACCTTAATACATTCTTTCTTTTTATGTAATCTCTTTTCAAATTCTGATGTTTTTCCCATCTTTATACCTTTTGTATGGTTTTGTATGTTTTTGTGGTGTTTTGGTTTTGGTTGCTGTTGGGTTGGGTTGGGTTGGGTTGGTTCGGTTTCTTTCTAAAAAAAAGGAAAACAGAAATAAATTCTATCCTTTTTTCTACACCACTTTCTTGGGAATCCACCTGGAGTACTGTGTCCAGTTCTAGAACCCCTATTACAAGAAAGATATGGATGAGCTGGAATATGTCCAGAGAAGGGCCACCAGAATGATCAAGGGCTGGAGCAACTCTCCTATGGAAACAGACTGAGAAAGCTGGGGTTTTACAGTTTTGAGAAGAGAAGGCTCCAAGAAGACCTTATCATGGCCTTCCAATACCTAAAGAGGGCCTACAAGAAAGCTGGTGAGGGACTTTTTAGGATGTCAGGTAGTGATAGGACTAGGGGGAATGGATCCAAGCTAGAGGAGGGGAGATTTAGATTAGATGTTAGAAAGAAGTTCTTCACCATGAGGGTGGTGAGATACTGGAACAGGTTGCCCAGGGAAGAGGTGGAAGCCTTATCCTTGGACGTTTTTAAGGTCAAGGTGGATGAGGCTCTGGGCAGCCTGATCTAGTGTGAGGTGTCCCTGCCCATGGCAGGGGTTTGGAACTGGGTAATCCTTGGTGGTCCCTTCCAACCCTGACAATTCTGTGATTCTGTAATATATATTTCACTGCTACAGAGAAGTTTTCTTTAGGTACACTGAAAGTTAAGACTTCCGAGGTATAAAGTGTTGCACTTGAGAAACATCCTAACAATGCTGATTTCAATCCAGCAAAGCAGATAAACAAGGGATTACCTTTCCTTTGACTTCAACTAGGTTGTTTATATTCTTCAAGTTAAATATATATTCAGAATATTTATAAGCCGTTAAGTACTTAATATTTGTCAAAAATACATAGGAAACATTACTTTGCTCTCAAAACTCTCAAAGCTTTTCAAAAAGCTCTATTCTTTTTTTGAAAGTTTATCAAAGATAGATAATTCAACAACAAAAAGGAAGTAATCAAAGATGTGGATCTCTTCTGTATGGGTATCTTTTATTAGGATCAGAGACTTGATAGAGTGATTGCAAACATGAAACGATTACTTATCCTCAGTACATAAAGTGATGAGCTGATCTAACTTGTTAGGTAAATCAGCAGCACACTTACCACCCCCCTCACTCAATCTCTGTCATCAAGACTGTCACCAAGTTACAGAAAGAATGACTTCTATTACACCTTGGTATGGGCCAAATCTCCACCTTGATGAGTCATTACCTTCCCCTCTGCTTTCTTTCCTAGGGCTTTTTAGCTTTATCATGGCAGTGATTCTTTTTCTCTGGATCTTTTGACAGCTTTGCTTCATTTTTTGCTGTACAGATGAAGTCTATCTGTTCTTAGATGTGCACAGGCAAAATGTTCAGAGAAGGCAGACATTGTTTTATGCAAACTGGGAGCCTCTTTTGCATGAATGCAATTATATTTTTGTGCTATTATTATTTATTTAAATAGATGCACATATATTTTTTCTGTTATTTTAAATGACTAGGTTTGCCATTTTGCCAAATGAAATAAAGCATTTAAGAAAGAAAACAAAAATGGAAGCAGATGCTTTGGCTTGCACAAATTATCTTGTTCATATTCTTTCTTACTCTTTATTCTCAATTTTAACTTTGAACATCTTTGATTATTGAGGTTAAAGCAGTCCATTTTATGATTTAAGTGCAGTTAGTTGAATAATACAATATTAAGCACTTCAAGAGCTTTACAATACAGAAACTTATCACAGAATAATTGAAAGATTAAGGTGCAGTCACTAATGAAAATTCTCTATGATTATATCTGTGATTATATGTGAGGTCATTTGAAGGACAACGTTGAATAGCAGAAGGAATAAACTTTTCACATATATCCGAGGGTAAAGAAATAACATTGTTTTATATTCAACCTCTTAACTCATCAGATAATCGATACAAATTGTTGGGCAATACTTGGGTTTCTCGTAAAGATAATTAAGCTTGAAAAAATGACTCATAGCCATTTCTGCCACTTTGTTATAACATGAGATTTTAGAGTTTCCCAGTAAAACTGTCTCTATAGCAAGTAGCGTCTGCATTAAACAGCAAGGCAGGTGCAGCCTCATATAACTCCTGGGCAGGGTTAAAGTAAGTAACCTCACTCACAAAAGTGGAGACACCTTAGAATAATGGGAAACAGGGCTAAGTGGAAATTCAAGAAGTCACCTGGGCCATCTGAAAGTCTGAAAGCAAGAATAACAATTCTTATGCTCAATACAACAGAGTTTGTTTTTTAAAACACCAGTGATAGAAGTTCCCTTACCTCTCAGTCAGCCCATTATCATGCTTCTCTTATTCCATCTTTTGGGAAATTTGGCCACTTGGAACAATTTAATCTGTTTTGATTTTCAGCTGACTGTCAAGATATGCCTAATTTACTGCATGTAACAGAAAAAATGTTCACTTGTTTTGCATCAGTGTATGAAGGCCAGAAAGAAAAAAAGAAAAAAAAGTGTTATTTTAACAGGTTTCCATTAACTGCATTCTATTTGCTTTTTGCTAGCAAATATTGCATAAAATTGTTGTATGCAAGCAGAAGCACAAGATGTTTATGTAAAACAATGGTTGACTACTCTGTGGCTTAGCATTGAAACAAAGTCAGAAGATGACTAGGCCAAAAGTCTCAGTGTTGCTTCTGATTTATGAAAATCCATGAAGAAACTTAACAATAGGTGAAGATTACAAAGAATAGTTATTGTTTCACCTTTCAGATTTTCAGGGCAATCTATCAATGTTTCTCACAGTTAGTCTTCCAAAATACTGAAAAGATATTGCCTATCCAGATATCTTCCTATATTAGCTCACTAATTTTCTCCTCAACAATTTTGAGACCAAATTCAAATGTACACTTTGACCTTCAAATACACTCATGTAGGCTATTAATAATATTGCCTTCAAGCAAGTTCCATGCTGAGGAAAATATAACTTTCATTAACTACAATATGCAGTTTCAAAACCACACTTGTTCACATCTAAGCTCAGAAATATATCCCACCATACAGCCCATTGTGGGAATAGCCAAATTATTTTACCTAATTTGTGTGCAAAAGACAGAAATGTTCCTATTAGTAGGGCAATACAGTTGACAATAATAAGTGAAAACACAATACAGAAGTGATGAAGGTCAAATTCTGCCACCATTTCTCCAAGTGACTTGAACAGTACTTTTTTCCTTCTGTGCTTCAGTTTATTTGATGGCAAAATCAAGATTACGATGTAAAATGATTTAATTAATTGGAAAAAAAAATTCCATACGAAGAGCTAACACAAGCTCCAGAATAAGATAGAGGTGATGGCCAGATAGGACTGTAGAGTTTAACAACTGACTTTTCTGACTTTAGTGGAGCTTAGGTGAAGTTAAACAGGGGCAGTACTGCACACAGGTAGAAGCAAAAACCTAACCCTACAAATAAATTCTGTATTCAAAGTGTTGAAAGGTTAGGGAGTAGTTGGGAAGTTTTGAGATCACAATGTTAGACTGACACAATGCATATCATGCATTAAGCTTTAATTTACTCATTTGGAAACACTCCTAACTATTATTTATTTGTGTCATGATTCCATATATTGCATAAAAGCAAGGCCTTCATTTTCTTAGACTATCTGCTGAATGATATCCTCACATTTTACTATCTCCATCTGAAGAAAGATGAACATGCACTCAAATCTACAGAGACACTGTAGCTTTGTGAAATAGAAGCTACTAAGATAATTACTGGGGAAAAAAAATGTCCCTTTAACAGAATTTCACCTATTAAATTCAGCTGCAGGTATTTTTCCTTTGCATGCATCCTATTAGAGATGTTTAATAAGGGTTGTGTCACATTAAAGAGCTCTATATATAAGTAATGAAGCATGAGGGGCTTTTGGCTTTTTGTTTCAGAAAGAAACCTCCTTCTTCAACTGTTCCATTTGTGCAGCAGAATGAGCTTGCAGGATACCCAGCCTATAAAAACAGGAAGACTTTAATATCATTTTCTCAATGCAACATCAAGACATATTTTTATATGCACTGTTGCTATTTGGAACTCATCACTGGAATGATAAGTCAGACTGTCTTTTAGAGAGGCAAATGTTGCAGACATTATGGGTAGAGTACTAAATAAGCTAATTCACTGTGTTTAAAAAACAGAAGGGTGGTCCTATATAGATCACATGCTAGTTTCAAGGTCACCTACAATAGCAATATAAAAGTTTTCACAACATATATTTGACTTTTCGATGGACATACAGCAAACCATTCAGTATATCTTGAAGTAGATCTTGTTAAATTTTAAAAAGCTAACCATGAAGGGCAAGAGCAAGTAGAATTAGGGTCAGCATTTGAATTGATGCACGTATTTAATTACCAGCTGTTAACATATTCATCCTTATATAGAAAAAGACAAGGTTATTCTATTTCAGAAGTGTTAAGGCATATACAAATTTACCTCCCTTTGAAGCCAGCAGAAACTGAAAAAAATTTCAAGCTTCCTAAAATTAAAGATAATAATGTTGATGGCCAGAAAGGCAGCTAAGGCACTGAACTCCTTTAGAGCTGTGGTGTCCCTTGGAGTCCCCTCAACCCCTGGTGTTGCAGAAGAATCCTCAGCTTTGGATGAGGTACACAGGCTCCTGTATCACATTTGGGGTGATGGAGTTCTTTTAAAAAAAAAAAATAAAAATCCATGTACCGATTTATGCTAATATTCAGCGTAATTTTGGTCATGTTAGAATAATAATAATAATAAAAAAAAAAAAAAAAACCTGCCAAAGCAAGGTTCATGCAAGCATAGCCCTGTTTTGGAATCTTGTGTTGTTAATTTCTCACTCCTTTTTTTAAATGGCAGCTTAAGAGGACAAATACTGGCAAGGGCACCCAGTAAGTTTTGTCCATGTCAAGAAAAACACTCAGAAAAACCTAAACAGCACCTGATTGCTGTCTGAGGTAAAGTCTTCCCGAGGTGGCTTAAATTTTATTCACGAGAGATTACCATTATCAAAGTATTATACTTAGTACAGAAGAAAATAGGCTTTCAGGAAGGACCTAGCAAGTTGTCACCTTGAGGAAGTTCACTTCAAGTTTTCTGATTAATATATCTGTAACACAGCCAAAGCACAGGCCTTTGATAAATCTGATTATTATTGTATCAAATAAATGGCTCATTTATCAGCCTTTGTGTAACTTGGCTGTGTTCACATGCATGCCCATGGAAGATAATCACACAGAACTTGCAACAAAACAAATTGGTTTGTTCTAGCTGGTGTAGTAATTAGGGGAAAAATACTAGGGGGAGGGATATCAAAGGATCACAATGTAAGTAGTGAGTGCTCTACCTGAAGAGCATTGTTCAACTTATATGCTTACAATAAATCAAAAAAATGTATTTCTTGGCAAACACTTAGAAAAAGCTAAAATACTGGCAAAGGCATGACTAATCTACTGTCATTATCAAAAGTAGAAGTAAACATTTGAATTCTTAAGGTAGGCTTTTATAAGCACTTTTTTTACTTATGTCCACCACCTAACAAATCTCTGAGTAATACTGTGGTAAATTAACTGACATTTAGGTATTTCTGTACATAGAAATGCCATAATATGACCTTCTAATTATTCTACCACTCATATATTTTATATTGTGTTTCCACACTAGTCTCTGGTCTTTAGTATCCATGCATAGCAAATACCTACGCACTGTAAAACCTAAATGAAGCATGAAGCTTGAGCAAAAGTAAAATGAGAGAAAATGAAACAAGACCAAACTGGAAGCAAAGTCAAATGGGATGACAAATGACTGGGGACTGTGTATCAGTAGTTGACCTTCCTTGTTTCTGGATAAAAACTCTTCCAAAGCCTTAATAGATGCTGATACCTGATCTTCACTCTCTATAATAATTTCTAAAATTTCAATTGCATTAAAATATATTCTTTGCTAGAAGATTTCTGAGAATCTACAAACCACACTTTCTCTAGGAGAATTTTGCTTTGTAGTATGCAGTCCACATTCTTCCTTATTTTTTGCTCTGTTGAAACATTGTCAAATTGTGTTCATTCAATCAGATGGCTCAAATCCCTCTACCAATAAACCATTCACTTTTTGCTCCTGCACATCTGCAAAAGCTACCAGAAAAATAATGGAGCCGTGTTCAGCCAAGTGTTAGCTATTGTGTGTTCCCACAACACAGAACAACTAATACACGTCCTGAAATGTAGTAAGTGGAAAAATGGCATAAAGTTTTGCTTCTGTCTTGTTTCCCTTCCTACCACTGAACTCAGAACATTATACTCACTTGTTTTTATCTTAATATGAAAAAAATAAAAATCCTACTATTATCTTCCTTATATTTGATATTTTGTTGATTCTTCCCACTATCTTCTGTGACTGATATACATTGCCAACTAATACCCACCTTTTACACTTCTTTTTTTTTAATGATACATCGAAGGTTTCACAGTTTTCTTCTGAACAGGATAGCTTGCTGATCAGTGTAACGTTTTTCTTCACAGAATCCTTTTTTTGAGTGTCTGGTATCTTGAACTTCTACTTCCAGATTGTGGTTTTTACTTCCTTGCTAGTAGTCTCACAAAAGATGTCATTATATATAATTTTAAATAATTAAATGGGGAAAGAATATTTTAGCTAATTTTCTTTGTGTGTAACATGCCTACAATTCCCATATTTTTTGAACTCATTAATACAATTGGGAAAGACAGTATTTGCCAGCTGATAGCTGGTGGTGATGATCAGATCCTTAATTGTTGTAGTGCAGTGTGATGCAGTGATAATGATGGAATTCACAGATCCAAAATAAACACCCCAAGTTTATCCAACCCATCCTCTGGCCCAAAGCAAATAACTTCTGAAACTGTCAGAATATTTCTTACTCTGGAGCAGCCACTCTTGTCCTCCAGAAAACCACTAATGGTCCCAAAATCCATATCTTGTGTGCATTCTCCTCCCTGCTGGAACATGGCTTTGCTCATGCACAAGTTGTTCTTAGAACTATCACTATGAAGTAAGGGTATCCATTACCAAAATGCTCTGTCCCTCTGTGTTATCAGCAATAACAAAACTGACTTGGCAGTGTAATCCTCTTTGATATTGATGAAGTGGAAGGATATGACTGAATTGGGTCCTTGACTTCTTTTGATGTTCATCTGCAAATACTCTCCAGCTTTGGTCTGGTCCCCATTTCCTGCTGCTTCATGCCATTACCTGGACAAGGAAACCATTCACATCCAACACATCCGATGCCCTTCTTGGATGTTTTTTTTTTTTTTTTTTTTGCCCAGTGATTAACTACTGAATTATTTCTCTGCGTAAAGACTCAAATACTATAGTTTTCAAACATAAAGAATGATTATCACTTTCACAATACATTGTGTCCATTCTTGGGATGATGGCTACTTGTGCAGTGTGGTCAGTTGAAATTACCCCCCAACTAATTTGAGAGAATTACCCCCCAAAATAAAATTGCCAGACCAGCTCAGCTGGAAAGAAAACAAAGCTATGTTTACAAGCAAAACTACAATCTAGAAATATGAAATGCAATGAATATGTACAAGACACACAATATTTACATGTATTTACAATTTATAAACAACACAAGAACTCCCCTGGGCAGAACCAGGGGGCTACCAATAGCTTGCCTCTCTCTCTCCCCTCCCCCCACCCCCAGACAAGGTAAAAAGAAAGAGAAAAGCAGAGAGTAGTTTGCAAGTACTTAGCCACAACAAGAATGCAGCCAACATCAGCAACAGACAAGCAAAAGCTACCAGCTAGTATCAGCTAGAGCAAAGAAACTGAAAAGAGAAAAAGTTAGTTCATGCAACTAATTTTATGTTAGTTATCAGACCAATGGGATTATTTAGACCTTATCATTATTTTTCTTTTGCATCCAATGGTCATTTATTTACATTCTTGCACTTTCACTCAGGATGTGTGGAAAATTTTCCCAGGCCTAAGCCTAAAACTTCCCCATGCAGAAAGCCTGTAATGAGTGGGTTTTTGCAGTCCCTGCCTGCTATAGCTGGCTTTTTACCAGACAGACAGGCTGCTCACCACCTCTGAAGACAGAGGTTAGATGAAGATTCTTAAATCTGAGAGGTTATAGGTAAGGAAAATCTTTTTGCTTCTAACATTAAGAAGGCATCTCTTTACTTTTGAGCCTTTTTTTCATTAAAGATGGGATACAACACCCCAAGTTGAGATAGCACTGTGTTATAATAGAGATCTATGCTTCTCTCTTCACTTCACTCTCCTTCTGTTTCAGTTTCTCCTGACATTTTAGACCACAGGTTTCTGAAACATGTTCCTCTCTTTCAGAACTTAAAAAGAAAGGAGTAAGGACATAAGAGATCCCAAAAAATACCCCTAAATGGAAAATAAAACTATCCATTAGATCGACAGAAGCTTGTAAAACAACAGAAAGTCTGATGTTCCTTAAATAAAGGTGAACAATGTAGAAGTGTTTGTTTAGATGCTTTATAACAGGAAGAGACATCACTTCACATGCCACCCCAGCTAACACTAAGCACATATAGCTGTGCAAGTCAGTTCAGCACCTTCTGACAGGTATCTATTATGCATGACTCAAAGGCAGCGAGATACCATGGTATCAAAACATGTGAGCAGATACAGAGCACCAGGTTTATAGGATGAATAAATGCTGTCTATTGTGAAATCTAATGGCAAATAAACAATGTGACGGAGCTGACAAGTACAAGATAAAAAGCACCTTGTTGTTTTGAAAATAAGTATTTAGAAATAATCTTTTACTGTTTACCTGGATTTTCATCTCACTGACCTACACATTTCAGCAAGTCATAGTGTGGCAAAGTATTTAACTTTACAGGCCTTTTAGCAGTGTTGGAAAATGAAGACAAATTACAAGCATTGGCAGCAATTTCATCCATTCATGGGGCCTGTAACAGAGAATGTTCCTGTATTAATTGCATGAATACCAAACAGCAGTCAGCCCCATGCACATTATATTCTCTATGCATATTTCTAACATTAAGCAAATAATATATCTGTGGGATAAAAATCTCTTTTAGGCAGTACTAATCACAGCTTGTGCTTTCGCAAGTACCTAAACCTCCTTGCACTAATAGCCATACACAGCATGTTGTCATGTATGGAATACTAAAGATATAAAAGATACTTTGGTCAGCTTTTTGTGGCGTTTCATTGTTTATTTTTCTGAACTAATTTTAAAAGAATCAAGGATATGTATTCTGAACTCTTTGGAAGGCCATATTAGCCAACATTTCCTTTTATTTTCTGCATTGTTCTGCCTCTTTCTGCCAACTCTATAAAAACCCACAGGAACCAGCTAATTAACAGGTGCTACAGATTGTCCTGCCTTACTTCTTCAGGTTAGCACAGTATAGATCTAATTTTTTTGTTTGTTTAGTTTTTGTGGCTTTTTGTTTTGCTTTGTTTTGGTTTGGGGTTTTTTGTTGGTTTTGATTGCTTGTTTGGGTTTGGGTTTTGTTGGGTTTGGGGGATTTTTTGTTTATTTGCTAGTTGGCTTGGGGGCTTTGGTTTGGCTTGGTTTAGTTGAGGTTTTCTTGCACAGGCACTACAGAATATGACAAGAAAAACTAGCCTTTAAAGTGAGTTCAATGACTATTTAAGCAATAAAAATATTATGTTTCTTTCACTTCCCCCAATATATGAACAATAAGGGGTTCATTATTTCTGTGCAGGCTCTAATTGATTCAAAGTTTTATAAACCCTAGCAATAATTACCTGTGATATTGTGCAACACTGTGACTTTTGTCATTGTCTTTATATATATATATATATATATATATATATAGTCTGCAAAAATCTTAATATATGATTAGAATCAAGTGGCAAAATAATGACCTCGTAAGTCTGCAGTAGCTTTCAGTTGCCAGATTATTTTAAGGTATATATAGCTATTTATCTCTTTAGTTGTTTTCCAGACTTCCAGATTTTCACTGAGGTGTGTAGGTATTCCCTTCTCAAAAGAATCAACAACTTAGGAAAACTGGCAAGATATCCAGTGTGTGCTGGATTATAAAATAACTATCCTATTTTACAGTCTGGAGAAACTTGTAGCGCTCTGTAATGTTTGGAGTGGAGTGTAGGTTTCAGGGCAGTTTAGTTAAGTCAGTTAGAGTGGGTTTAGAACTGGCAGTAGTTAGTGTCCGTGTCTTTATTTTTTTAAAAAAACACCCATTTTGTTTAAAAGTGTGGATTGCTTTCACCTGACAAAATGAACATGAAATGCAGTATTTTATGTACTGCCATACTAGTGATTGTCTCCATTACAAAGTACTGTCCATCTTTAATGCTAAATACCTACTTTAGTAGTACATCATAATCAACAAGGTAAGAGTTGGCAGGCAGAAATGGTTTCACAGATTTAATTTCACTTGAATATCCACCGACAGTTTCTTTTTTCCTTTTGCTCTTTCTTTTTTCAAAATAAAGTTACTTTAAAGTGATATTTAATTAGTTTATTTAGGAAGGAAAATAAAAATAGTTTCTACACAGGCTTAGGTATGCACTATAAAAATAAATGTTTGTAATTTTTTTTTTCTTCTTATATTAAAAGCTGTAAGGGAATAGCCCTTTGATGTTCAAAGCATCTCACTTCAAAATAAATCTGGAAATTATATCTCTTGTTCTGCTAAAATTCACTTTCATGTAATTATTTTTTTCACAGGAAGTGTTTGTAGGTCTCTGACACTGAACTGCACATGATGCCTTGTGAAAATAATTTTACATATTTATATTTCATAACTTTCTATCAAGTGTTAATGAGTGGGTTCCAAAAGAGTTTAAGTAATTATGGAGTGTAAGCGCATATTTAAAGGTGACAAATGTTCAGAAACGTTTTTTAAGGGAAAAATCCACAAAAGAACTACGGAAGGCACAGAACAAGGTGTCTGAATAAAAGCACAAAAGGTTACTGATCTCCTAAAATAATTTTTATTTTTCTCTGCAACTTAACTGTAGTAGCAAACTAGTATGAAACTACCTTTAGTATGAAACTATCTTTAGTCTTGATGACAGAGTCAAAGACCTGATGGCAGACTGGAAGGTGTTTAGAGGGTATTTTTCATAGATTAATCACACCAGAAGACTGAAACTGTCTGGCAAAATGTCATTCTCATTTTTTCAAAATGCTTAAAGAAAATTGATTTCCAGTAGTTAGGAAGAAGGAGTTTCAGATTTCAGCCTCTATTATGATGAGCCTCAGGCGTCAGAACTAAGCTTTCCTATTGGTACTGGTCCAAGCTGTGGCATGATTAAATGGTAAAAGGAGTTGAGTTATAGGTATGTCTTTGTTCTTAACTGACTTGTAATACCAGAAAGCTATATTTTTTTTCTTCTCTCTCACTTATTTTGCCTTTACACTCAAGAAAAAAGATGTTGACCCTCAGCTCTCATGTGCTGATGTTTTACGTGACTTAAAAATTGGTTTAAAGCTAAAGATACACTAAGGTAGGGATTTTCACTGGCATCATGATTTACCAGACACATCTGCTTTCCACTAGGGCTGAGAGCCTCAGTATTGTTACTATGCAGACACACCAGCTAAGAATCTGCACAAAAGAAAGAGCAGAAAATATGCTGTAAATTTACATACCACTGAAGTTACAATTACTCACTTAAGTTGCTTTTAGAAAAGTAAACCGAATTCTGATATACTCTCTAAGTCTCATGGCAACATTATCTAAGTACTTGTATAAGAGTTTCCTATCTATATTAATTCTTTACCAGAAGATACTGATTTTATAACTGTATTTCCCTATATTTAGATTTTTCTGAGGTAACCTTAGCTTCTTATTCAAACAGAATCTATACTAGTTCCAGCACGTTACAAATGAGCTCATATTTGGCATTTTCTGGAAAAAGCTGTCATTATAGTAGCATACATGAATCAAATGATAGTGAGATTCTGGGCAACAGTGTATGGATATAATTTAACTACTGAAATGGACTCCAATTGTAAAAAAAAAAATCTATATGTGTGAAAAAATGCTGTTATGGTATGAACATGAAATGAAATACTTGTTTGAATAATCAATTTTGTGAGATTTGTACCAACCAAAATACATTCATTGAATGAACAGGAAAAGCAGAGCATTGAATGAAGCAGTTTATGAAAATTTGTATGGTTTTTTTTGGGTTTTGTTTGTTTGCTTGTTTTTTTATTATTATTCCTTTTCTGTTCTCTAAAGAACTGATTTCAGAGCTCTCTTTTGCATCCTGTTGATAGCCTACCCAGGCTGCCCCACTGCAGTCCTTAAAGAAAATGATGATGACCTTCTCAGGAGGGAAGGCAAAAATCCCGATAAATTGGTTTTCAGATATTTACAGATCACAGGGAGTGGTAGAAACTCAAATTAGCCTTACACAAAATTGTTCCCCACCCTCACATAAAATAAAATTGAGTGGTATCACCATGGAACACAGGTTGTGCAAATAGACTGTGCAAGGGCAAAGATATTTTGCAAACACCTTCTTGCAATGACAAGTTCCCATCACTTTGGTAAATTATTCCTAACTATTGTGGAATAAGAACTAATTCCTAAGAGCTTCTTCCCTGGTAAGTAAAAATAAAGCTGATTCCCATTTCTTAGAGAAAATCACAACTTTTTCCATTAGGTAGATGGTTTTGTCGTACCCCATTACATTCAAACAGCACTTATATACCTGGTATACCTGGTTACCAGTTCTGTACCATTCTATTTCCTTGAATCTTCTGTCCATTGAACCATGACATTATTACAAGGTATGCTTTTTGACTCTCTCATCAAGACTAGACAGTTACACTCTAGCCCACTACCAGAAAGAGACCATAGTGAGGTCACAGCCAAAATAAAAGACTGGGTCATTAGTCTAAATTGGTTAGATTATGGTATGCAAAACCCAGAAAAAAATACTATATTTCCCATGCCTTAGAAGGTATGAGTTAGAGGAGAAAGCCTTTTATACTTCTTTTACCCATATCAGTATAACAAAAATTTGTTATTCTATGTCTGCAAAGCACTTTGAAATAGTTGAAAATGAAAACAAGTTTCCCATTGTAAAAGTCCAGGCCTCTATTGTCTCAAAGTAACCACACGTGGCAGGGCCCTTCCTGTTGTCTCAAATAAGGTGTGAAAAATAAGGTTGAAAAAGACAGGATGATGACCACAATAGCTCTGGAGGAGAGCTGCTGTGTGGGCAGATGACTTGACAATGAAAAGGGAGAATTTCTGGGGAGATAGGAATTCCTTTTTTACACTGTAGCAGAGCTACGGAAAGGCCAATGACACCCCTCTGCACACCTCACTCATGCACAACTTTCTCTGTGACTTGCAGAGACCACCCTTCCCTGTCCAAAAGGTATAAAAGGACCACAACTTCTGGGGTCCACGTGTAGCATCTACCAAAGAACACCTTGCTGGAATGTGCATCTGCCACCACGAACTTGGGTTACGCCTGTGAGACCTCGTGGGAACCAAGAGTTGTGGTATCTTTCTTTTAGTTCTTAACTACTTCTTTCTCCCTCTTTTTCCCCTCTCATTTTTCTTCCTATTTTCCCTCTGCTCTGGTCCATTACCAAGAGTTTTCATTGGCTTTAATAAACCCAACTCATCAGCTATTTGGCATCAGTTTATTTACTCCAGGAGAATTTTTTTAATTTTAGCATGACTTCCCCTGTTGCCCAGGGCTGGCTCTGGACACCAGGTCATGACACTCATTTGGAGGAAAAGATAAGCAGACACTTTAGGATCATCTTCTGTATAGTGAAGGCTTTGCTGTAGTATTATCTAAATGTTTGTGTGCCATTTTGGAAGTGGAATACATCCTATAAACCTATTAACTATCATTAGTTGCTTAAGGATTGACTTTGTTCCTGACTTTTTCAAGCAGTCAGTTGGTCCTTGGAAACTAGCTTTCAGCTTTTTGCAGAATATTTTTAGACAGATGCGATTTCTGTCAAAATATTTGCATTGTGATTACGTTAAATGTAATGTAAACCACAACCATAACTGCTTCTGGAAGATAGGCTTCTTCTTTTGAGAAGTATTTCATATGATGCAATATTAGGCTTAAAGCTAGTAGATAAAAATCCTGAGCAATACATGGTTAAATACCTACTGGCACTTGTACCTGTCCCTGTATTAGTATGGTATTTTTCTCCATATATTAGCATGGTATTTTTCTCCTTACATTAGCACAAGTATTTTTGTCCCTACATTAAAATTGTGCTGATTGCAGCTGCCAAGCTGTGAGGGCCACTTAAGAAGCCAACTTTAAAAATCCGCACTTGGATATTTACTGCAACTTCAGAAAAAGAAAAAAAAAAAAGTGAATTACAGTTTGAAATTACTAAAGCCAAGTAAATACCTGGGGAATATTCTTAGGAGTATCTTGAGCCATTCCTGTGTACCTTCAAACACAAAAATAATTCATGCAAGGTCTTACTTTCAATCTTTTCCCACATCAATCATTCTACATAAACTTCCCAATTTTTCTACATAATTAATGAATTAAAACTGAAAGGAGAATCTAGCTAGAAATACATAGGGGTTGTTGAGTAAATAAACATTGTGAGACAATCTCCAGCTGGGCAGGTTCACAGCTGGGATGTGATGCAGAAAGCTGCTAAGTTGCATTTCGCATTACCAACTGTGCCTTCTTGCACAGTGTTCATGTTACCTTTGGCAGGTATTGCAAAGAATTATCTTGCTACCTTCTCCCACAGGTTAGAGAGCACAGTTCAGATGAAACATTAATATTTGAGAGGCTTGAGAGTGGAAAAAAAAAAAACCTGTACCAAAATACCAGAGACTGTTGTTAATCCATCTATTCTTTCCCATGAATTGTACTGTACTTCTCTGTCTCCACATCCATATCTTCTCTATTTAATTGTGTGAGCTTTGGTTTCTGGGGTATTTTTAAAAAGAAATTATTTGTTTGTGGCTTCATTTGTTGTGGGTTTGTTTGGTTTTGGTTTTTTTGGGTTTTTCTTTGCCTGGTTGGATGTTGTTGTTCAGTTTGATTGTTTTTTCTTTTTCTATGAACTGGCTGCTGAGCAACCTTGATTGTAATTTTTCCCTTGCACTCTTCAAAAAGAGATACCTGACTTAACCTTGCAACACCTTCAACCACCTCCTTCATTTTTATAGTTAATTTTTTCTCAAATCATAGAATCGTAGAATCAGTCAGGGTTGGAAGGGACCACAAGGATCATCTAGTTCCAACTCCCCTGCCATGGGAAGTGACACCCCACACTAGAATAGCTTAACAGGTGAATGGGTCTAGAAATAGATAAGAAAGAGCTCTGCAAAAATGCATAAACAGAAACAATCCTTGTACTTATCCTAGTCGTGCAGTTTCCCAATGTACTCTGACCTCTTGATCACTAAAACAACCACTCAACTCTAAGGCCTTGTGGCCCCGAAAGCATTCCATTGCTTGCAGGAGGCTGCAAACTTTGCTTTGGGGTAATAAGGGATGTTTTCTGGTCTTTTCTTATTTGATTGTACCAACAATTATCTAACTCTTGGTACCGTGTTTACTCTGATCATCTTGAAGACTGTTGAAGACTATTGAACACTGTGGCCACAGCATGGAAGAGTACAGGTGAATTATGACAACAGAGGACATGTAGGTGTAGGCACAAGGTACTACTGGAGGTCCCAAGGATACAAAATGATCTCTCAAGGTCCCTTCCAGCCTCTGATACACTGTGATACTGTGAAAAAGCTAATCAGTAATCAACTAGTGGTCAGCATAGGAAGCCAATCTTGAGATCTGGGCAAGCTAGGAGTAGTAAGGAGGATGCAGAACTTTTACTCAAATGTGTGGAAACACTCAATGCACTTTATATAGAAAATTGAGATGTAAAATGGGACTGCAAACCTTCGATGAAAGGGAAAAAAAGTGTAGAGCATGCTGTCAAACACATCAAAATGCCACTGGGAATAGTGATGATGGCTCTTCATATCTCCCCAGAAGTCAGAGACCATCTGTCAGTGCTACTAGAGGTGAGTATAGCACAGAAGAGAATGGATAGATGCTAAAACATATGTATAATTTTGACTGGATCTAATATGAACTCTGGAAGTGTTAGTGTCATTTCAACCAGTCAAGTAATGCATTAGGCTGTTAAAGCTCCAGTTAGAGCTTTAATGAATTCTTGGATCTGCATGCACAATGTGTTGCTTTTGCCCATAAAAAATAATTTGAGTATTACCAACTTGGTAATTCAAGCAGTCTGTTTTGCTATTTGGATGCTACAAATTGATAACATCTGTTGATAGCAGCTTTGACAATCAGGCTGTAAATGGGTTTATTGATGTGACAAGGACTATATTTCACCTGCAGTTCACTGCAGGCATAGATGATGGCAGCTGGCTCTCCAAGTGGGCAAGAGTTTCAGACGATTATCCAAGTGTTATTTCTTTGCACTACAAAGTATATGTCTTCCTCTTTGGCTTATCAGTTTGTTCTTTCTTTTTTTCCTTTCTCCTGGAAAGGTGAAATCAATAAGAATGGCTAAAGGACAAACTCGGTACCTACATGCTCTTTCAAAAATGTTATATGACACATGGAGAAAAAGAATTGTACTCTCAATTGTAAGGTTAATAAGTATTATTAGAGGAAATATGAGGACATAACCATACAATTGTTCTCATACTGGTAGTGTAATTAGTATTTTAGTCCTTGAAAATTATGTCTGATTACAGATTGCTTGCATATTTGTGTCATTGTTTTTGCCCTTCTAGCTAGCAAAGGTAAACTTTAGATGAAGAAAAACGTTCATTTGTTTTGTCACAGGTTTAACCTGTGAAGAATTTAATTTAATTTAATCCAGCTGGAGACCTATGACTAGTGGAGTCACCAGGGGATTAGTGGTGGGTCCAGTCCTGATCAACATCTTCATCAATGACATTGATGAGGTTCAGCAAGTTTGCTGATGATACCAAACTGGGAGGCTTGGCTGATACCCCTGAACACTGTGTGGTCATTCAGTGAGACCTGAACAGACTGGAGAGCTGGGCGGAAAGAAAGCTAATGAGGTTCAACGAGGAGAAGTGCAGAGTCCTGCATCTGGGAAGGAATAACAAACTGCACCAGTACAGGTCAGGATGTGATCTGCTGGAGAGTAGCCCCCTGGAGAAGGACCTGGGTGTTCTGGTGGACAAGTTATCCATGGGATAGCAATGAGCCCTTGTGGGCAAGAAAGCCAATGGTATCCTGGGGTGCATTAAGAGGACTGTGTCCAGCAGATTGAGGGAGGTTCTCCTCTCCCTCTCTCTGCCCTTGTGAGACCTCACCTGGAATATTGTGTCCCGTTTTGGGCTCCCCAGTTCAAGAGAGACAGAGATCTATTCGTGAGAGTCCAACAGAGGGCTAGGAGGATGATTAAGGGACTGGAGCACTGCCCTATGAGGAAAGGCTGAGAGCCCTGGGGATTTTTAGTCTTGAGAAGAGAAAACTGAGAGGGGATTTAATAAATGTTTATAAATATCTGAGAGCTGGGGGTCAAGAGGGAAGGGACAGGCTCTGCTCAGAGTTGCACCCTGTGATAGGGCAAGGGGTAATGGATATAAACTACAGCACAGGAGGTTCCACCTCAACATGAGGAGGAACTTCTTTACTGTGAGGGTCACAGAGCACTGGAACAGGCTCCCTAGAGAGGTTGTGGACTCTCCTTCTCTGCTGACTTTCAAGACCCATCTGGATGCATTCCTGTGCGACCTGCGCTATCGATTCCACGGTCCTGCTCTGGCAGAGGGGTTGGACTCGATCTCTGGAGGTCTCTTCCAACGCCTAACATCCTGTGATCCTGTGATCCTGATGTCACACATCTCTGCTAGTTAACCATTTTCATTGTCTGTTCATGGGTCGAACAAGTGCAGCCTTATCTGTATAGCAATTGTGCTTTCAAAGCAGGTGATGCTACTGGAGAGTCTGATCATCTGCAAACTAAGGCTGTAAATGCTGTCTGGCAGCAGGACTGCAGCTTTACAGTGCAGTGTCTGACAGGGACTGGGAGGAAAAGCAACACTAACCTTCATCAGTCTTTTCTTAGCAACACCAGAGCACTGTAACTATTTCAAAGGAAAGTGCTGCAGAAAGTGATCATACTGGATGAAGAAAAGCAATATAATCCATTTGTAGAATTACCAAATTATCTTTCCATTGTTTTGCAAGGAACTTATGGAACATTTTGGTTTTGTTTGACTTTAGAAAATTGTTAAGGGCATCTTAATTAGTTTTGTTATGTCCAATCTCTTGAACTGAAAATGAGCTCTTAACAATGAAGTAGTTTTGAAGTGTTTTCCTGTTAACTTTTATTCTTTTGAAGTGAAAACAAACAAAACAAAACAAAACCAACCAAAAAAAGGCAAGTCAATACTTCATGGAGTAGGACACAGATTAGCATTATTCTTTAAAAAAGCATAAAGTCATCTTTGAGAACAAAGACCTTGAGAAAATGCAGAAAGTCACAAATATGTGAATTGCTCAAGATTTTGTTATCAGATGCTTGAATCATAATTGCAACAAATGGATACCTCCCACACACGCATATTTACTGGTTCCTTAAAGCAGAATGTAGAAAATTCTTCAGGTATTTTAGACTAAACTTTCCTTTCAGCTTCAAAATACTCATGCAAGCTATCATTTATTTGCAGAACAGAAATAAGGCTTTACAAGACCCACAATATGTTGTTTTCATCAAAAGACCACAATATAAGAATCACCAAAATGTATTTTCTAAAGTATTCAAATGTTATGTAAACAAAAAAACAATTTAGAAAATAACTAATATTGTGTTGCTGTTATTGTGATAAAATGGAAACTTTTCTCTCTCACATCTTATTTTGTAGCATAAATAAAACTTAGTATTTGAGTTAAAAGAACAAAAAAATCCTTCACATTTAAGTTTAAACTAGGAACAGAGTTGAATTAATTATTACAATTAATTTAAAAATGGAAAATGCAACTATATTATTCCCTTTTATCTTTTTATTTCAGAAATAATTTTAATAAAATTAAAATCCTTCTACATAACAATTTTTTACTAATCATTAGGTTTAGTGAGGAGCTTTTTATTAAGGAAAGTTTTGATTCAGCATGCTCTTTTTATGTGTTGTGCAGCTATATCTCTCTTTACTTCAGTAGGTCTATGAAAGTTTACCTGATAATGACTTTGGTTCCATTTTAAAAGCTTTGTTGTGCACTGTTGAAGTTGGTAACAGCTTTGTAATTTACTGCAATTCACAAAGAGTAGGCATTTCAAATGCCTCTATTTCAGGTCGGTGTGGTTGCTTTTTGCCAGCTCTTTAAACTACCTCTCTTTTTACTTTAACATTTCTACATTAAGTAAACAAGATAGTGACCAATGTGAACCTCTTGGACCTCTTCTGGAGCACTTTCACATTTGACTCCTTTAATTTCTGTGGGTTTGGACACAACTGTTGGGAGCTTGAACTGAACACAGGATTGCTGCTGTTATGCTCACACAGACCAACTTTTAAACACTTCCTCTAGCTCAGTTTCAAGATGATACATGACCAAGTAATTTGCAGTTACTGATACGTGGATGTGAATAATAACTCAGTCTGTAAAGTTCTAGAACACTACTTAAACAAACAAAAAACCCAACCAAACAGAAAAAAAAAAACATAAAAAAAAGAAAAATGTGAAATATTCTACAAAGATCAGTAATTTCCCATCTAACTGTTTCATACATTTTTTTTTTGTCTTCTGATTAAAGTGTTACTGTGTGTCTTCTGATAATTACAGACTTTCATGATTTCAAATTCCAGATCTTCACTAAATTTGACTTGCCTCTTTTGAATGAACTAGGATATTTTAAATATTTATTTTTAAATATATTGACAGGATTTATCTTCCTTATGTACCAATCACTAGACAAATACAAAGTGTTAGTCATCATAACACTAATAAATTTTAAATGCCAGTGTAGTGAATGAAAGCTTATTTCATAGCAGTGGACAGTATCTGTTCTGAGGTGATGATATTAAAATTTTAGACTAGCATTTAAATTCAAATTCAGATTACCTAGAAGGCAAATATATAAACAAAATTAACCTCTAGTTCTTTTACACAATACTTGCATAATTAAGAAAAGCTCTCTCATATTGTAATTGACTTTAACTGATTATAAACCCTCAACAGTACTCTCTCATTGCATGCGTATTTGGCATCATTTTCTTCATATACTCTCACACTTGGCAGTATGAATATTCACCTTGTACCCATTTTAATTAGAAAGAATGCTTGAGACACCTGATAACTAACTAATGTCTCCAAGGGTTCGAGTTCATTCTGTATTGCAAAATTCATTTCATATATGTCATAAATAGCTATCCATATACCTTGACAAGAGCAGAACATGCCTATGAGAAACAGGAAGGTGACTTCTTGTACATCTCACTTGTAGTGTGGCTTGGTAGTTATTTAGGTCTGCATTTCATTGCTGGTCTGCAGGATTTAATGTCCCTTTGAGATGACGCACTGAAGAAACGGAACAAACTGCATCTTTCAGCTTGAGCCAATAGTCAAACCTCCAGAGAAACAGCATGAAAGAACAATATGAAGATCTTTTAATAAAAACATTTGCAAAATGATAAACCTGAAGTAACAGTATATGAAGGCATTGCCTATTCCCAAACTTCCTAGCCAGTAACTTATCTTTTTTAAGAAAGGCAGCCCCTGCCTAGCTTCTGACTCAGAAACACATGTATTTAAAAATAATTTTGGCCAGCATGTGGGAAGATCATCAGTTTTATAACTAACATTACAGTTAAATTTAACAATTTCAGCAGAGATGACATGGAAGAAATAAGAACCTCATGGCAAATCCACAATACGTAGCTCAGCAAGGAAATTCTATGTTACCATTATCATATACAAGCACTTTCAAGTATTTTAAAATATGTAAAAATTCAGGACCCTCTGCAAACTTCATAGATTTAATCCTTATCAATCAATTATAGAAAATAGCTTACTTTTAAAAGTAAAACAGGAAAGGCTTCAAGCCAACATTGTGAAAGGATTTGCTGAAGTATACACAAAAATTAATACTCTACTGATAGTCCAATACTATTAAATAAAATTTTTCCTATTTTCTTTTCATACCAGTATAACTTCTTTTAAACAACTACAGAAGGAAACCAGAAGGTTAGGAACATCTGAATGAAATTATACAATTGCCTTTATCATAAATGGTGATAAATCCATCTCAGCATTAACAACTAATACTAGAAAAGAACTTCCAAGGAGAATTTTTTTACATACTAATATTTTTGGACTGTTATGTGGGTTTTACTCATATTACTGGTGTTGATTAAAATTATATTGCCCTGGCCCATAATATTATTTGATAGTCCTTTTGTAAGAAGTCTTAGTTCTGACAGGGTGGTAGGTAAATAAAATAGAATAAGTACATAAAATATATTTGATTGCATATCTGTATCTACCTTATTAGAACTGAGTCATACACACATATTCATCAGAACACTCTTCAACTATTTTTTTTGCTTGTTTTAAACATTCATACTTCAGGATCCCATACTGAGTAGTAAAAAACAAACCCACAAAACCCCTGAGTTGATTGTGAGAATTAAATAAAGTGAAAATACATTCTTCTTCCTTTGATTAACATAGTGATCTGCTTGATGGTAAGAATGCTCTGCAGAGGAATCTGGACAGGCTGGAGTAATGGTCTGAGGCCAAGCTGTATGAAATTCAACAAGGCTAAGTGCTAGGTCCTGCACTTGAGTTACAACAACTCCAGTGAAGTGCTACAGGCTTGGGGCAGAATGGCTGAGAGGTTACCCAGCAAAAAAAGATCTGGAGGTGCTGGTTGCTAACCATCTTGAAAATGAGCCAGCAGTGTGCTCAGGTGGCCAAGGAGGCCAAGAGCATCGTGGCCCGGATCAGGAATAGTGTGACCAGCAGTACTAGGGAAGTGATTATCCCACTAAACTGTTAGGTGTAGGTGTGTGAGACCACACCTTGAGTACGCTGTTCAGTTTTGGGGCTATCATTACAAGAAGCATATTGAATTGCTGAAGCATGTCCAGAAAAAGTGAACAAAGATCAATTCTTACGAGGAGTGGCTGAGGGAACTGGGATTGTTTAGCCTGGAGAAACAAGACACAGGGGAGACCTCATTGCTCTAGAACTACATGAAAGGAGGCTCTCTTCTCCCCAGTTAAAAGTGACAGGTTGGGACAAAATGGGCTCATGCAGCACCAGGGAAGGATTTGTTTTAGAGGTTTGGTGACATTTTTTCACTGAAAGTGTTATCAAAGACTGTAACAGGCTGCCCAGGGATGTGGTTGAATCCCCACCCTGGAGGTGCTTAAAAGATGCAAAGATGTGCTGAAAGACATGGTTGATCCTGCTTTTGGCAGGGGGAGTCGGACTCTATGATCTCTGGAGGTCCCTTCCAACCTCTAACATTCTGTGATTCTGTTTAACACCATTCTTGGTAGAGTTAATAACTCGTGGACTCAATGATCTTAAAGGTCTTTTCCAACTGAACTGATTCTATGATTCTATGTTTCTATGATTTTATGTTTCTATGATTCTATGATTTTATATGTCTTTATTTCAGCGAGAATCTCCAGCATTTGCTGAAATGTGGAGGAATATGACCCTCCTGTGTTATGTATACAGCTAAATTATGAGTTTCCAGAAATTTTATTATCAATAAGGAATTTAATTTAGCAAATTCATGTATCTGTTGCATGTTTTTGAGGATGAGGCTTACATGAAGAAATTGGTGCTTATTCAGCCATCCTTTTAACCCATTCAATAGTAGTTCTCTACTTACTATTTACAGAGCTTTCTTTAAAAGTATATAACCCTTTCCTGTCACATGCTGTAAAACCTGTAACATGCTTCGTCTGTCTAGTTTTTATTAAATATCAATGCAAAAAGCATGTTGTTTGCCAAAACACTTTCTTTTTTTATTGACAATATGCAATTTTAAAACACAGAAGACTGTCTTTTTTTCCCTGAAATGCACGTTCATTTTTTCCTGTTTAGTTTTCATATGTGATAGACGAAACAGGATGTCACTCAAAAAGAAAAATGCAAACATATGGAAAATGAAAAGTAATGTTGTATTTTGATTAAGTGAAAGAGTTAAGGTACTCAGAGATACAATATCCATGTTTTATAAGGATATTCAATTTATTACAGTACACAGGAGTCTAGAAAAAAGAAATTCTAATCTCTATCCCATTGAAATGTTGGTCCAAGAATCTGATGCTGTGTAAATGTTGACCCAAAAATAAACATACCTACTCATAATATCTTTTTGTGTCCTTTCTCTAAATATACATTTATCTCAGAGCTTTTGAAATCCCCGAAGATAGCTTTAATTGCTCTCAGAGAAATGATACCAAACCTTTTTCTTTGGATACCATCTGAATCAGAAAAGCACTATTAAAGCTTCTCTGTTGAACCTTGGGACTAAGTGAAATCAAGTAACATCCTAATTTACTTCAGGGACTATGGTAGCAAAAAATCACCCATTGACTTGGACACACTTGTATATTTCATTCAAATGTATCTTACTTTATGCCAGGCAGAACTGAAGATTCCCTAGGAGACTGCCTGTTCCTGAGCTCATAAATTCTTTGACAGTATATGCAACTTTTTATCTTTTTAGGACTACATAACACAAACAATAATTTAAGTAGCTTACTCTGTGTTCAGTAAGTTGCCATTATCATTAGAAACATTTGTAGGCTAGATTTTTATTACGCATTTAATTGTAGTAAAATTATTTTAATATGTGTGATAGATCATTGATGTAAGGAGTGTAGAGTTTACAATTTGGTTGAAATAATTGACTGTTTAAAGTAGTTTATTACTCTTAATTTGTCGAGTTTATCACTTTAAGAAATATAAATTTTCTCATGAACACTTGGAAAAAAATATAAACCAAGCAAAACACTGAAAAAGAATTTTTTATCCCTGATACTGCAGGAAACTATTAATTCCAGTATACAAACACATTTCAGACTTTGGATGTAACGTTTTGCCTTAGGAAAGATCTGCATAATGAAAAATGGGAGAAAGGGTTCTACACATTGGCCACAATAACCCCATGCAGCGCTACAGGCTGGGGACAGAGTGGCTGGAGAGCAGCCAGGCAGAAAGGGACCTGGGGGTGCTGGAGGCTGAACAGGAGCCAGCAGTGTCCCAGGTAGCCAAGAAGGCCAACGGCATCCTGGCCTGGATCTGGAATAGTGTGGCCAGCAGGAGCAGGGAAGTCATTCTGACCTGTACTGGGCACTGGTTAGACCACACCTTGAGTACTGTGTCCAGATCTGGGCTCCTCAATTCAAGAGAGATGTTGAGTTGCTGGAACATGTCCACAGAAGGGCAACAAAGTTGGTGAGGGGTCTGGAGCACAAACCCTATGAGGAGTGGCTGAGGGAGCTGGGGTTGTTTAGCCTGGAGAAGAGGAGGCTCAGGGGAGACCTTACTGCTGTCTACAACTGTCTGAAGGGAGGCTGTAGCCAGGTGGGGGTTGGTCTCTTCTTCCAGGCAACCATCAACACAATAAGAGGACACAGTCTCAAGCTGCACCAGGGGAGGTTTAGGCTGGATGTTAGGAAGAAATTCTTCATAGAAAGAGTGATTGGCCATTGGTATGGGCTGCCCAGGGAGGTGGTGAAGTCACCATCCCTGGAGGTGTTTAAAATAGGACTGAATGAGGCACTTAGTGCCATGGTTTAGTTGGTTAGATGGTTTTGGGTGATAGGTTGGACTTGATGATCTTGAAGATCTTTTCCAACCTGGTTAATTCTATCATTCTGTAAAGCCTTGGCCTTTTTTAACTTCAACAATTATTGGCAAAGAATTGATTATGTAATGTGAGAATCACAATTTGGAGTTTAACAGATGAAGATTTCCAGAGAAACAACTAAGCTTGTTGTTTCTGATAGATCTTTAGAAAAGTAATTATTTAAAAATAAGACAATTTATAATTTTTCTTCATGTGATTATTTAACCTCAGCCAGCAGCTGATCCCCATGTACTTAGTCAATCATTCCTTTCCTGTGAGTGAGATAGGAAGAAGGATTGGGAAGAAAAGGCAAAAACCCATGGGTTGTTATAAGGAGAGCTGAACAGAACAACTCAGAGAAGAACGAACATTAAAAACAATGTGTAATGATTTAGCACAAGGGCCCCACCCTGTTCAATATCTTTATTGATGATCTGGACGAGGGAATTGAGTCCATCATCAGTAAGTTTGCAGATGACACTAAGTTAGGAGCAGGTGTTGATCTGTTGGAGGGTCCTGGGACAGGCTGGACAGATGGGCAGAGTCCAATGGCATGAGATTTAACAAGGCTAAGTGCAGGGTTCTACACTATGGACACAAAAACCTCATGCAGCACTACAGGCTGGGGACAGAGTGGCTGGAGAGCAGCCAGACAGAAAGGGACCTGGGGGTGCTGGTTGATAGTAGCTGAACATGAGCCAGCAGTGTGCCCAGGTGGCAATAAGGCCAATGGCATCCTGGCCTGTATCAGGAATAGTGTGGCCAGCAGGGTAAGGGAGGTTATTCTTCCCCTGTACTCAGCACTGGTCAGACCACACCTTGAGCAGTGTCCAGTTCTGGGCTCCTCAGTTTAGGAAAGATGTTGAGTTGCTGGAATGTGTCCAGAGAAGGGCAACGAAGCTGGTGAGGGGCCTGGACACAAATCCTACGAGGAGAGGCTGAGGGAGCTGGGATTGTTTAGCCTGGAGAAGAGGAGGCTCAGGGGTGACCTCATTGCTGTCTACAGGCACCTGAAGGGAGGTTGTAGCCAGGTCGGGGTTGGTGTCTTCTCCCAGGCAACCAGCAGCAGAACGAGGGGACAGAGTCTCAAGTTGTGCCAGGGGAGGTATAGGCTGGATGTTAGGAGGAAGTTTTTCACAGAGAGAGTGAATGGGCTGCCCAGGGAGGTGGTGGAGTTGCCATCCCTGGAGATGTTCAAGAGAAGACTGGATGAGGCACTTAGTGCCATGGTCTAGTTGATTGCTTAGGGCTTGGTGATAGGTTGGACTGGATGATCTTGGAGGTCTCTTCCAACCTGGTTGATTCTATGATTCCAAACCAGCCGCTCCAATACAAATTGAGGGGAAGAGTAACACAGAAAACTCAGGTTTGAGATAAAGAGGTTAAGAGTTTAATATAACACAAGATATCATAAGTATAATGTGTAATTACCTTAGCTAATAACCTAATTAGTCCAACAATACAATACATGATTGCTTCAGTTTAGCCTCTTTGCACAGGAACACAGTGAAATACACAGGGAAAACAAACCAGTTTAAAACAGAAAGCCAAACCCAACAGCTACCTGGCTCCCACTCTTTCTGACACCATGTCTGCAGAAAAGAGACCACATCCAGGAACCTGGAACCCACAAGTAGCAACCACAACAGGAAGCCTTCCATGTTGCAATCTGAACTTCAAGCCCTGTAATACTTTGCTTCAGTTAACACTTTCATTTTTTTGAAGCTGGCATGACTGAAGCATGGTATGAGTAACAGCAGCAGGTTCAACTCAATCCCTGACAACAATGTTGTCAAGGGTTAGGGCTGGGCTCGTCATTAGATGAATACAAGACATTTTCTTTTAACTCCTCTCCCTTCCCAAAGGGTTATTGAAAGGAACTAAAGGGGAGAGACTTTAGGGTTGGAAAACTAAAACAGCTTTAATGAAAATAATAACACACACCAAAAAAATTGAATATATACAAATATATACAGAACCAATATCAAATCCACCCCCCTAATGCCAATTATGCTACTGATGCTGCAAGCAGGCACCAGGGAAGTCCCAGACTGGAATCAGTAGCAGACAGGAAGCAGATTCAGAAGGTGGATTCTAGCACTGGATTCAGGAATGCATGGATTGAGATTGAAAGCAGAAACCCATCCAAATCTTCCTTGAATACTGGTGACTGAAGAGGCGTGGCTCTTCTGATGTAACAGAATGGAATGCCATGTTGGTCAGTTTAGGGTCACCTGTCCTGTCCATTCTTCCTTGCAGGCACAACGTCTTACTTACTGCAACCCAGCGTGGTCACAGAAGTAACCTTGGTCTCCACAGGAGCAAGCACAGGCAACCATCTTTCTACACACCACTCCTTGGCAAGTAATTCCGAAGATCAAACGTAACAATACTCACTCTGAATAAATAAGGCCTTACTCAACCAAAATTGTATCATAGTCATAATGATACATAGTCATGTGCATCTTATTAACACTGGCTCTGAGCATGCAAAATTCCCCATGATACGAGTTTATTTTTAATTAGGACATTTTGAACTCTTGCACTGTAGACTTCTACAGTCCAGCTTGTCAGCCTAAGCTGAAGAAAGATTGACAGTTGTGATTTATCCACGTTCTTTAAGTGATCAACATGAGGATAAAATTAAACATGCCTTAAAAATTACTTTTTTTACCCTACGGGTCATGAAAAGAATTCAGATAAATATCCATAATGGACATGTCTGTGTTCAACCATGTGAATCCCATCAGGCATGTTAAAAAACCATATCCAAAGGTTCTTGAAGAGAGTTTTTGCAGTTCAAACAAGTAGCATCAAATCATTATCCCATTATAAAAGCATTGTTTTTATGGGAGATATTTATCTTTTTTTTTCTCTATAAACCTTGTTAACAAGCTACAGGAATCCATCTCACTGCTATAACTACTATTGTGCAATTCTGAAGCTCAAAACAACTCCCAAGATAATTTCAAGTTAGCTCCACAATCTTAGACAGAAGAGTAAGTTTCTAACAGAAAATAAGACTGCATTTAATCAGCCTATCTACCAGACAGGCAAGAAACAGTGTTTGATGTGAGATAAACTGCGATGACTTGCATGAATAAAAAATAATCTGAATACATGCTTATTGTTCCTGAATCCAAAGTATGACTCATTACAGATTAAGTCTGTTGATTAGCCATGTATTTATTAAAGTTTTTGTGCTTTTGTTAGAATTTGTGCAGGAAAATACTTCTCTGAGCACAGTTTAGCAGTTCTCAGAGGAGTAAGTGTGTTTATATGCTGTCAGAATTATTGGTTCTCAATCACTATATTCTTAGGGGTTACCTTTTCATGCTGTTGCCCCTGCTCAATGATCAGAGATTTCTCACTTAATGACAATGTAGCCTCTGACTTTCCTGACCTATGCAGATTTCTATTCGGTTTCTACCAAGTAAACTTCCTTCTAGAACTGACCATATGATGGCTAAGTATTATTATCTTACATAAAATATTAGTTAGGGGTTCCACAGCACTGGAAATAGTAGTCTTTCATTATCATGGTCTCTTTAATTTCCTATCTCCTGCATTGATTTACCTTGTACTGGATTCTAAATGAAAGCTATGGTAAGTTGTATCTAATTTATCTATTTATATATTTATTTCCCAAAAAAAAAAAGGCAATACGTAGTGGGATGTTTTATGAAAAACCCAAGAATTATTCAGACTTCAATTCTGAGTAGACTCAACAATGTCAGCTATAGGACTACATCACACGATATAAATCTTGTAAAGCTCTTTCTCCAATAACTATTAAAAAGAAGAAACAAAATGGGGTTTTCAACGATGGAACTCTGTTTTGATCAGCTATTGAAATTCTTTGCATCTGTGCTGCAAAAGAATAACAATGAAACAGGAAAATAGATCTTATCTGGAGCAATATGCAGGTTTTGGTTTTTAATGTCATTTAATTCAAAACAGTGAAGAAAAGTGCTTATCTTCAGTACAACGTTGTAATAGAGAACAGCTTATCTTTAATATAAGAATTGTGTATGCCTCAATTGGTTATTGAAAGGATTTACAAACACATAATCATGAAAATACTGCTACATTTTTAATTTAGAGCACATTTCCCCCCCTCCCCCCCAATTTTCTAGCCTCTGCCTTGACTTTAGAGTTCTAAATGTACTCTAATGTTGCTGCACTGATAGCACGAGAATCAGAAAAAACAAACATGTCACTTGGCCTTAGGAAATAGTCAAAATCCAAACCAACAAAGAAGCTTTACACTTGATGATTTTCATAGATGTTAAACATTATGAAAAATCAACAGCTCTGAAAATCAGATGATTTATTCTAAGTCCAAAATGGATTTAAGAATCATACTGAAGGCTTCAGGATTCAAATAAATTTAACAATTTTTTTTCTTTTTTTTTTTAATTGGATTTTAGTCATTGCTCAAGACTCAGCTTCTGCAAATGTTAAGCTTTACTTGCAAACTGAAATAGGATTATTTCTATGAATAAAGCATGTCTTCAGGATCATGAAATAAAACCCAACACCTGTAAATTTGCTAACACATTTGGAATTTAAAGCATTCTCTCTTAAATTTCAATACTTATTAAATAAGTTTGTATAAATCAGACCTTTATTTGCTAGCATTTCTTTGGACAAATAAAATCTCCCCCAAAAAATTACATTCTAAAGTAATTCACAGTACTTCTTAGTGCTTTACTAAGCTGTCTGGATTTGAGGAACAAGATTTCTGCTGTTCTTTTATGATGACAATAAAAATGATTGATGTCTGATTTATGAAATCTAATTCTGTCAATTCTAATGTGAGCGTACTATTTTTTTCTATTTCCTTGCCTATATAGATTCATGTACACATTATATTAACATACATTCATCTGTTTTTATATATATATATATATAGATAGATATATTTCACACACACTCTTACTGCACTTGTTTAGAAATCATCATTAACCAAATCTGATGTTTTGAAGAAATCAGTGTTATAGATCTATTTTTCCTATATCCTGATGACTTTTCTACTGCCTTTTAGAGATTTGACAGTTTCTTGACATTCCACAACAAGAAAAACATAAACTATGTTTTCTTTAATACATCCAATTTTCCATTTCAGGGGAAAACATATAGCTATATATTTATCTTCTCAGGTTAACAGATAATTGATAGCTACAAGCTCATCAGGATGTCATGCTAAGACTTATACAAAACTGCTTGAAACATGTTCAGCCTCAGTCTAAACTTTCTTTTTTAAACAAATACTTCTCCATGACCCTAATAAACTTAAACTTAGGCTTTAAGTGTAAAACAGAAAGAGTAATTTCAAGCAAACTAGAAATTTTGAAGGATCCAAAGAATAATAAAATTCAAAAAAAGGGAAGAAAAGTCTAGGCCACTCAGGAGGAAATGTCTCATCAAAAAGCTCTTTAGATGTTTCACAAATGGATAGTTGAAAAATGTTGTACTTGATTAATTTATATTAAAGAGGGCAAAGTGTCTGCAATATATAGAAAAATTTTGTTGTGACTGAAATCTGGTCAATTCTATCTAGTAGAATTAATTTTGCACAAATGAGGCTTTTAACTTCTGAAGATTACTTCTTTTTTCTTTATTAATTTTTTCTGTATGAGTTAGATGAATATGTGACTATATTATTGCATAGTGAATATGCAATAAGCTACTGAAGACATTCTTTACATACACTCAGATTTCAAGACTAAGTTAAAAAGTGTGCAATAATATGGATATTCAATGGAGAAGTCTTTAAATAAATCTCCATAGATCTATTTAGAAGATAAAATAAATATTCTAATACTAGTATTTAATTAAATGCAGTTCAATGTGACACACAAAAAAGGGGAACTATACAATACAAATCTCTGAAGGATTTTATTATTTGAGTTATACAGTTTATAGATTGATAGTGTAAGCTACTCCTGCATTTTATGTATTTCTCATTTATTCTGCTTAATAAAAGCCATTGAAAAGATGTTCTCTACTTTTTTGTGGGTTTTTTCATGGCAGAAAGTTACAAATTGATGTTGCACTTATATTAAAAATACTGGTGTGATATGAAGGAGAAAAATACCTTACAAAAGAAGAAAGCACAAATTAAAATTCCTTTCCTTAATACTAACAATGAAGAGTTCAAGACCATTTCTGAAACATTTATTGAAAGTTAAAATTCTTATTTTAATGACTGGGAGTAGGGTTGAGGGAAAGAGGATTTGGGAAAGCAATTTTTCACAGCTTTTTATTTATTTTCTCTATAAAGCTCATGTATGTATTTTGTCAACAAGGATTACAAAAGCACTTGGATATCACGATGAATCAGGAACTCAGGATACTGGTTGCATTACAGACTTTAATAAAAAGTCTGTCTTTGTTGACTTTTGCTGTCTAAACATCCTGTGTTCATTCTTTTTTGCCTTTCATACTAGTTTTGAATAAATTGTAATTTTGGTATTTCTCCATTTCTCTTCCATTTTGCAACCCTTACACTACCAACTTGTAATTTTACTATAATAAGAGAAAATAGACATAAAAATAAAGGGAAAAATATTGTTTCAGGACATTACAGCATCAAGTTATACCTGCCTTTGCAGAAATCTTGCAATACAACTGCATGTTTAGAGTAAGCCTTTTAGCCTGAAGCCTTCCAGTAAAACTGACAACCTGATTTGAACATCTGGTTCATCATGAGTGTGTGGGACAGGTGACAATGAAGAAGATGGTCCACAAAAGTAAAATATGCTTAAACGGTTACCTACCCATTTAGTTACAAATGTTAATTCTATTTTAATCTCTGACCAACGCCCCCCTCCTTCACCACCCCCCCCCCACTTTTTTTTTTCATTAATAATTGATTAAAAAACAGGTTATCTTTTCAGATGAGGATAGCTTGAGCCTGCCAAATCATAAAATCCTACAACCACCTGTGTTGGAAGGGACCTCTTAAAGGTCATCTAGTCCAACCCCTCTGCAGTTAGCAGGGACATTCTCAACTAGATCAGGTCACCCAGAGCCCCATCGAGCCACACCTTGAGTATCTCCAGAGATAGGGCCTCAACCACCCCCATTGTAAAGAACTTTTTCTGAACATCCAGTCTAAATCTCTTCTCTAATTTCAAACCATTGCCCCTTGTGCTGTCACTGCAGGCCTTCATAAACAGTCCCTTTCAGGCAAAGCATCTCATTTACTTTAAAGACAACATGATGAGAGATGCTGACATAAACAATTTGACTACGTTGTATGTCCAGTTCTGTCCTACTACCACCAATGTTTGTTATCTTCTGCTAATCAAAAAGGACCATGAATGTGGAAGAAGATGTGCAGCAGAGGTAGCTGTGTTCTCAGGTTAAAATAATGTCTTATATTTGACATCCTCCATCCTGACAATACAGCAGAAACTTCTCAGAAATGGTGTAGATGAAAGTTACTGTAAAAAGGAATAAGACAGAAGAGATAATCATCTGTGTCTTATTCATTAAAAAAAAAAAAGAAAAAAAATCACCAAAAAACCCCACTAGTTGTCATTTTACCAATAGGGGGGTTGGAACTAGATGATCCTTGAGGTCCCTTCCAACCCTAACAATTCTACAATTCTATATGAATGCATAAAGATTTCAGCTTGGAAATTAAGCCATTATATATATATATATATATATATATATATATATATATATATATATATAGTTAAATTCAATATATTATCCATTTATATCTTTCATTTAGGAAACAAAGATCAAGATCAGATCTTGAGTTTAGCTTTCAGACATGTTTATTTCAGGGGCAGGAACAGATGTTGTAGAAACAACTAATGGATTTTATGTAAAGAAATACTGCACTTATGCTCTGGGATTACAAAATAATATTGTATTTATTACAACACAGCCAATATATATCCCTTTCAGCTCTGGAAATTAACCTTCCCTGTATCTATTAGAAAAGCCTTCCTTCTTAAATGACTTAATGGTAATGGGAAATAGTTACCCAAATCTGCAGTGACTGCTGAAATAGAATTGATTGTGCATCGATGGAAATCTCTGTTATCTGTAAGAGCTGACTACTTTGAAGAAATAGTCAATCTGGCATCTTTAAAAAGTATCTCTCTCAAGCTGAAAGATAAAATGAAAATGCTCAGTTCTCGTTTTCTGGGTGTTTGTAATGAGAAATGCATAACATGCATGAATATATACATATTTTTTATTCCACTAATGAAAAAAAGTCTGTGAAATCAGATTTATATGACTCCCCATGTACATTACACAGATTTTCTGGAACTTGAAAAGGAACCATTTAAATGGTGAAGTCCTATATCTTTATTTGAAATCTTCTTAAGTGTTACCATCCATGTGGGAAAAAATATTATGCAAATAGGAATCTTAGCAAAATGTGTTAAGTCCTATCCTGTAGAACACCAGCTAAAAGAAAGAAAATTAGCAACAAAATTCAAAATTTTTAAATGTATTTTAGACCAAATTATTAAAATTTGAGTGTACTTGAGTTGGTAGATGTCTGAAAAATGTGTACTACTCAACACCACTGTTCTACATTGAGCTGATCATAGCTAAGACTTGAGGAAACCAGGTAAGATTCTATGATTCTAAGATAATAACAGTAAAAACATATACATATTTCATTAAGACAGTCTAGTACAACTGCTCATGTGAAGCCCAAAGAATGTAGGTAATATCTAATACATTGTTTCAGTATGTTTTCTTAATCACAAAGCAAATAAAAATGGTGTGATTGCGACAACCGCCATTAAAAAACTGAGGACGGGTAAAAATCAATCATCGAGAAAAGTAAATCTGAATAATGAGTTATAGGGACCATCTGAGTTAGAAGAGACTAAGAGTCTCCTGATATCAAATTAATGACTTGTCTCTAGGATTTCTTCCCAATGTTTTCCACCAACAAGCAAAGTTTCAGCTGTGGTTCCACAGTTCCTGAAGATTAGGCACTGTTTATCAGAATACTGTATCTCCTTTATCCCGTATGTGCTAAAGCAGATGCTTCTACATTCAGCGTATGCTGTATCTTTAAATAATGAGCATTCCTGAGATTGAGTCTGCAGGATCTCATCTAAGCTGAGTACAGAGAATTTATGACCTGCCTTAGTGTCACACAGGAAAATCTGTGGCAGGAAAAGAGACGGGGAGCAGTAGCCATTGCTCATTTTACCTGTCTTCCAGTCGCCTGTGTCTGTTTGCAAGCCCATCCTAGATTCAAGAATGATTCTGATCCCCCCTAAACAAATGAAACAAGACAGAAATTCTACTAAACTTGTGTCACATTATAGGTATAAAAATGGCTAAATTATACTCAAATACTTTGTCTTGATTTTGATTGTTAAAATTTTTTGGATGTGCAAGCCTTTTACATGCTTGATAATGCTGGTGTAGTTTAATTTGTACATATCAACTTCTACGTTACTTAGTTTTAGGGATTTTATTAGAATAAATAAAACAAAACAAACAGGACAAACAAAAAACCTACCCCCAACAACAAAAAACCACAACCAAACCAATAAAACCAGACCAAACCAAAATCAAACACAACTAAAACCATCCAAACACACAAACAATATGGCTAACCATTTTAGACACCTTATGACATGTTGTGCAAATATGTCACTTATGCTGTGTAAAAAGACCTAGTAGGTACACAAAATCATGAAATTATTGAAGTTGGAAAAGACCTCCAAATTCATCAAGTCTGACAGTCTACCCAGCATCAGCATGGCCATGTGCTGAAGTGACATGTACTCATGTTTCTTGAACAATTCCAGGGATGATGACTCTACCACCTCCCTGGGCAGCCTATTCCAACACCTGACCCTTCTTTCAGTAATGACATTTTTTCTAATATCCAACCTAAATGACCTCTGGAACAAATTGATGCCATTTCCTATCTATCTTGTTACCTGAGAGAAGAGACCAACTGCCACCTCACTACTTGTTCTTTTCAGGGTGTTATAAGAGAGCTACAAGGTCTCTCCCCAGCCTCCTTTTCTCCAGACCAAACAATCCCAATTCCCAGTTTCCTTACCCTCCTCATAAGACTTATTCTCCAGACTCTTCAGCAGCTTTATCATTCTTCTTGCAGTGAGGGCAGTATTCAAAGTGCATGAGGTTAAGGAAAAGAAAATAAATTATTAATAAATCAATAGTAACACAAGACTGTCCAGTAGGCTTGGATTCTACATCCTTGCACAGGAAAAAGATGTCTGAATTCCAACATGGCTCATACTGCAGATTTTTGGGAAAGTCATATGCAAACGTGTAGTGCACAATCTAGCCTGAAAATAGATGGTTTGGGTATCTCCACATGATCTTGCCTAGCACAAAGTATATCAGAAAACCGACCCAGAACTACCAACAGGCTGATAAAAGCTAGCACATATAAGCACATTGACAGAGAAAATCAAGGTCTGCATTTAAGTATTTCCTGTATGTTTATAAGTACTGATCTGCAAGGGAAAGGAAATTATTGTAGATGTGGCTCAACATTGTGAGAGAATCATGTGAGACACAGGGAGCCTGACACATGGCCCCTGGGGTCGACCTTGGAAGGCTCTCTGGTGGGGCTTTAGGACCCTGGCACTTGTCACCTGGGGTTGAAGCTATGAAAGACATCACAGTAGGACAGGTTTGCGGTTCAGTTACCAGGGTAATCAGGTGCGAAGGGGCAGCTTCCAGGAGGTCAGCTGCTGGGGTAACAGCTTATGAGCCGCTGCGAGGGTACGAGCCGCTGCTGGAGTCGCTGCTGTTAAGGAGTCAGCCATCAGGGACCTGCTTGTGAGGGTGCTGAGGAGTTGGCTGCTACAGACCGGGACTGTCGAAGACTGCTGCTGCCCACCCCTGCCTGCTGTCCTGCCTGCTGCGGAGACAGAGCTCCCTTTCTGCCTCTCCCCGCTCACTGCCCCCTTTCCCGTCAGCCCAACTCGAGTCACTCCTGCTCCCATGGTCGCAGAGCACGCCCCTATAGATCAGAGCCCCACGATCTTTATAGTATAGTCTTGCTCGTTAGTTAAACTATTTTGGCACTTGGCTCCAATTGAGTCTTAATTCTGTTCCCGAGAATGTTAAATTAGCCACATTAAAGGTCCAATTTGGCATCGCTCAGGAGTTAAGCTCAGCCGCCCCCAGCCCCTCTGATATCTGAGGACAAGCTGGAATGCAAGTGAGTTTAACTTCTGCCAAGCTACTCGTTACTGGGTCGGTACAGATCAAAATCTAAAATCTCATCAGACAGCCGACATCAAATACTGCCTGTTGGTAGTCTGTGATTTCCCTCAAGGAGCTTACTCAGTGAAAGGTATTTTAGCATTTGACTGGTTATCCTGCAGCAGCAAAGCTATGAAGCTGTCATTAACAAACCCCAAACCAGACAAAACTCAACAATCAATCAACTAACAAAAAAAAAAAAAAAAGGAAAAGAAAATTCTGATTATTTGTATTACTGATATCTAGAAAGATTAACCATAGAGTACACTCTGCACTGTGGTAGATGCTATGGAAATAGAGATCAATATAGTAGCACTTGACTCTAGCAATGCTTAAGATCTTGCAATATGAAGGTGGAAAAGTATAATATTTCTGAAAGTGCTGGAAGATTACTGAAGAAAGAAATCAATAACTAGATGCTTAAAAAAACATGTTTTACCCTGAAGACTGTTTCCTCCTTTCTGCATTTTCTTGGGTAACAGTGAAACTAATAAAATATAAATCTTAAGTCTTTTTCAGATGAGCTGAGGTACTTCTGTTTTAATTTTAATTTTCATTTTTATCTTGCCTACAAACAGATATCAGGGCAGGGAGGCCGCACCAGTACAGACATAACCTTTCATTCTTTATATGCCAAGTCTGTCTGTCATTGTAGAATTTCACCTTTTACTTGTTTAAGGTAATGATGTCAGTAAAAAATTTGAGTTAGAGCAGCTGGGAGTAAAGCAAGGTGACCTGCACTGATGTTTCTTATAAACCTTTCTCTGAAGACAATTTAAGTCCATATTGAAGCAGGTCAAAGACTAAGTTTTGTAGAACACAAAAATGACATTTTTTCTATATTATGTGACACTATGTTAGATTTTTTTTTTCCAGACTTACAGCTGTTTTAATGTTCTCTGCCTCTTTACAAAGAAACTCCAGAGCAATGGTTTTTATTATAATGTGACAGTCAACAGAAAGACATAAAAGTAGCAAGTTCTTTTCTTACACAAACATAACCAATTTCTGGTTGCAGTTGAGCTGAGTGTTCCTGGTGTTACTAAATATCCAATAGGGAGAAAGTAGTCTAACTTCATCTGTTTAAGTCATATCTGAATTCCTTCACTTTTTGACTAAAAATGAAGAAGAGGGTAAGTTATGACGGCACATGTGCAATTTGTTGTACATGCTTGTATTTTTCCATAATATGTATAGAAAAGAAGGAAGAAAAAATGCTAAGAAACAGACTGAAAAGATGTGCCTCATTTAACATTCTTGTAGTAAAGATCAAAGATTCTCCCATAAATTTGAAGCAGACTTAATCCTTCAGCTACTTCAACCCTGTCTGAACTTGTCCACATTCACTGCACAACTGAAGATGCTGAGCTGATTAGTCACCTGTAAATAGCAACCAGATATTATGAATCTTCACTTTCAAAGTCTTATTCAATGCAATGATGGTAATCTGATTAGCCATGGTGATCCCCAGTTAGAGCTCAGCAGTGATACCAGGTTTCTTTTGATTCTATTTCTGTCTGTATTCCCCACTTCCCAAACTCCATTCAACCCAGGTTAATAAAAGATTCAAAATATCTGCTCACCTCTATTGAATTGACAGTTTAATGCAATGACAGAGTTGTAAAGTTTGTGCTACTGTTCATTTAGACCAAGAGGTCTCAGTTTCATCGCAGCAGTGCAAATGTAAAAATGTGGAATTTATTACCATATAGATTCACAGACATATCTCTTAGTTATGACATGCAACGCTGAACAATTTTTATTTCAATTCATCAAGTTCATGCCTCAGTCCAGGCATGGAATTAATGCTCCACAGTAAAAGTTGTTGTTTGGTTTTGTTTGTTTGCATAGTTGTGGGGAGTTTGGGGTTTTGTTTTCTTTTGCTTTTTGGTGTGTTTGTTTGGTTTTTGTCTGAAGCTAATCAATTATCTCAGTAAATATTACCTCCATAAAGACTCGCTAAATCCCTATTGGAGTAGGGAGGGATAGCTCTAACTAGGAGATAAAACATATGATCAGTCTCTGTTCCTGAGAAAAATCCTGGAATCAGCCAAACTGGTGAGAAATTTCAGGTCATATATGTGTAGGGCTATTATTTCAATTAACAGTTTGAAGAATTAGATTCAGAGTATATATGTTTTAATTGGATAGGAATTGTAATGGGCAACAGTAACTTCTGTAAAGATTAAATAGGGGGTATAAACCATGCGTTTAGAAGTTTAAGTTCAGCTTTGATTCCAGCAGCTAGGATTTAAAGGTCCACAGACTTTAAATTACACCTGACACAAACTTTGCAAACATTCTGAGCTAAGATGCTACTTCAGAGCATTCACAATTTTTGCTCGAGACTCTCAACCAGAGTCTGATTATTTTACATAAATATATGCAGATGATGTTATAATGTCAAGGCAAAACAATATCATTGCAAGTCTATGGAGATGAAATTATGAGTAGTAAACTGAAATAAAATGAAAGTAATCCCAGAGTGTGCCTATCGAAGTGATGCTACAATGTCAACATTGTATCGTAGATTTCCCTACTGACCAAATTGTAATGTCCAGCCTTAAATGACAAATGGTAAGGCAAGTAGAAATTCTCTTTTAGTAATATTTTATGAAAGAAAAGCAATGCTGAACAACCTTATGGCATCAATCAGTCTTATGATCATCTGTAGAATCCTGAAAAGAAAGATAATAATCCTGTTCAGTATCTTTATTGATGATCTGGATGAGGGGATTGAGTCCATCATCAGTAAATTTGCAGATGACACCAAGCTGGGAGCAGGTGTTGATCTGTTAGAAGGTAGAAGGGCTCTGCAGAGGGACCTTGACAGGCTGGACAGATGGGCAGAGTCCAACAGGATGGCATTCAACAAATCCAAGTGCCGGGTGCTGCACTTTGGCCACAACAACCCCATGCAGAGCTACAGGCTGGGGTCAGAGTGGCTGGAGAGCAGCCAGGTGGAAAGGGACCTGGGGGTACTGGTTGACAGCAGCTGAACATGAGCCAGCAGTGTGCCCAGGTGGCCAAGAGAGCCAGTGGCATCCTGGCCTGCATCAGGAATAGTGTGGCCAGCAGGAGCAGGGAGGTTGTTGTACCCCTGTACACAGCACTGGCTAGGCCACACCTTGAGTACTGTGTCCAGTTCTGGGTCCCTCAGTTTAGGAAAGATGTTGAATTGCTGGAGCATGTCCAGAGAAGGGCAATGAGGCTGGTGAGAGGCCTTGAGCACAAGCCCTATGAGGAGAGGCTGAGGGAGATGGGACTGTTTAGCCTGGAGAAGAAGAGGCTCGGGGGTGACCTCATTGCTGTCTACAACTGCCTGAAGGGAGGTTGTAGCCAGGAGGGGTTTGGTCTCTTCTCCCAGGCAACCAGCACCAGAACAAGAGGACACAGTCTCAAGCTGCGCCAGGGGAGGTTTAGGCTGGAGGTGAGGAGAAAGTTCTTCACAGAGAGAGTGGTTGGCCATTGGAATGGGCTGCCCAGGGAGGTGGTGGAGTCACCATCCCTGGAGGTGTTCAAGAGGGGATTGGACGTGGCACTTGGTGCCATGGTTTAGATAGTCATGAGGTGTAGGGTGACAGGTTGGACTCGATAATCTTTGAGGTCTCTTCCAACCTTCTTGATACTGTGATTCTATGATTCTATAATCTAGTCCAACCCTGCTGCTAGAGCAGGATCACCCAGAGTAGGTCACACAGGAATGCGTTCAGGAGGGTTTTGAATATCTCCAGAGAAGACTCCACAACCTCCCTGGCCATCGTTTTCCATTGCTCTGTCACTCTCACGAAGTTTTTCCTAATGTTCACGTGGAAGCTCCTGTGCTCCACAGCTTCCAACCACTGCCCCTCATCCTGTCACTGACCATCACTTAGAAGAGCCTGACTATCCTCTTGTGTTATAAAATATTCCAGTTATGAATGAGTGGCAGAGACAATAATAAAAATGTTTATACTTTGTTTATGCACAAACTATGTCACAAATTATTTACAGTCGATATTTACAGGTACCGGTATTCAGTTAGAAGAACCATCTCTACAGAATGTATATATATAGATATATAGAGATATATAGAGATATATAGAGATATATAGATATATATATATGGGCAATTTGAACAGTTTAGATGAATTAGAAATGAAACTTAATTTCAAAACGGGGGGGTGGGGTGGGGTGGGAGAGGACAGAGGGGGTGTTGTCGGTGACCGGCGTGTCCACAAAACAGAGCGGTTTGGCACAAACCTTAGCAGAAGCTTTGTAAAGAAATATTAGGTTTACTCACGAACTAAGAGTTTTTGCGGAATCTCTCCTTGATACTGTCTTTATAGTCCAGAAATTGCGACACGGATGTGCCGTAGTCAGGCAACTGGAAATGGCGCCGACCGCGTGGCGCTGTGCCGCGTGGCTGCTGCTTCTCCCACAGTAAAAGTTCCTGGTGCCTTCCAGGAGAACTTCGGAGGCTTTTGCAGCTCAGTCCATGGGGCGCGTGGCGTGAGAAGGGCTTTCCACTCGGGGGAAAAGCCTTGCGGCCGAGGTTCTTCGCAGGGCACGGCGAAGCGACTCCTCTGCTGGGGTGCGGGGGAAGGGGGTGCGCGTAGAAGCGGATGGGAAGGCGACTCGCGGGGTTTGGCCGGGACGAGTGCCGGTCCAGACGAAGCGATGTCCCCGCTCGGGGCTGTAGCGGTCCGGGGCGGGGAGGGGTGAGGTACACGAGATACCACGGTTCCCTCACTCGGTGATGTGTCAGGCAATGGCTGGCTCCGTCTGCGGGACACGGGGTACGGGTCCGCGGAGCCCGGGTCTGCGGAGCCCGGGTCTACGGGGCTCGGGTCTGCGGCGCCGGCACGCGGTACGGCGTCGGCCGTTGCCAGGCAACGGTTGTGCGCTGCGGAAGCGGCGGCGGTCCGCAGCAAAGCGCTCGGGAGTGCTGCTTCGAGTCGGGCAAAGCAGAATCGTTGGCAACGCGGTGCGTGAGGGCAAAGAGAAGCACGAGCACGGGCACTTGTTTACCGAAACAACCCCTATTTAACATTTGCCACAAGAATACTGGTCCAATAAGCAACCTTTGTGAACAGAATAATTAAACAATGATGTGGTGTTTTGCCAAATACAGTATAAGCATACCCGAGAATGAGGCAAGCTCGAGTAAAGGAAAACATGCCCAGGCAGGTTGTTTACCTGGACCCAGTGGCGCCTTACCCTTTGGTCAATTTGGCGACAAAGTCCTCCCCACTCCAGAAGGGAGGGGGCAGAGCGGGTTTCAGACAAACATGTAGGGACATGTCCTGGCAATATCTGGGACATAATTTTGGACATAAGCATCATTCACCACATCTTGGTACTCACCCTTTACATATTGATAAATATTAATGAGGCCACCCCTTAGTCTCCTCCAAGCTAAAGAGGCCCAGCTCCCTCAGTCTCTCCTCACAGGGAAGATGTTCAGCTCCATTAATTGTCTTCATGTCTCTGCACTGGACTCAGGGGAGACCATGTTGCTCTCCACACATACCTGAAAGATTGGATGTGGCACTTGGAGCCATGGTTCAGTTGTTGTGAGGTGTTAGGTATTAGGTAATAGGTTGGACTTGATGATCTCTGAGCTCTTCTCCAACCTGGTTGATGTGCGATTCTGTGAAAAGACCAAAGTTGGCCCTGATAAAGTCCAGGGTTGTGATCCTGCTTAGATCCTGCCTCTTCTTCTGTCTCCTCTTCCACCAAATGGGACCCATCTACATCCGTTTGCAGTAGACATAAAATGGGGAAGGGTGCACAGCACCAGCAGGAACAGAAAGCATCACAGGTGGCAGAAATAGCAACGGCAGCTGTCCTGTGCTAGAAGTCAGAGACTAAGACGTTTTGGGCAGCTTTCACAGTTTTATTTACTGCTTACAGAACTGACACAACAACTGATGTAACGAACATAACTGACCTAACTTACCTAACTTAACTGACATAACAACTGGTGTAACGAACATAACTGACCTAACTTACCTAACTTAACTGACATAGCAACTGGTGTAACAAACATAACTGACCTAACTTACCTAACTTAACTGACATAACAACTGGTGTAACGAACATAACTGACCTAACTTACCTAACTTACTTAACTGACATAACAACTGGTATAACGAACATAACTGACCTAACTTACCTAACTTAACTGACATAACAACTGGTGTAACGAACATAACTGACCTAACTTACCTAACTTACTTAACGGACATAACAACTGGTGTAACGAACATAACTGACCTAACTTACCTAACTTACTTAACTGACATAACAACTGGTGTAACAAACATAACTGACCTAACTTACCTAACTTAACTGACATAAAAACTGGTGTAACGAACATAACTGACCTAACTTACCTAACTTACTTAACTGACATAACAACTGGTGTAACGAACATAACTGACCTAACTTACCTAACTTAACTGACATAACAACTGGTGTAACGAACATAACTGACCTAACTTACCTAACTTACTTAACTGACATAACTGACATAACCTAGCTTACATAACAGACATAACTTACATAACGGACGTAACTGTCCTAACTTACCTAACTGCCCTAACTTGCAGAGCTTACACAAACTTCTCTAACTTATATAATTAAGTGTCTAACAATTGCTGTCAAGTCCGCTTTGGAGCCAGCACATGTCCCTGGCCTGGTGTCACCCTAGTGCTGCCCACGGCGTGGCCTCTTGTTGGCTGGAGAGGCCTGGGAGCCTCTGGCCTTCCTCTTTGAGGGGCGTCGGGCCCCCCTCTGTGGGCGGTCTCTGCTCTGGCCAGATGTGGAAGGTTGTTGTGCCTCCACCTGTCCTGGCTCCTCAGAGGGTGACTCCTCCTCTGTGTTGGGGCTGTGGACAGGAGTCTCTGCTTGGAAGGTGGCGTGGCCAGGGCTGTCCATGGGCATGTCCTCCTGCTGCCTGTCAGCGCTGGAGTCCAGGAGCTCCATCTGCCGCTGCATCACCTCGTGGCCCTGGTCTACAGCAACACGAATGAGCTGACGCACGAAGGTCGCTGTTTGATCTTGCAGGATGGGCTGCAGGTTCCGGACCAAGGCCTGTTCATTTGGGCCGTGAAGGCAGAGTATTTGTACGATGTTGCCTTGTGCTGAAGCCACGTCCCACCACGGGGCCTGGCTGAGCGTCTCTTCCACCCAGGTCAGCACAGGCTCCAGGTAGTCCCTGCAGTCTCGGTAAAGCTGTGCCCAGAACTCAGTTGGAAAGCCCCCCACAAAAGTTGTGGGTACCTCCTCCACAAGCTCCTGCCCATCCCCATGACCAGTATCCAATGGATGTGGGGTGCCTGGAAGGGCCATCTCCAGGAAGTCTTCCTCTGAGCGCACTGAATACACGATGGTTTTGATCGGCTGCCTGCAAAGGGGGCACGACACGTTCCTCTTGGCCCACCGCAAAATGCAGCCCAGGCAAAAGCGATGGAGACAGGGCATGGCATAAGCAATGTCATCCTCCACATCACGGCAGATGGGGCAGCTCCACTCTGTCTCCGAGGACATGTTTGCTTTCTGTGGCAGGCTGGTGAGAGCCTGGGACAAGCAGCTGCTCCTGCTCACTGGTGTTAGACACTGCAAGATGGAGAGAGGTGATGGTCACTCACTGTCCTGAGCAGGGCCAGAAGAAATTCCCAAGCTCCTCAGGAAGGACACCCTCCCAGCTCCATGAGCCCTGTCACCCACCCCATGGCCACCCTGAGGACACATTTCCCCACACAGCTCACCTCTGCTGCTGCAGCAACGTCCTTGCCGTACCCAGCTACCTGAACAAGACAGGGCTGGGGAAACACAGTTAAGGGCTGTGGGGTCTGCACCAAGAGCTGCAAACCGCAGCCCCCAAAGCAGCACCCAGCACCACAAGAAGTCTCAAGAACTCAGAACTCCAGATCTCACAGACCAGGAGTCCAGGCACAAGCGAGCCTGGCCCAGGCTCTGCTGACGCCCAAATATAAGCAGCTGGGACATGAGGTCACAGTGCGTTGTTGCACCGAGTCACGGGTATCACAATGGGACATCTGTTCCTGTAGTGCTCACACAGGTACCGCTCTGGCTGTCAGTGATGGTCATGCAGAAGGGAAATGCCATCATTCCCATGTTCCTTGAACTTCAAACCTAGTCGCTCGTCATGCACTTTGCATGAAATTGATGCCAAAAGAAGTTTTCTATGACTTACTTTTCCTCGTCATTGTCAATACCTCAAATGTAAATGTCAGTACAATCAAACATCCTGCTTTCCAGGAAGGAATCAGTTTAGTAATAATTTATAATTCAGTGCCTCCAAATGCCCTTTGGGGCCAGCACATGCCCCAGCTGCTGGCCTAGCACCAGTTTTGCTGCCTTCTGGGGCACGTTTGTGTTGTCCAAGTTGTGGCCTCTTGTGGGCTGCAGGGCCCTGGGAGTCTGCAGCATTACAACCCAGCAGGGCCATTTTGGAGCCATCTCCAGAACAATGACTTTGTTCCCAGTGTCAAACGTAAAGCTCCCCTGACATAATGAATGCCTTCTTTGCCTCAGTCTTTACTGCTAAGACCAGCCCTCAGGAAGCTCAGGCTCTAGAAGCAAGGGAGCAGAACTGGAGGGATGAGGACACTCCACTGGTCAATCTGGACCGGGTTAGAGATCTCTTGTACCAACTGAAGACACACAAATCCGTGGGCACCAATGGGGCCATGAGAGCTGAGAGAGCTGGCTGATAGTGTTGCTGAACCTCTCTCCATCTTTTTTGAAAAGTCATGGAAAACAGGAGAGGTTACTGGGGACTGGTGGAAAGCCAGTGCCACTCCAGTCTTCCAAAAAAGCAAGAAGGACGACCCAGGTAACTACAGACCAGGCAGCCCCCCTCCATCCTTGGAAAGATGATGTAGCAGCTCATCCTGCAGGTCGCCTCTAATAACATGGAAGACAAGAAGGTTATCAGGAGTAGCCAACATTTATTTATCAAGAGGAAATCCTGCCTGACTAATCTGGCTGCAGGGAGACCTCATGAAGTTCAGTAAGGACAAGTGCAGGGTCCTGCATCGTGGGAGGAATAACAACAGGCACCAGTAAAGGTTAGGGGCTGCCCTGCTGGAAAGGAGCTCCACAGAGAAAGACCTTCAAGTCCTAGCAGACTTCAAGGAAGTTCTCCATGGAACAACAAAGTGCCTTTGTGGCCAAGAGAGCCAATGGGATCCTGGGATGCATCAAGAAAAGTGTGTCCAGGAGGTCTAGGGAGGTTCTTCTGCCCCTCTCCTGTGCCCTGGTGAGACCACACCATGAATACTGCATCCAGTTTTGGGCTCCCCAGTTCCAGAGAGACGGAGACCTGCTGGAGAGAATCCAGTGGAGAGCCACGAGGATGATTAGGGGACTTGAGCATCTCCCCTATGAACACAGCATGAGATCCCTGCAGCAATAGCAATGGCAGCTGTCCTGCTTGAAGTGAGAGACTAAGACGTTTTGGGCAGTTTTCACAGTTTTATTTACTGCTTACAGAACTGACACAACAACTGATGGAACAGACATAACTGACCTAACTTACCTAACTTAACTGACATAACAACTGGTGTAACGAACATAACTGACCTAACTTACCTAACTTAACGGACATAACAACTGGTGTAACGAACATAACTGACCTAACTTACCTAACTTACTTAACTGACATAACAACGGGTGTAACGAACATAACTGACCTAACTTACCTAACTTACTTAACTGACATAACAACTGGTGTAACGAACATAACTGACCTAACTTACCTAACTTAACTGACATAACAACGGGTGTAACGAACATAACTGACCTAACTTACCTAACTTACTTAACTGACATAACAACTGGTGTAACGAACATAACTGACCTAACTTACCTAACTTAACTGACATAACAACTGGTGTAACGAACATAACTGACCTAACTTACCTAACTTACTTAACTGACATAACTGACATAACCTAGCTTACATAACAGACATAACTTACATAACGGACGTAACTGTCCTAACTTACCTAACTGCCCTAACTTGCAGAGCTTACACAAACTTCTCTAACTTATATAATTAAGTGTCTAACAATTGCTGTCAAGTCCGCTTTGGAGCCAGCACATGTCCCTGGCCTGGTGTCACCCTAGTGCTGCCCACGGCGTGGCCTCTTGTTGGCTGGAGAGGCCTGGGAGCCTCTGGCCTTCCTCTTTGAGGGGCGTCGGGCCCCCCTCTGTGGGCGGTCTCTGCTCTGGCCAGATGTGGAAGGTTGTTGTGCCTCCACCTGTCCTGGCTCCTCAGAGGGTGACTCCTCCTCTGTGTTGGGGCTGTGGACAGGAGTCTCTGCTTGGAAGGTGGCGTGGCCAGGGCTGTCCATGGGCATGTCCTCCTGCTGCCTGTCAGCGCTGGAGTCCAGGAGCTCCATCTGCCGCTGCATCACCTCGTGGCCCTGGTCTACAGCAACACGAATGAGCTGACGCACGAAGGTCGCTGTTTGATCTTGCAGGATGGGCTGCAGGTTCCGGACCAAGGCCTGTTCATTTGGGCCGTGAAGGCAGAGTATTTGTACGATGTTGCCTTGTGCTGAAGCCACGTCCCACCACGGGGCCTGGCTGAGCGTCTCTTCCACCCAGGTCAGCACAGGCTCCAGGTAGTCCCTGCAGTCTCGGTAAAGCTGTGCCCAGAACTCAGTTGGAAAGCCCCCCACAAAAGTTGTGGGTACCTCCTCCACAAGCTCCTGCCCATCCCCATGACCAGTATCCAATGGATGTGGGGTGCCTGGAAGGGCCATCTCCAGGAAGTCTTCCTCTGAGCGCACTGAATACACGATGGTTTTGATCGGCTGCCTGCAAAGGGGGCACGACACGTTCCTCTTGGCCCACCGCAAAATGCAGCCCAGGCAAAAGCGATGGAGACAGGGCATGGCATAAGCAATGTCATCCTCCACATCACGGCAGATGGGGCAGCTCCACTCTGTCTCCGAGGACATGTTTGCTTTCTGTGGCAGGCTGGTGAGAGCCTGGGACAAGCAGCTGCTCCTGCTCACTGGTGTTAGACACTGCAAGATGGAGAGAGGTGATGGTCACTCACTGTCCTGAGCAGGGCCAGAAGAAATTCCCAAGCTCCTCAGGAAGGACACCCTCCCAGCTCCATGAGCCCTGTCACCCACCCCATGGCCACCCTGAGGACACATTTCCCCACACAGCTCACCTCTGCTGCTGCAGCAACGTCCTTGCCGTACCCAGCTACCTGAACAAGACAGGGCTGGGGAAACACAATTAAGGGCTGTGGGGTCTGCACCAAGAGCGGCAAACCGCAGCCCCCAAAGCAGCACCCAGCACCACAAGAAGCCTCAAGAACTCAGAACTCCAGATCTCACAGACCAGGAGTCCAGGCACAAGCGAGCCTGGCCCAGGCTCTGCTGACGCCCAAATATAAGCAGCTGGGACATGAGGTCACAGTGCGTTGTTGCACCGAGTCACGGGTATCACAATGGGACATCTGTTCCTGTAGTGCTCGCACAGGTACCGCTCTGGCTGTCAGTGATGGTCATGCAGAAGGGAAATGCCATCATTCCCATGTTCCTTGAACTTCAAACCTAGTCGCTCGTCATGCACTTTGCATGAAATTGATGCCAAAAGATGTTTTCTATGACTTACTTTTCCTCGTCATTGTCAATACCTCAAATGTAAATGTCAGTACAATCAAACATCCTGCTTTCCAGGAAGGAATCAGTTTAGTAATAATTTAGAATTCAGTGCCTCCAAATGCCCTTTGGGGCCAGCACATGCCCCAGCTGCTGGCCTAGCACCAGTTTTGCTGCCTTCTGGGGCACGTTTGTGTTGTCCAAGTTGTGGCCTCTTGTGGGCTGCAGGGCCCTGGGAGTCTGCAGCATTACAACCCAGCAGGGCCATTTTGGAGCCATCTCCAGAACAATGACTTTGTTCCCAGTGTCAAACGTAAAGCTCCCCTGACATAATGAATGCCTTCTTTGCCTCAGTCTTTACTGCTAAGACCAGCCCTCAGGAAGCTCAGGCTCTAGAAGCAAGGGAGCAGAACTGGAGGGATGAGGACACTCCACTGGTCAATCTGGACCGGGTTAGAGATCTCTTGTACCAACTGAAGACACACAAATCCGTGGGCACCAATGGGGCCATGAGAGCTGAGAGAGCTGGCTGATAGTGTTGCTGAACCTCTCTCCATCTTTTTTGAAAAGTCATGGAAAAGAGGAGAGGTTACTGGGGACTGGTGGAAAGCCAGTGCCACTCCAGTCTTCCAAAAAAGCAAGAAGGACGACCCAGGTAACTACAGACCAGGCAGCCCCCCTCCATCCTTGGAAAGATGATGTAGCAGCTCATCCTGCAGGTCGCCTCTAATAACATGGAAGACAAGAAGGTTATCAGGAGTAGCCAACATTTATTTATCAAGAGGAAATCCTGCCTGACTAATCTGGCTGCAGGGAGACCTCATGAAGTTCAGTAAGGACAAGTGCAGGGTCCTGCATCGTGGGAGGAATAACAACAGGCACCAGTAAAGGTTAGGGGCTGCCCTGCTGGAAAGGAGCTCCACAGAGAAAGACCTTCAAGTCCTAGCAGACTTCAAGGAAGTTCTCCATGGAACAACAAAGTGCCTTTGTGGCCAAGAGAGCCAATGGGATCCTGGGATGCATCAAGAAAAGTGTGTCCAGGAGGTCTAGGGAGGTTCTTCTGCCCCTCTCCTGTGCCCTGGTGAGACCACACCATGAATACTGCATCCAGTTTTGGGCTCCCCAGTTCCAGAGAGACGGAGACCTGCTGGAGAGAATCCAGTGGAGAGCCACGAGGATGATTAGGGGACTTGAGCATCTCCCCTATGAAGACAGCATGAGATCCCTGCAGCAATAGCAATGGCAGCTGTCCTGCTTGAAGTGAGAGACTAAGACGTTTTGGGCAGTTTTCACAGTTTTATTTACTGCTTACAGAACTGACACAACAACTGATGGAACAGACATAACTGACCTAACTTACCTAACTTAACTGACATAACAACTGGTGTAACGAACATAACTGACCTAACTTACCTAACTTACTTAACGGACATAACAACTGGTGTAACGAACATAACTGACCTAACTTACCTAACTTAACTGACATAACAACTGGTGTAACGAACATAACTGACCTAACTTACCTAACTTACTTAACGGACATAACAACTGGTGTAACGAACATAACTGACCTAACTTACCTAACTTAACTGACATAACAACTGGTGTAACGAACATAACTGACCTAACTTACCTAACTTAACTGACATAACAACTGGTGTAACAAACATAACTGACCTAACTTACCTAACTTACTTAACTGACATAACAACTGGTGTAACGAACATAACTGACCTAACTTACCTAACTTAACTGACATAACAACTGGTGTAACGAACATAACTGACCTAACTTACCTAACTTACTTAACTGACATAACTGACATAACCTAGCTTACATAACAGACATAACTTACATAACGGACGTAACTGTCCTAACTTACCTAACTGCCCTAACTTGCAGAGCTTACACAAACTTCTCTAACTTATATAATTAAGTGTCTAACAATTGCTGTCAAGTCCGCTTTGGAGCCAGCACATGTCCCTGGCCTGGTGTCACCCTAGTGCTGCCCACGGCGTGGCCTCTTGTTGGCTGGAGAGGCCTGGGAGCCTCTGGCCTTCCTCTTTGAGGGGCGTCGGGCCCCCCTCTGTGGGCGGTCTCTGCTCTGGCCAGATGTGGAAGGTTGTTGTGCCTCCACCTGTCCTGGCTCCTCAGAGGGTGACTCCTCCTCTGTGTTGGGGCTGTGGACAGGAGTCTCTGCTTGGAAGGTGGCGTGGCCAGGGCTGTCCATGGGCATGTCCTCCTGCTGCCTGTCAGCGCTGGAGTCCAGGAGCTCCATCTGCCGCTGCATCACCTCGTGGCCCTGGTCTACAGCAACACGAATGAGCTGACGCACGAAGGTCGCTGTTTGATCTTGCAGGATGGGCTGCAGGTTCCGGACCAAGGCCTGTTCATTTGGGCCGTGAAGGCAGAGTATTTGTACGATGTTGCCTTGTGCTGAAGCCACGTCCCACCACGGGGCCTGGCTGAGCGTCTCTTCCACCCAGGTCAGCACAGGCTCCAGGTAGTCCCTGCAGTCTCGGTAAAGCTGTGCCCAGAACTCAGTTGGAAAGCCCCCCACAAAAGTTGTGGGTACCTCCTCCACAAGCTCCTGCCCATCCCCATGACCAGTATCCAATGGATGTGGGGTGCCTGGAAGGGCCATCTCCAGGAAGTCTTCCTCTGAGCGCACTGAATACACGATGGTTTTGATCGGCTGCCTGCAAAGGGGGCACGACACGTTCCTCTTGGCCCACCGCAAAATGCAGCCCAGGCAAAAGCGATGGAGACAGGGCATGGCATAAGCAATGTCATCCTCCACATCACGGCAGATGGGGCAGCTCCACTCTGTCTCCGAGGACATGTTTGCTTTCTGTGGCAGGCTGGTGAGAGCCTGGGACAAGCAGCTGCTCCTGCTCACTGGTGTTAGACACTGCAAGATGGAGAGAGGTGATGGTCACTCACTGTCCTGAGCAGGGCCAGAAGAAATTCCCAAGCTCCTCAGGAAGGACACCCTCCCAGCTCCATGAGCCCTGTCACCCACCCCATGGCCACCCTGAGGACACATTTCCCCACACAGCTCACCTCTGCTGCTGCAGCAACGTCCTTGCCGTACCCAGCTACCTGAACAAGACAGGGCTGGGGAAACACAATTAAGGGCTGTGGGGTCTGCACCAAGAGCGGCAAACCGCAGCCCCCAAAGCAGCACCCAGCACCACAAGAAGCCTCAAGAACTCAGAACTCCAGATCTCACAGACCAGGAGTCCAGGCACAAGCGAGCCTGGCCCAGGCTCTGCTGACGCCCAAATATAAGCAGCTGGGACATGAGGTCACAGTGCGTTGTTGCACCGAGTCACGGGTATCACAATGGGACATCTGTTCCTGTAGTGCTCACACAGGTACCGCTCTGGCTGTCAGTGATGGTCATGCAGAAGGGAAATGCCATCATTCCCATGTTCCTTGAACTTCAAACCTAGTCGCTCGTCATGCACTTTGCATGAAATTGATGCCAAAAGAAGTTTTCTATGACTTACTTTTCCTCGTCATTGTCAATACCTCAAATGTAAATGTCAGTACAATCAAACATCCTGCTTTCCAGGAAGGAATCAGTTTAGTAATAATTTATAATTCAGTGCCTCCAAATGCCCTTTGGGGCCAGCACATGCCCCAGCTGCTGGCCTAGCACCAGTTTTGCTGCCTTCTGGGGCACGTTTGTGTTGTCCAAGTTGTGGCCTCTTGTGGGCTGCAGGGCCCTGGGAGTCTGCAGCATTACAACCCAGCAGGGCCATTTTGGAGCCATCTCCAGAACAATGACTTTGTTCCCAGTGTCAAACGTAAAGCTCCCCTGACATAATGAATGCCTTCTTTGCCTCAGTCTTTACTGCTAAGACCAGCCCTCAGGAAGCTCAGGCTCTAGAAGCAAGGGAGCAGAACTGGAGGGATGAGGACACTCCACTGGTCAATCTGGACCGGGTTAGAGATCTCTTGTACCAACTGAAGACACACAAATCCGTGGGCACCAATGGGGCCATGAGAGCTGAGAGAGCTGGCTGATAGTGTTGCTGAACCTCTCTCCATCTTTTTTGAAAAGTCATGGAAAAGAGGAGAGGTTACTGGGGACTGGTGGAAAGCCAGTGCCACTCCAGTCTTCCAAAAAAGCAAGAAGGACGACCCAGGTAACTACAGACCAGGCAGCCCCCCTCCATCCTTGGAAAGATGATGTAGCAGCTCATCCTGCAGGTCGCCTCTAATAACATGGAAGACAAGAAGGTTATCAGGAGTAGCCAACATTTATTTATCAAGAGGAAATCCTGCCTGACTAATCTGGCTGCAGGGAGACCTCATGAAGTTCAGTAAGGACAAGTGCAGGGTCCTGCATCGTGGGAGGAATAACAACAGGCACCAGTAAAGGTTAGGGGCTGCCCTGCTGGAAAGGAGCTCCACAGAGAAAGACCTTCAAGTCCTAGCAGACTTCAAGGAAGTTCTCCATGGAACAACAAAGTGCCTTTGTGGCCAAGAGAGCCAATGGGATCCTGGGATGCATCAAGAAAAGTGTGTCCAGGAGGTCTAGGGAGGTTCTTCTGCCCCTCTCCTGTGCCCTGGTGAGACCACACCATGAATACTGCATCCAGTTTTGGGCTCCCCAGTTCCAGAGAGACGGAGACCTGCTGGAGAGAATCCAGTGGAGAGCCACGAGGATGATTAGGGGACTTGAGCATCTCCCCTATGAAGACAGCATGAGATCCCTGCAGCAATAGCAATGGCAGCTGTCCTGCTTGAAGTGAGAGACTAAGACGTTTTGGGCAGTTTTCACAGTTTTATTTACTGCTTACAGAACTGACACAACAACTGATGGAACAGACATAACTGACCTAACTTACCTAACTTAACTGACATAACAACTGGTGTAACGAACATAACTGACCTAACTTACCTAACTTAACTGACATAACAACTGGTGTAACGAACATAACTGACCTAACTTACTTAACGGACATAACAACTGGTGTAACGAACATAACTGACCTAACTTACCTAACTTAACTGACATAACAACTGGTGTAACGAACATAACTGACCTAACTTACCTAACTTAACTGACATAACAACTGGTGTAACGAACATAACTGACCTAACTTACCTAACTTACTTAACTGACATAACTGACATAACCTAGCTTACATAACAGACATAACTTACATAACGGACGTAACTGTCCTAACTTACCTAACTGCCCTAACTTGCAGAGCTTACACAAACTTCTCTAACTTATATAATTAAGTGTCTAACAATTGCTGTCAAGTCCGCTTTGGAGCCAGCACATGTCCCTGGCCTGGTGTCACCCTAGTGCTGCCCACGGCGTGGCCTCTTGTTGGCTGGAGAGGCCTGGGAGCCTCTGGCCTTCCTCTTTGAGGGGCGTCGGGCCCCCCTCTGTGGGCGGTCTCTGCTCTGGCCAGATGTGGAAGGTTGTTGTGCCTCCACCTGTCCTGGCTCCTCAGAGGGTGACTCCTCCTCTGTGTTGGGGCTGTGGACAGGAGTCTCTGCTTGGAAGGTGGCGTGGCCAGGGCTGTCCATGGGCATGTCCTCCTGCTGCCTGTCAGCGCTGGAGTCCAGGAGCTCCATCTGCCGCTGCATCACCTCGTGGCCCTGGTCTACAGCAACACGAATGAGCTGACGCACGAAGGTCGCTGTTTGATCTTGCAGGATGGGCTGCAGGTTCCGGACCAAGGCCTGTTCATTTGGGCCGTGAAGGCAGAGTATTTGTACGATGTTGCCTTGTGCTGAAGCCACGTCCCACCACGGGGCCTGGCTGAGCGTCTCTTCCACCCAGGTCAGCACAGGCTCCAGGTAGTCCCTGCAGTCTCGGTAAAGCTGTGCCCAGAACTCAGTTGGAAAGCCCCCCACAAAAGTTGTGGGTACCTCCTCCACAAGCTCCTGCCCATCCCCATGACCAGTATCCAATGGATGTGGGGTGCCTGGAAGGGCCATCTCCAGGAAGTCTTCCTCTGAGCGCACTGAATACACGATGGTTTTGATCGGCTGCCTGCAAAGGGGGCACGACACGTTCCTCTTGGCCCACCGCAAAATGCAGCCCAGGCAAAAGCGATGGAGACAGGGCATGGCATAAGCAATGTCATCCTCCACATCACGGCAGATGGGGCAGCTCCACTCTGTCTCCGAGGACATGTTTGCTTTCTGTGGCAGGCTGGTGAGAGCCTGGGACAAGCAGCTGCTCCTGCTCACTGGTGTTAGACACTGCAAGATGGAGAGAGGTGATGGTCACTCACTGTCCTGAGCAGGGCCAGAAGAAATTCCCAAGCTCCTCAGGAAGGACACCCTCCCAGCTCCATGAGCCCTGTCACCCACCCCATGGCCACCCTGAGGACACATTTCCCCACACAGCTCACCTCTGCTGCTGCAGCAACGTCCTTGCCGTACCCAGCTACCTGAACAAGACAGGGCTGGGGAAACACAATTAAGGGCTGTGGGGTCTGCACCAAGAGCGGCAAACCGCAGCCCCCAAAGCAGCACCCAGCACCACAAGAAGCCTCAAGAACTCAGAACTCCAGATCTCACAGACCAGGAGTCCAGGCACAAGCGAGCCTGGCCCAGGCTCTGCTGACGCCCAAATATAAGCAGCTGGGACATGAGGTCACAGTGCGTTGTTGCACCGAGTCACGGGTATCACAATGGGACATCTGTTCCTGTAGTGCTCGCACAGGTACCGCTCTGGCTGTCAGTGATGGTCATGCAGAAGGGAAATGCCATCATTCCCATGTTCCTTGAACTTCAAACCTAGTCGCTCGTCATGCACTTTGCATGAAATTGATGCCAAAAGAAGTTTTCTATGACTTACTTTTCCTCGTCATTGTCAATACCTCAAATGTAAATGTCAGTACAATCAAACATCCTGCTTTCCAGGAAGGAATCAGTTTAGTAATAATTTATAATTCAGTGCCTCCAAATGCCCTTTGGGGCCAGCACATGCCCCAGCTGCTGGCCTAGCACCAGTTTTGCTGCCTTCTGGGGCACGTTTGTGTTGTCCAAGTTGTGGCCTCTTGTGGGCTGCAGGGCCCTGGGAGTCTGCAGCATTACAACCCAGCAGGGCCATTTTGGAGCCATCTCCAGAACAATGACTTTGTTCCCAGTGTCAAACGTAAAGCTCCTCTGACATAATGAATGCCTTCTTTGCCTCAGTCTTTACTGCTAAGACCAGCCCTCAGGAAGCTCAGGCTCTAGAAGCAAGGGAGCAGAACTGGAGGGATGAGGACACTCCACTGGTCAATCTGGACCGGGTTAGAGATCTCTTGTACCAACTGAAGACACACAAATCCGTGGGCACCAATGGGGCCATGAGAGCTGAGAGAGCTGGCTGATAGTGTTGCTGAACCTCTCTCCATCTTTTTTGAAAAGTCATGGAAAAGAGGAGAGGTTACTGGGGACTGGTGGAAAGCCAGTGCCACTCCAGTCTTCCAAAAAAGCAAGAAGGACGACCCAGGTAACTACAGACCAGGCAGCCCCCCTCCATCCTTGGAAAGATGATGTAGCAGCTCATCCTGCAGGTCGCCTCTAATAACATGGAAGACAAGAAGGTTATCAGGAGTAGCCAACATTTATTTATCAAGAGGAAATCCTGCCTGACTAATCTGGCTGCAGGGAGACCTCATGAAGTTCAGTAAGGACAAGTGCAGGGTCCTGCATCGTGGGAGGAATAACAACAGGCACCAGTAAAGGTTAGGGGCTGCCCTGCTGGAAAGGAGCTCCACAGAGAAAGACCTTCAAGTCCTAGCAGACTTCAAGGAAGTTCTCCATGGAACAACAAAGTGCCTTTGTGGCCAAGAGAGCCAATGGGATCCTGGGATGCATCAAGAAAAGTGTGTCCAGGAGGTCTAGGGAGGTTCTTCTGCCCCTCTCCTGTGCCCTGGTGAGACCACACCATGAATACTGCATCCAGTTTTGGGCTCCCCAGTTCCAGAGAGACGGAGACCTGCTGGAGAGAATCCAGTGGAGAGCCACGAGGATGATTAGGGGACTTGAGCATCTCCCCTATGAACACAGCATGAGATCCCTGCAGCAATAGCAATGGCAGCTGTCCTGCTTGAAGTGAGAGACTAAGACGTTTTGGGCAGTTTTCACAGTTTTATTTACTGCTTACAGAACTGACACAACAACTGATGGAACAGACATAACTGACCTAACTTACCTAACTTAACTGACATAACAACTGGTGTAACGAACATAACTGACCTAACTTACCTAACTTAACGGACATAACAACTGGTGTAACGAACATAACTGACCTAACTTACCTAACTTAACTGACATAACAACGGGTGTAACGAACATAACTGACCTAACTTACCTAACTTACTTAACTGACATAACAACTGGTGTAACGAACATAACTGACCTAACTTACCTAACTTACTTAACTGACATAACAACTGGTGTAACGAACATAACTGACCTAACTTACCTAACTTAACTGACATAACAACTGGTGTAACGAACATAACTGACCTAACTTACCTAACTTACTTAACTGACATAACTGACATAACCTAGCTTACATAACAGACATAACTTACATAACGGACGTAACTGTCCTAACTTACCTAACTGCCCTAACTTGCAGAGCTTACACAAACTTCTCTAACTTATATAATTAAGTGTCTAACAATTGCTGTCAAGTCCGTTTTGGAGCCAGCACATGTCCCTGGCCTGGTGTCACCCTAGTGCTGCCCACGGCGTGGCCTCTTGTTGGCTGGAGAGGCCTGGGAGCCTCTGGCCTTCCTCTTTGAGGGGCGTCGGGCCCCCCTCTGTGGGCGGTCTCTGCTCTGGCCAGATGTGGAAGGTTGTTGTGCCTCCACCTGTCCTGGCTCCTCAGAGGGTGACTCCTCCTCTGTGTTGGGGCTGTGGACAGGAGTCTCTGCTTGGAAGGTGGCGTGGCCAGGGCTGTCCATGGGCATGTCCTCCTGCTGCCTGTCAGCGCTGGAGTCCAGGAGCTCCATCTGCCGCTGCATCACCTCGTGGCCCTGGTCTACAGCAACACGAATGAGCTGACGCACGAAGGTCGCTGTTTGATCTTGCAGGATGGGCTGCAGGTTCCGGACCAAGGCCTGTTCATTTGGGCCGTGAAGGCAGAGTATTTGTACGATGTTGCCTTGTGCTGAAGCCACGTCCCACCACGGGGCCTGGCTGAGCGTCTCTTCCACCCAGGTCAGCACAGGCTCCAGGTAGTCCCTGCAGTCTCGGTAAAGCTGTGCCCAGAACTCAGTTGGAAAGCCCCCCACAAAAGTTGTGGGTACCTCCTCCACAAGCTCCTGCCCATCCCCATGACCAGTATCCAATGGATGTGGGGTGCCTGGAAGGGCCATCTCCAGGAAGTCTTCCTCTGAGCGCACTGAATACACGATGGTTTTGATCGGCTGCCTGCAAAGGGGGCACGACACGTTCCTCTTGGCCCACCGCAAAATGCAGCCCAGGCAAAAGCGATGGAGACAGGGCATGGCATAAGCAATGTCATCCTCCACATCACGGCAGATGGGGCAGCTCCACTCTGTCTCCGAGGACATGTTTGCTTTCTGTGGCAGGCTGGTGAGAGCCTGGGACAAGCAGCTGCTCCTGCTCACTGGTGTTAGACACTGCAAGATGGAGAGAGGTGATGGTCACTCACTGTCCTGAGCAGGGCCAGAAGAAATTCCCAAGCTCCTCAGGAAGGACACCCTCCCAGCTCCATGAGCCCTGTCACCCACCCCATGGCCACCCTGAGGACACATTTCCCCACACAGCTCACCTCTGCTGCTGCAGCAACGTCCTTGCCGTACCCAGCTACCTGAACAAGACAGGGCTGGGGAAACACAATTAAGGGCTGTGGGGTCTGCACCAAGAGCGGCAAACCGCAGCCCCCAAAGCAGCACCCAGCACCACAAGAAGCCTCAAGAACTCAGAACTCCAGATCTCACAGACCAGGAGTCCAGGCACAAGCGAGCCTGGCCTAGGCTCTGCTGACGCCCAAATATAAGCAGCTGGGACATGAGGTCACAGTGCGTTGTTGCACCGAGTCACGGGTATCACAATGGGACATCTGTTCCTGTAGTGCTCGCACAGGTACCGCTCTGGCTGTCAGTGATGGTCATGCAGAAGGGAAATGCCATCATTCCCATGTTCCTTGAACTTCAAACCTAGTCGCTCGTCATGCACTTTGCATGAAATTGATGCCAAAAGAAGTTTTCTATGACTTACTTTTCCTCGTCATTGTCAATACCTCAAATGTAAATGTCAGTACAATCAAACATCCTGCTTTCCAGGAAGGAATCAGTTTAGTAATAATTTATAATTCAGTGCCTCCAAATGCCCTTTGGGGCCAGCACATGCCCCAGCTGCTGGCCTAGCACCAGTTTTGCTGCCTTCTGGGGCACGTTTGTGTTGTCCAAGTTGTGGCCTCTTGTGGGCTGCAGGGCCCTGGGAGTCTGCAGCATTACAACCCAGCAGGGCCATTTTGGAGCCATCTCCAGAACAATGACTTTGTTCCCAGTGTCAAACGTAAAGCTCCCCTGACATAATGAATGCCTTCTTTGCCTCAGTCTTTACTGCTAAGACCAGCCCTCAGGAAGCTCAGGCTCTAGAAGCAAGGGAGCAGAACTGGAGGGATGAGGACACTCCACTGGTCAATCTGGACCGGGTTAGAGATCTCTTGTACCAACTGAAGACACACAAATCCGTGGGCACCAATGGGGCCATGAGAGCTGAGAGAGCTGGCTGATAGTGTTGCTGAACCTCTCTCCATCTTTTTTGAAAAGTCATGGAAAAGAGGAGAGGTTACTGGGGACTGGTGGAAAGCCAGTGCCACTCCAGTCTTCCAAAAAAGCAAGAAGGACGACCCAGGTAACTACAGACCAGGCAGCCCCCCTCCATCCTTGGAAAGATGATGTAGCAGCTCATCCTGCAGGTCGCCTCTAATAACATGGAAGACAAGAAGGTTATCAGGAGTAGCCAACATTTATTTATCAAGAGGAAATCCTGCCTGACTAATCTGGCTGCAGGGAGACCTCATGAAGTTCAGTAAGGACAAGTGCAGGGTCCTGCATCGTGGGAGGAATAACAACAGGCACCAGTAAAGGTTAGGGGCTGCCCTGCTGGAAAGGAGCTCCACAGAGAAAGACCTTCAAGTCCTAGCAGACTTCAAGGAAGTTCTCCATGGAACAACAAAGTGCCTTTGTGGCCAAGAGAGCCAATGGGATCCTGGGATGCATCAAGAAAAGTGTGTCCAGGAGGTCTAGGGAGGTTCTTCTGCCCCTCTCCTGTGCCCTGGTGAGACCACACCATGAATACTGCATCCAGTTTTGGGCTCCCCAGTTCCAGAGAGACGGAGACCTGCTGGAGAGAATCCAGTGGAGAGCCACGAGGATGATTAGGGGACTTGAGCATCTCCCCTATGAAGACAGCATGAGATCCCTGCAGCAATAGCAATGGCAGCTGTCCTGCTTGAAGTGAGAGACTAAGACGTTTTGGGCAGTTTTCACAGTTTTATTTACTGCTTACAGAACTGACACAACAACTGATGGAACAGACATAACTGACCTAACTTACCTAACTTAACGGACATAACAACTGGTGTAACGAACATAACTGACCTAACTTACCTAACTTACTTAACGGACATAACAACTGGTGTAACGAACATAACTGACCTAACTTACCTAACTTAACTGACATAACAACTGGTGTAACGAACATAACTGACCTAACTTACCTAACTTAACTGACATAACAACTGGTGTAACAAACATAACTGACCTAACTTACCTAACTTACTTAACTGACATAACAACTGGTGTAACGAACATAACTGACCTAACTTACCTAACTTAACTGACATAACAACTGGTGTAACGAACATAACTGACCTAACTTACCTAACTTACTTAACTGACATAACTGACATAACCTAGCTTACATAACAGACATAACTTACATAACGGACGTAACTGTCCTAACTTACCTAACTGCCCTAACTTGCAGAGCTTACACAAACTTCTCTAACTTATATAATTAAGTGTCTAACAATTGCTGTCAAGTCCGCTTTGGAGCCAGCACATGTCCCTGGCCTGGTGTCACCCTAGTGCTGCCCACGGCGTGGCCTCTTGTTGGCTGGAGAGGCCTGGGAGCCTCTGGCCTTCCTCTTTGAGGGGCGTCGGGCCCCCCTCTGTGGGCGGTCTCTGCTCTGGCCAGATGTGGAAGGTTGTTGTGCCTCCACCTGTCCTGGCTCCTCAGAGGGTGACTCCTCCTCTGTGTTGGGGCTGTGGACAGGAGTCTCTGCTTGGAAGGTGGCGTGGCCAGGGCTGTCCATGGGCATGTCCTCCTGCTGCCTGTCAGCGCTGGAGTCCAGGAGCTCCATCTGCCGCTGCATCACCTCGTGGCCCTGGTCTACAGCAACACGAATGAGCTGACGCACGAAGGTCGCTGTTTGATCTTGCAGGATGGGCTGCAGGTTCCGGACCAAGGCCTGTTCATTTGGGCCGTGAAGGCAGAGTATTTGTACGATGTTGCCTTGTGCTGAAGCCACGTCCCACCACGGGGCCTGGCTGAGCGTCTCTTCCACCCAGGTCAGCACAGGCTCCAGGTAGTCCCTGCAGTCTCGGTAAAGCTGTGCCCAGAACTCAGTTGGAAAGCCCCCCACAAAAGTTGTGGGTACCTCCTCCACAAGCTCCTGCCCATCCCCATGACCAGTATCCAATGGATGTGGGGTGCCTGGAAGGGCCATCTCCAGGAAGTCTTCCTCTGAGCGCACTGAATACACGATGGTTTTGATCGGCTGCCTGCAAAGGGGGCACGACACGTTCCTCTTGGCCCACCGCAAAATGCAGCCCAGGCAAAAGCGATGGAGACAGGGCATGGCATAAGCAATGTCATCCTCCACATCACGGCAGATGGGGCAGCTCCACTCTGTCTCCGAGGACATGTTTGCTTTCTGTGGCAGGCTGGTGAGAGCCTGGGACAAGCAGCTGCTCCTGCTCACTGGTGTTAGACACTGCAAGATGGAGAGAGGTGATGGTCACTCACTGTCCTGAGCAGGGCCAGAAGAAATTCCCAAGCTCCTCAGGAAGGACACCCTCCCAGCTCCATGAGCCCTGTCACCCACCCCATGGCCACCCTGAGGACACATTTCCCCACACAGCTCACCTCTGCTGCTGCAGCAACGTCCTTGCCGTACCCAGCTACCTGAACAAGACAGGGCTGGGGAAACACAATTAAGGGCTGTGGGGTCTGCACCAAGAGCGGCAAACCGCAGCCCCCAAAGCAGCACCCAGCACCACAAGAAGCCTCAAGAACTCAGAACTCCAGATCTCACAGACCAGGAGTCCAGGCACAAGCGAGCCTGGCCCAGGCTCTGCTGACGCCCAAATATAAGCAGCTGGGACATGAGGTCACAGTGCGTTGTTGCACCGAGTCACGGGTATCACAATGGGACATCTGTTCCTGTAGTGCTCACACAGGTACCGCTCTGGCTGTCAGTGATGGTCATGCAGAAGGGAAATGCCATCATTCCCATGTTCCTTGAACTTCAAACCTAGTCGCTCGTCATGCACTTTGCATGAAATTGATGCCAAAAGAAGTTTTCTATGACTTACTTTTCCTCGTCATTGTCAATACCTCAAATGTAAATGTCAGTACAATCAAACATCCTGCTTTCCAGGAAGGAATCAGTTTAGTAATAATTTATAATTCAGTGCCTCCAAATGCCCTTTGGGGCCAGCACATGCCCCAGCTGCTGGCCTAGCACCAGTTTTGCTGCCTTCTGGGGCACGTTTGTGTTGTCCAAGTTGTGGCCTCTTGTGGGCTGCAGGGCCCTGGGAGTCTGCAGCATTACAACCCAGCAGGGCCATTTTGGAGCCATCTCCAGAACAATGACTTTGTTCCCAGTGTCAAACGTAAAGCTCCCCTGACATAATGAATGCCTTCTTTGCCTCAGTCTTTACTGCTAAGACCAGCCCTCAGGAAGCTCAGGCTCTAGAAGCAAGGGAGCAGAACTGGAGGGATGAGGACACTCCACTGGTCAATCTGGACCGGGTTAGAGATCTCTTGTACCAACTGAAGACACACAAATCCGTGGGCACCAATGGGGCCACGAGAGCTGAGAGAGCTGGCTGATAGTGTTGCTGAACCTCTCTCCATCTTTTTTGAAAAGTCATGGAAAACAGGAGAGGTTACTGGGGACTGGTGGAAAGCCAGTGCCACTCCAGTCTTCCAAAAAAGCAAGAAGGACGACCCAGGTAACTACAGACCAGGCAGCCCCCCTCCATCCTTGGAAAGATGATGTAGCAGCTCATCCTGCAGGTCGCCTCTAATAACATGGAAGACAAGAAGGTTATCAGGAGTAGCCAACATTTATTTATCAAGAGGAAATCCTGCCTGACTAATCTGGCTGCAGGGAGACCTCATGAAGTTCAGTAAGGACAAGTGCAGGGTCCTGCATCGTGGGAGGAATAACAACAGGCACCAGTAAAGGTTAGGGGCTGCCCTGCTGGAAAGGAGCTCCACAGAGAAAGACCTTCAAGTCCTAGCAGACTTCAAGGAAGTTCTCCATGGAACAACAAAGTGCCTTTGTGGCCAAGAGAGCCAATGGGATCCTGGGATGCATCAAGAAAAGTGCGTCCAGGAGGTCTAGGGAGGTTCTTCTGCCCCTCTCCTGTGCCCTGGTGAGACCACACCATGAATATTGCATCCAGTTTTGGGCTCCCCAGTTCCAGAGAGACGGAGACCTGCTGGAGAGAATCCAGTGGAGAGCCACGAGGATGATTAGGGGACTTGAGCATCTCCCCTATGAACACAGCATGAGATCGCTGCAGCAATAGCAATGGCAGCTGTCCTGTTTGAAGTGAGAGACTAAGACGTTTTGGGCAGTTTTCACAGTTTTATTTACTGCTTACAGAACTGACACAACAACTGATGGAACAGACATAACTGACCTAACTTACCTAACTTAACTGACATAACAACTGGTGTAACGAACATAACTGACCTAACTTACCTAACTTACTTAACTGACATAACAACTGGTGTAACGAACATAACTGACCTAACTTACCTAACTTAACTGACATAACAACTGGTGTAACGAACATAACTGACCTAACTTACCTAACTTAACTGACATAACAACTGGTGTAACGAACATAACTGACCTAACTTACCTAACTTAACTGACATAACAACTGGTGTAACGAACATAACTGACCTAACTTACCTAACTTAACTGACATAACAACTGGTGTAACGAACATAACTGACCTAACTTACCTAACTTACTTAACTGACATAACAACTGGTGTAACGAACATAACTGACCTAACTTACCTAACTTACTTAACTGACATAACTGACATAACCTAGCTTACATAACAGACATAACTTACATAACGGACGTAACTGTCCTAACTTACCTAACTGCCCTAACTTACATAGCTTACACAAACTTCTCTAACTTATATAATTAAGTGTCTAACAATTGCTGTCAAGTCCGCTTTGGAGCCAGCACATGTCCCTGGCCTGGTGTCACCCTAGTGCTGCCCACGGCGTGGCCTCTTGTTGGCTGGAGAGGCCTGGGAGCCTCTGGCCTTCCTCTTTGAGGGGCGTCGGGCCCCCCTCTGTGGGCGGTCTCTGCTCTGGCCAGATGTGGAAGGTTGTTGTGCCTCCACCTGTCCTGGCTCCTCAGAGGGTGACTCCTCCTCTGTGTTGGGGCTGTGGACAGGAGTCTCTGCTTGGAAGGTGGCGTGGCCAGGGCTGTCCATGGGCATGTCCTCCTGCTGCCTGTCAGCGCTGGAGTCCAGGAGCTCCATCTGCCGCTGCATCACCTCGTGGCCCTGGTCTACAGCAACACGAATGAGCTGACGCACGAAGGTCGCTGTTTGATCTTGCAGGATGGGCTGCAGGTTCCGGACCAAGGCCTGTTCATTTGGGCCGTGAAGGCAGAGTATTTGTACGATGTTGCCTTGTGCTGAAGCCACGTCCCACCACGGGGCCTGGCTGAGCGTCTCTTCCACCCAGGTCAGCACAGGCTCCAGGTAGTCCCTGCAGTCTCGGTAAAGCTGTGCCCAGAACTCAGTTGGAAAGCCCCCCACAAAAGTTGTGGGTACCTCCTCCACAAGCTCCTGCCCATCCCCATGACCAGTATCCAATGGATGTGGGGTGCCTGGAAGGGCCATCTCCAGGAAGTCTTCCTCTGAGCGCACTGAATACACGATGGTTTTGATCGGCTGCCTGCAAAGGGGGCACGACACGTTCCTCTTGGCCCACCGCAAAATGCAGCCCAGGCAAAAGCGATGGAGACAGGGCATGGCATAAGCAATGTCATCCTCCACATCACGGCAGATGGGGCAGCTCCACTCTGTCTCCGAGGACATGTTTGCTTTCTGTGGCAGGCTGGTGAGAGCCTGGGACAAGCAGCTGCTCCTGCTCACTGGTGTTAGACACTGCAAGATGGAGAGAGGTGATGGTCACTCACTGTCCTGAGCAGGGCCAGAAGAAATTCCCAAGCTCCTCAGGAAGGACACACTTCCAGCTCCATGAGCCCTGTCACCCACCCCATGGCCACCCTGAGGACACATTTCCCCACACAGCTCACCTCTGCTGCTGCAGCAACGTCCTTGCCGTACCCAGCTACCTGAACAAGACAGGGCTGGGGAAACACAGTTAAGGGCTGTGGGGTCTGCACCAAGAGCTGCAAACCGCAGCCCCCAAAGCAGCACCCAGCACCACAAGAAGCCTCAAGAGCTCAGAACTCCAGATCTCACAGACCAGGAGTCCAGGCACAAGCGAGCCTGGCCCAGGCTCTGCTGACGCCCAAATATAAGCAGCTGGGACATGAGGTCACAGTGCGTTGTTGCACCGAGTCACGGGTATCACAATGGGACATCTGTTCCTGTAGTGCTCACACAGGTACCGCTCTGGCTGTCAGTGATGGTCATGTCAGGGATCATCTACTATCACTACTCTTTAGTGATATTTTTTCCTCAAGATGCACAAAATGGAAAAAGAGCAGGTTTAGCCTGCAGATTTGGTCAGATGATGAAAATAAACAATTATGTATTCTGATATACTGAGGGATTTCAAACTTTTTTTTTTTTTAATACAGGTTTATATTAGAACTCTGTAGGACAAAATTGTTTGTAGTCTTATTTCACGAGTTTCAAGGGGTAAGCTTCACGGTGAATTTGTGGAGTGGAAAGCTTTTCTGTATAAAGTAGTCATATTGTCTGGATTGACTATAAGAATAATGTAACAACAGTACAGGACTATAAAATCAACATCAGAACTTAAAAATAGTGACAGTAGCAGTATAGATCTTGGTCTTCTTATCAGTTCCATCTCATCAAGGATCCTCAGAATGCAAGTCCTTAGGCAGCTGAGTCAGGTGCATATAAAACAAATCTTCCAGAGAGCTTATGATAAAGCAGGAAAATTGAAAAGTACAGAAAAAAAATGTCTCTGCTTTCAGAATTTTTTTTTAAAACACAGATTAAAGTATCTGTGATTTCTTTTAGAATTAAGTACACACCAAAGTGAAGTTAATTTCACAGTGATACTCTATCAGGCAAGTATTTTTTCCAAAATATACACATTTTGACATGTAGTATGTCTCAGATCTATAACTCCTATGTTGAAAGAAAAAAAAAGGCAAGCTATGAATCCTTCAAAAAACCAAACCAAAGAAAGAAAATATCCCACCACACCAACCAGAAGAAAACACAAAAGCCACAAGTCCTTAAGAAGAAATGTTTCTCAGCATTCGAGGCTGAAGTATATTGTATATAGTACTTTCACGTGTATGTCAAGCAGTATTCCAAGAGCTTTAACTTTATTGCCATAGTTTATATGCAATTGTCCACCAAAACTAAACCCAGATACTTTTCCAAGCAAACATCAAGAAATAATTACATTCCTTTGTATATTCTTATCTAGGCTGTAGAAAACAAGACCTTAAATCAAACTGAAGATAGTACTATTATTCTATATGGGCATTTATGTTGATATGAAAAAATTAATGAAAAATAAATATATCAATGTGAAAATCTTATGGACTAACAATATTTTTTTAAAAGACAGTATGCTTATATATACATTTTTTTGGACAATCCATTGATTTCACATTTTTGTTTAAGGTTAGTAGAAATTCAGAATAATTTGCAGGTGCAATTATGCTTAAATAGGAAGCTATGTTTTCCATGTATGTGCACGTATTTGTAACTGAAATGATTTTAAAACTGTTTGAATGGTTTAAGAAAACCCCAAATGGATCATAATTTCTTTAGCAAAATAAGTCTAGAAAGCCCCATAATTCACTTCCTACTTACTAGCATTTTTAAGCTTTATCTTGTGAGAATGTTGTTATCATCAAAATCTCCTCAAGTAATTTTTACAGGGATAGATTTGTGGATAACATGTAATTGCATCAATATAGACCTGATATTTATTCAGATATCTAAAAATCTTAACAAGTTCAAAAGGTTTTATAATGCACCTATATGAGATTTCCAGCCAAGTAAAAATTCTCCAGATGTACTTGCACCTGGTTAAAAAGAAAAAAAAAAAAAAAAACAAACAAAATCTGCAGATATTTTAATGAAAGCCTTTTCATAGAAATTATGTTTATAAATCCAGGAATATGAAGAGATCATTACCCTTGATTTTTTTTTTTTTAAATATATCCTATTTGCTAATTTGCATTTACAAAAGTGTCTCCATCTCTGGAGAGTTTCAAAACATGCCTGGGCACATGGACACTACCCTGTGCAACCTGATCTAGGTTTTATCAGGGGAGTTGGATGAGGTGATCCCCAGAGGTACCGTCCAGCTCCCACCATTCTGTTGTTCTGTGTGTGATTTTTGCATGATCTACAAAGAACATTAATTTCAGCTCTGAAATCCATTTTAGTAGCTTGGTGTGTAGATATTTCTTCTTCCAGTTCGAAAACATTCTTGGATTAGTTCATGTCAGTGAGCAAAATGGTGACCATCATTCAAACGTCCCCCAAGATTCATGTTGCAAGGGCAGAGTCTATCTGATGAGGTTTCGTAACAGAAGTATAGCATAGTCGTTCTAGGATATCCATTTCTGAAAGGAAAATGGGGGAAAAATGTCCTATCCCGTCCCACCCCCCCAAAAAAAAAACCCAACACAAAAAACCCTGAAAAAAGAATCATAGATACACAAATAAAAGCTGCTGAACTTCCACCTATTACTTATTTGTACTAGCCAAATCTGAGTTACACAAATTACTCATGGCAGACTTGCACTATTCCCTCCGCCAAAACCACTCAGTACTCTCTTTTCTTGCTTTCCTTTGCCTCTGATTTATTTTCATTCTCTTGTTCTCCTTTTTTTCCCAGCCATTTACTAGAATAGTAACTGCTGTGTCTTTCCTGCTATTTTTATTTAACCTATACATAGCACTTAGGTAACCCATCAACTGACAAAAAGAAATACCCCAGGGGATTAATGCTGTTTGTAATCACATTGGCTGAACTTCTACCACCATTAAAATCTGTGGGAGCTTTGCAATTGATTTCAACTGACCCAAGATTTAATTCTCAGTGTATTGAAGTAATGTCAACGGTGCACAGAGGGAGCTAAATTTGAAAGCACAAGATTCTCTAATTAAAAGCTCCCTTTCAGATAATTGACTTCAGCATAAACAATCTGCAAAAGGAATTCAAGCAACATGGAGAATGTTTCTCAACTCCATCGCCCTATTTCAGTTGATGGTGTCAATTTGACAGCATTATTCAGGATGTCATATCTCATTTTTTATGGCAAATACACTACCACTAACCTGTGTTTGCAGTTAATGAGCCATAAATAAAAAAACACATTCCCAATGTTAAAGACACCCTGCCTGACACATAAATTATCATGTTCTTCCACACTGAAACCACCATTTGTTTAGAACCTGCATTTGATAATAATAAAAAAAAATCTGTCAATTATAGCATTTTCTTCACTTTCATCAAAATCACTTTTTGTCCAAACATAAGAATTGTTTTCACAGTAAGAGAGAACAGAGTGTCTTATTAACTACTGTAAGGATGTCAAGCATTTTTCACATTGCAGTTTTGAGGCAACAGCTGGAATCATAAAAACCCAAGAGAATCATCTCATACAGGTTGTCAGAAGTATAGCATACATCATTTTATAGAAGGAAATCAGTTCCTTTAATTTGGATATATTTCTGCTATAAATTCTCTGGCACAATTCTGCAGTCTTGCACGAAGGTGTGGATTATTTCTGTGAACAACTCAAGTTAAATTCCAGTTTGCTGCTCATAATGCATAAAATACAATCAACTCTCTTTTTTAATGTCCCATTTCATGTTTCAAGTTGCCGTGTCATTTGAGACTCCCTTTCTGGGAAATTCTGAGTAACAGGAAAATAAAAATCACAACTTTGACAGATGTCCTTTCTTTAGATGATATTTGGAAGCAATATAACATCATTGATTTTATTAATACTGTTCTTGTCTGCTGATTTTTCTTCTTCATCCTTTTTTTTTCATGTCTGCCTTTCCTTGGAACATATTATCTTGTTGAGTTATATACTGATTCTTTTTATCTCTCCAGGAAAAGTCTTTATCTTAATTTCTTTTTAGCCATCTGAGTCCTAGTATCCCCATGCCACTGCCCCAAGCACTTTTATTTTAATAGTCTTCCTCGAATTTTGTTATTTTTAGTAACTAGTAATTTAATTTTTAGTTCTAAGACAGCAGCATAGGAGGTCTTAGAACTGTTGCTTGGCTTTCAAGCAAGGTCAGGAGCAGGCATCTTTTTAAAAAGACTGATCAGACCATCAGAAAAAAGAAAAGGGACAGGGAGGGAGGTGTTAAAAAAAAAAAAGAGAAAAAAAACCCCCAAAGGTCATATTCATAGAATGAAATGCTCAATAAAATAAACAAAAATCCTGAGGCATAGCTGTAAGCTGGATCTTCCACAAAGATAGAACACTGAAGCTGGTAGGCTCAGACTGCTGCTTCACAGGCTCTTTCTGCTAAACACAATTACAAGGTGGATGTACTCTAAGGTCAAGATGAGGGCAGCTGTGGTTTGACTTCTCCATTCCACGAGAGGAAAAAAAAAAGTGTAAATTCACACAGTCAGCATATTCTTCTGAACAACTCATGTTTGTTAATTAAAAGTTGTTTTCTCATCTCTTTTCTTTCAGCCTAATATCCTTCTGTCAGGTCAAAACTGCTGATCTGACCATTTCCTTCAAAGTGACCGGCCTTGCTGAAGTCAAAGGAAAAATTCCTGTTAGCTTCAATGAGAAAAGGATTTCAGCCTGAATCCTCAGAGTGCACACACATCCCCCCCACACTCCCATACGGTGAGATAAGCAAATGAAAAGCCTGTGTATAAATCTGCATAAATACATTTGACCTCTGTTTTAAATTATTTAGAGTTACTTCACACCATGGTTAGCGTATATTTTCCTTGTGATAACTGATCTCACTTTCAATAAATGGTGTTAAGCCTATGGGAATTTTAGGTACAGAATAAGTATGTTACTTGTAACTAAATAGATGAGGGGTAATCCTCATGTTGGAGCACTTTCTATGTTTTAAGCTAGCTCCATGAGATTATCCTGCTTTCTCTGTCACTTCAGCTTTGCAGCAGTTCTCTTTTCACAGATTCTTGATTACTCATCAGTCCTGCTTCTTCCAAAGTTAACACCATTCTGAACAGGTTGTTTAACAAAAATCTCAAAATGGTTACAAATACATAAAAGTGACAACAAGTAAGACTCAAGATCATGATAACATGAAGAGAAGGAATTATGCCTCAGATGGAGGACTTCTCACAATAAGAATGGGATTTTTGAAGTGATTTCACATAAATGAGTAGCTTAGCTGTGTGGACAGTGATTCTGAGTTTGAAAAGCTTTTCTAAAAGGAGATGTTGCAGAAATAGAGAGGGTATTATGAATATCTCAATATTTGTCAGAACTATGGAAAAATAAACTGCCTTACAAGTAGCTAAATGTTGTTTGAAAGGATTTGGTTTTAATACATTCAGTGGATTTTCAGGTCTGATGATTTAAGTCAACTTTTTTTTTTTTTTTTTTAGTGCTTTCAACACTCAGCTTGATATAATTATTGTTGTCCATTAAAAATGTCTTTGGCTTTTAGCATGCTGAGACTTCTCTAAATGATCTAAATCTCCAGTCTCAGTATTGTATATAAATCTTTGAATGTCTTGTTATAAAAATCCTTAACTGAATGTCACATTTTTTGTACTTTGTACACACACACTAAGTCGGGGGTTCCAATTAAGATTTCAGTCTTGCCTTAACCCACCATGCAAAACACCAAAAAAAGCAAAAACAAAAAATCAAGAAAGCCAATAAAACTGCTGGGACCACTCTTGTTCAACATCTTTGTTGGCAACATGGACAGAGGCACTGAGTGCACCCTCAGCAAGTTTGCTGACAAAACCAAGCTGTGTGGTGCAGCAGACATGCTGGAGGGAAGGGATCCATCCAGAGGGACCTTGACAAGCTGGAGAGGTGAGCTCATGACAACCATTTGAGGTTCAACAAGACAAAGTGCAAGGTCCTGCATCTGGGTCAGGGCAATCCCAAGCACAAATCCGGGCTGGGCAGAGACTGGATGGAAAGCAGCCCTGAGGAGAGGGACTTGGGGGTGCTGGTGGACAAGAAGCTCAACTTGAGCTGTCAATGTGCACTTGCAGCCCAGAAAGCCAACTAGAGCCTGGGCTGCATCAAGAGAAGTGTGGCCAGCAGGTCAAGGGAGGTGATTCTCCCTTTCTGCTCAGCTCTGGTGAGACCCCACCTGGAGTACTGCATCCAGTTCTGGAGCCCCTATTACAAGAGAGATATGGACATGCTGGAAAGTGTCCAGAGAAGAGCCACCAGGATGATCAGAGGGCTGGAGCACCTCGCCTGTGAGGAGAGACTGAAAGAGTTGGGGCTGTTCAGTCTGGAGAAGAGAAGGCTCTGAGGTGACCTTCTTGTGGCCTTCCAGTATCTGAAGGGGGCTACAAGAAAGCTGGGGAGGGACTTTTTAGGCTATCAGGGAGTGATAGGACTAGGGGGAATGGAATAAAGCTGGAAGTGGGGAGATTCAGGCTGGACGTGAGGAAGAAGTTCTTCCCCATGCGAGTGGTGAGAGCCTGGAATGGGTTGTCCAGGGAGGTGGTTGAGGCCCCATCCCTGGAGGTGTTTAAGGCCAGGCTGGATGAGGCTCTGGCCAGCCTGATGTAGTGTGAGGTGTCCCTGGCCATGGCAGGGGGGTTGGAACTAGATGATCCTTGTGGTCCCTTCCAACCCTGACTGATTCTATGATTCTATGTTCTTACAGAAACCATCCCTGCAGCTTCCCTATCAGCAAAACTTTGCCATGTAATCTCAACATGCTACAATTTCTCACTTGTGGCATCCCATGTAGAAGATTCTAATAGCACTTCTTGTACCCAGTGATCATGTTGTGTCTCATTTCAGACATACAGTCCCCTGATTTTATGTACATAACATACTTTTGCATCTGTTGGCAAATCAAAATAGCCCTTTGACCAAAAAGCATTAGAATTACTGAAGTCTTAAATCACTCAGCACATTTTAAATCTCCATCTTGACCTTAAGTTCAATGACTTATCAAACTGTCTATTTCTTCAGACCATGACTACCCTTATCTTTGTAATCTGAATGTGCTGCTACATCTTGCAAGAATTTACCAATTTCTCATAATTTGCCTACTGGCAGCTTTCTCTGCTGTAGTTTATGATGAATATTATCTTAGTAAAAATTGCTGTGCCAACAGCTAACTGTGGCTGCTTTGACTGTTTCCAAACAAGCTTATGCTATGCTTAGTGAAAGGCTATGTATTTTCATTGTTTTGAATGTTTCCACACATGTAAACCATTAACAGGCTTAGCAAAAACAAAGTAAGAGACTTACATCTTACTTAAAGTAGAATCTGAACAAAATTAAAAGATTTAGAAAGCTCTAAAGGTAATTAGAGCATTTAACATAATTACTCTAGACGTGATGACACTGGATAAAATACCTTGTTTGTGAAATGCTGTGGTTTGTGTTTATGTTTTGAATTGAATGCCATCAAGCAAGGTGCCCATTTTTGATTAAAGATTTAATACCTCATTTTACTAGTTCTGCATTGTATACTGAAATAAATGCTCTAAAATTGCTGTGTGAATTCTATAATACTGTTTACTCTGTGCATAAAATTACTGTAATAATCATTGTGTGTAAAAATAGCTATTGGGTATGTACAGAAATAACTGCTGTTTGTATGAACTGACTTGCATAAAATAACTTCTCAAGCATCTGCCTACACACTTGAATTAACAGTATATGGGGCATATATACTGCTCACACTTGTCTTTATTACATGTTTCAGTGTGACATGGGGTGAGTGCTGCCTTGAGTGATGACAGAAAGATGAAGATTTTATAGCAAATCGTGTAGTGTAATGGCTAGGTGCCATATAAGAGGTAGCCATGAGATACAAGTGAGAGTTGCAGAGAACAGAATATTCTCCATTGCTTTTGAAGGCTTCCCCTTAAACAAATAGCCCCTTGAAGCGAGAAATGGTAATCATCACAGCAAAGCTATTACAATGAATTCAGCTGATTATGCCTGAACTGTACTATAAAGCCCATTTGCAAGAGGAAAGAGCTTGAGACAATCTTGCAAAAGCTTAAAATAAAATTTCATTCCAGATATTTGTGAATTGGTATTTTTGTTCTTGTGAAGCCAAGACCACAGCTTTTTTAACTGACTTACAAACTTGTTGTTCCCTGATAAATGGTGAGAATTCAGCTGGTATCAAACCAATAAGTAGTCTTAACAAAGTGGACTAAAATAAAAAATTACCACAAATATACTGCCTGCTTTTCAGCTGTACGATTTAGTTTGCTCTTATTGCAAAGAGGAGCAATGCATTAAATCCAAAAGAGTTTGTGATCCTTATTTTTGACAGCTCATGTTAGATGTTAGGCAAATAGGAGGAACGTTTCTGACCAGACACACACATATACATGCACAGAAATTACTTTCCTTCTTCATTCTCATTGTTTCTTTGTTTCCTTCTTCATACAGTTAAAACCAAAAATATTATTTTTTGCCATGCTACTGTTAGAAAATAATATTCTAAATATAAATTTATCACAAATTTTGGACAAGTTTGTATTGACTGTATTTGGTTCATTCTTTAGCATTTTCAATGAGTCCTTATCATACTAATGGGTTTCTGATTTGGCTGGTCGCCTTGATGAAAGCTTTAGTGGAACACAAGATGGGGTCTACTTTCTATTCTGTCAAACAGGAACCAAGCTTGAGAACTGACTTTTCTCATACATATTTTTACACTCCTCTCCCAGAAGCAGCTAGAAGTTCTTTGTTTTTCTTCTCACTGAAAACTTGTTGCCTGTATTTCTAAAACAAACCTCATATAAAAAATCTGTACTTACCAGTCTGTTGACTTGTCCATATTCTCTTACAGTTTAGTGATATTTACAGAGTTGAGCCTGATGAATGAGGAGACTGCCATTTACAGGCCTGCTGGAAAAGCTTCTGCCGAGTCAGATGTGTAGGATGACTTAAAAGTTTCAGTCACCTTCTATACGTATATAAAACATCTCCAGTCCTTGCCTCCCAACCAATTCTTTCATCCTCTATCCTCCACTTGGAGGGCAACTTATTTTCTCCCCATTTCTCTTTTGGAAGGACATTGTTGCTCTTTGTAAACTGATTTGGCAGAAAAATATATCAAAAAAATATATCAATATCATGAGGACACATTAGCCCTCCCTGAGGTCTGACCAAAGTGGAGGATTCTCTATTTTTTTCATTTTGTACATAGCGTGCATAAGAGCAGAAGCAATCTTGTTCAAAATGTTGAAAGTTATTCCTTGCTCTTTTCTGATGGAGAGACATTTATGAAGGATCTGGATGCCAGAGAGTCTCAGGTTTGAAGCAGGTACAGCCACACTTGTGTCAGACAGTAACATAGAATAACTCAAATTTTGTGCAATCAGTAGCAAATCTGTGTGAGGACTTGTGTACTGACAACACAATTACAGTACAGATCTGTGGTGGTAGGGTATGACACATGGCCCAGTACAAATCCAGACAGGCCTTAAGATGTCTAGACAGGTCCTTTCTCTCCCTTCCTTCCCGCCACAGCAACAGGGCAACGCGGGAAAAGGAACAAAGGGGACAGGACCCCTGCCTGTCTGGTAAACAAGATGTTTGTCTAGGCTGAGAGCATGTAAGCTCCCCCAGATACAAGGTCCTTGCTTCTGTCTTTTATGGTCATAGCCTGTCAGAACACTTTCCATTGGGCAGCTACACGTTAGTTTTAGTGCCTCATTGGACCAACTGATCTCTGGAATTTTGTATATATGCAAGTGGCTAGGTAGCCTAGGGGCTTGCTCAGCTGCATCTTGCTCAGATCCTCCTCGCTCAGATCTGCCTTGCTGTTGCTTGCTGAAGCCATGCTCAAGCCTTGCTCACATCTGCTGAAGCCTCGCCTCACTTCAAGCCTTGCCGTCTCGAGTGTCCTGCCTTGCTTCGAGTATCTAGTCCAGAGCCCTGGGATAAAGCCGGAGCCTCAAATTGGATTACAAACCGACAGTTTCTGGAGCCTGTCAGCAGAGAGAGTGAGCTAGGGACTATCTCCAAATTCCTACTCTAATCCTTGTGAGTAAACCTGGCCTGCTCATATCTTCCTAAGGGTTATTGGTTGGCCTTTGGTTTATAAGTGGGTGAAGCTATTGTGTCATAGCTTTTTCCAGTCTCTGAACTCTCTAAATTGTGTCAAAATTGCCATTAAGCATCCTGGAAGAATTCACGACCGAACAGAACCTGTAAATAATTCTATCAGTTTTGTACATAGTTTTGGGGTGGGGTTTTGGGAAAATAAAAGTAACTATATTTTATAATTCCCGCCTCGTTAATTTAACCCAAACTAATAAAAGATCCTGTGCCACCTATACATAAGATATGTGTTACCAAACTACTGGGTTTCATGTCGTTGTTTTTTTGTTTGTTTGTTTGGTTGTTGTTTTGGTTTTTTGTTGGTGGTGGTGGTGGTTTTGTTGGGTTTGGGGTTTTTTGTGTGTGTACTGTCCTCAAGACTATGAGGATCCCAGCAATGTATATACATAACACCGTATGTCCATCGTGGGTCATTTACAAATCTCTGAAGCCTGAAATAAATGTTAAATTTGCCACATATTTATACTAGAACAACCAGGATTCTTTCTCTTCTGGCTTGGACCTTCAAGTCATCACCAAATTTTTCAGCGATCACAATGGGATTTAGTGATGAGCTATTCATAAAATAAACCCAGATTAAATCTTAGGAAGTGGGAGAGATGAGAATAGAATGTCAGTTGCATATGTGAATGTCAAGTGAAATTACAAATAATGACTCCATGAACACAAAACATTGTTAGAGTGACAAGAGGAGAAAGAGTAGGGGATTCCCACACTGAAGCTCTGCCCTACAAACAAGCACATCTGTAAAATGAACATTTTGTGCTGTAATTGTAGAAAACAACCAGGATCTAAGATGGTCTTGGTTTCTGGAGTATGGGACAGCTGATATGATATGACTCTGTCCTCAAAATTCACCTTCCTGCATGACAGCCTCTCCTATTGTAGTCATCAGATTACAGAAGGATGCTGCAAAGGCCTCTAATCTACTATAGAAACATCACTGCAATTTTTGATTGTGCTGAAGCAATTTTATTTTATGCATCGTTTGCTGTGGTTAACAGGCCCCACACTCCACCCACCTAACAATAAAAATAAGAAACCTTTTCTTGCTTACCCAGAGCTGAATCCCCAGAACGTTCTTTTCAGAATGATAAATGCTGCTTTTTTCTTCATCAGCATGTCATACTTGGAGGAAAACAAAACAAAACTAAACCCAAAGAACAAATCCACAAAACAAAAAGTCATTATTTTCCAGGAAAGTTAATGTTTCTAGTTGTCAGCCTTGAAGGTGATGCTCTTAAGGTTATTTTCATCTCTTTTAAAACTCCTGTAATGGGACAAAAGCCAAGCAATAAAACCACCAAGGCCTATGACTTCTAGAAACCACTAGACACCTAGAGGTCTAAAGATCTTATAAATGTTTTATTCCAGCTTCCTAAAAAAGGAAAACATATCAAACATGCCACATATCATTCAGTACTAAAGGTACTAGCTTAGATACTTATTTTGTAATTTCCCTACCATGTTTGTGGGTTTTTTGACTGCTAAGTAATCCAAAATAGTAACATGAAATACTATGGTTTTGCTTGCTTTATTATAAAATAGCATTTAGTTGGAATTTAATTCTAAGCTGTAAATAAAGCATGATTAGAAAGTAAATGCTTTCTTCAGCAGAATCTTATGCAATTTTTTTTTTAGAATTTATTCTGGTCTGATAACATCTGTCTTTTTTGACTGTGCTTCTGGGAAGGTGAATTAACTATTTCTGTCTCAAAAAAGGAAAACCAAGGAAAGGGCCTGCATCATTTATCTGGTTTATGGAATAACTGCAATAATACATAGTTTCACTCTCCGTGTTTTGGTATTTCACTAATATAAAATACAGAAATAGGTGTTCTGCTCAGCATGTTGTGAGGAAAATGCCAGGCTTTTAAAATTAAAGTGCCTTTATTTCCTTCTTATGGAATAAATCCAGATTTGTATTTACCACAAGCCCAAGTCTCTGATGATGGAAAGTCAACATTATCCACTAATGTCATCACATCTAATGATTTCTTTGTGATCAGCCTTCAATGTTTGTTTCATTGTTAAAATTTCTCTCTGGCTTTGCGTTCTTCTGAGCTGATTATTGAAACAAAGTAAAATGCCAAGAGGGGAATTTCAGTGAAAAAAGTGCAGATTGTACAGATCATTGAACAAAATATTTTTCTGCTGGCTGTTCTAAATCCAGCCAGGCAAAAAATCTACATCAAAATATAGACATGGCCATTATGAAAGCTCATTCTCTCCTTATTTTCTCCCCCAAAGTACCTTTATGACAATAACCAAAACATTTGTGTGAGCTAGTAATACCTTCATTCCCCAGGGAATTACTTGAAATAAAGGTATTCTGATTTTAATCTCTCATTATTTAATTAAACCAACAAGGCCTGGCTTCAGTTATTAATTTCATAATATCTTGGCACCTTTGGAGTTTAGGATACAATGTTCTGTTTGACTTAAGTTACTGTGCAGAACTTTTAAATGGTATTGATGAGCAAAGAGCCATCCATCTGTAGAACTAATATCTCATTTCTGTTAGAAAATGAAAAAGAAATCCAAGAAAATAAAACAAACCCAAAGGAAATCAATCAAACAAACAAACAAAATCCCAGGGAAAAAGAAAAAAGAGAAAAAAGCCCAGCCCAAACCAGCAAAACCCCCACTCAAACAAACAAGACCAAAAATCAACCAACTCACCCAAGAAAGAAGTAGCTAGTGAAGAAGACTGAAAAAAACCCCAAACCAACCAAAAAAACAGGTCTGTAACTGAATACTAGTTTATGTACATCACTATGTTATTTTTTCCTTCAGCAAAATCGACCTTCACAATAAAAGATTATCCTGCTGTTCTGCTGTTTTAAGTTTTCTTTTTTACCCTATTTTCCAGGACTAAATTCTGCCAGAATAAGTCTGGGGTTTGTTTCAGATGCTAAGTGAAGAACACATGAGATAACCGATATCGTTTACTTTCCCATCATGAGGAAATGCCGGTTAAGAAAATTTAATTCTACTATCAGCTCTGGTAATAGTCCTAATAACAGAACCACCTGCCCACACATATATATGTACATATATATAAACAGGGCTCAGTGTATAAATGACTCTGCAATATGTGAATCAGGTTTTAGGAAGGGCTTTGGGCTTTTTTTTTTTATTGTTGATGTTTGGTTTTGTTTTCCTTATTACACAGTATCACAGTGTAATAAGGTTGGAAGGGACCTCAAGAGATCATCAGGTCCAACCCACCTGCCAGAGCAGGTTCACTTAGGGTAGTCTGCACAGGAATGCATCCAGGTGGGTTTTGAAAGTCTCCAGAGAAGGAGACTCCACAACCCCCCTGGGCAGCCTGTTCCAGGGCTCTGTCACTCTTACTGTAAAGAAGTTTCTCCTCATGTTGAGGTGAAATCTTCTATGTTCTAGTTTGAACCCATTGTTCCTTGGCTTATCACTGTGAACCACTGAAAAGAGCCTGGCCCCCTCCTCCTGACACCCACCCCTCAGATATTTATAGACATTGATCAGATCCCCTCTCAGTCTTCTTTTCTCATGACTAAATAGCCCCAGGGCTCTCAGTCTCTTTTCATAGGGGAGATGCTCAAGTCTCCTCATCATCCTCATGGCTCTCCGTTATTTGGTGAGGGGAGACTGTTCTTCCTTAATGGAGTTATTACCTCTTTAGCTTTTTTCAGCTTCCTGTTTTTCTTGTGAGACTAGAAGTTAAATCAAGCCATAAGCACCTACAAATTCAGAGTTGAAAAATCACCATAGGTCTTGCAATAGGAAATACTTTCTCTCCATCTCAGGAATATGACACACACCCATTCTTATTTGCAGTGATAATCAGTTCATGATACTCTGCAGATGGTTCCTGCAGGCATAGCTTCTCAATGCCTGCAACATACATAGTCCATGAAAACGGAAGATACTACTTCTCATTTGTTATTACTGCTACCAATAATAATTATTAATATTGACCCATTAGATTCTGCTGCTGCTCTGCTGGAAGCACTAAATGGACAGCCCCCGCTTGACAGGGGACCTGGCTTCTCTTTCCAGTTCCACACAAATTTTCTTGTCCTTTCTTATACAGAAGGAACTTGGACCCAGCAAGACCAGAGTTCTACCTTTCAGACATGAAAATTTAATTTTTCACGCGCCATTGAAAATCAGCAAGTTCACTCTAGATGAGCACGTTTTTGAATCAGCTGCAGTTATTATTCTGGCAAGGGCACATAGCGGAAATCCTGTCAGGAATTCCACTGATACAAATCTCAGCAGGGCTTTGCCACTGTCAACACCAAATTAACTCATCACTATCCTTGCAAATTACCACCCAAAGAAAATGAGATGCATAGCAGTGCTTCATTCAGTCTGAAGACTTCAAAGACTATATATCAATGGTTGGTAATATAGAATGAATTAACAAAGCAAAATTGCTTGAAACTTTCATGTTCAGGAAACCAAACTTCAGTTAATAAGACTATAAATCAGATACCAGTTCACTGTTTTCATATTCATTTTGAGTCATTATGCTGGGCATGTAACAAGGAATATCAGTGTCATCAGAACAGTACTGTGTTCTAGACAAGCACAAAGGGAGATATGAAACTATATGGTATAAAGTCTAATCTAATTATAAAATGTGGTTAGGCTTTCAGTCAGCCACATCTGAAGTCACAGCAGTTCCTTATTTGCTGTTATTTGGTGTTCATATTAGGGATTTAGTTGCTAAACTAAAGGGACTAGGAAGACTCTGAATTTGTAATTTTCAAAATGCTGAGTCTTTTTGAGGGTTTTGTGCAATATATTTATACATATATACACTTCCTGCAATGACAAAACATGTAGCACAAGAAATCTAAATGATGGTGCTTTGGAGACAAGTGTTCAGTCAGAGCACTGAATGGAAATGCTGGGTGACAAAATCAGCTTTGGACGATAGCTCTGCAGTGGAATATGCCAAATTGAATGTCACCATTGAAGTTTCAACTTTTATCCAGTAGATTAGCATCATCTGTTTGGTTAGAATTTTGTGTGTATCCTTATGCCAGAAAGAGATGTAGATAGTAATGGAACTGACATCTCCATTTCATTGTTTATTTTAAACAATCAGATCTGTTTCACCTTTTATTATAGAAAGACTGGCAGAATACAATAGGTATATTGTTTCTACAAAACTGTTTTGGGGACCTCATGTGGAATTAGGAGTCACACTCAATTTATGTCAGAAAAGTCTACTGGCATGAACACTGAAATTATGTCTTACAAAAGCGTATTTCAGATGAAATCTAATTTATCCTCAATTTACATGTATTTGCTGCTTGCTGCATGAGTATCTCTGAGGCTTTGAAATATGAAAACTGAGTGTAAGATGACACAAGTATTCAAGATAAAAAATGAACTATCTAGGCCAAACTGGAACTTCAAAGAAGCAGTTTGCACAGGGTAAAATTTCAAGGAGACCATCTCTTTAAAACTCATTGACCATCAGAAGTGCTCAACAGGTCTAACTGCTAGGCTATTGCAGACAAATGCTCAGCTTCCTGACAGCATTTAACTGGTTAAGCTGTACTACCTCTGGGATGGAAATTGTGTTCATTACTGACAGCTCTGACCCTACCCCCCCTGTACATATATATACCTCTATATATCTCTCTCTATATATATCAATGTGTGTGTGTGTATATATATATATATATATATATCAATGTGTATATATATATGTGTGTGTGTGTATGCTTGTATAAATTAATATTGTCCTTATCTATTAACAAATATGAAAGCAAGGAAGCAAGGAGGAATTTTTGTTGAATCTTTGGCCAATCTCTTCACTACCAGAGAAAATACCTACAAACTCGATGCCTTGGGAAGAATGGAAGGGCTCTCTCCAGATACCTCATTGCAAATGGACTGCAGAGTCCTTACAGACAAGCCTGGTGCCAGCAGTTTGACAAATGTGAATTGTAAGTAATACACAGGTAAAGTCATTTATTCAGCAAGGTAAGTTTGTCTTGCAGTACACTCCATATTTATTTACATTATAAGGGATATAAACTACAAAATACCGTTGTTCAGTGGGAGTTTTTTTGCCATCTTGGTTGGACAAAGTGCTATATGATGTCTAATTCAAGACAACTTGTTTACATCTTAAGAAACAAAAGGTCTGTGATAAATCACTAATTCCAGTGAAAGAAATGCAACAATAGTGTCCAGGAGAAATACTGGCAGAAGTTTTTTCTTATATTCCTTTATCACTTTGTTTTTAGTATGTAAGAAACAGTTTCTAAGATCTTTTATTGTATGTAAATTTCCATTCCTTGCAAAGCTCATCACTTCATAAACAATGCAGCAGCAGGCAGTCTGGTTACAATAAAAGGATATTGCCACAATTGCATCACATTATTCTTCTACCTCAGTTTTACAGTAGAAAAGACTGGTTAATGATGTAAAGTATAAGTGTTGTAATTCAATGTTAGCACAGCTATTTTTGCAGCCATTGTTAATAAATTTATTGCAAAACAGTTCACATTTTTCTCCTCTACAAAAGTATAGCGTGTATGTGCTAAGTGACTAAAATAAAGTAATAGTAATTTTAACTGAGAACTGTTGGTAATAATAATATGTAAAGTCAATATGTCCATAAATAGTTTAATTACAGGTACAAGTTGAAATTATTATTTTGTGCTCTTGTCAGGAAAGCATGATCATACACAGCCAAATACAGCAAATTCCTAGTCCAAAAAAAGCCGCCTTCTTTAGGAAACCCATCAAGAGTTTCTACTTTCAACCACAGATTTTGTTTGGTTGATGAGAAAAAAAAACAAAACAATAACTCTCATGAAATTTGTGGGACTACACCTGAAGAATAAAGCTGTCTTCATTCAGAATGAAAGTTGAAGAATTTTATATGTCAATAACTACTATAGCCCTTCTGCACTGCAAATTAAACTACAGACTAGAGTGACAAAGACAAGATAGTTATCTCCACTAACTTTTAACAAAGATAACTATCAGTGTCAGTCCTACTCTCCTTCTCTGTGCTTCAGTAATTGCTAATGAAGGTCTATGAGAAAAAAAGTAAAAGGGAACTTTTTACATATTAAGTTCATTTCATAGTCAAAGTGTCACAAAGCCCTTTAAAAAGTAATGAATGCAGTACTGACAGCATGCCTTCTCTAAAAGTAAAGTACCTCACTTGGTCCCAGCCTGCTTTGGATTGAAATGTTGTTTTCCAGTAGTAGAATACTGCAACTTCAGTGGTCTACCTGGATTGCAGACTGCTTCACTTGCCCATCAAGTCCATCTAGCTGCCAAGAAAGCAATAGCAATGACCTTGTGAGGGCAAGCAAGACATCTGCTAGAAATGAGTTGAGTGTTCATTTTGTATTCTCATTCCTGAGCATTCACACTTGACAGATTTATATGTGAATACAAGAATTTCTCTAGACTCTAACAATTTCTTGCTGATTGACAAAAAAACCCAAACATAAAACACGTTTATGACAAATGTGTGGGGATGTGCTTTGCAAGGCTTCTGACATTTGTTATAATAGTTCTGGGAAAATTACATTTTGTAGATTACAGGGAAAACGACTCTAAAGGTTATTATTCTGAAGGATATTGAGTTAGGATAAGTCATTCTCCTCAACTCAAGCAATTCTGATCATAATAATACATTTCATTCTCCAAACCTCATGTTGAGAAGCCACTGATGATGATGAAAAAGTGTTCTTATCTCTAGCCTTGTTCTGAATTCAGACCCAGCATTATTCTCACACCAATGTGGATGTTCTAGATTTTAAAGAAAATGCTCAAATGTCAGTTTTATGAAGGACATGGTACTTTCTCCTACTAGTGATAAAGGCTCTCAGAGTTAGTGTCAATGAAGAGCAGATGTCAAAACAAAAATTCTGCTTTCCATTCTTTTTTCCTCAACTCTAAGAGTCTTAAATGAGACTTTGAGTTAACACAAAAATAAGGAGTTTCATCTCCTGCTTTGCTTTTAATTCTGTGATGGCAGGTGATGACTCGTGTGGTTGCATATCAGCAGAACAAAGGAGAAACATTTAAAAACAATAGCATGACAACAAGGGTAAACTGTACATGGATTATAATGAGAAATTTTGTGTGCTTTTAGCACTTCTATTTTGAAGTTCTCCTCAGATTTGGTCATCAAATTACAGCAGCAAATTGACTTTGATAATTACACATAACAAGGCTACATAATGTAATGTAGGTAATGAGATTTTAATTCACCAATCCATCTTGTGAATGAATACAAGAAGTAGCAGTCATCTTCCACACTACTTTCCACTGTTTTAGTGCTAGTTATAGTCTGTCTGTGTTTTAGCCCACCTGCAGTGCCATTATTTATGCAATCCCATTAGGGAAACAGTTTCTGCTCACATTTCAGAAATTTACTGCAAAATTCATTCAGACAGAGATGAGTTATATCTTTTTAATAGTTTGCCTGTCTAACGAATAGCACTTGGTGCCTGTATAAACAACAATGGTAGGAGTTGTAGTCATTTTGCTATGCCTTTTACTGGTACTGGAACTGGGGAGGGAGAAAAGGAGGAGATTGCACAAGAAAAGTGTAGGTTTCATTACTGATACACATTTTGCTACAAAACAAGAAGCCACTTCCCAAAACTGTGAATCTGACTGTGTAAAAGAAGCTAAAGGAGTTGAAACCTGCTAACTTTTATTCTCTACATCTACATTTTCTACATTACTGACATAAAATCAAAAGCTGTAGAAAAAGAGTAGGTTTGGAGCTACAAATTATATGGAAATATTAAAGGCGTAACAGGATCCAGATCATATAATCTAGGCATCTAACGTCCATTTACTTTTATGTATGGAATGAAGCAGCCTGTGTGAAATGTCTGTGTTGCCCTCCAGTTAATGGGGAGAGGAGGAGCCTTTAAAGATTTTTGCAGAGAGGAAAACTGTACAACCTGAATAGTATTGTATTTCAGAGGGTTTTACTGACACAAGCATTTTCATGACTACTTGGACACATGCATCCCTTGCAAAGGCTGATTACTTAGGGATCAGAAAATTTGCATGTAAGATATTTGTATGAGTTAAGCAGACCATGTCTCATCCAAAGTGTCTTGGATTGTGGATGATCATATTGTTTAAGAGATCATTCACTTTACACATAGACCACAATGAAAAACAGCTATTTGTTTTTGTGGAAGCCGTATTGCCATAGAAGTTTGTTCTGCACAAACTGCTTCTCTGCTATCAAAGAAGTTTGTGTCAAAAACGCTGCTTCTTTGTATTCAAGCATCCATGACAGTCTGCTCCTGCAACAGTATGTTACAGTTCAGGCACTACTTGGGAACCTACAGCTGTGCCAACTCAAGGCCATTGCTTCACAACCAAGCTTGCACTAAGAGAGGTGCAGCAGCAGTAACGCAGAATATTGGGGTTGCTTGCTGTTTTGTGACCCACACAGTGCTCTCCACAGCTGCCTTAAGAATGACAGCTAAACTGGATTCCCAGATAGCCTGGGCCACCACACAAGCAGTGCATGACCTGTCCTGCTATGGGACCTCCTCTACCACCCATGGAAGGGAACGAAAGCGAATTCAGGAATAAAAGGCAGCACCATAAATTCTTTGTGATGGTTTTAAGGCTATGCCTTTAATTTCTTTTCACAAGAGTTTGAGCAGAAATGTAAAAGAATGTAAATAAATCACGACTGGGTGTAAGAGAGCAAAATGATGATTATTCTAAACACTTCCATTGGAGAGATAGAAATGTTTAAGAGTCATTACTCAAAACAAAGTACAGACAGTCTGTCTGTTAGTCTGTCTGGTGTTTTCTGGCTTTGCTTTTTGAAGATAACATACTGGCATACTGACCTTGAAAGCTAAGTTTTAACAACTTCTCTGCTTCTTGTCTTTCTTCCTTCTGCCAGCGTGGGGTCTGGGGAAGGCAGGGAAGGAGAAGTAATAGGGCAGCTTTCCTGGCTTTGCCCAGGAGGGTTTTGTGCTGTTTCTGTTAATTGTTGTACATATTTGTAAATACTGTATATTTGTATATATTCATTGCATTCCATTGTACACTGTAGTTTTTGCTTGTAAATCCAGCTACTTTTGTTCTGAACTGAGCTAGTCTGGTGTTGTTAATGTGGGAGAGGAATTTCAGCCTACCACACTACAACACTCCTGTTGTGCACCCACCATGAAGAAGACATTGACCACATGGGAGACCACTGGAACGCATAGCGATATTTTTCTCCTCTCACGTCTGATATTCTTTCCACTCTTCTCCCTCACTTGCTCTCTCATGTTTTCTCTTTCTCTCTGGCACATAGTAAGTAATTGCCTCACCTGACTAAATAACCACTTCATGATCATATTGATCTGCACTAACTTGTAGTTTAAAAATTGGCAATAATTTCTAGCCATTTTGGTGTCAGTTTGCCTCATTCATTCCTTAGGTATAACTAAAGAACCTCCCATGAACCCTTTGTCTGAGATTAGGTCACAGAAGTCTTTTAAAAGCTAACTCCCTTGGCCTTACTGTTTAGATAACTTAATGCCTCTCTTTTAGACCTTTTTTACAGTGGTTTTTAAGCTTTTTCATTTTATCAGTTTGAGCTGATAGCTTTATAGACATGGGAATGTTGTATGCACTGTTTGTTCAGCTACAGAGGAACTGGGGGACTCACCTGTGCTTTGTGTTAGAGTTTAAATTCTTTGTATTCAGAGTGCTATGTCTGATTAGAAAGAGTTCTGTGTTTCAGAGATTTGTTGCTGAGCCTCTCACTAATTCAGATGTATCTGGTCAGTTCAGTAATACCTTGGGGAAAATAAAAGAAACAAAAGAACATTTCCTACAAGTTCAGAACAAAAGAAACATTTCCTACAAGTTCAGAACAGACTGCATGGTGTTTAGCAGGCTGTATATACTGAATCCTCTGAAACTGCTTTCTTGCAGTGAAAGTAAACTTGCCAAAATATCACATGGGAGTCACAGGACATTTTCCAAGAGATAGAGAAGTTTAGCCACATGTAGGGAAGAGACTGAGATCTAGATGGAATAAGCCAGGAGTTGGGGATGGACTAAGGTGCAAAAAGATGGGGGTGGGGGCATGAAGAAAAAAATTAAAAAATAAAACAAATTTCTAGACCTTATATTAGCCATTGACCTTTTGTTCAGATTCCTTTTGATTCCTTTCTCTAATTCCCCAAAGTGAAAAGAAGGCACTTTTGCCAGGTGGTTGTCAAATAAACACCTACCAAGTGCTAGGAACTAACACTGCCCATTTCACACTTGCTTTGAAGGAAACCTGCACAACCATTTAATTGTAATTCCAGAATGTGAAAATCATTCTGCATAATTAAATATCCCAATTTAAAAGATGTTAATAGAACACCTCATGGTCTTGGCTGTAGAGCCTTCCAAGCACTGCAGAGAGACTGCCAGGTTTCCAGCAAAGAGCAGAAGAACAAGAATGGAAGCCCAGAGAATTAATCTGCAGGCCTGGTGGAGGCATGCAGAGCACTTTGCAAATTCCAGATCTTCAGGTGAAGGGTTGGGAAACTTGTTCACACACTAGTCTGCACTTCTTGTCTGGAGCTCTTTGAAAAATAAAAGGTCAGCATCCAGGAAACAGACCTCTTTTTCATCCACTTTTTGAATATTTTGGGCAACAAAATGATCTCACATCTGGTCAGTGTCATCTTTCTAATTATTTTTATATTAATAGGTGTCTCCTTTACAAAGGTTGCGTTTAATCTACATATTAGGCAGAACAGCAAACTAAGAACCTAATCTCATCATCAAACTTTTATGTTATTACATGGCCATGTTCCTATTTTCAGATTTTTTCCTAGACTCTACTGGTGGACGCTGCCTAATGCACTTTAACAGATGTCAGTATTTGCTTGTATTGTGAACTGAGACGCATATTTTTCACAGCTCTGACAGGGTAAACATCATTTAGAGAGACAGGGGGAACATAAATTGTGACATGTCACTATTAAACTCTCATTAATTACCAGAGAAGTTTTACAGGGATGAAACAAAGAACATAAAAGCATTCTGGAAATCTGAGGGGTAATCCCCCCCACAATTTCTTTTTTCTTTTTTCAGAGCTGTAGATTAACAAATACAAGAGAGAAAATAATTCCACCTGAGCTGTTCCAAAGCCTTCTAGTCAGAAAATCTGGAACCTTCAGATTTAAAAGCACAACAAACAAATTTGACATTTGACAAAGGATACATGACATTAAGTCTTCAAATGTAAGTTGATTCTTTTACCAGTTTTATTCTCCTGTTTTTCTGGCATTCCTTTTAAAATGTGAACAGAGGAGGGTTCACTAAACCTTCCAATATAAAAACTCTGCAGGGATAGATATATTTTATTTATTGACAATCAGCCCAAGAACAAATACCAGGAAAAGATTAATGACACTGTGGTGCGAAGGATTTGATTTAGGGATGAGCTGGCCCTTAGCCAGTGTATCTCAGGCGCTGGCAGGGATAGGGGGAACTGGAGAAAGTCATCAAAGCTCTAACTTAATTCAAATTCAGGGTCCTGAAGGGCATATAGCCTCTGTGAAACCTTTTGTTCTACCTGTGCCCATGGTGTTGTGGGGACGTGATGTGCTTTCACAATGGGGGGTGACCATAAACACCCATTTTTAGAAGGGGCCATTGCGGTGCGCGACACCCTCTGATTAACATGGAAAACAGATACCCCAGTATGGGTGGACCAATGGCCCCTACCATTGGAAAAGCTCCGCGCACTCCAAGAACTAGTTACAGAGCAATTGAAAAAGGGACATATTGTACCTTCCACAAGTCCATGGAACTCTCCTATTTTTGTCATTAAAAACAAACAGGCAAGTGGCGCTTGCTCCATGATCTCAGAAAAATTAATGACGTTATGGAAGATATGGGGAGCCTCCAACCAGGGTTACCCTCCCCTATAATGATACCACGAGATTGGCATTTGACTGTTATTGATCTAAAAGACTGCTTTTTTAGCATTCCTTTACATCCAAATGATGCTCCTAAATTTGCTTTTTCAGTTCCAAACGTCAATATGCAACAACCATTACAGAGATATCACTGGGTTGTGCTTCCACAAGGAATGAAAAATAGCCCTACAATTTGTCAATGGTATGTGGCAAAGAGCCTTAGTCCTGTTTGAAATGCCTTTCCTGATGTCTTAATATATCATTACATGGACGACATCCTAGTGGCAGCACAAAGCCCTGAGCTCCTGGAGAAAGCTGTGGCCCTTGCAATAAACACTGTAACCCAAGCAGGTTTTACTGTAGCACCCGAAAAATTCAAAATGTACCACCTTGGAGATATTTAGGATGGCAAATACGAACTCAATCAATTGTACCACAACCTTTACAGATCAAAACGCATGTTAAGACCCTTCATGATGTTCAGAAATTATTAGGTGCCATAAACTGGGTGCGTCCCCTCTTAGGAATTTCTAATGCAGATCTTGGTCCCTTATTTGAATTGCTTAAGGGAGATACTGACCTCTGCTCCCCTCGTTCCTTAGGTCCTGAGGCACTCTGATCTCTGCAAAAGGTTGCTATGATTATCGCCTCAAGACAAGCTCATAGGTGGGCTCCAGAGTTACCCTTTTTTCTGATCCTGTGAAATCCTGCTCGACAGCCACACGCTTTGATTTTTCAGTGGGATACGCGAAAATCAGATCCGCTGCTTCTCATTGAATGGATCTTTTTGCCGAACCAATCTACAAAAACTATCTTTTCACAGCATGAAATGTTTGCTTCTTTGATAATCAAAGCCAGACAGAAATTGCTAACTTTAGCGGGAATGAGCTTTGAATGTATCTATTTGCCTGTCACTGATGCATACTTGCAATGGCTTTATCAGCAATCAGAAATTTTTGCTATAGCCCTAACAGCCTACACAGGCCAGCTCTCTATGCACCCGCCTTTGCATAAATTATTTAACCTTGATTTCTTTTTATCTCCCCTGCCTAGAAGAAGCATCCAACCGTTACTAGCCATCACTGTTTTTACAGACTGGTCTGGAAAATCTCACAAATCTGTCATTGTATGGTGGGACGACCAGTCCAAACAATGGAAATCTGATATTGCTACAGTCTCAGGATCCCCCCAAATAGTAGAGCTGAATGCAGTGGTACGAGCCTTTCAAAAATGGTCAGAACCTCTTAATCTTGTCACTGACTCAGCTTATGTTGCAGGTATAGTTCAAAGAGCTGAGGCTGCAGTACTAAAAGAAATCAGTAATCCACAATTATTTACGTTGTTGCAGGAGCTGGTTTTTCATTTGGATTCCAGGATACATCCTTATTTTGTCATGCATGTGATCTCATACTTCTTTATCTGGTTTTATTGCAGAAGGGAACCGCCAAGCAGATCTTCTAACTTTACCAGTAAATGTATTACCAGACCGAATTGCCCAAGCAAAACTCAGCCACTCCTTTTTCCATCAGAATGCGGGAGGCCTTAAAAGACAATTTGGCCTCTCTTCACAACAAGCTGCAAATATTATCTCTGTGTGCCCTGATTGCCAGAGGCATTCCTTTCCTAGTATCTCTGGGGGAGTTAACCCTAGAGGGCTAGAAAGTCTGCAACTATGGCTAACAGATGTTACACATTTCCCTGAGTTTGGTAACTTGAAATACATTCACTCTTCTATTGATACCTTTTCAGGAGCTTTATATGCCTCTTGTCACACAGGAGAAAAATCCCAAGATTTTCACAGACACTTTGTGAGAGCTTTTGCAACACTAGGAATTCCCTCTCAAATAAAAACAGACAACGGTCCTGCTTACACCTCTGCGGCCATTAAATCCTTCTTTACCTCATGGGGTATTAAACATACCACAGGTATCCCTCATTCCCCTACAGTTCAATCACTAATAGAACGTTCCCACCAAACACTGAAGCGGCTTCTTTTGCAACAGAGAGGGGGAATGGGAAATACACCACCAGAGGAAAGACAGCAAAAGGCTTTATATGTTTTTAATTTTCTGAACTGCTCTCTATTAGATGATAATCCTCCCATTCTTAGGCATTTTAGTACCAATCCATCTCTGGAAGTGCGAGAGAAAGCACCTATTCTAATTCGTGATCCTGAAACAAATAAGATTTTAGGTCCATATCCTTTAGTAACATGGGGCAGAGGATATGCTTGTGTTTCAACAGAAAAAGGACGACGCTGGATACCAGCCAAAAACGTCCGACCTTTTCGAGAGCCTCTAACGCAGCAGCAGCAGGACGACGATACAGGAGAAGAGTAATTAATAATGACAGAGGAAGATCTGCGCAGCTGCTGCCTGAAGACAACTAAAAGAAGCAACTGAATTTTTTCCTAGAGAAACTTAATGATGTTTCGTTTTATAGCTTTTATTGTATGTGATGGTTTGAAACTGTCTTTTTAATTTTTCCTTGCAAAGTTCAGAACAGAGAAAGTGAAAGAGTATAAATAAGTCACTATTGGGTGTAAGAAAGCAAAATACTGATTGTTCTAAACACTTCCATTGGATAGATAGAAATGTTTAAGAACTATTACCCAAAACAAAGTAGGCACTCTGCACATTCTGTGTTCGGCAGTGGGGGCAGTTGCTGGGCTGTCTGGTTGCTGTTTCTTCTTCTCTTCTGGCTGAAGATAACACACTGACCTTGGCAGCTAAGTTAACAACTTTCTGCTTAACTAACTCTGCTTCTCTGTCCAGGGGGGTCTGGGGGGAAGCTCCTGGGAGAGAGAGAGGCCCCTTTGGGAGGGTCCCCTTGGGGGGGAAGCAAAGGGAGCTTGGTTGTGCTTTTCTGTTGACTGTATATATTTGTAAATGTTGTGAATTTTATATATTTGTACATATTCATTGCATTTCATCGTAGATTTTAGACTCTGCTTGTAAATACAGCCTTCATTTGCTTCCAGACTGGGCTAGCCTGGTTATTGTTGATGGGGGGGGGAATTTCAGCTCACACCGACACACTTTTTATTTTTGGTGCTCCAACTCGGGGCTTGATTGCTTGTATGATTTATTCCTGCTCAGATTAGGAAGCAAAATGAAGCTGTTTTGGATTCTGAGTCATTCTATTTCACCTATTATCAGTGTGATTGTCTACAGATGGGCCGTTTCCTGCATAATAGACAAGATTGTGAGATATGTGACATATAAGTCGTTTCTTTGGGTTAAGAACAAGTTACTGAATGTTGGTGAATTCTGTTGTGGTCTTATTGGGCTAAGAAGCTATGGTAACTCAACTATGGATCTGCTAGCAGACACATTTGAGTTTGTTACTCCTCTTACAACTACAGAGGGTCCTTGGAACCAGTGGTACCCTAGATATCTTGTGCTAGCCTTAATTTTGTTGCTTCTTGGAATAATCATATGGCTACTGATAGCACTGTGTCAAGGAAGACATAAGGCTACTTGCTCTTCCAACTCTGCTGTGAATGTGAAAACCAATCCAGTAAATTTGGTGGCCACTGTAAGCAGAAAGTGTAAAGGAGCTGCAGGAGGAGATGCAGATGCTGCAGGAGATGGTGCAGATGGAGATGAGGGTCCTTCTACTCAGGGTCCCTCTGTTAAGAAAGATCCTTCTGGTGAGGAAGAGAGGGTTAGCCTTAAAACTCTGGCAGACCTCTTCAGACCCCACATGGATTGTGGAGATGTAGGTCAGGATGTAGACCCTGGTAGATTAGCAACTGCTAGCAGAGCCTCTGAACTCAAGGAAATTCAACAGAGGATTACAACAGGATTATGGGGACAGTGACCTCAGGATGATGATGAGGAGGAGGAGGAGGAGGAGGAGGGTGACATACAGTCAGCTAATGCACCCAGACAGGAAATGAGACATGAGAGGAAGGATTACATCAGAGGAGATAATGAGCCAGTCCTGTCTTGGCTAGCCAGGTGTTTTGATATGGGAGCCCCAGCATTGGTGGTAGGCGACAAGTCGGCCTCTCAGTTGGGGATGCTCTCAAAGGATACAGGCATAGACAGGCACCTAGGCAAGTGCATTGGTAAAGCTTCTCTGTGGGCACACCTCCTACTGGCAGTCTCGCTGAGGTACCCCAGCAGAGATGATTTACCATGGAACCCTAAGCCTTGGACCACAATAGCTGAGGGAATCAAGCGTCTGAGAGAGTTTGCTGTGAGAGAAATAATATATGGAGATCATAAGACTCTGAATCCTGATGAAATTCCTGTTGGAACAGGCCTTGCCAAAAAGCTCATTAAGCTTGCTCCTCCTAATTATGCTGCTATTCTGGCAAGCAGGATTGTGGCAAGAAATTATGGTGGAACACCTCCTACTGTTGGCCATTTCACTGACCAAATGAGGCAATTGGAGGATAGTCTTGCACGTACTTCTTTGGTTTCAGCCATTGAAACTTTGTCTGGAGAGATAAAGAATTGCATGAATGAGCTGAAGGAGGAATTTAAAACCTCCATATCCAACTTGATGAAGGGGGATGATTCTGATTCCTCTTCCTCCAGATGGATACAAGTTTCAGCTGTTAGGAACAGACGTGCTCCAAGGAGGCCATTCCAGAATAGGTCAAACCAAAACAGACAGCAGAGGCAATCACGTGGCAGTATCTGGATAACACTGCGTGATCAGTTTGGTGAGAACATGAACAGATGGGATGGTCAACCAACTTCTGATCTTTTCAAGAGGTTACGGGAGCTGCAGAGGGGCAGATCCCGAGGTAGCAATACCAGGAGGGTAGCTGTCGCTTCCTCAGTTTCCCAGAACAACTCTGATAGCTCCAACAGTGATCCTAATTCTGGTGCTGGACGTTGTGCCAGCTGTACATGTGGAGGTAATCCCCACCATTAGGGGTGCCCTGCCTTCCGCCAGGGGGAGGTAAGGGATAATGGGGACAACAGAATCTATTGGGATGTGTACATCCAGTGGCCTGGCACTTCAAAATTTCAGAAGTACAGGGCCTTGGTTGACACAGGAGCTCAGTGAACCATAATACCATCAAATTATCAAGGGGGAGAATCTATTCAGGGAGTCACTGGTGGATCTCAAGAGTTGTTTAAGATAAAGGTTGATATAAGTTTAACTGGGCAGCAGTGGAAGAAACATACTATTGTAAGAGGACCTAATGCACCTTGTATTTTGGGAATTGATTTTCTGAGAGAAGGTCATTTTAAAGACCCTAAGGGTTACGAATGGGCTTTTGGAATAGCAACTGTAGAAATTGGTGGAGGAAAATTGAAGTTGTCCATTAGACCTGAGCTTTCAGATGAATCTGCAGTTGTGGGACAACATGAGATAGAGGATGTAAAGCTGCCGGTTGCTTCTCAAACTGTGCATCACAGACAATACAGAACCAACCGTGACTCTTTGGTGCCCATTCAAAACTTGATTCGTCAGTTGGAGAGTCAGAAGGTCATCAGCAAAACTCATTCACCTTTCAACAGTCCAATCTGGCCTGTGAGAAAGCAGAATGGAGAGTGGCGTCTGACAGTTGATTTCCGTGCCTTGAATGAAGTAACTCCACCCATGAGTGCAGCTGTACCAGACATGATGGAACTCCAATATGAGCTGGAATCCAAGCAGGCCAAATGGTATGCTACCATAGACATTGCTAATGCTTTCTTCTCTATTCCCATAGCAGAGGAATGCAGGCCTCAGTTTGCTTTCACCTGGAGAGGCATTCAGTACACATTCAATCGTTTGCCCCAGGGGTGGATTCACAGTTCAACCATCTGCCATGCAGTGATCCATGATGCTTTGGAGAAAGGTGGAGCTCCAGAGCACATTCAGTTCATCGATGACATCATCGTCTGGGGTGAGACTGCTGAAGAAGTCTTCGAGAAAGGTAACAAAATCCTTGACATTCTCTTGCAAGCTGGTTTGGCTATCAAGCGAGACAAGGTGAAAGGACCTGCCAGAGAAATCCAGTTTCTGGGAGTGCGGTGGCAGGATGGTCGCCGTCACATCCCAATGGATGTGATAAACAGAGTCTCCACCATGGCAAATCCCATGAACAAGAAAGAAACTCTGCGTTTCTTAGGCATAGTGGGATTTTGGAGACTGCACATTCCTGGATACAGTCAGATTGTGAAACCTCTCTATGATGTGACTCGAAAGAGAAACAGTTTCCAATGGGGTCCTGAGCAACAAGCAGCCTTTGACCAGATCAAGCGAGAGGTAGTCCAAGCGATGGGTCTGGGACCTGTCCGAACTGGTCCAGACATTAAGAACATTCTGTACACGGCCGCGAGTGACAATGGCCCAACCTGGTGCTTATGGCAAAGAGCTCCAGGGGAGACACGAGGACGTCCTCTTGGTTTCTGGGGTCGTGGCTACAGAGGCTCAGAGGCAAACTACACTCCAACAGAGAAAGAGATTTTAGCTGCTTATGGAGTGAAAGCTGCTTCTGAAGTGATCAGAACTGAGTCACAACTTCTTCTAGCTCCTAGATTGCCAGTTCTGAATTGGATGTTCAAAGGCAAAGGTTCTTCACCACATCATGCAACAGATGCTACCTGGTCTAAGTGGATGGCTCTGATAACACAGAGAGCTCGAATGGGAAATCTCGAAAGGCCTGGTTTGGTGGAGGTGATCACAAACTGGCCAGAAGGCATAAGCTGTGCTAAACCTCCAGAGGAGAGAGTAACTCGTGCTGAGGAAGCTCCTCCTTACAGTGATCTGTCTGATGATGAAAAGAGATATGCTTTGTTCACAGACGGTTCCTGTCGTCTTGTTGGGAACAAGCGGAGATGGAAATCTGCAGTGTGGAGTCCAACGCGCAGAGTTGCAGAAGCGAGAGATGGAGAAGGAGAATCCAGTCAATTTGCAGAGGTAAAAGCTGTCCAGCTAGCTCTTAACGTAGCTGAACGTGAGAGATGGTCAAAGCTTTATCTCTACACCGACTCGTGGATGGTAGCCAATGCCTTGTGGGGCTGGCTGAAAGACTGGAAGAAGAATGGCTGGCAGAGGAAAGGAAAGCCAATCTGTCCTGCAGATCTGTGGCAAGACATTGCTGCTCGCATTGAGAGAATCCCAGTGAAAGTGAGACACATCGATGCTCACGTTCCTAAGAGCAAAGCTACAGAGGAACAACAACACAACCATCAGGCAGATCTAGCTGCAAGAGTTTCCCAGGTGGACACAAACTCTGATCCTGATCCTGATCTTGACTGGAAACACCGAGGTGAGCTGTTCTTAGCTCGGTGGGCCCATGACTCGTCAGGACATCAAGGCAGAGATGCAACCTACCGATGGGCTCGTGACAGATCCATTGACATTTCCATGGATGCTATCACACAAGTCATCCATGACTGTGATATCTGTGCTGCTATTAAGCAGGCAAAGCGGATCAAGCCCTTGTGGTACGGTGACCGATGGTCCAAGTACAAGTATGGTGAAGCCTGGCAGATTGACTACATCACTCTACCTCGTTCTCCATCTGGTAAGCAGTATGTGCTGACTATGGTAGAGGCAAGCACTGGATGGTTGGAAACTTATCCAGTTCCTCATGCAACTGCACGTAACACCATTCTTGGTCTGGAAAGACAAATCCTGTGGAGACACGGAACTCCAGAGAGGATTGAGTCAGACAACAGAACTCATTTCAAGAACAATCTTGTAAAAAACTGGGCCAAAGAACATGGCATCGAGTGGATATTCCACATTCCCTACTATGCACCAGCTGCAGGGAAGATCGAACGCTACAACGGTTTGCTGAAAACCACTCTCAAAGCCATGGGGGGTGGATCTTTGAAAAACTGGGAGAAACATTTAGCACAAGCAACCTGGTTGGTGAATAGTACAGGTTCAGTGAATCGAGCTGGACCTGCCCAATCAGATTTGTTGCGAAAGGAGGAAGGTGATAGAGTTCCTGTTATCAGAGAAAAGAATCTGTTAGGCAAAACTGTTTGGGTATTTTCTCCTTCAGGAGAGGCCAAACCTGTCCGAGGGGTGGTTTCTGCTGAAGGTCCTGGTCACACCTATTGGGTAATGCAAGAAAAAGGTGAAATTCAGTGTATTCCACAAAGAAATCTAACTTTGGCTGAGAGAGGTTAAATTCAGAGTGTTGCGCAGATACAGCATCGCGCCCAAGAGGAGAGTTCATGAGATCTACGGTGCACGAACCCTGAGAGCCCTGAGTCACCTGAGAGTCCCTGTTCCTTTCTTCGCTCCATCTGCGAGGAAACAAATTGTTTGCTGTTTTTCCTGTGATTTGACTCTTTTGAATCATCTACATCTGAGATATCCGGAATGGACTATGGTCTTTATTCACCTATTGTTGTAGATATTATTTTAGATTAGATAAATGATAGTAGCAGCCAATGGAATTGTTTAGAAGGGGTGGACTGTGATGGTTTGAAACTGTCTTTTTAATTTTTCCTTGCAAAGTTCAGAACAGAGAAAGAATGTAAGTAAGTCACTATTGGGTGTAAGAAAGCAAAATACTGATTGTTCTAAACACTTCCATTGGATAGATAGAAATGTTTAAGAACTATTACCCAAAACAAAGTAGGCACTCTGCACATTCTGCGTTCTGCAGTGGGGGCAGTTGCTGGGCTGTCTGGCTGCTGTTTCTTCTTCTCTTCTGGCTGAAGATAACACACTGACCTTGGCAGCTAAGTTAACAACTTTCTGCTTAATTAACTCTGCTTCTCTGTCCAGGGGGGTCTGGGGGGAAGCTCCTGGGAGAGAGAGAGGCCCCTTTGGGAGGGTTCCCTTTGGGGGAAGCAAAGGGAGCTTGGTTGTGCTTTTCTGTTGATTGTATATATTTGTAAATGTTGTGAATTTTGTATATTTGTACATATTCATTGCATTTCATCGTAGATTTTAGACTCTGCTTGTAAATACAGGCTTCATTTGATTCCAGACTGGGCTAGCCTGGTTATTGTTGGGTAGGGGGGAATTTCAGCTCACACTGACACATTGTACTAGGGATAGGGTTTATAGAATCGTGGGGAACTCTTTTTCCTCCTTCTTTGCCAAAAACTAATGTGTGGGTTACACTTGCTAATGTAACAGGCCAGGACACTTTGTGCTTGGCAACTGCTTCTCCTGATAATCCCTTTTCTACTTGTCTTGTAGGATTACCCTTAGATAAATGGTCAGTTCCGCTGACAGTCTCCTCTGTAATCAGACAGCCTAGCAGAAAACTAACAGATAAGTGGGATTTTTGGACTCCCCATCTCCCACGAGCTAACTTAGAACCACAAGAGCTTGAACTTTTAGGATCAGTAAAAATGGATTTCTGCCTTTATTTTAATTATACAGGGAAAAATCAGTCTAAAGCATGGGATGTTTCTTCTAACTATCCTTTATTCAGGAATGCAAGCTCCTGGTGTAATTATACGTCTCCTAACATTTCTAAATCGAGCAACATTCCTTTGCAATTGCCAGGAGGCATGTTTTTGATTTGTGGAGATAGAGCCTGGGCTGCAATTCCCTCCCACATCAAAGGCGACCCCTGTAGCCTTGGACGGCTTTCTGTGTTAACCCCTAACACATCTTCCATTTTTCAACATCGACTCTCACACAAACAACGCTTACATCACAGAATGAAACGGGGCACTCATGCATGTACCCCTGAATGTGATGATAACGTTGATTTTTGGTCTCTTAGCCAGCGTTTTACAGCTTCTGTGTTGGCACCATGGGTTGCTGCGGCAAAGGCTTTATCAACACTAGATAGATTAGGCTGTTGGCTTGCTAAACAAAATAATGCAACTAGTAGTGCACTTTCTAACCTCTTATTAGATGGTGATAATGTTCGTCACGCTACGCTACAAAACAGAGCAGCAATAGATTTTTTGCTTTTAGCGCAAGGACATGGCTGTGAGGATTTTGATGGTATGTGTTGTATGAATCTTTCTGATCACTCTGTGTCTATTCATCATAGTATTCAAACCCTAGAAGAAGGATTCACTAAACTTAAGGAAGGAGATAGTTGGGATTGGTTAGACAAATTATTTAGTAGTTGGGGGCTTTCTGGCTGGCTACGTAGCCTTGCTAAAACAATCATTTATGCTTTTGCTGTTTTGCTTTTTTTATTACTTTTTTACCCTGTATATTGCAATGCTTACAAGGCTTAATTAGTCGATCACTCAATAGAATTCTTATCGTACAGCAGGGAGGGGGAAATGAAGGATTTGATTTAGGGATGAGCTCTCCAGATCCGGACACCAGAGATATAGTATCCCTGTTGGACAGCAAACCCTGGGAGCAAAGTGCAGCTGTGTGAAAGAAAACACAGACAGATTGGCTCCCTAGAAGACCACAGTGACCTGTAGGGCTACATGGTGACCTGATAACAAGAACAAAGCAAAGCTTGGGACAGAATTATGGAGCCTCCTTATCTCTTGCTTGACGGTTGCTTAAGCCTTGGAAAAAATATATGTGTTTGTGTGATACTTTCTCTCTGCAGCCAATCATGAATTTACAACTGTAGTATGGACATACCAATGACCAATTACAAGCTGCCTTCTGATATTATGTTAACCTATATAAAGAAAAACTTTGTGCAATAAATTGACACTTGGCTTGCATCAGGCCGCATCCCGTCTCTTGCATCACAGCAGTGGTGTAATTCTGTCCTTGAATTCATGTTCTGTAAAGAAGTTAAACCAGTCTCTGTGAGCTCCAATTTCCTTTCCTTAGCAAGCATCAGGTTTAAGAAAAAGCTAAAAGAACTTAGTTTCACACTGAAATGTTTTTTTGAGTAATGAAGAACCAGCAGAGAGATAAGAAAATAATAGCTCAGAGTTCAGTGATTCTAAAAAAAGTTTGAGAATTAAGTAACGCAGGTCTGTGGGTCAGCACTATTCAAAAGTGGAGGCAGACAGGAAGCACATACATTAGATAGAATGAAACATCACATCTCTGGGAAAGCAGTTGCTTTATTGGTATATGGTCTCTTATATTTTTATGGAGACCAGTGGAAGAACTATATAAAAAAATGTTGAAGATTTGCTTTACTAACAAACAATTTACTAAATGTTATTTATCTGCTAATACTGGAATAATAAGTTTTAATAATTTGACCAAAAGAACTCTAACATTTTGGGTTATAATAAAAATAATTCCATTTGAATTGTCCTGTTTTCTCATACTACGAAATTTCTAATTTATTCTCTCATATAAGCAGTTGGGTCCTCTCCCTTAATGGGTAAGGAAAAAACACATATTCTGTCCATATATTGTTAGTCATGTTTTGTTAAAAGCACTTATTTTGGACTATTAAATATAGCTTGATTGTTGTATTTCCTTCCTGAAGCAGGGTAGAAGGGTCAAAGACTTAGGTAGAAGTAGAAAAGAAAGAAAAAAAAAAGTTTCTGGTTAACTTTTTTTCTGTAATAGCTAGAAAAATAGTATACAATGTTCCTGTACTTCTTTCCCACAAGAAAAGGTTTGCAGAATTTGTAAGCCTTCAAAGAGGGTCGTCAGTCTTTAATGGCTTCTGCTTGCTAATCCTTTTCTCCATTTCCTAAAACTCTGTATGAAATTTGTTATCAAGAGATGGCCACAACAGAAAGAGGGAAAAACCAACCAAACAAAAACATACAAAAAAAATTTCTTTTTTTATTTCATGGCTTGATGTCATTGTCAATGAAGATTGCACATATATTCCAACGCCTTTTTCTCTATCATAACAGATGACATGTATTTCCGCTACCGTAACTAGTAACTGAATGTGCCTGACCAGCAAAGAGAGAATTTCCTGATTCCAGTGTACAATACTCACACAGGAAACAAAATTCAGCTTGTAGTTCCTTTCAGTTTTCCTTTTTCCAACATAATTAATTTCCAACCTCAGAAAAATAAAGGCAAATATTTCAGAGGGGTGTTGGACTGGGTGGAGAAACGCTGTGGACTGAAAGTTTCTTTTTCTTGAAGTCTGCTGCCTGGACTGTTTCCTGCAGCCCAAAAGCTCTCTGTGGTGAGTTTGTCTGAGGAAATTAAATCATAGATAGTTGTGTAGCCTTTCTTCTCTACACCAGTAAAGGATCATAGCAATTCATGATTTTTTGGTAAGGTCAGATACCTAAAGCACTGGGTGGACACAGCAGGTAGGTTCCTGAGGTTTCAGGAGAAGAGACAAACAGCTAAGATGTGCAATCTATTTCTGAACAGCAGTTGATAAACATTTGAGCAAGGACCTTTTCTATATCTTTATTTTCTGTCAAATCACAAACCATTCCTCTCAATTTGCTTCAGTTGTGTAATCATAAAAAAGTAACATAAAACCATGCTGATTTAATTAAATTCTGTTCAAAGATGGAAGAGCAGGAAACCTGCTGAAAATAGAGTGAAGGCTCTAGTAAACATTCAATGGTTATTTACACAGAATTACTTCTGAACTATCTGCATCCCAAATGATACTAAATTTTTACAAAGACTTCTACAAAAGTATAAAGCATTTAAACTGAAATTACATCTTCAAAAAAAGAACCTCTAGCTGATCTTCCAGTAGTCTAATATTTTATTTACTGGTCAGACATTTTAAATCTTCTTTTTTTTTTTTTTTTTCCCTGAGCCAAATATGTTCTAAAATAATTAAGTACTTAAATAGCATTCTAAATAAATGCATAAATATATACATAAATATCTACATAAATAAATCTTTCTGCTATCTACCTTATATTCTGTTTCTCAGCTGAGGGACAAATATTAGAGGGTTCCTGGCAACGCTCACAGAAAATAATTGTCGTAAGTGAAAAGTTCGTAACAACAAGGATGTGTACAAACACAGAACACAATCAAGTCTCTAACAAATCATTGCCTCTTATAGGTGAGAGGAGAAAATTTCACTTTGGGAGTTAAAAAAACTTCATTATAAACTTTATAAATGGTTGATTAAAAGTTCTTTGTAATGCTTAGAAAATTCTCAGGTACTTCTGTCCTTACTGATGTGGAAGGTTTGAGGCTGCAGACAGAGGTGTGCATTAGTGAGCTTCACTCAGGACTGTGTTCCTCATCTCAAGTCTGTCGGTGACACTAAGGCAAAAAAGGTTTCAAGGAGACAAAGGAAATTTCTCCAGGAGTGCTGGGTTATTCGGTGTGTGTAAATCGCAGGACACATCTAAGAAGTGATAATTTATAGAGGCAATGAAAGTTTCTCCTTCATATTGAGAATGTGCATGAGTAATCAAAAATGACAGACAGAAAATATAAATCTCCCAATATATACCATCACCTTATCGCCTTTTCACGTCTTCTTAAAGGTGTTACCTACAAATGATTGCCTGGCTTTCTCAGTTACAAATGAAGTTAGAATGCAGTGCCATCTTAGAAAGTTTCCAGTATGATTTCTTGAACTCTACCAAAATGTCCCTTATCAGAATTCAGATTGTTCTTACCCTTCAGAAGATGAGATCTGATAGAGAGAGTGTTGTTTGCACTCTACTTGATTTATTATCCCTTTCACTTCTTCTCATTATTACCAGGTAACCTCATTTACCACTGACTTCAGCTATCTTTCTCATGCTGATTAAAAAATGTCTTTCTGCTTGATGTAGACTTGTTTCCTTCTGCCTTAAACAAAGTGCTGATCCTCTGTTTGTCACTTCTCTTTGCTTGAACAACTACCTTTTCCTGCAGAATTCCCATATTCTCCTTTACTCTTGTCCTATTTTAGGATGTACTGGTGAGTATGAATCAGAGTTGATCAGCTGTGGTTTACCCAGCAGGCAGCTAAGCACCACCTAGCCATTAATGCACTCCACACCAATAGGACTGTAATAAAATATGTATTTTATATATTTTGTATTTAATATTTCTGGCAGTGGCATCTTTAGACACCACCATAACCTATTTACAAAGTGTATTTACAGGTTCTGTTATTCGATTATGAGTAATATATTCCACATATGCAGACAGTTAAACAATTTAAGCACATATCTGAGAGTTTCCAACACGGTGATTTAAACTGGAAAGCAAGGTGTTGCAATCTGCGGTTCCCCACAAGGGGGATTCCGTAGCAGATTAGCTGGGGACTCACAGCTTGCTCCTCTGTCTGGTATCTTCCCAGAAACTATAATTTAAGCAGCTCTTGGCTTGGAGATGGCTAAGGGGCCTCTCTCTCTTTTTGTACCCAGTTCACAGGTCGTAGCTTTCCTTGGCTCAGAGAGGCCCAAGGGATCTCTCTCCTCTTGTGCACAGTTCATGGGATGTAGCAGTGCCGCTCTTCTGGGATTCAGTTGTCTCAAGGATTTTCCCTTTCTTGGCTCCAGCAAAGGGCTCTCAGAATGTTGGTTGCCTTGGTCCAGGTGTGGTTTGTCTGCTAGGACAAGTTCTTCAGCTGCAACTCTGGCAGCATTTGACTCTTGCTGCTTTCTGGGTGAGAAGGCGGCCAATTGCCTACCTTCTGGCTGGTTCTAATACTGTCCAAAGACAATTAATGTCCTTAGTAACAGAGAAACCTGATAGTTGAACCTATAGAACGAAGCATATCCAAATATAGCCAGGGGCACACACAGTTCACAGGAGTGTTACAAGGTTAATTACATGTGCTACACATTTACCTGGACCATCTGTCCAGGTTTGCACATTCACAGATGCTTAACCCATCATCTGGGTTAGGGCATGTTTTAGGGTTTGTCCCTTCAGGACAGGGAAGCTGAAGAGAAGCAGGAAAAAAAAAAAAAAGCAAGATTGAAAAAATACAAGTTTAAGAGGAGAGAAGAGGAACAAGAACAGTAATAATAAACAACTCTCCCCATGTTTATATAATGAGCATAGTGTCATATGGCATGGAGTATCCCTTTGGCTTGTTTAAGTCCTCTGTCCTGGCTGTGTTCCTTCCCATTTTTTTGTGCACCCTCAGCCTCCCCACAGCCAGGGCAGTGTGAGAATCTGGAAATTCGTTGACTCACTGTAAGCAGTGTTCAGCAACAACTAGTATCAGTGTGTTACAGAATCATATAATCATTATGGTTGGAAAAGAACTTTTAAGATCATCAAGTCCAACCATTCTCTAATTCTACCAAGTTTAGTGGTACATGACTTTATTGTCCATGACATTATTATTCCCTTAAATCCAGAACACAGCACTATATCAGGAAGAAAATTAGCTTTATCCCAACTGATACTAAGACATTAATACATGTCAGTTCCAAACACTGCTGTAGAATTCACTGTTTGTTACAAAGAGTGAGATAAAGGGATGAATTCTGCAGCAACATTTTACTGACACTGGCTAGCTTTTTGTACTAACAGCCCATTTATGAACTATCAGATCTGAGTCACTGCAAGTACACTGAGAAGTTCCTTCAAAGAGCTAGTGCCAGTCAAATATTGCAGTAGATGAAGTAGGTCCCAAGCAATACTGGAGGGAGGAAACTAAAACTGGCTTTGTCAGAATTCCCACTGAAATGTTGTGAATTCCTGATATTGCAATTACTACCTATCATCAAAGCAGCTAGTGTCTGGTTGCTTCTAAGATCCCTTTGTGTGTGTGTGTGTGTTATTATTCATAGAGTGTTCTCTAGAATGATTTATATCATGTACTATTTTGAGACTAAGGATCTAGCCTTCTATAATGGACTAGAGGTTTGCACTACAATGCAAATTGCAAATAATTATGATATTTAGGTGAATTTATAACCAGTCCTATGTATAAAAACCTCTATTATCCTCCATTTCTTAACAGAAACTCTTTTTATACATGTCTGAAAATAACAGGGTATTTTGCTTTCTTTCCACTGTGAACTCGTATTTATTTTGCTATATATCACCTACTGGTCTCTCTCACATTTTTAATACATTTATCTAGTCAGGAGGACATTGTATTATGCAATTCTCTCCATTGTAATCAATCATTTTCCATATGTCACTGTCTTTGAAAAGTAAAAGCAGGCACCTTGTTATTCTCTTAAATTCCCTAGTGCCAGGTAACACATGAATCAATGTCTATACATACGAAGATATCTAAGATTTTTTTTTCTGCTGCTGCGTACCTGTTTTATACCTTTTGAGTGGCTCAAGGTCATGATCATACTAGCCTATCCTCTTCAAATGGAAAAAAATGGGTGTGTACTTGGTGTTCCAAGGGCTTTGTAATCAGGATAGTTGTCCTTCAGAGAAATCTTTTTCAGTAAGCAGTGACTGGAAAAGACAGTAGGATTTCACAGAAACATAAAAGGATATGCACAAGTGAACTTGTTGCTTAATGGAAACAGGTAAGTTAATTGTCATCTCACCATATATTTCAAGTATCAACACTTTGAAAAAATTGAAGGAACAGGCAAATTCTTAGTAGTATGGCCTATACATACAGACACTTCAGATGCTTACTGAAGAATTTACATAGAAAATAGATCTGTTATTACCTAATAACAAATAGTAAATAATTTTATTTTTCTACTCTAAAGTCATTAAGGAATGGGTCCAAAATTCTTCCAGCCTGCTGGTACAACAAACTGTTCTGTAAACTATTCAGGTCAAATAATTCAGCAAAATGCCCATCTCAGCTGTCAGCTGTTATTAGATAATTACACCAATAACATAGTTGTACACCTGTGCTGAAGAACTTCTGTGCTGAGATCACCAGGACCCTCAGCAGGTTTGCAGATGACACCAAGTTGGCACACTGACGGGAAGAGATGCCATCTCTAGAATTATTTAGACAGGCTTGAGACATGGGCCTAATCCCATCAAGGCCAGGTGCTAGGATCTGGGCACTCCCAAGGACACATACAGGCTGAGTGAGGAGTGGCTTGAGAGAAGTCTCAAGGAGAAGGACTTGGAGCTCTCGATGACAAATTCAACATGAGCTAGCAGTGTGCGCTTGCAGCGGAGAATGTAGCTATATCCAGGGGTGCCTTAGCAAAAGTGAGGCCAGCAGGGCAAGGGAGGTGACCTCCCCCTCAGCTCTGCTCTCCTGAGACACCACCTGGATTACTCCATCCAGTTCTGGTGCCCCCAGTGTAAGAGGGACATGGAGAAAGTCCTGAGGAGGGCCACAAAGATGATCAGAGAGCTGGGGAACCTCCTGTGAGGGGACAGATTGCAAGAGTTGGGGCTTTTCAGCCTGGAGATAAAGAAGGCTCCATGGTGACCTTATAGCAGCATTCCAGTACCTGAAAGGAGCCTACAAGAAAGCAGGAAGGGACTTTTTACAAGGACTTGTAGTGATAGGAGAGAGGGAATGTATTTAAGGTCAAGGAGGGTGGATTTAGATTGGATATTAGGAAGAAATTCTTTACTGTGAGGGTGGTGAGACTCTAGAATATGTTGCCTAGGGAGGTCATGGATGCTCCCTCCTTCGAGGCATTCAGAACCACCTTGGATGAGGCCTTGACCAACATGGTCTAGTGCAAGGTCTCCCTGGCTCTGGCAGTGGGGTTGGAACTAAATGATCCTCAAGGTCCCTTTCAATCTAAATCATAATGAAATCTATGAATTGACAGGCTGACAGCCTGTGGCTTGGACAGGAGCACTCTGGGCTGGGTTAGTGACTGGCTGGAGGGCCGAGCCCAGAGAGTGGTGGTGAATGGTGCCACATCCAGCTGGCAGCCTGTCACTAGTGGTGTCCCCCAGGGATCAGTGCTGGGCCCCATCCTGTTCAATACCTTTATTGATGATCTGGATGAGGGGATTGAGTCCATCATCAATAAATTTGCAGATGACAAAAAGTTGGGGGCAGGTGTTGATCGGTTAGAGGGTAGGAGGGCTCTGCAGAGGGACCTTGACAAGCTGCTCAGATGGGCAGAGTCCAGCAGCATGAGATTCAGCACATCTAAGTGCAGGGTTCTACACACTGGCCACAACAACCCCATGCAGCACTACAGGCTGGGGTCGGAGTGGCTGGAGAGCAGCCAGGCAGAAAGGGACCTGGGGGTACTGGTTGGCAGGAGGCTGAACATGAGCCAGCAGTGTGCCCAGGTGGCCAAGAGAGCCAATGGCATCCTGGCCTGCATCAGGCATGGTGTGGCCAGCAGGAGCAGGGAAGTCATTCTGCCCTGTACTCAGCTCTGGTTAGGCCACACCTTGAGTACTGTGTCCAGTTCTGGGCTCCTCAATTTAAGGACATTGAGATACTTGAACATGTCCAGAGAAGGGCAATGAGGCTGGGGAGAGGCCTCGAACACAAACCCTACGAGGAGAGGCTGAGGGAGCTGGGGGTGTTTAGCCTGGAGAAGAGGAGGCTCAGGAGAGACCTCATTGCTGTCTACAACTACCTGAAGGGAGGTTGTAGCCAGCAGGGAGTTGGTCTCTTCTCCCAGGCAACCAGCACCAGAACAAGAGGACACAGTCTCAAGCTGTGCCAGGGGAGGTTTAGGCTGGAGGTGAGGAGAAAGTTCTTCACAGAGAGAGTTGTTAGCCATTGGAATGTGCTGCCCAGGGAGGTGGTGGAGTCACCATCCCTGGAGGTGTTCAAGAGGGGATTGGACGTGGCACTTGGTTAAATGGTTTAGTGGTCATGAGGTCTTGGGTGACAGGTTGGACTTTGATGATCCTTGAGGTCTTTTCCAACCTTATTGAATCTGTGATTCTGTGATAATTGATGAATCATAGTTATAAATAGAATTGTGTGTGAAGCTTAGTACAGTATTCCAAAGGAATGCATGTATACCAAAAGATGATACATGGTGTTACTATCTTCAGTAGACTTTATTTCTGTTGATCTACTTATTTTCTTGGTTTTTTGTTTAAATGGGCAGATATGGTATAAGCAAACACATGAGGAATCATAGATGTGAATAATAAAAAAAAAAAAGAAGTTTCCTCAGGAGTTCAAGTGGCATTAGGACAGCAGGAAATAACCTCGAGTTCAACCAGGGGAGGTTTAAATTCAATATTAAAAGGAATGTCTTTCCTGAAAGGCGTATCATAGACTGCAATAGGCTCCCCAGGGAGGGAGTTGAATCCCTATCCCTGAAGGAATTTTAAAAGGCACAGAAATATGATGCTAAGGGCCATGGTTTATCATCAGATATGTCAGAGGTAGATAATGGCTGGACTTGATGATCTTAAAGGTCTTTTCGTACTAAAATAGTTCTATGATTTTATGTTTCTATGAATAGTTTGCTTGAAGCTGTGACCAATTGTTGTTACTACCCTAACAACTGTATTTGCCATACAAAATTTGCATAATATTTAGTGGACACTGGAAGGAAATTAATGAGCATTGAAAAGTACTTGAGCGTCATAAGTTTCACATCATAGCCTACACTGCCTGCACTGTTTCAAGCTAATTCAAGGTACAGGCTATTACAAAGTCTTAATAAGACTCTGTTTTCACTCTGAAGTTACCAACATTATGTTACTGTGCTGTGTGATTACACAATAGGCATAATCCAGAAGGGTAAGAACAAGTCTGTTTCATCCTTCCTTTGCTTGACTTGACTGTAGGTATTTTACTCTTTTGTCTCCATCAGGCTTTTGCACACATGTGACTGCAGAAAAGCTGTTTGATTGAAATAAATCTACAAGTTTAGTTTGTTTTCATGGGAAGCTGTATTTTACATATTGTTTTAGAGTCCCTGCTTAATAACATTGTTTACAGTAGAGGTAACTGATGGTCATTATTTCAGCAAATGGTGGGAAACTGGAAAAAAAAAAAGTATTGAAATGTTGTCAGTGATTTCTGCTTCAGACTGATCTTTATAACAGCTGAACAGTGTATCAACAATATTCTAAAACAATAGAACAAGGCAAGGTAATAGTGTTTGTTTGGGTTTTTTTTTCCTAATGACTGACAAAGCTGGAGAGAAGTAGAGAAATTTCTAAAGAATGTAAGCTCTTCCTTTGGTCTGGCACACTAGAAGCAGACTCTTCAAAGCATATACTTGCTTGGACTGAAAGCCTATTAACTTCCATTTTAATCTTCATATAAATAAAATAGGAAAATATTTTAATTAGGGGAGATGGCATCATTTTGGATTACGTGAAAAATACAGTGGTGCAATATGCCTAACAAGGAAGCTTTCACACCTGCACTTCAGGGCTGATCCAGCACAGGGCTGATCCAGCACAGGGCTTTAAGGAAATTCAGCCCACACTGACAACAAGCCATGTGTCTCTGCCAAGAACAACTCCTGAGTCCATCTACAGTTTTAAAACCACACAGAAGTGTAACAGACACATCTTTCTTGGTCTCTCCTATCAAATGGTACAGACTTTTTCAGCTGAACTGGGAAACTGCCTCAGCAGTAAATGGAAAGAAAATCCAAAAGTGGACTTTGAGACATCCCCATAAACCAGCATCTGGGTGCACTGTAATGCAAAATGCCAGAAGTTTTTTATAATTAAGGTAACACAAACTAGGAAATAAAATAACCAAATAAGACTGAATATGTAACATAAGAATGCATAAAATAAAAAGTTTTGTATAAGAAACACTGTCAGCCTAGTTGAAAAAGTTACATAGATCAAAAATAATGAAGGTTTATCTTGAAACCATAAACAAGAAAGATGTTTAGAAAGCTGGGAAGCAGTATTGTGTAATTACAGAATCACAGAATGTTAGGGGGTAGAAGGGATGTTGACAAATCATCCAGTCCAACTCCCCTGCCAGAGCAGGATCACCTGTACTAGATCACACAGGAGCACATCCAGGTGGGTCTTGAATATCTCCAGAGAGGGAGACTCCACAGCCCCCCTGGGCAGCCTGTTCCAGTGTTCTGTAACCCTCACATAGAGTAATTCTTCCTCCTGTTTCCATGGAACTTCTTATGCCTCAACTTCCACCTATTGCCCCTTGTCCTGTCATTGGGCATCACTCAGAACAGCCTGGCTCCATCCTCTTGGCACTCATCCTTCACAAATTTATAAACATTTATGAGGTCACCCTTAAGTCTCTTGTTCTCCAGGCTAAAGAGCCCCAGCTCTCTCAGTTTCTCCTCATAAGGAAGATGTTCCACTCCCTTAATCATTGTTGTGGCTCTGCACTGGACTCTTTCAAACAGTTCCCTGAACTCCTTCTTGAACTGAAGCGGCCCAGACCTGGACACAATATTCCAGATGTGGCCTCAGCAGAACAGAGTAGAGAAGGAGGAGAAACTCTCTTGACCTACTAACCACAGACTTTCTAATACAGCCCAGGATACCATTGGCCTTCTTGGCCACAAGAGCACATTGTTGGCTCATGGTCAACCTTCCATCCCAGGTCCCCCAGGTCCTTTTCCCCTTCACTGCTCTCCAGCAGGTCAGTCCCCAACCTATACTGGTCCATGGGGTTGTTCTTTCCCAGGTGCAAGACTCTACACTTGCCCTTGTTGTAGTTCATTCAATTTCTCCCAGCCCAGCTCTCCATCCTGTCCAAGTCCTGCTGAATGTCAGCACAACCCTCTGGTGTGTCAGCCACTCCACCCAGCCTGGTGTCATCACAAACTTGCTGACAGTGCTCTCTGCTCTCACCCAGGTCGTTGATGAATATATTGAACAGCACTGATCCCAGTACTGACCCCTGAGGGACTCCACTAGATACAGGCCTCTAACTAGACTCCATCCCATTGACCACAACTCTCTGACTTCTTCCCTTCAACCAGTTCTCAATCCACCTCACTACCTGATCATGCAGGCCAGATAATCAAGATCATCAACGGGCATGACTTAGTATAAATTATTATATACATACTGTCATATAACTTCAATTAATACTCTTTTCAAAAAATATTTTTCATTACCTAAAATGACACAAATTTCCATTACTTATTATGGTAAAAGAAGAAAGGAAAGAGAAGTCTCTGTTGAATTCCAGATTATGACTCATTTGATCTCTCAAGTTGGCTAAGTCTTTGTGATAAAAAACATAAAAGCATTTCTTCATTTTGAAGTGCTCATAAGGAATTGTTGAGTTTCCAAAGTAATTAAGGAAAAAAAAATATTAAAATTGCATGAACCCAGAGTAAAAGACCTGTATACATTTCCTACTTCAGTGAAGCTTAAGATTTGGGAGCAAATCTCTTCAATGTTCATAAAACATCTGAAATATGTTAATTCGTGAACATTCAACAGTTTATAATGCCACCTCCCAAGGGATCAGGAAAGGATGGAAAATTTTGTAAATATTGCATACATAAAAACCGTCCATCATCTAATGGTGATTTATTCCATAGCTTATGCCTTTTTTTCTTAGCCAGATCCTGCACCCTGGCCTTCCCTTATATAAGCAGTGAGTGAAACAAGTTGCCATGTAAATTTCTCTAGACATGAAGAGAACAGGTATAACTTGACCATCAAACCTTCATAGTCTCCCTTCTACAAAGTGATTTTTCAGGTTTGCAAAAGAAAGCAGCATACATATTAAAGCTGGATATGTGACGGGTCTGTTTGTTTTTAAGACAGCTTCATCCATGTAAAAGCAGAATTTGCTTTTAAAATATTTTGTTTCCCATATCTTATGTAAAATTACACTTTCACTTTTGTCTTCTGATGGACTGAGTCTATTTTACTGCAAAATTACTTTCCTTTTTGTTTGGGGTTTTTGTTGTTGTTGATGCTTATTTGTTTGTTGTTGTTTTAGATGGGTATTAGATAACAGCAAGAAGTAAGCTGCAACAAACCTAGACATTGCTAAATAATTCTTTTAATAATAAAGTTGTATGTTCTTGAGCATTTATTATTTTTTGCATTAATATACTGTCCTCTTCAGAATGGAAAATAGTATATGAAATGTTGCCAGCAACAGTTAAATGATTTATCCAAGGATAAATTCTGGACAGAATGACAAGTTTAAACAAATAGGTTGCCATGAGGAAAAGATTAAGTTTCAGAGTCCAGCTTGGTATTGAATCTTCACAACCTCTGCAATTTCTGTGTTGTGAGGTTACAAAAAGTTCTATTTATCTTAGAAGAGACCTCATTCAGTTTAAGTCTAGGGATAACAAACATTTAAAGTTTTTTATTTGCTTGGTTCTGCTCCTTCTGCATACCACCCTGGCATCTGGATATTCCTAGACATTGAAGAGTCCTGTATCAAGTCCATGTGGACACACAGAAACAGAACAAAGATTTAGGTAAATTGTTTAATATTAGAAAGAAAAAAGAAAAAGAAGTTTTGCTTGAAGTGGGGAAAAAAAAATCAGTCTCTGGCCAATAGACAAGTGTCAAAAATTACATTACTTAGTTCATATTTTTAAGGAAATTGACGTATGCTAAGTGTTTCTTCTTCCATTCTGGTTTTGCCTGTAAACTCCCATGGATTTTAAAAACTATTCAATTCTTATTGAACAGCAGAATTAATTTAGAACTGCCTGGCTGGTTTAAGTACAGTTTTAGAATAATTTGCCTACAGTATAAAGCTTACAACTCCTGCATGGAGCTCACCTCTTTGAGCTCTCTATTCAAGGGAAAAATAAAAGTTGGACCTTAATGAATCTGATAAGTAATACAAGTTTGTCTCAGAAAACTGTGTGAAAAGTAGATATTTTTAAAACTAGAGGTCAGGAGTCATATAAATGTATAGTCAAGTTTGACTCTGAAGTACAAAAAAGTAACAATATGAAACCATCAAAAATTGAGAAATGCCTCAATCCCTACTCTGCAATCTTGCAAACTTGCACAAGAAAAAAAAAAAAAAAGAGCCAAGTTATAGTAATCATTAAAGTCAAACAATCAGTCTGAAATAATAACAAAATTTCCAGAGAGTCAGAGAGAGCCTCCTGTTAACACCCTGTCCTCTGACCTCTAGTTTTAAATCAACACTGCAGAACAGCTAAGCAATCTACTGATGATTATTAATATTGTCATATATGGCTTCTGTTGTCCCAGACAAACACAAAAAAATGAAATTGCTTATTCCAGCTCTCTTGAAACCATCGCATTTAAGCAGGTCAGAATCTTTGTTCTTTGATGTGTCATTGTTTTGCAGTGCAGCAGTTTATTATTTTTGAAATATTTTACCTCTTCTAGAAAAACTGAAGTATATGTGAGATATGTTGTCAGAATGTCTGATCAGATTTACAGTGGAAATAATGAAAAACTTTACCTCATCTCTGAACCAATAATTAACCATTTACTAAAAAAATCTTCAGTGTATGGAAAATAAAGGACACCGTGTTTTAACTACAAATGTTAAAAATATATTGTGAAACTACAGCAATAAAATGTTTTAATATAAACCTGACACTGGTATAGATTAATGTGTTTCTGCTACATATTTTCTGGGAAAAGAAAAAGGAGACAATCGAAAAGAAAAATACCTTAATATGAGAGAGTATAGACAGCTCAGGATGGTAATGGAGCATTTTAGAACTCTCTGTGTGTTTGTGTGTTTTGGCTTTTTGCTTGTTTGTTGGTTTGCTTGCGGTTGTTTGTTATTGGTTTTGTTTTGTTTTGTTTTGTTTTCTTCAAACACATTATTTGCAAATATTTGCAAAGTGTGGTTTAATGATGGTTCAGACCTGGCAGGAAAAAAATGGTTCTCATAAGCTGAGTATTTTTTCCAATTTTAATTTTCTTTTCATTCACAAATATTGCATTAGGAACATGATATTAGACAGAAATCAAATTGGAATGCTGCTTAACATCTAGAAATTACTCTTAAGACATTTCAGTAGCTCATTTTCACAAAGCCTGCTCATAAAATTTTTGTGCAGTGCCTATGTTTATAATCCAGTTTACAGACTTTTTTACATGCCAACTGCATTTGACATGATCAGCAATAACACTCAAGTTTTGAAATTGCCAGCCTAAGTAATTTTTTTTTTTTTTTACTGCTGGAGGAGTTAAACCCATCCAGGCTGTTCACTGCAGTAATTCTGTGAAGATTTCTTGGCCAAAGTGCATCTGTTTAGTGCAAAAAGGAAAAAAAAAACCAAACCAAACCAACCAACCAACCATAAACCACCACAAAACCAAAAACCCAACCAACAAATAAACAAACAAAACCAGAGAAAAACAGCATGAAAAAGCTACGAATGTGGACAGAAAGTAGCACTGACTAGGTGTGATGGTTTTAAGCACACTATTTAAGGACACTAGGCAAACTATTTAAACATTAAAATCCAGACTCAGCATCCACTTTTCTTCATGAGGAAATAGAGAAACAGAGGGACAATTCAAAATCCAGCAATGCTGAGCTTAAGCATTGAATTTACCTTCTATTCATTCATCCCTAGTGAGAAATAATTCTGTGGGGTGGGATGAAGATGGCCATAATTTTGCTGTATAATACAGTTATTAACTTCATAGCATATTCTTACAGAATACAGTAAGATTTGTCCAGCCTCAAGATGAGAAGGTTTAGGAGAGATCTTATTAACACATCCCACTACATAAAGGGGCATCACCAGGGGGATGGAGACTCCCTTTTCGCAAGGATTCACATT